>NC_090450.1:791879591-792504591 GCF_031143425.1 Pleurodeles waltl | reverse complement strand
TACAAAAAACTCTGCATAGCGAGGGAGTGAGTTAAAGTTACCTTACGGCACAGGTTATAAATACATGAGGTAACTCTAACTGCTAAATTTCTATGGTTTGGTACGTTTAAAATGTGAGCCTAACTATAACGTCCCTATAACCTTTGCTTCTATAAGTAAACATTTATATATATATATTCACTGAAAATAACAAAGGTTACAGGGATGCTATAGTTAGGTTTTGAATTTACTCGTACAAAATCATAGAAATTCAGCAGTTACAGTTAGAGTTCTTTTAAGCAATGAAAACGCGCACCATAAGATAACTATAACTCGCTCCCTCACCATGCACAGTTGTCTCATCAATAATTTTATTGCAACCGTTGCAATGAGAATATAAAAGATGGCATAGAATATGTCATCAATGATATAATATGTGGAGTACTTTGCTGTGCATGGGAAAGACGCAAGTTATAGTTACCTTATGGTGCGAGTTTTCATTACTTGAAATAACTTTAACTATAAATTCTGAATTTCTATGGTTTTCTGTGAGTTACTTTAGCAGCAAAGAATGATGCAGATACTCCTCTCAGATCAGGAATTACAGCTTAAAGGTATTATAAAGAATTCCCAATGCGGGGCTATGAGAGGGGAAGGTGTCACGGTAATGGAAAATAGCTTTAGGAGTTTTTCATTATTAGGACAAGAAAAAGTTTAACGTACATGTCCTGCCTCTTGCCTACACAGCACCCTGCCCTAAAAGGCTATCTAGGGCATCTAGGGCCTATGTTAGGGGTGACTTCTTTGTAAGTAAAGGAATGTTCTGGGCTTAGGAAGAGGTTTTAGGTGCTTAGTCAGGGTGGTAGTGAGACTGCACACACAGACTTTGCAGTGGCAGGTCTGAGACATGTTTACAGAGCTACTTAAGTGGGTGGAACAATCAGTGCTGCAGAGTAGTATTAAATTTACATGCCTGTGTATATCGTATACCACTTTACAAGAGACTTACAGGTAAATTAAATATGCCAATTGAGGTTACTCAAATGTTTCAATGTCTAGGGGAGAAGCACATGCACATTAGCACTGGTCAGCAGTGGTAAAGTGCTCAGAGTCCTAATGCCAACAAAACAAGTGTCAGAAGAAAATGGAGAGGGGCAAAAGGTTTGGAGATAACCCTGCAGAAAGGGCCATTTCCAACTGCAGAGAGTTGTACTGTGTAGTGTTGTACAGTGGAGTATCATTACTTGTTAGAATGCAGTTCATGGTAGCGAGCTTAAAAGAGTGTGTAACGAGGTCCGCTACTTCAAGTAATTCGAAGAAATTGTAAATAAAAGTTATGACTCTAACTTTAGAATTTTTTAAAGTTTGTGTAGCTTAAACAAAGTTTTCCTAGCTATAACTAAGTTTTGCCCTTTAGTTGTTTCGTTGAATTTCAATATATATATTTTAATTTTTAATAAAAATGTATTTCAAATCGTAGAGTCCAGTGTTTCAAGTGGAGGGTTGATATGTGGAGTGTGGTACAGTACAATGGAGGAGAGTGTAGTAAAGTCTATTGTCATTGAGTGGAGTATTGTAGATTGGAATAGACAGAAGTAGAATGTAGCAGCGCTTCGTATAGTGTAGTGAAGTGTGATATAGTGTAGTAGTATGGTGTCTCATATAGTGGAACCAAGCATTGTAGACCAAAGCAGAGAGTTGTACAGTAGAATGGCATATCAAACAGTAGAGGAGGGTGTCATAGACTGTCATAGAGTGGAGTAAAGTGTAGAGTGGAGTAGGGGGAAGCAGAGTTTCACAGATTGGAGTATCATCAAGCACAGTCTCGTAGAGTGGAGTCCTGTGCCATATAGTGGAGTGGCATATCAGAGAGAGAAGTTAAGTGGTGTGTCATTGAGAGTCGTACAGTGTAGAAGAGTGGCATAGAGTAGATAGGCACTGAATGGAGTAGAGTGTCATAAAGTAGCATAGAGTGCAGTACAGTGTTGTAGAGTGGAGTTGCATAAAGTGAAACATAGTGTTGGACAGCGGAGCGATGTAAAGCGGAGTGGTGTCGAGTGAGATAAAGCATAGTACAGTGGAGTATAGTGTAGTGGAGTAAGCTGGAGTGAGGTAGTTTAGAGTGGAGTAAAGTGTCATAAAGTGGAGTGGCATGTCATAGTCTATAGAGTGCAGTAGAGTGGAGTGGCATAGTATACAGTTAAGTAAAGTGTCATAAATTGGAAAACCTTGTTATACAGTAGAGTGTAGTGTGGTGTTGTGCAATATTGCAAAGTGATGTAGACTACTGTTGAGTAGAATGGCATACAGTCTAGTTGATTTTTGTAGATTGGAGTGGTGTACAATTCAGGGGGTCATTCTGACCCTGGCGGTCGGTGACTTTCCGCTGCTCGGGAGAATCCTCCATGGCGGCAGAGTGTGCTCCGCCGCCATGGGGATTCTGACACCCCCTACCGCCATCCTGTTCCTGGCGGGTCTCCCGCCAGGAACAGGATGGCGGTAGGGGGTGCCGCGGGGCCCCTAGGGGCCCCTGCAGTGCCCATGCCAATGGCATGGGCACTGCAGGGGCCCCAGTAAGAGGGCCCCACAAAGTATTTCAGTGTCTGCAATGCAGACACTGAAATACGCGACGGGTGCCACTGCACCCGCCGCACCCCTGCAACTCCGCCGGCTCCATTCGGAGCCGGCATCCTCGTTGCAGGGGCATTTCCGCTGGGCCGGCGGGCGCTCTTTTGGAGAGCGCCCGCCGGCCTAGCGGAAATGTAAGAATGGCCGCCGCGGTCTTTTTACCGCGGTGCGGTCATTTGTCGGCGGGACTTTGGCGGGCGGCCTCCGCCGCCCGCCAAAGTCAGAATCAGGCCCTCAGTGTTGTAGAGTGTAATACAGCAAATTGGCATACAATGTTATAGATTATGATGGCATAGAGTCATGTATGGTAAAGTGGCATACAGGTGAGTAGTGGAGTAGACTGGAGTCTTGTGTCAGAGTTGAGTGGAGTAAAGTGCAGTGCAGTGGCATAAAAAGAATTGCCTACAGTGTCATATAGTGGGCTAAAGTATCTTAGAGGAGAACGGAGTAGAGTGTTGTACAGTGGCATATACTATAGTACGGAGTTGTACAGTGGAGTGAAGGGGTATAAACCAGATTAAAGTGTCGGAGAGTGGCATACATTGTAGCGGAGTGTTGTAGAGTGGAGTTGCATAGAGTACACTAGTGTGTGAATCAGGGAATCTACATAGGGTGGTTTGTTGTATAGTATTGTAGAGTGAAGTAAAGACTGGTAGAGTGGAGCAGAGTCAAGTGGAGTGGTATAACATAGTGTGAGTAAAGTACAATAGACTGTATTGGTATTTTATAGAGTAGAGTGGCATGGAGTGGAGTGTACTGTCATAGCATAGGTAGTAAATGGTAATAAATCTGAGTGGGGTCTCATACAGTAGGCTGGAGTGCTGTGTAATATAGAAAAGCATTGTATAGTGGAATAGAGTGTTGTACATTGGAGTGTATGGGAATAGAGCAGAGTACAGAGTTGGAAAGTGGAGTATATGGGGATAGAGTGGGGTACAATGCTGCTGTCATGAAGTGTTGAAGACTTTGATAGAGTGGAGTTATATAGAGTGGAGGAGAGTATCATACAATGGAGTGGCGTAGAGTGGAGTGGCCTACACTGTTGTGGCTGAGTGTGGATTACTGTAAAGTGGAGTAGCATACAGTGGAATAACACACAGTGGAACACAGTAGAATATTGCACAGTAGAAGAGTAGAGAGGCATAGAGTGGGAAAGCGTAGAGTAGTATGGTGAAAAATGAAGTGGCAAGAGTGGAGAAAGGTACAGTGGATTAGCGTAGAGTGGGGTGGAATACATTAAAGTGGCATAGCGTAGAGACAAGGAAACTGTTATTAAGTGTTGTACAGTGTTGGAAACTGTCGTGGAGGCGAGTAGCGAGTCGTACAATAGAGTGAAAGGGCATAGAGTTTAGTGCAAATTTGGACCTGAAGTGTAGGGGGATAGAGTAGAGTAGAGCCTAGTTGAGTGGCATGGAGTGTAGTAGAGTTTTATAGAATGGCGCTATGAAGAGTGGAGGAGTGTCTGCCGGAGTAGCATAGGATGGAGTACCGTGCAGTGAAGTGACATAAAGTGGAATTGAGTGGAGTAACATAGCCTAGTGCCATAGACTGCCATAGTGTATAGTGCAGTAGCGTACAATGGAATGGCATAAAGTGTAAGAGCGTATAGTGGTAACATACAGTGGAGTGGTGTACAGTGAAAAGGTGTAAATTGGAGTGATGTATTGTGAGGTGGGGTAGAGTGTAATAGCATGCTTTGGAGTGGCATACAGTAGTGTCGGTTATAGTGGAATACCATGCAGTAGAGGGGCAAAGACGTCATACAGTAAAGTGGGTTAGAGTGGAAAACCGTACAGTAGATGGGGCAAAGATTGAAGTTGCATATTGTGTAATAACATAGATAAGAGTGGTGTACAGTGTAATAATGTAGAGTGGAGTACAATGGAGTGGTGTGGAGTAGAATAGCATAGAGTGGAATAGCATAGAACAGAAGAGCATATAGGGCCAGATGTAGCAAAGGTTTTTACCCATTCTGTGTCTATGGGAAAAAGTGTTCGTACATAGGGCCCATAGTGGGGTGGTATACAGTGCAGTACTGTAGACCGAAGTGGTGTATAGTGGAGTGTGGTAGATTGAAATAGCATTTAGTGGAGTGGCATGGAGTGGAGGGTTGTCCAATGAACTAGCGTTGAATGGATTGGCATAGAGGGGAGTGATGTAAACTCGAGTGGTGTAGAATGGAGTAGCATACAGTGGAGTGGCATACAGTGTAATAGTGTAGAGTGGAGTGGTGAACAGCAGAATGGTGTAGACTAGAATAGCATATAGTGCAGTAGTGTACAATGCAGTGGCATACAGTGAAGTGGTGTAGACTGAAGTGGCATACAATGGAATGAGATAAAGTGTAATAGCATACAGTGGAGTGGTGTACAATGGTGTTGCATCCAATGGAATAGCATAGAATGTAGTGGGGTAGAGTGGAGTGTCAAACACTGCAGTGGTGTAGAGTGGAGTGGCATAGAGTGGAGTGGCATACAGTGGAATAGCATAGAGTGGATTGGCATACAGTGGAATTGTGTAGAGTGGAATAGCATGTACTGGAGTAGCGCACAGGGGAGTGGCATACAGTTGAGTGGCGTACACTGAAGAGGCATGGGGCCTGATTCACAAAGGTCAAATCAGACTTGTGTTCTATGTTTAGACCAAAGGTCTATGTTTACATCTTTTAGGTATTCACAAAGGTAAGTTATGAGTAGTATCTTTACTTCTGCACTTAGCGCAGAATCCACTCCGTGTACTGTCAGCACCCAAAGTGTACTATCCAGCTCCAGAGTGTAATTTCCACACCCGGAGTGGAATCACCACACTTAGGGAGGAGATTTTGCCCCAAGTATGGAAGTAAAGATACTACTCGTAACTTATCTTTGTGAATAACTAAAAGTCGTAAACCTAGACTTTTGGTCTAAACTTAGATACTAAGTCAAAGTTTTCCTTTGTGAATCAGACCCATAGAGTGGAGTTGCATATAGTGTAATAGCGTAGAGTGGACTGGTGTAGAGTTGAGTTGTGTAAAGTGTAATAGCGTAAAGTGGAGTGGCATAAAATGGAGTAATGTACAGTGGAATGGCATAGAGTGCAATAGTGTATAGTGGAGTAGCGCACAGTGGACGGACGTATAGTGGAGAGGTGTACATTGGAATGGCGCATAGGGGCGTGTGGTAGAGGTGAATACCGTACAGTGGAGTGGCGTACAATGGAGTGGAATCTAATCGGATAGTGTAGGATGAAATGACATAGAGATGAGTGGCATATACTGGAGTAGAGTAGAGTAGCATACAGTGGAGTGGCTTACAGTGGAACAGTGTACAGTGTAGTATTGTAGAGTGGAATGGCAAACGGTGTAAGAGCATGGAGTGTAGTTTGCGTACAGTGGCGTTGTGTACAATGTAATAGCATATAGTGGAGTGGCATAGAGTAGAGACTCATACAGTGGGAGGCATAGAGTTGAGCAAGGTAGAGTGGAATAGCATATAGTAGAGTGGGTAAGGTGATGTGGCATACAGATGTATTTGAAATTTAGTAGCAATGTAGATTATGGTGTGCAGAAGCAAAAGAGCGAATTGCACTGCCATGCATTTCTCTAAATTTACAAATCAACACAGGGCCTTGCATTGCTTGGTATATTTGACTTAGGTTTTGAGTTGCATGGGCAACACCATGTATGTTGCAAGGGTGCCACAATTCAATAATACAGCTAGGCCTTAGTTATATTTTGGTCCATAATAGCTTTGCAGTATACCGTGGCGCATGACGATGACAAGCCAGTATATAATTGAGTAATGGCTGTTTTTAGAGAATGAAAAGGCAGCCATATAGATTTTATTACATTTTGACTGTGTTCAGTGTTTGGCCCATCTATATAGGTAAGTATTATGTCTCCGCCTACTACCACTTTAATAAAGTGGTGATAGGTAGGGAAATGTATTCAACATTTTTCAGCATATTTTAAAAATACATTTACAGCCATGTTCTGTGGTAATTTCACATTTTTTTCTTTTTTTTGTCAAATTTTGGGAAAGTACTGAAATGACAGATATCACTACGTTTAAATACCCTATAATGTAGAAGTCATTTGTGCTACTTCAAATACAATATTCTATGGAAAATGCATCGGTGGAAAAACATGTTTTGGGACCCACTTTTATCTTTGCACCCCCTTAGTGAGTAGCCCCCAAACTTTTCATCAAATGTAGAAAATGCTACAGGTTTGGAAAGTTTTGAGGAGATTCATGAAATATGTGGAAAGTTATTAGGGAGCTAACGTCCTAGGAATTCCTACCTTTGGGAATAGTAACTATTACTACAGAGTTGCAAACATATTGAATGTAATTTATTTTTCTATTTATTGTATTTGTTATGTACTTCTTTATTGGTTTGCATAGTCATGTGACCATAAATGTGTCTTTTAGTTCCACATGGAGTAATTCTGAAACTTTACATATGCAGTCTAATTTGTTTTTTGGGATTCCTTGCTACCCTTAGTAGGATTGTGCTACACATGAAGGCGAAAGTGAATAAAAGGCAATCAGTGTAACTGCTATAAAAATTGAGATTATTATTTTTTTCCTAGTGGTCAATTATCGTGTCCTCCAAATATTAGTTTGTGTGGCTCATTGGTAGGTCTATTTTTCATTTTGTTGAAAAATGGTTTCTGTTTGGCTTGTTGGGACAGTTTTATTTTGTGAGCCAGAGAGCAAGGAAAGAAAACTTATGTAGATTCAGATGTATTCTATTTGTTATGGATTTGTTTATAGGTTTCCATTAGGATGCAACCAAATATGGGTCTGTCAGTAGTTCATGTAGAAATCTGAAGTTTTTCATACGCAGTCTAGTTTATTTTTAGTGCTTCCTGCTACTTTTAGTAGTATTGTGCTGTGAGAAAGTAGCCTCTTTCTAGCCTTGTCACACCCACTTTAGGCCTGTTTGTGAGTGTATGTCAGGGTGTTTTCACTGTCTCACTGGGATCCTGCCAGCCAGGGCCCAGTGCTCATAGTGAAAACCCTATGTTTTCAGTATGTTTGTTATGTGTCACTGGGACCCTGCTAGTCAGGACCCCAGTGCTCATAAGTTTGTGACCTATAGGTATGTATTCCCTGTGTGATGCCTAACTGTCTCACTGAGGCTCTGCTAACCAGATCCTCAGTGGTTATGCTCTCTCTTTACAAATTGTCACTAACAGGCTAGTGACCAATTTTATCAATTTACATTGGCATACTGAAACACCCTTATAATTCCCTAGTATATGGTACTGAGGTACCCAGGGTATTGGGGTTCCAGGAGATCCCTATGGGCTGCAGCATTTCTTTTTCCACCCATAGGGAGCTCTGACAAATCTTACACAGGCCTGCCACTGCAGCCTGAGTGAAATAACGTCCACGTTATTTCACAGCCATTTTACACTGCACTTAAGTAACTTATAAGTCACCTATATGTCTATCCTTTACCTGGTAAAGGTTAGGTGCAAAGTTACTTAGTGTGAGGGCACCCTGGCACTAGCCAAGGTGCCCCCACATTGTTCAGGGCCAATTCCCCGAACTTTGTGAGTGCGGGGACACCATTACACGTGTGCACTACATATAGGTCACTACCTATATGTAGCTTCACAATGGTAACTCCGAATATGGCCATGTAACATGTCTATGATCATGGAATTGCCGCCTCTATACCATCCTGGCATAGTTGGCACAATCCCATCATCCCAGTGGTCTGTAGCACAGACCCTGGTACTGCCAAACTGCCTTTCCCGGGGTTTCACTGCAGCTGCTGCGGCTGCCAACCCCTCAGACAGGCTTCTGCCCTCCTGGGGTCCAGCCAGGCCTGGCCCAGGATGGCAGAACAAAGGACTTCCTCTGAGAGAGGGTGTTACACCCTCTCCCTTTGGAAAATGGTGTGAAGGCAGGGGAGGAGTAGCCTCCCCCAGCCTCTGGGAAAGCTTTCATGGGCACACATGGTGCCCATTTCTGCATAAGCCAGTCTACACCGGTTCAGGGACCCCTTAGCCCTGCTCTGGCGCAAAACTGGACAAAGGGAAGGGGAGTGACCACTCCTCTGACCTGTACCTCCTCCTCCAGTGTGCTCCGGACCTCTGCCATCTTGGAAACAGAGGTGCTGCTGGCACCTTGGACTGCTCTGAGTGGCCAGTGCCATCAGGTGATGTCAGAGACTCCTTCTGATAGGCTCCTTCAGGTGTTGCTAGCCTATCCTCTCTCCTAGGTAGCCAAACCCTCTTTTCTGGCTATTTAGGGTCTCTGTCTCTTGGGATTCCTTAGATAACGAATGCAAGAGCTCATCCGAGTTCCTCTGCATCTCTCTCTTCACCTTCTGCCAAGGAATCGACTGCTGACCGCGCTGGAAGCCTGCAAAACTGCAACAAAGTATTGAAGACGACTACTGAAACTCTGTAACGCTGATCCTGCCGCCTTCTCGACTGTTTTCCTGGTGGTGCATGCTGTGGTGGTAGTCTGCCTCCTCTCTGCACTAGAAGTTCTGAAGAAATCTCCCGTGGGTCAACAGAATCGTCCCCCTGCAACCGCAGGCACCAAAGAACTGCATCACGGGTACCTTGGGTCTCCTCTCAGCACGACGAGCGAGGTCCCTTGAATCCAGCAACTCTGTCCAAGTGACTCCCACAGTCCAGTGACTCTTCAGTCCAAGTTTGGTGGAGGTAAGTCCTTGCCTCCCCACGCCAGACTGCATTGCTGGGAACCGCGACTATTGCAGCTACTCCGGCCTCCGTGCACTTCCGGCGGAAATCCTTTGTGCACAGTCCAGCCTGGGTCCACGGCACTCTAACCTGCATTGCACAACGTCCTAAGTTGTCCTCCGGTGACGTGGGACTCCTTTGTGCGACTTCGGGTGAGCACTGTTTCACACATCCTCGTAGTGCCTGTTTCTGCCACTTCTGCGGGTGCTGCCTGCTGCTGAGAGGGCTCCTTTTCTTGCTCGATACCCCCCTCTGTCCACAGATGCAATTGGCGACATCCTGGTCCCTCCTGGGCCACAGCAGCACCCAAAAACCCTAATCGCACGATTTGCAGCTAGCAAGGCTTGTTGGCGGTATTTCTTCAGGAAAACACTTCTGCACGACTCTCCACGGCGTGGGGGATCCGTCCTCCAAAGGGGAAGTTCCTAGCCTTTGTCGTTCCTGCAGAATCTTCAGCTTCTACTGTCCAGTAGCAGCTTCTTTGCACCCACAGCTGGCATTTCCTGGGCATCTGCCCATCTCCGACTTGCTTGTGACTTTTGGACTTGGTCCCCTTGTTCCACAGGTACCCTCGACTGGCAATCCATCGTTGTTGCATTGCTGATTTGTGTCTTTCATGCAGAACTCCCCTATCACAACTTCTATGTCCTTTGGGGAACTTTAGTGCACTTTGCACTCACTTTTCAGGGTCTTGCGGTGGGCTATTTTTCTAACCCTTTCTATTTTCTTATAGTCCCAGCGACCCTCTACAAGGTCACATAGGTTTGGGGTCCATTCGTGATTCGCATTCCACTTTGGAGTATATGGTTTGTGTTGGCCCTATCCCTATGTGTCTCCATTGCATCCTATTGTAACTATACATTGTTTGCACTGCTTTCTAATACTATTACTGCATATTTTGGTATTGTGTACATATATCTTGTGTATATTTGCTATCCTCATACTGAGGGTACTCACTGAGATACTTTTGGCATATTGTCATAAAAATAAAGTACCTTTATTTTTAGTATATCTGTGTATTGTGTTTTCTTATGATATTGTGCATTTGACACTAGTGGTACTGTAGGAGCTTCACTCGTCTCCTAGTTCAGCCTAAGCTGCTCTGCTAAGCTACCATTATCTATCAACCTATGCTGCTAGACACCCTATACACTAATAAGGGATAACTGGGCCTGGTGCAAGGTGCAAGTACCCCTTGGTACTCACTACAAGCCAGTCCAGCCTCCTACATTGGTTGTGCAGCGGTGGGATAAGTGCTTTGAGACTATATACCACTCTTGTCATTGTACTTTTCATAAGAGAAAAATATACAAAACAAGTTCAGTGTATGTACACCTAACCAAAACATTTTGCATTTCTTTTCTCACCTCTTTTCTAAAGTGCTGAAAAGTACCTCTAAACTTTCTAAAAGTTCTTAAAAGTTTTCAAAGTTTTTTTTTCTGTCTTTCTAAAAGTTCTGAAAACTTTTTTCTCTTTTTCTATCACTTAAACTCTTTCTAAAAATGTCTGGCACAGGCCAAAATGTTGATCTGTCCAAACTTGCATATGACCACCTTAGCTGGAAAGGAGCAAGGAGTCTCTGTATAGAAAGAGGTTTGAGTGTAGGGAAGAATCCTTCCTTGGAATTATTGCTTAACATGCTTAGAGAACAAGATAAGGCCAAAAGGGCCCCATCTGTTGAAAAAGTAGCTAATGGTTCCCAATCTGATCCAGGGACACCCCTAGGAAAAGATTCAGGAAAGAAACTTCATAGCCTGCCCATTACTAGACAGTCTAGCATAGTTGGTACTGAGGTTGAGTCACACCATACAGATAGTGTTGTCTCACATCATAGCAAGAGCATTCATTCTCACCACAGTAGAAGTGATGTTTCTGTTAACCAAGCTGTTAGGGTGCCTTCTGTAAGGGACAGGTCTTCCTCTGTCCATTCTCATCATACTTCTGTTTCAAGACATGTCCCTCCCACCCACCCTGATGACAGATTGTTAGAAAGGGAGCTCAATAGATTGAGAGTGGAACAAACCAGACTGAAGCTCAAAAAGCAACAGCTGGATTTGGATAGACAGACCTTAGAAGTAGAGAAGGAGAGACAGAAGTTGGGTTTAGAAACCCATGGTGGCAGCAGCAGTATTCCCCATAGTCATCCTGCAAAAGAGCATGATTCCAGGAATCTGCACAAGATAGTTCCCCCTTATAAGGAGGGGGATGACATTAACAAGTGGTTTGCTGCACTTGAGAGGGCCTGTGCTGTACAGGATGTCCCTCAAAGGCAGTGGGCTGCTATCCTATGGCTATCATTTAGTGGAAAAGGTAGGGATAGGCTCCTTACTGTGAAAGAAAGTGAAGCCAATGATTACAAAGTTCTTAAGAATGCACTCCTGGATGGTTATGGCTTAACCACTGAACAATACAGGATAAAGTTCAGAGAGACCAAAAAGGAGTCTTCACAAGACTGGGTTGATTTCATTGACCATTCAGTGAAGGCCTTGGAGGGGTGGTTACATGGCAGTAAAGTTACTGATTATGACAGCCTGTATAACTTGATCCTGAGAGAGCATATTCTTAATAATTGTGTGTCTGATTTGTTGCACCAGTATCTAGTGGACTCAGATATGACCTCTCCCCAAGAATTGGGAAAGAAGGCAGACAAATGGGTCAGAACAAGAGTGAACAGAAAAGTTCATACAGGTGGTGACAAAGAGAACAATAAGAAGAAAGAGGGTGAAAAATCTCAAGATAAGCATGGGGATAAGGGTAAAACCAAAGATCCCACTTCAAATCTTAAACACTCTTCAGGGGGTGGGGACAAAACAAATTCTTCCTCTTCTTCTCAACCTACACAATTTAAAAAGCCTTGGTGCTTTGTGTGTAAAAACAGAGGCCATAGGCCAGGGGATAAGTCCTGTCCAGGTAAACCCCCTGAGCCTACCACCACTAATACATCAAGCTCTAGTGCCCCTAGCAGTAGTGGTACTAGTGGTGGGACTGCTGGCAACAGTCAAGTTAAGGGTGTAGTTGGGTTCACTTATGGGTCCATAGTAGAAACTGGGGTAGTCAGTCCTAAAACAGTTTCTATCACACCTAGTGGCATTGGCCTTGCCACACTGGCTGCTTGTCCCCTTACAATGGATAAGTACAGGCAGACAGTTTCAATAAATAGTGTTGAGGCCTTGGCCTACAGGGACACAGGTGCCAGTATCACTTTGGTGACTGAAAACCTAGTGCATCCTGAACAACACATCATTGGACAACAGTATAAGATTATTGATGTCCTTAACTCCACTAAGTTTCTTCCCTTAGCTATAATTCAGTTTAGTTGGGGTGGAGTTACTGGCCCTAAGCAGGTGGTAGTATCACCTAGCTTACCTTTAGACTGTCTCTTAGGTAATGACCTAGAGGCCTCAGGTTGGGCTGATGTAGAGTTTTATGCCCATGCAGCCATGCTGGGCATCCCTGAGGAATTGTTCCCTCTCATTTCTACTGAAATGAAAACGCAAAAGAGAGAAGGCCTGATAACTCAGGATCCCTCTCCATCAACAGGTAAAAAGGGTATCACAGTATCCCTTAACCACCCTGCCATTCAGGATACCATTCCTGTGGTGGGAGAAACCTCTCCTGGGGTGGCACCTGTTCCAAGGGAATCATCAGCTGGCAAAGCTAGACTCCCTGAGGTAGAAGTACCTCTCTGTGGGATAACTAACATTGGTGAGAAAAAGAGCACCATTTTAGTTAACATGGAGCATCCCTCCAACCCTCCCAGAGAAACTTTAGTGCAGAAACCCTGCACTGCCTCACAACACTTAGGACAGCATCCCTGCCCTAGTGTGGAGCTCATAGGACAGCATCCCTGCCCTGCTCCAACTCAAGAGAAACAGCATCCCTGTTCTCTCTTCCAGCCATATGGACAAAGTATTTGCCCAGCTATGGCTTTACTGAGACAGCATCCCTGTCTAGCATTTCCATCACTACAAATAGGTTCAGTGGACAATTCCTACTGCTCAAGACTAAAGCTTACTGATAGAAACTCTGAAAATACATCTTCACATTGTTGCTTAGCTAAAAAACTTCAAACAGGGTGGTTTACATCCCCACAGGGAAGTAACCATATAGTGGATGATAAAGGGAGTAACCAGTCTATTGCAGAGCTACCCTCTACTTATCATCACTTAGACAATAAAGTCTCAACTGGCCAAGGTTAGCCTTATTGTCCTTCGTTTGGGGGGGGGTTGTGTGAGAAAGTAGCCTCTTTCTAGCCTTGTCACCCCCACTTTAGGCCTGTTTGTGAGTGTATGTCAGGGTGTTTTTACTGTCTCACTGGGATCCTGCCAGCCAGGGCCCAGTGCTCATAGTGAAAACCCTATGTTTTCAGTATGTTTGTTATGTGTCACTGGGACCCTGCTAGTCAGGACCCCAGTGCTCATAAGTTTGTGACCTATAGGTATGTGTTCCCTGTGTGATGCCTAACTGTCTCACTGAGGCTCTGCTAACCAGAACCTCAGTGGTTATGCTCTCTCTTTACAAATTGTCACTAACAGGCTAGTGACCAATTTTACCAATTTACATTGGCATACTGGAACAACCTTATAATTCCCTAGTATTTGGTACTGAGGTACCCAGGGTCTTGGGGTACCAGGAGATCCCTATGGGCTGCAGCATTTCTTTTGCCACCCATAGGGAGCTCTGACAAATCTTACACAGGCCTGCCACTGCAGCCTGAGTGAAATAACGTCCACGTTATTTCACAGCCATTTTACACTGCACTTAAGTAACTTATAAGTCACCTATATGTCTATCCTTTACCTGGTAAAGGTTAGGTGCAAAGTTACTTAGAGTGAGGGCACCCTGGCACTAGCCAAGGTGCCCCCACATTGTTCAGGGCCAATTCCCCAGACTTTGTGAGTGCGGGGACACCATTACACGAGTGCACTACATATAGGTCACTACCTATATGTAGCTTCACAATGGTAACTCCGAATATGGCCATGTAACATGTCTATGATCATGGAATTGCCCCCTCTATACCATCCTGGCATAGTTGGCACAATCCCATGATCCCAGTGGTCTGTAGCACAGACCCTGGAACTGCCAAACTGCCTTTCCCGGGGTTTCACTGCAGCTGCTGCCAACCCCTCAGACAGGCTTCTGCCCTCCTGGGGTCCAGCCAGGCCTGGCCCAGGATGGCAGAACAAAGGACTTCCACTGAGAGAGGGTGTTACACCCTCTCCCTTTGGAAAATGGTGTGAAGGCAGGGGAGGAGTAGCCTCCCCCAGCCTCTGGGAATGCTTTCATGGGCACACATGGTGCCCATTTCTGCATAAGTCAGTCTACACCAGTTCAGGGACCCCTTAGCCCTGCTCTGGCGCGAGACTGGACAAAGGGAAGGGGAGTGACCACTCCCCTGACCTGTACCTCCCCTGGGAGGTGCCCAGAGCTCCTCCAGTGTTCTCCAGACCTCTGCCATCTTGGAAACAGAGGTGCTGCTGGCACACTGGACTGCTCTGAGTGGCCAGTGCCATCAGGTGACGTCAGAGACTCCTTCTGATAGGCTCCTTCAGGTGTTGCTAGCCTATCCTCTCTCCTAGGTAGCCAAACCCTCTTTCCTGGCTATTTAGGGTCTCTGTCTCTTGGGATTCCTTAGATAACGAATGCAAGAGCTCATCCGAGTTTCTCTGCATCTCTCTCTTCACCTTCTGCCAAGGAATCGACTGCTGACCGCACTGGAAGCCTGCAAAATTGCAACAAAGTATCGAAGACGACTACTGCAACTCTGTAACGCTGATCCTGCCGCCTTCTCGACTGTTTTCCTGGTGGTGCATGCTGTGGGGGTAGTCTGCCTCCTCTCTGCACTAGAAGTTCAGAAGAAATCTCCCGTGGGTCGACGGAATCGTCCCCCTGCAACCGCAGGCACCAAAGAACTGCATCACCGGTACCCTGGGTCTCCTCTCAGCACGACGAGCGAGGTGCCTTGAATCCAGCAACTCTGTCCAAGTGACTCCCACAGTCCAGTGACTCTTCAGTCCAAGTTTGGTGGAGGTAAGTCCTTGCCTTCCCACGCCAGACTGCATTGCTGGGAACCGCAACTTTTGCAGCTACTCTGGCCTCCGTGAACTTCCGGTGGAAATCCTTTGTGTACAGTCCAGCCTGGGTCCACGGCACTCTAACCTGCATTGCACGACCTCCTAAGTTGTCCTCCGGCGACGTGGGACTCCTTTGTGCGACTTCTGGTGAGCACTGTTTCACACATCCTTGTAGTGCCTGTTTCTGGCACTTCTGCGGGTGCTGCCTGCTGCTGAGAGGGCTCCTTTTCTTGCTCGACACCCCCTCTGTCCCCAGACGCAATTGGCCACATCCTGGTCCCTCCTGGGCCACAGCAGCACCCAAAAACCCTAACTGCATGATTTGCAGCTAGCAAGGCTTGTTGGCAGTCTTTCTTCAGGAAAATACTTCTGCACGACTCTCCACTGCGTGAGGGATCCGTCCGCCAAAGGGGAAGTTCCTAGCCCTTGTCGTTCCTGCAGAATCTTCAGCTTCTACTGTCCAGTAGCAGCTTCTTTGCACCCACAGCTGGCATTTCCTGGGCATCTGCCCATCTCCGACCTGCTTGTGACTTTTGGACCTGGTCCCCTTGTTCCACAGGTACCCTCGACTGGAAATCCATCGTTGTTGCATTGCTGATTTGTGTCTTTCCTGCAGAACTCCCCTATCACGACTTCTGTGTCCTTTGGGGAACTTTAGTGCACTTTGCACTCACTTTTCAGGGTCTTGGGGTGGGCTATTTTTCTAACCCTTACTATTTTCTAATAGTCCCAGCGACCCTCTACAAGGTCAGATAGGTTTGGGGTCCATTCGTGATTCGCATTCCACTTTGGTGTATATGGTTTGTGTTGCCCCTATCCCTATGTATCTCCATTGCATCCTATTGTAACTATACATTGTTTGCACTGCTTTCTAATACTATTACTGCATATTTTGGTATTGTGTACATATATCTTGTGTATATTTGCTATCCTCATACTGAGGGTACTCACTGAGATACTTTTGGCATATTGTCATAAAAATAAAGTACCTTTATTTTTAGTATATCTGTGTATTGTGTTTTCTTATGATATTGTGCATATGACACTAGTGGTACTGTAGGAGCTTCACTCGTCTCCTAGTTCAGCCTAAGCTGCTCTGCTAAGCTACCATTATCTATCAGCCTATGCTGCTAGACACCCTATACACTAATAAGGGATAACTGGGCCTGGTGCAAGGTGCAAGTACCCCTTGGTACTCACTACAAGCCAGTCCAGCCTCCTACATGCTACAAGATATCACTAAGTTGTTGGTCCATATACCATTATAACCACTTCATACCATCACTTGAAATAGCAAAATAAATCATCTACATAGTCTAATGTACATTGCTGTCAAATTTCATTACTCTTCATTCAGCCCCTTTGTCACTACATGAATATAAAAGTCTATGGAAAATGCATTGGATTTCAAACATATTTTGGGAACCACCTTTTTTCTTTTCACCCCCTTGACCAAACATCACAAAACGTTTAATCCTCCAAAAGTATAATGGGGGCAACAGGTCTGCAAAGTTTTGCAGGGATTCATCAAACGAGGGCAAAGTTATTAAGGGTCTAAAATCCCAGAAATCCCTGCCTAGACATATATGATTTACATTTATCCTTCAAAACAAAGTCACACACTCACACTCAGGGCCAGGAATCACCATCAGATTTATTCCGTGTGTTCATGTATCAGCAAGAAATCTAGATGTGTTTCAGCTTTTCAGCCTTCATCACATGACCAGCACCTTAGAATCTGGCTTAAGTATTGTGCTAAAATAAGCAAAAGACAATAGTGTTGTGAACATTTGGGCACCATCTTAGAAGTATAATCAAACAGCAGACAGGAAACATCCCCAATATATATGAAGTAAGAGACATACATAGAACAAGGAGAATAATGCAGTCTTGTATTACATCATACATCCAAAATAAGTAAATAATAGATCATCTCATTTTTCTGAGAAAACATATTATAAAAATACTCTCTGCATCTTCTCCAATAGTAGAACAAATATACATGTTAATAAAATACAAACTGCATATGGCTAACATACCAAATTCATGAAAACGTATATCCCTAGGCAACTCACATGGGTCTCTGCAGCAGTAAGGCAGGCGTCAAATGTAGCTACATGCAATTTTAAACTGAAAAAGGAGGAGTTGAGGGGTGTGGGAGCTCGGAGTATAGGAAAAAAGGTGGAAGAGAAAAATGAAGAAAGGAAAAAGAGGAAAGAAAAGCGTGGAGAGCAAATGTAACATCCAGCCCAAGAGGGCAACTGTTCTCATTACACCACCATTTATCATTACCCAATACTACTCATATAAGTAGAAAAAATCTCTCCGTCATATCTCCATCCCCATGCACATATTTCTAATTGGCACAAATATCTACCCCCATAAGCAAAAGTAACCACGCTTATCTGTGTTGTAGTCCACAACCATAACCATGTAAATATGAACAAAAAAAAGAGTAGAGGAAAACCCATAATTCGTTCTTAACAAAGGTCCAGTGATTTCCCTTCCTAACCTCCTATAAGTAAAACAAAATTTAATAACATTGTCACAATAGAATGTTTTGATCTAAGAAAACAGGTGAGAATTTTTAATACCCATGCCAATATATACAGGACAAAACAGTGCAAAATACACTAATACACAAATAAACAATAATTTCTGATGAAAAAAATCTTATGAATATAAACTGAAAGGAACAAATAGAGATGAAGGCCCCTAACAGTCTTCACATTTATGTCTACCCCTAAATTCCCAAATTATGAGGGACGGAGGGGGTTTATTGATCCAAGTGTATGCTGAGCTCTTCTTCAGTATTCAATCCTTGTGGACTTTTTGACTCTAGGTCAATGAAGTAGTGCAATTCTTTTCTTTTCAGAATCAAAGTCCTGTTTCTTCCCCTCATGTTTTTGGTATCTGTTCTATTAAAAAGAAAGAGAGTATGTTTCTATTGCCAAAATGTGTCTCTTGAAAATGTCTTACTACCAGATAGTGCTGATCTTTACTTGCTGTTGCCTGAATGTGTTCTAACTCCCTTTTCTTAGCGTGGTATATTGTACTTCCTATATAATTCTTCCCAAGGGGCACTCCAAAGCATACATCACATGGTTAGAACTACATGTCAAAAACTGAATAATGCTTTTGGTTCTTCTACCAGAGGAGACTGAGTATTCATTCTTGCTTTTACTATTTCTGCATACCTTTCTATTACAATCAATCAACCAATCAGTGTATTTGTAGAGCACACTACCATCTGTGAGGGTCTCAAGGTGCTGAGGGGGGGTGCTGCTACTGCTCAAATAGCCAGGTATTGAGCCGCTTCCTGAAAGCCAGTAGGTCTTCGGTTTGTCGTAGGGGCAAGGGAAGGGTGTTCCAGGTCTTGGCGGCGAGGTGGGAGAAGGATCTGCCTCCGGTAGTCGCCCTTCGGATGCGGGGGACGGTGGCGAGGTTGGCTGAGTGGAGTTGGTGGGACAGGGTGTAGAAGGGAGTCGTCTGTTGAGGTAGGCTGGACCGTTGTTGTGGAGCGCCTTGTGTGTGTGGGTGAGGAGCTTGAAGGTTATCCTTTTGTTGATGCGGAGCCAGTGTAGGTCTCTCAGAAGGGGAGTGATGTGGCTGTGGCGGTGGGCATCGAGGATCAGGTGTGCGGAGGTGTTTTGTGTGCATTGCAGTCATTTGAGGAGTTTGGCCGGGGCTCCTGCGTAGAGGATGTTTCCGTAGTCAAGTTTGCTGCTGTCGAGGGCTTGGGTGACTGTTCTTCTTGTATCTGTGGGGATCCATCTGTAGCTCTTGCGGAGCATGTGGAGGGTGTTGAAGCAGGATGAGGAGATGGCGCTGACTTGCTTGGTCATGGAGAGTGTTGAGTCGAGGATGATGCCTAGGTTGCGTGCGTGGTTGGTGGGTGTTGGGGCTGCTCCCAGAGCGGTCGACCACCAGGAGTCGTCCCAGGCTGAGGGGTTGGCGCCGAGGATGAGGACCTCTGTCTTATCTGAGTTCAACTTCAGTTTGCTGTTCCTCATCCATTCGGCGACTGCCTTCATTCCTTCGTGGAGGTTGGATTTGGTGGTGAGGGGGTCCTTGTTGAGGGAGAGGATCAGTTGGATGTCGCCGGCGTAGGAGATGATGTTGAGGTTATGTAGCCGGGCGACGCGGGCGAGCGGGGCAATGTAGGCATTGAAAAGTGTAGGGCTGAGGGACGAACCTTGGGGAATGCTGCAGATGATCTTGGAGACTTCGGAGCAGAAAGGGAGAAGGCGGACGCTCTGGGTTCTGCCGAAGAGTAAGGAGGTGGTCCACTCCAGAGCTTTGTGTCGGATCCCTGTTTTGTGGAGGTGTGTGCGTAGGATGCAGTGGCAAACGGTGTCGAAGGCAGCCAAGAGGTCCAGCAGGATGTGGTGGAAGAAGGCGGTGAGGGAGTTGCACAGGTCTTGTGAAGGTGGGATGTCGTATGTGCTGGAGCTGGGGTTGGAGGGTTCATTCACGATGTTGAAGAGCTCCTTGCTATTGTGTGCATTGTTGTCCAGGTGGTCTTTGAAGGAGGTTTTCTTGGCAGATCTGATGAGGTGATGGTGATTGCGGATGGCGTTCTTGAAGGCGGGATGGTTGTCCGGTGTCTGCTCGAGGAGCCACTTTCTCTCCAGTTTCCGGCAGGTTTGCTTGGAGGCTCGAAGGTCCGAGGTGAACCACCTGGCTCTCTTGCGGGCACCTCCGTTGGAATGTTTATTGACCCGGGCGAGAGTGTTGGTGCAGTCGTCGATCCAGCGCCAGAGATTGTAGGCTGCGAGGTCGGGATTGGTGGGTTTGGTGGGTGGTTTTTGGGCGAGGCTGGTTTTCAGCTTGTCTTGGCTGATTTTGCTCCAGTTGCAGCGGTGGTCGGTCAATGGGAGTTCGGTGGTGTGGCTGAAGGTGACGTGGGGGCTAGCGGAGAAGACGGGGTCCACCGTGTGGCCAGCGGAGTGTGTTGGGGTAGTGATGAGTTGTCTGAGTCTGAGGGTGGTGAGGTTGTCGATTAGGGTGGTGGAGTTGGGGTCGTTATTATTCTCCAGGTGAAAGTTCAGGTCGCTGAGGAAGACGTAGTCGGTGGAGGCTAGGGCGTGCCTGCTGACAAGGTCACCGATGGAGTCGCAGAACTGAGGCCGTGGTCCGGGGGGTCTGTAGATGAGGGTTTCTCTCAGGGTGGTGTTGGGGTTGGTGTGGATCTGGAAGTGCAGGTGTTCGGCGGTGCTGAGGGTGTCGTCGGTACAGGTCGTGACCCTGATGGTGTTCTTGTGGACGATGGCGATTCCACCTCCGACTCCATTGGTACGATCCCTGCGGGTGCTCTTGTAGCCATCTGGAATGGCTATGGCGATGTCTGGGGCCGAGGAGGCGTTCATCCAGGTCTCTGTCAGGAAGGCGACGTCCGGGGTGGAGGTGTCGAGCAGGTCTCAGAGTTTGACGGCATGTTTGCGTGCGGAGCAGGTGTTAAGTAGGATGCATCGGAGGTAGTTGCGGTCAGGCTCGGCAGGAGGTTTGGCGATTTGGAGGCTGGTGAGGCTGTAGTTCTGGCAGATGAAGGGTCGCTGGGTGTGCTTAGGGGAGGCCAGGAAGCAGGCGTGTGCTCGTCCGGTGATGAGTGCGCGGAGGGTGCTGGCGGTGTAATGGTGTTGCTAGCCGTGGTGGTCTTGGGGACCAGGGGTCCTGGCGCTGGGTGCGGTCTGGACACGGACGGCGCAGACGGGCTTGCCTTAGGCGCGCCCGCTGTGCGCATCCGCTGCGCTGCCATAAAGGGGACGTGGGAGGGAGGCGCAGCAGGGAGGAGGGAGGGGCAGCAAATGGACGAGCGGGAGGGTGGGGGTGGGGCCGCAGGGACACAGCAGCAGGAAAAAGGGAAATTGAAGTGGAGGGAGGAGGCAGGGCCGCAGAGACACAGCGGCAGGAAAAAGGGCAATTGAAGTGGAGGGAGAGGGGCGGGCCACAGGGACACAGCAGCGGAGCAGAGAAAACAAAAGGGAACCTGGAGCAGTGGTGCAGGGGAGCGACCTGCCTGAAGCACACAGAACTCTTCAAGGGTTCATAGGCTTCTATGTTTTTTAGGTGTAATACCACTGCTCATAAGCTCATCCTTCAAAGATTGACCTGAATATAATGCTAGGATCCTAATTGATTGCATCCCTCAACACTGTATCGCTCTTAAATATATTCCAGTGTCTATGGATGATATTTTTAAGATTACTGGAATCTGCATTAAAGATTATGATCACCCAAATGTTTTCTCTTCATCCTCAACTCCTAGGGATTTTAACTGGAATAGAATTGCTTCACTGCTCTTGGTGCTCGATGATGTCATAGAAAATGTTATGAGTAATGTAATATGTGGGGTAAATGGTAGTGTATGGCAAGGGCACAAGTTATAGTTAGCCAATCTTCAGGAGGCAGCCATACCCACACTGGGCACGGTATTCGGTTATGCACAGCAGAGGGTGGCCACAGGCAGCTAACCTCCCCAAGCCAAATGTGTCCCTTTTCCCCTGAGGCCACATGACATTAAAACCAAAAATATAGATAACAGTAATGTAGACTTTAAAAATATTCTCCCTCCTCCCCAAGCTTTATTGGGCCACAGGGTTCCGGTCCCCCTGGGCAGCATGTCATTATAAGAGAGGGGCCATGCTTGTCCCCCCGACCCTTATTAGGCCCTGGGAACCCCATCCCCTGGGACCAAAGTCCATAATAAAGGGGAAGAGGAGCTATGTGTTCCCCCACCCATATTAGGCCGAAGGCGCATCACCTGGGGCCACATGACATTGAAAACAGAAGGGTGCCATATCACCCCCCTCTTTGAGCCTTATTGGGCCCAAGGAGTCCATTTCCTGTGGCATGTGGCCCCCTCCCCAATCCTTCTTGGGCTCCAGAGGCCCCATCCTCAGGAGCCACAGGTGGGAGCCCCTGTGCCCAGCTGGGCCAACCACAAACCTAGACTTTGGAGCTGCGAGGGGAGTCTCAGGGCCCCCATGGAGCCAGCTAGCTCCCCTCATTGTGCAGTAGCTGAAAAAGCTCCTACCCAGAAGGACAGCTATTTGTGCTTGCTCCCTCAGACGGGAGCAACATCTGTTATGTTTCCCTGCCCTGATGTTTTGTTTATTTTTAATGTATAATTTAAAAGTCTACATTAGTATAATCTGTATTTTTGGTTTAGATATTTTTAACTTTCTATATTTTCGAACAACAATATTTTGAATTCACATTTTTTGATATTTTGTTAACATGTATAGGGTTTTCGAAATTGTGAGATTCAATATTTTTGGTTTGAAATTTGTGTATATTGACATTTAGTTGTATAATCTCACCAAATTACTCTTGTCCTTGCCCTAGACCTCCAGCAATGCCTTCTTTAGCAGCAGCATATACAGACGTTAACAAAAGGAATGACGAGCTGTTAAAAGACCTTTACTTTACTAGTGGGCTATTGTTTGGTTTACAGCCATCTGAGCATATTTGCCTGCACTGATGTGACTTTACCTGTTGCCTATTAAACAAAGGGTCAAATCTAAATGTGTGTGTAATGGTTGCCATGTTTCCATTAAAACAGTTCAAACTATCTCTCAAAAATACGTATCCCAAACCACTTAAAATGCACCTTAGATTAGGCTCCAATTATTGTGCTTCTCGTCTATCTGTAAGATACAGATAGTTTGAAGTAATGTTTGTGCCTTCTCATGGTTCTACCTTTGAAACTCCTCGCCTGTTCCTCATCATCTCAAATACGTGAAAATTCTGCAAACGCTGAGAAACTCACCCTTTCCATCAAGCATTTCAAATTAAATCAAGTTTTCTGCCTATTTCTTCCTCTCCACTTCCTTGATACACGAGCAGTATGAAGCACATTTTGAAGCTCCGTCGCAAAGCAGTAAATAAAATAGAATAAAATAAATGTATACATATAGATAAATAATCACACAAGCATTCATGTCTGTGAATAATGCAACTTAATGCCAACACTGAGGATTTAGCTGGTGGTAACCTGCTGGAACCAGATTAGGGTGCATCCTGCACATGATGAATGTTTTGTTACTTGTGATAGATGTCCATAGCTTGGCTAACTTGTTTCCAAAGAAAGTGGAAGGATTTTTTAAAGTTGGTGGCCAACATTCTTCGTGACCTCACGACCCGCGATTTATTATTAGAAACTTCTTTCTTTGCCATTACAGCTGTTGTTTGGGAACCCGTTAGATATATCTTAGAATATTTAAATTGAGTCTTGGGCCACCAATAATGAAATGTTCATTCTCTTCTATTTGAAATGCCCATATCACCACTAAACCATGCGTTGGTATGTTTGATAAAAGATGCGTTTGTTTACAAATGCAAATTTTCACTTGTTGGTATTGACGTTGGCATTAAAGTTCTCAAGGTTATCAAAATGGACTGCTGTGGCCTTGTGTAGACTGGGTGATTCAAGTACTTTGAAAGGTGGCATAGGCGATTTTTATTTTTTTAGTTGTAGGCCTGCACTGAATATCTCTTGAAGAAATGGTGTGTAGGATATTGTTGGACATAATGAAACGTCTTGAGTTTTGATCTGCAAAAGTTCATTTTGTGATTTTGTGTATTTTGGCCAGGTCCAGAATGTGACTTGCATTGCGGAGATGTATGAGCTGAGAGATGGCAAGTGTCTTCATATACTTACCTTCATCTTGGTCAAGTTATCTTCTGATTCATTGAGACAGTGACACCACATTAAAATGATGTCTTTTGGGCAAGTGTCTGGGTTATATTTGCTGAGAATCAGATTGTCAGGTATTCAAGCGAATTCTGTGCAGCTCCAGGATCGTACTTCCTGTCAGCCTGTTGAAATATATATTTGTATTTCATCTTTCTCTATGTAATTTTATATTGTGGCAGTACCAGCCTGTGAAGCATTTTGTAGGGTTAGGTGAATGGCTCTTATATCAGAGCCCCCGGTGTGCCATCTAGCCTCAGTTAGAGCAATTAATTGCTTACACTGCACAATTACAATATTCTGGGTGAAGGGTATTTATCTTGGATCACTGTCATGATGATTAGTGGCAATTCTTTTTCACTGACAGTGAATGGTGTCTCTGCTATGATATGGGTCGATAATCATTGTTAGAATTCAATTTCCCTGACTCCTCTTCTGGAGCTGCTGAAGAGGACTGAGTTTGTGTGTAGCAGTTTTAAGCTCTTTGCGTATCCCCTGCAGATACGGAACGTCCATTTGGCTCAAATATCACCTTCTGCTTCCCAAAGTTATCATTTGCTGTTATTTAATGCTTCAGAGCATGGGCCGAGAGTAGATTTGATTTGCCTTACTTGATGCAACATCATTGTTAAGGTTGCAGTGAGTATTCGTCAGCTGGCCTGTTGAGTCTTCAGTCCTTTCTACCACTGTATCATCAGAGGTTTTTGAATCCCAAGACAAACGGATTATCACCCCGGAGCAGCACAGTGCGATTGTGAGGAAGTGGATGTGGTCAGTCACGTTGAAAGTAAATTTATTTGTGTTTTTTTGTCCTTTAAATTACTGCATCTGTCTGTCATGAGCTTGGGCTATTCCAGTGCCACGCTCATGTGATGCTTTTCACTCGTTGCTTGATTGTTTTCTCCTGATATCAAATTTGTCAATCCATTAGCCACATGTATGGGTATGAGGAAAGATTTTCACTTGTTTGTACAGCTTATTTGTTGCCTGTGTGGAATTTCAGTTTTTCTTTCCCTAATTTCTAGTTGATCAAATTGTCTGTAATGAGAGTTTAAGGGTTGCACATCATGCCGGTATGAATGGGGGTGAGGGAGTGTGGCCGAGCTGCGGTACATGGTATACGCCTAATGCGGAGGTCCAGGCACAAAGCAATCATCCTGCCTAATCACGGCAATGCAAGTGCACCCTCCATGCTTTTGGGCTCTTTGCAGCTGAAATTTGCTTGCTGTGCAGCAGATCGTGAAATTGGGATGGCAGCGGCATGGCCAACCAACACAATATGGCGGCCATGCACCTTGCATGGATCCCGTAGGGGTTAATACCATCAACGCAAGACTGGTGCTAAGTGGATCATTTTGCATGCATATGACTTCTCAAGAATTATGTTGCGGTTCAGTGTCTGTTAGTAAGCCTCCAAGTGGTTTTGGGAGTGGTCAAGTGGATGATGCAATTCAGTGGTGGTGTGACTGAGGGATGCTGTAACAAGATATGAAAAGTGGCAGTGTTGGGTGATTGGTCTTGTGGTTGTGAGCTGTATAAAATGCCGATGGAGTGTAGTTGCTAAAATGATGTGTGCGGCCACATTTCTTGTGCACCAAGAGAGAAGTGTTTTGTGTGACAGAGGCATTTTGAGTGGCTTTAGTATGTAGGGATACTTGAAGAGGCGCTGGATGTGTATGAATGATACCTTGAGTTCAATTGGCTGAGAATTATTGTATCTTATTTGTGGGCAAAAGCAAGCATTGATGTTCTGAGTGGGTCCTGTGAGCGACTGCAGGTGAGTAGAGCAACTGAGTTGTGTTATGAATGTGGATGAATAGCGTAGTGAGTACAGGAGTGGAGGGTTTTCAGTGTGATGTCAAGAATTGCAGGAATGTTGCAAGGGACATTGCAACAGACTGTGAAGTCTGTAAGTGGATATGTGGTGGGACAGTTTTTCTGGATGACTGTGGGTTAGTGCAGGAAATTGTTGGGCATAAGTTACGAGTCATCTTGTGAAAGAGTTTGGTAAGTAAAGGATGGTGTGGGCTGCAATTGATGTAAAGTAGTGAATGAGTGCTGCAAGTGGATGACTCGTGATGACGGCAGGTTGGGATGTGAGATGTGAAATAAATGTTGCTAGCGGCTGAGTCATGTTTTGTGAGGTAGAATATGGTTATGCAGGGTTGCAGGTGAGAGATGACTGAATAGCTCATTTGAATGATTACATTGATGAGGGATAGCTGAGATTGAAAAATTGTGTGAGCAAGTTAGTGTGTGAGTGGCTGCAGCTCATTACTGGTGTGAGAGAAGGATGTCATTGTGAATAATGTTCAGGGTGGGTAGGGTTGATAGCTGGTGTTGAGAATAAATAATGCAATTAGGTGAAGGACAATGATTTAACTAAAAAGTGTTTAAAGTTGTGCCAATGGAAGCGAACAAGTGATAACAAGAGTTCTTGTGAGTAGTGGTGTAGAGTAGTAAAGTGACTAAGGTGAGTGGCTCGTGAAGAAGTTTGTAGCAAAAGTGGTCTTGTGAATGGTCAAGGGATACAAATCACATAGTAATGTGGCTAGTGGTAAAGTTAGTGCTTGAGATGAGAGGTAGTTGTGTGGGCAAACTACCTTGTGTTTTCATCATAGTGTGAGTGGTTGGGCTGAAAGTAAATGCTGTTGCAAGTGCTTGGAGTTAATGACTGGTGCACTAAGTGGTTCTATAAGCGTGCATTGTAGTTGGGTTCTGAAGGGATGAATGGTGTTGCATACGGCTGAATGTGAGGTTTCGTGAACGGGTGATGGACGCAAGTAAAATTTCATCTTGTATGAGTGTTTAGTGTCTTAACTGGTGTAATTGGATGATGGGGAGTCAGTCGTGTAAATGAGTGCTGTGCGTGGGTTATCTGCTTTTGCTGATGTTGCTGTGAAGTATTGCAAGTGGTGCTCTGTGAGGCGTTAAGGTGATTGAGTAAGATGAGCTCTTAACTTGTTTTTTTTCATGCTGTTTTCTGGGACTTAGCTGAAGCCTAGTACCAAGATTGCTGCCAACACTTCCTCTTTCATGTGTTGGCAGCCAATCAGATCTCAGCATGAGATCTGGTGGGTTCGCAAAGCCTTCATGTCCCTATATATATAAAAATTTTGATTTTTTTAAATTGCTTAAAAACTACTGAACACATTTACACCAAATAACAAAAAGGTCGCTTTCTGGACCAGGAGCTGCCTTTCTGCCAAATTTGGTGTAATTCTATCTAGTGGTTCAGCAGTATCGCTGTTCAAAATCCCTATGGAAAAATGAATGGGGAAAAAGCTCTTTCTGACCTCCCCACCTATCTTTTGACCCCGCTTGATGTATCACCCCAAGATTTTGCAGACAGCAGCTCACGTGAGCGTTGAATTGTTTGGCAACATTTTATGAAGATTCGTCAACCGGTGCCAAAGATGTAGGCAAGTAAAAAAAACACTTTTTCTATAGAAACTAGGGCCTAACTATGACTCCCTAGTGGTGACCGCCACTAGGTAATGTGTATAACATTCTATGCTTGACATGTTCATAGGTCATTGCATAGTTTCTATAAAAGGTGTTTGATTAGATGCTTATGAGTCTCTGTTTTTATTTTATCTATCATAATAGGTAAATATTATCTTAACTATTTGTCAACAAGCATTTCACTATTGAAATATTGAGGAAAGATAAAATAATGTTATAAAAGTACACAAATAAATTAATTTCAACTACTGCAACTCTTGAACGTCTGTGTTTATATGATACAACATTATACCTCAATATATTATGTTCCTTACACATATATGCCCTTACTATGTAATCATGTATCTATAGATTTACTTCTCTAGTCCTACTGTACAAGAGGAGAAGAAATTTATTCTCTCGAATGCTTTACTCTGTCCCACCATCACCAAATACCTCTGTCAATCTATCCTCTATCTCCACCCTCTGATTCATCCCAAACCCATTGTACTATTATGACCTCCAAAATAACCCTCCTCGTCTCTTCCTTCCTCTACCCCGCCTGGCTCACCCCAAACCTCAGTGTACTACTATGAGCTCCCAAACAACCCTACTAAATTCTCCCTAATTTTTCTCTCCTTTGATTCATCCTAAACTTCGTTTATTATAAGTTAAGGATTATTAAGGCAGTTCTCAAACACATTTTAAAGCACTTTCCTATTAAATTTACTGTTTAATCTATGTACTGGTAAGGGGGAAATACACAGACGTTAGATGATTTGTCTTATTTTCATACCATCAGGGGCAATTAAATGCTGGTCATGTCAATAAAAAAACTGACCAGATGCAATGGAAGATGGTGAAGTAGTAGTGAAAGCACCAGGGTGATGTCGGGGTCTATGCTGTGGTACTGTTTGGTCCCCAGTCTGGAGCCCCTGCTGAGGTTGGGTGCGGCCTGTTTCTGCGGTAGGGGAATATGTGCTCCCCAAACTGGGAAAGCTGCCAATGACTGCACTGAGAGAGAAGTACAATCTAGGGGTGATATGGCTAACCCCAAGGATGACTGAGTGCTGGGCGGCTAATGTGGTGACTCAAATAGAGTTCTGGAACAGAACATGAGATATTCTATCCCATTTACATTAAATCTGTACCTTATACTCCGTGCAAATGGTGTCTTTGTACACAGTACCTGGGACCACTTAAGGTGCTTGAAGTGGCCCTGTCGGACCACTGGTCAAAAAGACTGAATTAGTGTCCTTTCCACGAGGAGGCAGACTTGGCTGTGGGTGACAGCAGGCACTGTTGTCTCAAGTGATTATGTGCCCTTCTCCGAGCAGATGCGGCTATTTTGTAGAGGAGAGACTCACATACAGCACTGAAGGTGTTTTTTTTTTTTAAATGTTTACCATGGTGAAAGATTATGTTATTTTAAGTTCTATTTTGTATTACATTAGTCCTGCAGTTGAGATAGTTTTTTAAAAGCTTTCTGAAACTATTTTGAAAGTAGAATAGAAGACTAGAAATAGCAGGTTTCAAATATGCATTTATAAAAAGCAGTCTAATTGAAACAAATATCTGCGAAATGTACATAGCTTGCTAAAGCGGTGGCACACGCTTTGTATTCATAACTCTGTGTGTGCAAATTAGGGAAACCACCCAACTTTGCATGATTTCACTTAGACAAAAATCACCTTCGCCCTGAACACTGGACTCCTTTCCTGCTGAAGGACGTCCCACCCTATTACATTGCTAGGTATAGGAAAGGGACAGGAATGCTGATGGTGCAAGTGCTGGAGTATCTTATTCAAGCTCTGGGGAAGGTGGATAGGGTTCTGATAAAGTGCCTTTGCTATGGAGAAAAGGATGGTAGATGGGGCAGGATTTTTTCAGGCTTTAATAAGGGGACATATCTAACCGGGGTAGCTGTCAAGTGGCACCAGTTCACACAATGAAACTCATACTAGAAAGAATGGTTTACTACCTCTAAAAGACACTGAGAGCCTCATTACGAGTGTGGCAGAGGTCAGGACTGCCGCTGTTGCGATAGTCCAACCGCCACATTAAAACCATGGCAGTCAGACAGCCAGGGAACCATCAGCACCGCCAGGATCCATGATCCCGGCAGCCTGGCAGTGCCAGTGATCGTAATCCACCAGGGCAGTGCTGCATGCAGCTCTGCCCTGTGGATTACAACCTTGTTCTCTGCCAGCCTTTTCCATGATGGTGTTACCGCCATGAAAAGGCTGGCAAAGAACAGGTGCAGGGGGGCACATGGGGGACCATACACTGCTCATGCACTTGGCAAGGGCAGTGCAGGGACCCCCTTGCCCAGTTGGTTCTACACCAGCTGCTAGTGCCCCACTGTGTCCTCCTAGACAGATCTGATGAAACTCTGCACAAGATTCAGGATCTCTTGTAGTTTGGGAGCATACAATTGATGCAGTGATGTTTGACCTGAGCCTGTTTAGTGGTGAGTGCCATTAACTTCATGTCCAAACCTGAATCCACAGTAGTGTTTTTTCAGTCAATGGTCTGAGATCTACAGCAGTAGATGTCTGACATATGAAAGGAGGTACAGAACTTACAAGATAGATCAGAGGATGCAGATGGATGATCGTGATGGAATAGCATCAAAATCATTGGACTCCTGGACAAGGTAAAAAAACCTTCTTTGGATCTCTTTATTGAATCATGGGTTGCTGAGACAGTACTATCAGGGAAATGGTTGAAGTTCTTCTTCGTAGACATGGTGGATAGAGTTCCTACAAGGCCCATGCCCCCAAAAGCAACCATTAGCCCCATGGTTGTACGCATGCTGAACTATTGTTATAGAGGCCATATCTTAGAGTTGGCTCACACACATGGGCCATGGGATCTGGAGGGTAGCAAAGTACAAATATACTCAGACTATACAAAACTTGTGCAGTGCCACAGTTTCCTGGTGGTCAAGCAGGTGTTTTGTCACTTCAACATCACCTATGGACTGATTTTCCCAGCCAAACCCAAATTATTGATAGATGGCAAGACACTCTTCTTTACAGACCCAGAGGAGGTCTGGTCAAGGCTGGAGATGACTGGCCTCAATGCTGCTAAGAGGAAACAAAATTCACAACAAACACAGACACTGAGGTCAAGGAGGCACCATCCCTGGTGCCTTTCTGAGGTCTGACCAATGAACAGGCAGGCACACAGGCCTCCCTGGTGCAGGACTTTAAGAACTGGCAGACTTCTCTGAGTGAGCATGGATCTAGTGAATCCAGCGCACTTGTCAAGGAATCTGACACATTGACATCAAAAAGTGTCCCACCATCCGAGCCAGGTCCTGCAGTCACTCCCATTATTGCAGACAAGATTGCCTGACATCTCCTTGTTATCTGTAATGCAGGGTTTTGAATAGCAACCTGCTGCCCCAGTAACAAATTTGGTTATGTCGAGGCATGAAGTGCTCCGTGGCTGTGGGGAGAAATCCCACTGGTTGGCACCTTCTGTGCTGTGGCAGCCTTGATATGGGTGTGACAACCCACCGGATTCACTGATTGAGTCAGCTCTCAAACCTTCCCCTCCCTGTTTTGCATTCTAAAGCCCAATTGTAGCAGAATCAATATTTCATCTTGTTTTATGTGCTAAGGTTGTTTGGGTGGTCTGTCACACTTTCTACTCACTAGAATTGCTGCAACCATTGGTTGGGAAACAGTTTTCATCATCTGCAATATGATGCCATGACACACCATACAGTCAGGAGGCATTACTCATCATTCGGGCATTAGTTGCATGTTACGCTCTCATTTTCTTCTCCAGCCTGCCAAGCAGTGGCAACTGGCAAAGCCCCACCAGTCTGAAGGATTGTGTGCATCATCATAATGATTCAGTGAAATCATTTCCTTACCTGGTGTAGTAGGGGCCTGAGTTCACATGCACAACTTTGCCACATACACTCCTTTCTTAGACATAGGAACATACAGATCACCTCGGTACAAGAAACACTGCCTGAATTGCTGAACCTAGAAAATAGATGGTGAGGATAGCTATGGGGTACCACATTCTTTGACTTCTCCAGGGGCACAAACATATGGAGAGCACCCAAAGCCTTTTTAGGTTGTGCCACACTCACAATCAGCAGTGTTTGTGCCCTCAACACAGGACATTTTCCCTTTCTGGAGTTCCTGACACCACACTTGGCTAGACTGATAGGGGTTCCTGTACTCCGGGGAGGGTACTATAATCTGGTTTTAGACTGAGAGGCTGATCGATCGTTCTGACCTCTCCTTACCATCCCCAGCAGGACTCTGGCCCTGGGATTTCCATGCACAACTCTTTGACTCTAGCTCCTTTATACCTGGTCATGTCTCCATGCCTTAAAGATAGGTGACTAAAGTTTGTTGCATTCACCAGAACATTTCCCAAAATGTTGCATTCCTCACACCAATAGAAATTGTACCACTGTGATAATCTGAATCTGTTTTGTGGACATTGGTCTAAACGTGAGTATAGAAGTTCACCTATGGAATGATCTATCTGGTTTCACCTGAGAACAGCCCCAAAGGGAACATGATTGTCATGTAAATCCACAGCAGAAATGCATTTCTTCATCTTAAGGCAAATGTTTGCCTACAGTATGATAAGCGCTTAAGAGATCCCTCCTCCCCCATTAATATAATACCATTACAGGGAAATGATCTGTTTGCAGGTATACCTTATTTGACCTTCAGGTGGAATTTGAGGCTCTGATGAGTCCAGCTTCTGGAAGGTTGAAGCAGGGGTATTGCTACTTCTAACAAAATAGCCCCATCATGCAACTGTGCATGTAATGCACCTTGCTTGAGTGCATTTATGACTTGAATGAAGTGTGCACACACACGATCACCATATCATACTGCAATTACTATGGAAAGTACACATAAGTGAAAGACAAAGCTGATCAGGCCGTGCAGCAACTTACAGTTTTTGTAATGCATTTAGACAAAAAACTGATATGGGTGATGTCCAAGGAGTCATGTGCGGACTCATCCGTGCTCCACCTATGTGTTATTTGTAAGCACAACTGTGTTGACATGAAACAAATAGTCTGGCTTTTGTTTAAGGAGCTACTTATTACTGTGGAAATGAACTATCTGTTGAGGGGAGATAAGCACCCACCTCAATTAATAGCCACAGTCCTGGTAAGGGTGAACCACCAAAGTCACAAAATAAACCTGAGCTGAACCCTCGGTAGCTATGACACAGAGCAGACAGGATTAACTTAGAAGCAATCTGTAAATTATTTATGCAGTACTAAAACAGTAATGAAGTTTAAAGGAAAAACAATAAAAAACCTGAAACAACTTAAAAAAATAGAGTACAATTTAATACATGAAATGACACCAAAATGAAAAAAATCCGATAGGAGGCAAGATACATGAATTTTTAAAGCTTTAAGTAGAAATAGTTCCAAGCTGGACAAAGTGCTATTGATAGTCAATAGTCACAGTAGAGTGATGGAGCATGCATCAGATACACTAACTAGGTTCATCCTGATCAAAGATTTTACTTTCTCATTTTAGTCCTTTAAGTTCCAATCCACCAAAGGAGTACACTGCTAAAGCCTCCCAAGAGCACCAGGGAGGCACTTAGAAACTCACAGGGGGGCAGCAAGTCCATTCCAGGTCCAATTGACACTGATCAGATGGGCAGTTTCAGGAAAGGCCTTTTGTATCTTTGAAGGTTGGACAGGATGTCAGCCATGTGACCCTTGGAGTCCACTTCTTTGTCCCGGATACTAGGGAGAGCAGTTCAAGGCCACACAGGCTATTTTCAAGTTGCAGACAGCAAGCTTTGTCATTTTCTGATTGCTTCAGGTCCAGGAGTGTTCCTAGGTGGTGCCTGTGAAATGCCTCATTTATACCTGGCACAAGCTAGTGAATGGGAGTGACTCCTGGGGACACCCTAACAAATAAGATAAGGGTTCTTGGGGCTTACCCTACTTACTTGGGGTATTTTCAAGATGGTCAAAGTCTTAAGCCACACTAAACTTGTGCTCTGAGGGATCGGTGTGTAAGTGGGAAGTGTACTATGGAAATACTAGTGTTCTCTCACATTTGACACTTATACCCAATTTTAGGCAGTCCCTGTACCCTCAACAACCTTAGAGACAGAGGACTGGTATATTGAAAGCTGAGGTTTCAGAAACTAGACAATGGATAAATACAAAGTATTTTGTCATTCTCTTTCCCTCCTTCGAAGTGCACCCCAAATGTTGTACATAGAGGCCTAGGAGACCTGCCAAGTGGGATGTAACATTTAAGCAGGATTTGACACTTTAATGTCAAAGAGGATGCTTACATCCCCACTCCAGTGGTCACTCTAAACTAGTTCTGGGGCAGCTCTACTTCCCACTGGGGTGGTGCCTGGCTGACTAAAGGGTAAAAAAGGGGAGGCAGGCTCAGGTGTGAGCTACATCTGCCTATGACAGTGGAGGAGGCCCATTTGAAGTGGACAACAGGACAGGGCATATCCCCTGAGCCATCTTCTCTGGGGGAAAACCACCTCAGATACACTAACTAGGTTCATTCCGATCAAAGATTTTACTTTCTCATTTCTCACAAAGCCCATTGTCTCTGTCTTGGGAACAGTTCAGTCCTCACCAAAGGGAAGCCATCAAGCTACCAGGGAACAGTTGAATACTTACAGAAAGGCCTCCAGAGGCTTTAGGTAGGAGGTGACCTTTTCACAGTACCTTTTTCTTAATAGTTCCATAAAATTTGACTTGATCATTTGTAGGAAGGTAGCCTCTTCTAGCCTTGTTATCCCCACTTTTGGTCGGTGAGTATATGTCAGGGTGTTTTCACTATGTCGCTGGGATCCTGCTAGCCAGGGCCCAGTGCTCATAGTGAAAACCCTATGTTGTCAGTGTGTTTGTTATGTGTCACTGGGATCCTGCTAGCCAGGACCCCAGTGCTCATAAGGTTGTGGCCTATATGTGTTCCCTGTGTGGTGCCTAACTGTATCACTGAGGCTCTGCTAACCAGAACCTCAGTGTTTATGCTCTCTCTGCTTTCTAAATTTGTCACTGCAGGCTAGTGACTAAATTTACCAATTCTCATTGGCACACTGGTACACCCATATAATTCTCTTGTATATGGTACTGAGGTACCCAGGGTATTGGGGTTCCAGGAGATCCCTATGGGCTGCAGCATTTCTTTTGCCACCCATAGGGAGCTCTGACAATTCTTACACAGGCCTGCCACTGCAGCCTGAGTGAAATAACATCCACGTTATTTCACAGCCATTTACCACTGCACATAAGTAACTTATAAGTCACCTATATGTCTAACCTTCACTTAGTGAAGGTTGGGTGCCAAGTTACTTAGTTTGTGGGCACCCTGGCACTAGCCAAGGTGCCCCCACAGTGTTCAGGGCAAATTCCCCGGACTTTGTGAGTGCGGGACACCATTACACGCGTGCACTATACATAGGTCACTACCTATGTATAGCGTCACAATGGTAACTCGGAATATGGCCATGTAACATGTCAAAGATCATGGAATTGTCCCCCCAATACCATTCTGGTATTGGGGGGACAATTCCATGATCCCCCGGGTCTGCCAAACTGCCTTTCTGGGGTCTCCACTGCAGCTGCTGCTGCTGCCAACCCCTCAGACAGGTTTCTGCTCTCCTGGGGTCCAGGCAGCCCTGGCCCAGGAAGGCAGAACAAAGGATTTCCTCTGAGAGAGGGTGTTACACCCTCTCCGTTTGGAAATAGGTGTGAAGGGCTGGGGAGGAGTAGCCTCCCCAGTCTCTGGAAATGCTTTGATGGGCACAGATGGTGCCCATCAAAGCATAAGCCAGTCTACACCGGTTCAGGGATTCCCCAGCCCTGCTCTGGTGCGAAACTGGACAAAAGAAAGGGGAGTGACCACTCCCCTGACCAGTACCTCCCAGGGGAGGTGCCCTGAGCTCCTCCAGTGTGTCCCAGACCTCTGCCATCTTGGAAACAGAGGTGTTGGGGGCACACTGGACTTCTCTGAGTGACCAGTGCCTGCAGGTGACGTCAGAGACCCCTTCTGATAGCCTCTTACCTCTCTTGGTAGCCAAAGCCTCCTTTCTTCGTAGCCAAACCTCCTTTTCTGGCTATTTAGGGTCTCTCCTCTGGGGAATTCTTCAGATAACGAATGCAAGAGTTCACCAGAGTTCCTCTGCATCTCCCTCTTCAACTTCTACCAAGGATTGACTGCTGACTGCTCCAGGATGCTTCCAAAACCGCAACAAATTAGCAAGACGACTACCAGCAACATTGTACTGCCTCATTCTGCCGGCTTTCTCAACTGTTTCCTGGTGGTGCATGCTCTGGGGGTCACCTGCCTTCACCCTGCACCAGAAGCCAAGAAGAAATCTCCCGTGGATCGACGGAATCTTTCCCCTGCTAACCCAGGCACCAAAAGACTGCATCACCGGTCCTCTGAGTCCCCTCCCATCCTGATGAGCATGGTCTCTGGAACACAGGAACTCTATCCAAGTGACTCACACAGTCCAGTGATCCTTCAATCCAAGTTTGGTGGAGGTAAGTCCTTGCCTCCCCACGCTAGACTGCAAACCTGTGTATTGCCTGATTTTCAGCTGCTCCGGCTTCTGTGCACTCTTCCAGGATTTCCTTCAGGCACAGCCTAGCCTAGGGTCCCCAGCACTGCGTCCTGCAGTGCTCAACCCGCTGAGTTGGCCTCCGACATCGTGGGACCCTCTTTTGTAACTCTGCGTGGACTCCGGTTCACAAATCTTCCAAGTGCCTGTTCAGGTACCTCTGCGGGTGCTGCCTGCTTCTGTTAGGGCTCTCTGAGTTGCTGAGCGCCCCCTCTGTCTCCTCCTCCAAGGGGCGACATCTGGGTCCTTCCTGGTCCTCAGCAGCACCCAAAAACGTCTACCGTGACCCTTGCAGCTAGCAAGGCTTGTTTGTGGTACTTCTGCGTGGGAACACTTCTGCAACCTTCATCGCGACGTGGGACATATTCCATCCAAAGGAGAAGTTCCTAGTCCCCTTCGTTCTTGCAGAATTCCAATCTTCTTCCATCCGGAGGCAGCTTCCTTGCACCTTCATCCGGGGTTTCCTGGGCTCCTGCCCCCCCCCCCCGGACACTGACGCGACTATTGGATTTGGTCCCCTTGCGTTGCAGGTCCTCAGGTCCAGGAATCCATTTTCAGTGCACTGCTGGTGTTTGTTGTTCTTGCAGAATCCCCCTATCACGACTATTGTGCTCTTTTGGGGGTAGTAGGTGTACTTTACTCCTACTTTTCACGGTCTTGGGGTGGGGTATATTGGACACCCTGACTGTTTTCTTACAGTCCCAGCGACCCTCTACAAGCTCCCATAGGTCTGGGGTCCATTCGTGATTCACATTACACTTTTGGAGTATATGGTTTATGTTGCCCCTAGACCTATGCTTGCCTATTGCAACCTATTGTAATTCTACACTGTTTGCATTACTTTTCTGACTCTTACGTACCTGTTTTGGGTTTGTGTACATATAACTTGTGTATATTACTTACCTTCTTACTGAGGGTACTCACTGAGATACTTGTGACATATTGTCATACAAATAAAGTACCTTTATTTTTAGTAACTCTGTGTATTGTGTTTTCTTATGATATTGTGCATATGATATAAGTGGTATAGTAGGAGCTTTGCATGTCTCCTAGTTCAGCATAAGCTGCTTTGCCATAGCTACCTTCTATCAGCCTAAGCTGCTAGAAACACCTCTATTCTACTAATAAGGATAACTGGACTTGGCACAAGGTGTAAGTACCTTTGGTACCCACTACAAGCCAGGCCAGCCTCCTACATTACCATTACATTTAGTTTTGTTTAACTATCAAAAAGAGTCCTTGAAATATTTCTCTACCTGTTACCAATCTGAAATTAGCATATAGAATGTTATAATGTAATCCAGCATTTCCCTATGGAAGCAGCCAGCCTTGCTCCAGCAAAAATACATTTTATGCTTTTTCATTGTAAGGGCAGGTGGAATATTAAACTTCTACATGTCCTATTTTTAAATACCATGCACCCTACCTCATAGGCACTAGAATCTACCTTACCTTTACTCTGCTGGAATGAGGGGGGGCAAGCATGTTACCACTATTTAGCTGTAGTAAAGTGTACAGACTTCTTTCGCCAGCAAAAATAAGATTAAGGAAAATATTAAGCAATCCGGGTGACCCTTGAGAAAGGGCACAGTTCCAACAATGCCCTTCTGTCTCCCTAGGAACAAAACGATGATGAGGTTCACACCTCCATTCCAATCTGGAAGAGAGACCTTCCACACTAATTTGATCAGAGCAGAGGGCAGATTCTCAAGCATGGACATAATAACCAAATATAGGTGGGAGATGTGAGGGAGATTCATATATCTGAGGACAGAGTTGTAGCCTTGCATGAGAAAAGCAATGGAGAAAATGTGGCCTTGGAGACTTTGGATGTCATGGTGAGGTGAGTGACACACAATAAGTGACAGACAACAACAGACAGACTTTTGTTGTCTGTCACATCCACAGAGAGCTGGCAGTACACCCCTATCCGGGGTTAGCCTAGCACAACTGAAGACATAATATTGATGGTGGAGCTCCTCAAAGATCTAAGAGAATTAGGTAATTCTAGCTGCATTTTAACAACCACATCATAGGTTGGCAGGCAATTATACCGCAGCTGTGATGCTGATGGATAGGGTGACATTTGCAGATCCTTGGCACACTATAAATATGCATGTCACAAAGATCCATTTGGCAGTCCATGTAAAGTTTATTAAATATAATTAGAATATACAATGAAATACAAAATAAGAGATTAAAAAAAAAAGAAATGACAGATACAGCTAAAACTGTCAACATCTAGGAAAAGAAAAGAAAAGAAACGCTAGACAAATTATTTAATGGAAGCAAGTGCCCAGATTATGGAAATGGCATTAGAAGTTAAAAGAGAGTGCCTGGTCATCATCTGGTGACGTGTCACACAGGCCACAAACCACTGCAGTATTTTGCAATCATAATCAGACATGCGGCCTACAATGTGGCCTTAATGACATAACATTCCCTGTCAAGCACACATTCCTACTTGTTCCCCTGTGCTATTGTACTTCTAGGCATACTTTCCATGCCAACACTAGCCATCAATTTTTTCAGCTGGGAAGTAAAAGAGGTCCTACATTGTGTTTCACATAAGCTTTATTCGGCCAACAGACCATCAAAGCAATACAATACAATACAATATAATATAATAATATAATATAAACCATAGTGTCATAGAAAAATTTAAAAAAAGAATGATCCATGTTTGCCCGTCTTAAAACAATTTCAACTCATTGTAAATAAAAAGTGCGTATGCGCCATGCTGTTGCTAAAAACTTACTTACTGCGTAAATTGTCACATTTGAATTGTGGCTTTTTAAGATCCGCAAAGCTAAAAAACATTTCCTTAAATTCAATTCCCTACAGATTTTATATATCCATTTAAACCTTGGGATTGAATAGGCGGGACAAAAAAACATAAAATGTTCTACTGTTTCGGAAGGAATGCCACATACAGGACAGGTATCAGAGCTTGACTTAGGTCCCCATCTGCTCATTAAGGCCTTCAGGGGTAATGTTCCAAATCGAAATCTGGCATACAAACTTTTGCCTAACAAATCAGGTATTGTATCTAAGTATGGTTCAAACTCAGGGTACCATTTAAAATCAATAAACGAGTTAGTTAAATGACCATTCGATTTCTGAGAAATGTAATTATTACATATGTGGGACCAGTAAGCTCTCTTCAATGCTTTTACATGGGGCTTCACAAGTTGCTGGGGATTCTCCCATAAGTTCCTCAGTCCTAGCATGCAAAACCAACTAGATACGTGTTTGATCCATGGTATGGACATGGAGTTAGAGGTTTTTAACAATTCTAATAGGGAAGACTTATATATAGCCAGTTCAGGAACTACCCAAAGCCTCACCCAATATAGTAGGGGCCGTAAGATAATCAAATCGGCTATACGTTTAAGCCCTAGATCTAAAAAAAGGGGGGTTAATGGGGTGCTAGTGGGACAAGCACATAGAGCCCGAGCAAAGCTATTCTCAATTTTAGTTATCCTACTGCTATCTGTCATGCCCCAAATCTCTGCACCATAAACAGCAGCACCCTGTGCCTTGGCCACATAGATCTTTACTGCTGGAGACACAACTTTAGCGATCGTATTCCTGTAAAGGCGTAATATGGATGCTGCCCGATGTTGCAAAAGCCCGCCACTCTTACCGACTTGTTCGTCCCAGAGGAGTGAGTCTGTAAGCCTCACACCCAAGTAGTCGATAGAGCTAACCTGGTCCAAAATAGCTCCATCTAACCTGATCGTACACTTCTTACGAGAGCCAGAGCGAAGCACCATCAATTTTGTTTTCTTCGAGTTCAGCTCTAAACCAAAATTCCAGCAGAATGATTTAAATCTATCCACAAGAATTTGCAGCCCCATAGGGGTCTTTGAGATCAATAGAGAGTCATCCGCAAAAAGAAGAATTGGGATTTTCTGATTGCCTAAGCTGGGAGCATCATTCTGGCATGTCATGAGTTCTTGGACCACCTCGTTAATGAATAAAGAAAACAAAAGTGGCGCTAGGACACATCCCTGACGAACACCTCTTTTAATGGGAAACTTGTTAGTCAGTTCGCCTTGGTTACCCCATCTTACTTGAGCGTATGTGCCTTCATGCATACGTGTTAATAAATGAATGATATCAGATGGTGCCCCTCTTTTGTGTAGCACTCCCCAAAGCTTGTCTCTATGGACCAGGTCAAAGGCAGAGCGCAGGTCTACAAAAGTGACATATAGTGTTTGCTTTGCCAAGACTACATATTTCCAGTGTAGCACGGTCAACCTAAATACCTGGTCAACCGTGCTAACTCTAGAGCGGAACCCTGCCTGAAGTGGTGATAGGATCTGCTGCTCCGTCACCCAAGTCGTCAGTCTAACTAACAATTGTTTTGCAAAATTTTTTTGTAGGTTGTCAATTAAACTGACCGGTCTGTAGTTAATTGGAAGATTTACGTTGCCCTTTTTATATATTGGAATAATTTCTGCACCCTTCCACGTCTCAGGGATCTGTCCTCCTTTTGCGATTTTGTTTGACAGCATATTAATATACCAGGTCCAGATGGGTAACTCTGATTTATAAAGGTCACCTGGAATTTTATCAGGGCCTGGGGCTTTACCTGTCTTTAGAGATTTAATGGCGTCTGCAGTTTCTTCTAGAGAAAAGCAAATATAGCTTTCAGAGTTAAATAGATTCCCACTGGACGGAGAAGTGGCAAGGTTAGCATTGGGTGAAATTGGGGGGTATAGTCCCACTTTCTCACAATCGACAGTCCCAGTGGAGACAGTTCCTTCGTACAAGAGAGAGAAATGATCCACCCAGGTACCAGGTTGAATATGGTTCCTTTGTTTAAACCTACCCCCTCTCTCGTGCTTAGTCAGCAGTTCCCAAAAAAGCGTATTGTTGTTTGTTTTAGTAGCATCTAGCAAGTCCTGCCAAATAGCATCTTCCCAAGCTTTCTTTGATTGTAGGATTATCTTTTTATACGTGAATCTTGCTTGTTTGATTGCCCCCGTATACCCGGCCAGTATAGCCTTCCTTAACTCAGTCTTAGCCCTCATGCATGCATCATTAAACCAAGGTCCTACATTCATTCCCATCTTCCCCTGAGTAGTATCTACAAATGGCCAACATCTCCTCTTTGTCCTTACCAGTACTCATTGGCCCTCATTTGGACATTGGCGGTACAAACCGCCTACCGCCACGGCGATGGCCGCCAAAAGACCATCGCCGTGGCTACCAGTTGTCCACCGTATTATGTCCTAAGCCAGATTTCTGCCACAAGAAGGGCGGAAATCCGGCAGTGGCCATGCTGGCAGATGGCGGTAAGGTGGCACTGCTGCCACCAGCAGCACCATGCCAGTAGACCACCTCCAGCCGTATTATGAGAAATAATACGGCCTGGCGGTGTTCTGCTGGCGGGCGCTGCTGCCGGTAGCAGCGCCCGGTCTCGTCTCCTACTGGAAGACCCCCTGACTACAGGTAAGTCGGGTCTCCGACAGGGGAGGGGGTGGGGGTATTGTGTGTGTGTGTTTGGGGGTGTGTGAATGTCTGTGTGTGCATGGATGCGGGGTGTGCTGCGTGTTGAATGCGTGTATTCATGTATGGAGGTGTGAGTGCGTTTATCTTGTGTTATGTGAATGTGTGTCTGTGTGAAAGTGTGTGCAGATGTGTGTGTGAATGGATGTATGCATGCGTGGATGCATGTTGGAATGGGTGTGTATGTGTGGGTGTGTGAAGGGGCGTGAATGTAGGGGAGGGGTGGGGGGTCTGGAGAGAGTGGGTGTAACTGGAGTGGAAGGGGGGAGGCCCCGATCAGTGACAGGGAAGTAATTCCCTGTCACTGATATGGCCTACTGCCATGTTTTTCGTGACGTTATGAACGCCATGAAAACCATGGCGGTAGGCGTAGTTATAATCCCGCAGGCAGAGCAATGACGGCCACCGGGCTGGAGATGGCTATCTCCAGCCCAGTGGCAGTTACCGCTGTGGCGGTCAGAGTGGTACTACCGCCACATTAACACCGACCGCCGGGATCGTAATGACCACCATCGTGTGTTCTGCAACTGATGTGTGCAGTCCTGTTCAAGGCGCCAGCATGCTTTTTAATATGTAGTTATTAGAAGTGGCATAGAAAGACTCAAGTGATGCAGTGAGAGGGATAGCAAAGTGGCCATGTGTCTGGGTACAAAAGTCAGCAAACCAACTGAGGATTCTCACTACTCTTTGCATGAACAGACATCATATAATTATAAATGAGTTGTGACATTGCTACATCTGTGTAGTTCGATTGGTGGAACTTGCATGTCAACAATACATCCCCAGGATTAATGGTACCATTTAATTGTAGCCAGGCTTGTCACAACAATGATGTTATAGCAGTTGATTCACCACCACTTGTCTAATTGAATGAAATTCTGGAGCTATGTTCCTAGCTGATACTGGGCATGCTCCTGCATTATTGGGCATTGCATGTCTATACCCTTATTGACAGAAGGAAGAAAACCAGCAGCAGTTCATCTCTTTTCAGTGGATGTTTTTGAACCTTAAACATCCCATGACAACAACTCATGAATCATTTTTGAGTACTCTGTTGCTCTATTGTGTAATGCATCTAGCTTTGTGCTGTGTAATAGTTCCTCAGTTCTATGGTTACTGGATTTTGGGAGGCTGCCATTAACTATCTGTTCAATGGTTATCTGCTCCCACATATCAAGGTTAGTTCAGAAAGCGTAATAATTTCACACAACACGAAATGCAGAGCTTTGAGTGTGTGTTGGTGTTTGTGGTCTGTGTCTCCCACCTAGAATGACCTAATATCTGTGCTCTGTATTTGAATTTGAGTGGTACTTGACTGTCATGCAGGGAGGGCACACTAAGAATTCTTAGTATTCAGTTCAATGACAATGTGCATTATGTACTAAATGACTGGCTAGGCTTGAGTAGAAAATGCAATTGAAATATGTAAATAGTTAGTGACAAGTTTATTTAAGGGAAACGTGTGCGTCCAATTAAGCCTTAATTTAGTGGGAATTATTTTTTTATAATGGAATTCTAATTCACAATTTCTAATCTTATGGCATGTGAGATTTGACGACATCCTTGTACTCCAATTTGGACTTGCTGACAGATAACTGGGAGATTTTCATTGCGACTATGCTTTTTTGTTTTCAGTTTCTATTTGTTGGGGATTCGGTGCTTTCCAGTTTTCTCAAAATGTCTTGAAATTAGTGGTTATCCACATTTACATTTTATTTTGCTGTAAAAATTTAGATGGTGTTTTTTCTAGAGCTCAGAAAGATTTTTGTTTTCATTTCTTTCTGTTCCTTATTCGTTGCTATTGTCAAATGTTCCTTTTTTTCTTTCCCGTGCTTTATTTTTTCCTTCTGCCCTTTCTTTGAATTTACTCTTTCATTTAGCATTTGATTATTTCTTTCCCCTCCCTGCCTATCTTGTTGCCCAGTGCTAAAACTCCTATTGTGACTGAAGATATTGCAACTCATTAAGATTTGATTGCAGCAGATAAAAGGTTAGTGTCAGCATTTGACACACCATCCTGGTGTTCTTTTCTTTAGTACGATTGTCTGAAAGAAAGTTTTCTATTTTGTAAGTGATGTGTATGTTGTGGGGTGTTATGTGCTCTGTGGTTGCAAGCCAGATATACGTTTTCGTGTTCCTTGTCTTTAAATACCAAGAAAGAAATAGATTAATAAAGGTATTATTACTGTCTGGACCCCTCTCCTTGCTTTTCCCGTTCTCCGTTGTCATAGAGGGGAAGTGTGCTGAGGAATTCTTATGCATATTACTCACTATATTTCCTATGGTAACAGCGAACCGTGCTGCTCTATGGAAGAAAAGCTGAGGTAGTCAAGAATCATCACGATCCACAGGAGACCTTTTATCATTTGTCTGTGTGGGTCCACTGTGGATAACGTCAACAAGCATGACAAAGGGAGGTGAACAGCAAGATAGGAAGATGAGAAAGCAATGTCTGCATACTTTCGTGACACTTAATTCCTCGCGTTTTTTCTAGATTGTTGTGTCATGCCTAATGGTTCTTGGGTTTGTTTATTGTGAAGTCAACAGAACTTCTTAGCATTGATTTCTGCCAGGTATTTGGGCCTGTGTTTATTTGAGAGCGGTGCAGGGACTGGTGTGGTCCGATCAGGCTTTGCATGAGTTCCACAAAGTAGTGTATCTTTGAATTCGGTGGAGAAGTTTCCCACCTACGCTGTTCTTGAGCATTTTCTGTCTTGTTCAGAAACAACAAGAACAGCTAGATATGTTGCTGTTAAATGCAGCACAGCAGGATGCAGAGAACGTTATGAATCCAGATGAGCTAATCCATGCTCACAGACCAGCAGGACATGGAGCTGGAAGTAGATTCTGGAGACCAATGGACCTTGAGGACAGTCACAAGAACATATGTAATGGCTTACCAAAGATCCAGGTGTGGCATAGCAGGAGCATGCATTACAGAAAAAGTGCACAGAACAGGGCCTACCCTTCTGATACGTTGACAACACATGGTGCCATAGTAATATAAGTGCAGCAAAATAAAGGGCCATATTTATACTCTGTTTGCGCCGGATTTGCGTCGTTTTTTTAAACGCAAATTCGACGCAAAACGAACTCCATATTTATACTCTGGCGTTAGACGCGTCTAGCGCCAAAGTTCATGAAGTTTGCGTCATTTTTTAGTGTGGACACCTACTTTGCGTTAATGATATGCAAGGTAGGCGTTCCCTTCTAAAAAATAACTCCGAGGCATGTGTGCCGTATTTACACTCCCGGGCAAAAATTACGCCCAGGAGTGGATGGGTAAAAAAAAATGACGTCCAGCCGATTTTGCGTCGTTTTTTAGCGCCTGGTCAGGGCAGGCGTTAAGGGACCTGTGGGCTCGGAAGGAGCCCAGAGGTGCCCTCCCATGCCCCCAGGGACACCCCCTGCCACCCTTGCCCACCCCAGGAGGACGTCCAAGGATGGATGGACTCATCCCAGGGAACTTAAGGTAAGTTCAGGTAAGTATTATTATTTTTTTTTTTTGTGGCATAGGGGGGCCTGATTTGTGCCCCCTACATGCCACTATGCCCAATGACCATGCCCAGGGGACAGAAGTCCCCTGGGCATGGCCATTGGGCAAGGGGGCATGACTCCTGTCTTTGCTAAGACAGGAGTCATGTCAATGGAGGGTGGGAGTCAAAAAAAATGGCGCAAATCGGGTTGAGGCAGATTTTTTGCCTCAGACCGACTTGCCCCATTCTTTGACGCCCAAGCTCCATTTTCCCCTACGCCGGCGCTGCCTGGTGTGGGTCATTTTTTTTTACGCACACCAGTCAGCTCCGCCGGATAACGTCATTCCATAAATAAGGCGCCCGCATGGCGCTTTGGAATGGCGTTAGCCGGCGTTAAATACGGCCCAAAGTGTTTTCAGGTTTTCACTGAAAAGCAAATATTTATTTTGGTGGGTTTTATTGGTTATAATAGATTTTTCCTGAAAACCAGAAACCCTAATTATATCTTTCATGTGCCTTTTGAGATAATAAGGATCTAATCAGCTGAGTGAAAACTGCAATCTTGCTTTCACTTAAGTGTCTTCTTTTCAGAACAGGATTTGTGTTTGGTTAGGCATAGTAGGTCAGTGATGAAGTCTCTGTAAACTTTCCTTGTTAGTGTAGTGTTGCTATTTTCTCCTTCAACAGAATCCAGATTTCCTATGTACACTTGCTCTCTGCAGACATAGGCAATGAGGCTGTGGTTGATCTCAGTGCTGGTTAGTTCATCTCACAGCAGAAAACAAAGAATGAGGGACTATCTGCCTTTCTGATGTGTGTGTCTCATTCTCTGTTTCTGGAGCATTTGCTCTGGAGTTTTGTGACGTGATTACATACAATGATGTATGCAGTCCTGTACATGGCTCCAGCATGCTTTTTATTACACAGTTATTAGAAGCCGCATAGAGAGGCACAAGTGATGCACTGAGTGGGATGTCAAATTGGCTACTTAAATGGGGGCAGTAGCCATTAACTAAGTACAGACATCAGTTAAACATGAATTGTGAAATTGCTACATATATGTAGTGAGATGGTGGTATCTGATTGTCAATAATACATGCCTAGGATTATTGGTACTGTATAACAGGTGGTTATCAATCAACTGCTATAACAGCATTGTTGTGACAACAACAATGCTGTTATAGCAGTTGATTGTGACAACAACAATGCTGTTATAGCAGTTGATTGATAACCACCTGACTAATTAGGTGCAGTTATATAGCTGTGTTTCTAGCTGATAATGTTCATAGTCCTGTGGTATTGGGAGTTGGATGTCTATATACATATTGGCAGAAAGTAGAAAACCAACAGCAGTTCACCTCCTTTCAATAGACGATTTTGAAGCTTAAAAATCCCATGCAAAAACTCAAGAATAATTTTGAGTACGCTAGGGATCACTCTATAGTGCAATGCATCTAGCTATGGGCTCTGTTATAGTTCTCCAGTTCCATGGTTAACAGGTTTTTGGGTGGCTGCCATTAGCTGTTTCTATAACAGTTATTTGCTCCCACATGTTAAAGTTAGTTCAGAGGGCTTAATGATTTGACGTTTTAGACTATGTGCAGTGCTTTGTGTGTGTGTGTGTGTGTGTGTGTGTGTGTGTTGGCTGTTTGTGGTGTGTTTCTCTAACCTAGAATTATCCAGTATCTGTTCAGTGCCTTTGAATTTGTGAGACACATGATTCTCATACATGATGGCTGCATAATGTTATGAGCTATGGAAGAGATCTGAGCAGTCAGATCAATGACAATGTGCATTACATGCCAAATGGCTGGTTAGGCTTGAGTAGTGAACTGACAACGTGTCTGTAAACTTTCCTGGTTAGTGTAATTGTGCTTTTTTCTCCTTCAATAAGATCCTGATATCTCATTTAAATTCTGCTGATTCCAGTCATTGGCAAGGGGCATTTGCACCAGCTGTGGTTGCATCCCCATGCTGTTCAGTTTATCTCACAGCAGAAAACAAAGAACGAGGGATTGCCTGCCTTTGTGATAGTGTGCATCACTCTCTGTTTTGGGGGCATTTTCTGTGGATTTTCTCCATTTCACTTGATGGCCCTATTGATTTGCACTTGCTGCTCCTTAGCACTTTGTTTTGTTTTAATAGACAGTTTCGTTTGGTAGATGTGTGTATTCTTTGTTTGTTTTCTGCATTTCTTAATAATTATAAGCTGGGTGTTTGTCTAAGGTGTGAGAAATGGTAAATATGCCTTAAGCATAATTTAGGTTTGGAAGTACTTGCAGTCTATTTACTTTATTGGCGTAAATATCTGCAGGAGCAGTAACATATGCACAAGTGCGGGTGAATGTATGACTTTGGACCTCAGTTATTTGGTAATTAGTGAGTAATCACTTCTTCCTTCCTTGAACGCTTGCTCAATGAGATCAACAATTTAACTTTCTTTAAGTCTCACATGTGAATTTCATAACCTGCTAACTTGAATATAATTGGGTTTGGTAGGAATCATAATTTATAGTGTAAAAGCTAAATCACCTCCTTTTGGGTTGCAGCAGATAGGAAAACTGGCAGATTACATGGATTCGGAAGTCTCTGCATGCCGTCAATGCCTATTTAACTATGGATGCCTATATTAAAAACTGCTTTGCTAGCAATATATCAAGTGTGCTTTTTATGTCTTTTTCACAAGCTTTCATAAAGATAAAATTCTAGAAAAATGCTGCTCGGAGTAGCTGCTGTCTTTAGACGTTTTAGTTAGTACTGTCTCCTTCCAAGCTCACTGCCGTATTCACTCCTTTTTTGTGTTATAATCTTGTTTCTTCAAAATCTATATGCTGTAGAGTGCACTCTTTTCTAGCAGCGTGCCACGCCACGTGAAATACCCATGTGCCTGGTAGACAACAGAAGCAGGTAGAATACATGTAAAATAGACAGTCAGCCTATATTTTTGCCTTACAAGTATAAGTCACAAATGAGCTAAAGCTCCCTGTAAACAGACCTAAAATAAACCATTTGTCTCTGTACACTCATTATACTCTCACGACAATTGCCCAGGTGTGTAGCTCAAACATATAGCTTGAACTGCTAACTTTGATTTAAGATTTTTCTGCATCACTTTGAAATCTTGTTAATTTACTGAAATTGTTCTCTGATGCTAAATTCTGATGAGCTACACTATGGTATCGTTACACAAATACTCTAATATAAAAGCTAACTATTGATTCGTAAAGAGGCATCTTTGAGCCTTTCACCCCTAAGGCTAAACTTTCTCTACGCAGAGATCATGAGCCTAACCTCTAGAAATGGATGGAATAGTGCCTGGCTCAATGACACGCGTAATTACACTTCTAAGACTTGGTAGGCAGACACAAGTGTAACCATTCAAGAGCTGTCAGAATTTGGTGTCTCAAGTGTGCGGATTTTGAACCTCCTTAGAGGGCAACAGCTTTAGATGAATTGGACACATAGTTTAAAGAAGAATAACAATTGCCCAAGAGGAGTTTCAGAAACAGTAAATGATTTCAAAACGTGTTTTTATGATAAAACATGATAACAAAAGTACTAAAAAAGTAATGTTGAAGTTGAAGCATGAATAGCTTTTGTTTCATTAAATGAGAAAACCTAGTTGCATAATATATGTTTAGATTATTTCAAACGTTTCTGTATCTAGACAAACAAGACCGATCTAACATCACAGAACTTCAGTGAAAGTACCATCAAGGAGCCTGAAGATGCTGGCAGGTATACATTCCACATCCCAGTGCCTCATGATGGGCTCCTCAAGGAGATTGCCAAGGGTTCAGTTTATAGTCATATGTTAAAAGCCATAGGGAAAGGAAATAACTGAGATGGAGAGGAGGAGAGAATAGAATCACCAGTAAAACCTCAAACCTCAACATGATGTTCACCAAACAGACACTAGAGCAATAGAGAACACTCCGTGAATCATACAGCACCCCATTATGGGTGCAAACACAATGAGCCTAAGGCTAAAGGCTGCGCTGCTATACCTCACAATGAGCACGTTCCTTTTGGGCCAGACCTTCATTAGGCCACTATTATCCAAACATTAGCCAGGGTTCAATGGGGATGGGGGGCATTGTGCTATAAAACACCTCTGTAGCATAACATTCTCTTTTTCAAGGCTGCATCCTCTCCAGCTCAGTTAATTCATATTGTCACCATGTATGGGAAGCGGATGCTCGCTTCACTACTTACCATCCTATTTTGTGGTGGAACCGCTTGCCTCTGGTACCTCCATAATGTCCCTTTCCACAGCAGCACAGTCTGAATAAATGGGATCTGAAACATACTCTTGTAATAGCAATCATGACAAACCAGCTAACATACAGCAACAGAAACTCTGCTTAAAATATCTTAGAAAATCCACAAATGCCGTGCTTCTATATATAAGTCAATGTCACATAATTTAACAATTGAGAAAAAGTTGCATTTTCTTAATATGTGAGAAATACTGGCACTATTTTCCCAAAAACAATTTCCCTTGAAAAAGTCGTCAACCCTAACTTCTGCAATTCAGCATACATGTGAACCCACATTTTCTCCTGGTAAGGTCGTTAACGGCAGGACATATGAAATGGAAAATAGAATTGTTCACATTTTTACATTCAGAGAACATGTTCTAAATCATGACATAGAGGTTTAAAAGTCACTTAGAACTCAGATTCGAGAATCAGGGACTCAGTTATACCTTGAAAAGGTTTCTATTTTCAACTGCTGTACGTTGATTTGCTAAAATCGCTCATAGATCTATTGTACTTTACAAACCTTGTTCATCCTTTAAATTAGCACTAATCAGCACACATGCCTAAAAAGTGACATTGTTTTGCTAGGCAGTTGTTCTCATTTTGTCAGCATCGCCCTGACATGTAAAACAAAACGTGGGGAGACAGACGCTTCAATTAATCCCAACCACTGGTGATTACTGCAGGTTCTGTTACAGTTAACCATATTTTGGTTGATGTATTCATGAGTCCGATATTCTCTCAGATAAAGGTGCATGATGTTGAACTGGTCAACTAAGCTGATGACACCCAGCTGATCATGTCTCTAATGTGTGTTCAACATGACAAAGTGGAGGCCTTTCCGAAGTGTATTGTAGACATTGTTAACTGGATGAACCTGAACTCCTTCAAGATAAATGAGGACAAAACTATATTTTTGTGCCATTCGGCAACAAAAATTCATGTGGATCTTCCCCCTAACCTCTGGCTTTTTCCTATGAAAGAGGAGATCTGATTGTCTGGTGCCGTTCAGAATCTTAGGGTAATTTTTGATGGCAAATTATATCTGGAGATTCATGTCATAAAAGTGTCTGTGACCTACTTTGCACTGCTACTTGATCTTGGGAAAGTGCTTCCTGTTTTACCCGATCAAGCCTAATCGAACTTTGTAAACAGTCTTATTCTCAGTAGATTAGACTACTAAAATTCTTTATTACTTGGATCCCCGGAGTATCTGATCAATATACTGCAGAGAGTTCAAGTAGTAGCTACTTAACTTGCTCTAAAAAGATCTCGTAGTACCTCGGCATCCAGTGCTTTGAAGGACTTGCACTGGCTGCCAATTAGGCAGAGAATCACTTTAAAAGGCATGTGCATTGTGAATAAGGCCATACATGGCAAAGGTCCGGTGTTGTTGCAATGCAGGCTTAAAGAAAATTCTCAGAGGAAACCTATCCATTTGACTGCAGTAAACCTAGTCTGCGTGAACAAATGTCACAAGAAAACGACAAGGGGGGTCATGCTTTCACAGTTTAGATCAGCATGCCGTGGAACAAGCTACCTTCTCCTCCTAAATCAGCTACAGATCTGTTGAAATTTAGGAACGCCTTAAAGACCTGGTTCTTCTCCAAGTAACTGGTCATGTCAGTGTCTCCTTTGAGGGTCCAGTAGTGTTGTGTGTATTTCTCTTGCTCTTAGCGCCAGGATACAGCATGGTGACAGTTTTTAAAATATAGATAATAATAACAATCTCAGATCTTTTAAAAAGTTTGCTACTGTCTGAGAGGCTTTTAAGGCTTATTTCTGGGAGATCACCATATCCAAGAATGCAGGTGTATACTGTAACTCTGTGGCCACTTGGCGCGATGGAAGGAGAAATTTGCAGACTTAGAACAATCATATGCTGAGACGGCTGATTGGAGTCTGCTGGGGGACATCAGGGCCTCCTTGGAGGAGTACAATAGAGTGGCTCAGAGCAAGGCCACATATCTAGACAAATATGCAACTGCTAGAGTATGTGGCAAGGGTGTGTGGCAAAGTGCACTGTTGGTGGCACTTGTTTGGCTTTGTATCATGGACAGTCGGGCTCAGTCTCCCCTGTCTGAGATCATGGCAGCTCTGAAGTACATGCCGGGAGGGAAGGCGCAGGGCACAGCTGGGCTGACTGGTCCTTTTACAAAGCATACTAAGACAATCTTGTCCCTCACTTGGTCACCCTCTTTGGTAAAATGGTGAAGGATGGGTGTATGTCCCCTATTATGCGTGAGGCATTGCCAGTTATCTTGTTCAAACCGGGTAAGCCTGCAGACAGGTGTTTGTCCTCCTGCCCATTACCCTTGTTGAACACTGATACACATATATTTGCAAAGATCTTAGCAAACCACTTAAAACCCCTGCTCCCAGGGATTGTGGGCCCAGAGCAAGCTGGTTTTATTCAAGGCTGGCCCTTAATATATGGTCTCAGGACCCTCTTTGGAGTGATCTCCCACATCATCCTTGAAGTGGGTGCTGCCCCGGTATTCCTAGACACTGAAAAAGCATTTGATTTGGTCAAGTGGGGGTTTATGTACTCTGTGTTGCAGCGTGTAGAAGTGGGGGATGTATTCCTGCAATTGGTCCACGTGCTCTATTCAGAGCCAATGGCTCTCCTCCATGTCAATGGAATGGTGTCCTACTGCAGTATTCTTAGATGATGGAAAAGTGTTTGATTTGGTTGAGTGGGGGTTTATGTTCTCCTCGTTGCAGCGTCTTTGGGTGGGGGATGTATTTCTGCAATTGGTACAGGTGCTCTATATGGTGTCTGACCCTACAGCCATTATAAGAGGCACTTGACACAGATGTCCCCTGTCGCCCTTGTTGTATGATCTAGTAGCAAAGCCCTGTCTCTCAGTGAGTGTGTGAGGGTCTGAGTAGGACTGTGAGTTGGTGCACAAGTGTCTGAGTGAGTTTTTTAGTGGATGCATGAGGGTCTGAGTGGGTCTCTGAGTGGATGCGTGAGTGTTTGAGTGGGTCTGAAAGTGGGTGCATGACTCTCTGAGTGGGTCTGTGAGTGTGTACTTGAGTGCCTGGGTGCTTCTATGAATGAATGAATCTGAGAATGTTTTTTTGTAATTTTTTTTGCCAATAATCACAAATTTGTCATGACATTACATGGGAACCATGCTGAACGTTACAACGTATTCGCAAATATCATGTGTTGTGGGAAAAAACATTGTAAGGTCATAATTTGACCTACTAAGACTCTTATACCACTTATCATTTTTGTTTTTAGCCCAAGGTACCATGTCTAGTAACATAAAAAGGTGGCCGCAACTTTCTGATCAGGTTGCGACCAGCCAATCACAGCATTTCTGGTGTCTTGCACTTTCAAGTACATCACAGTGAATTTGCAACCTCGAATATTCAAAGTTATTTTCACTTTACTATCTCAAAAATTCCTAAATGGATTTACACCAAATAACCAAAAGCACAATCTGCGTAACAAACTCTAGCTTTATTCAAAATGTGGTGTAATTTCTTCCAGCAGTTTGGGCTGTAGTCTTCTTCTTGCCCCCGTTTGACAGATCATTTCAAAAGTTTCAGTGCGCAACAAGAATCACAGGCACACTTTTTTGGAAAATTTCATGAAGATTCATCAAACGGTACAAAAGATATAGGCCAGTCAAAAAATGTATTTTCAATGGAAACATGGTTCTAGCTATAACTACCTATTGGCGACAGGTAGTATATATTTTTACTTGCCTATATCTGTGGCACCACTTGACGAATCTTCATGAAACTTCGCAAAAAAATTGCCACTCACTCAGCCGCTGTCTGAAAAATTTCAGGGTGATCCGTCTGGGGGGACGAGAAAAAGGGGGGATCCCAAAGCACGTTTTGCAATTCATTTTTCCATAGGGATTTTGAATAGTGATAGGGCCAAAACTGCTGGACTGAATTACACCAAATTTGGCAGAAAGTTAGGTCATTGTCGAAAAAGCAACCTTTTTTTGTTTTGGTGTAAATCTGTTCAGCAGTTTGAGAGAAATTAAAGAAAAAAAATTGTATATCTAGGGACGCAAAGTGTTCATGACTCGTCCTGATCTTGTTCTGAGATCTGATTGGCTGCCTATACTTCAACCAGGAAGCCATTGAAGTTTTGGCAGCCATCTTGCTGAAGCCGAGACCCTGGAAAATAGAATACAAAATACAAAAGGAACCAGGGTATGAAAACCTTGACACCTTAGCTCTGGTTCTGGGGTCCCAAAAGAAACCCCAAGGGCTAAAAAGCATTTTTTGAAAAACATTTTACTGCAAATTCGCAATTGAGTCGCAAATCTGTGATAAAATGTTTATAAAAAAATAAGCGCAGGCTCCCGCCCTTGTTTTTAAGTAAGTCCCCAGGTTGGCCAGGGTCTGGGGGTACTTTTTTCTTTTTAACAGGGGGAGCCTCCAGGTCCCCTCACAGCTCTGGGGACCACCACCTCCCCAGGGTGAAATAATATAATATCAGTGGAGGCCAGCACGCCCCCCCTGCTGTAGGGACCACTACCCACTGTGGCAAAAATGCTTTTTTAACATTGCCCGATGGCCTCCCCCACAACCCCAGGGAACACCACCTCCCCGGTGCAAATAATGTAAGATGAGCGGGGGCCTCCTGCGTGCAGGGAAGCACCACCCCCAGGGCATTTAACAAATTTGGTGCAGGTTGACCACTCGGGATTCCGCGCAACCTAGGTGACCACCACCCTCTGGGGCATTTTAGAAAATTGATGTAGAGGAGCTACCTTCCCCCAGGTCTAGTACTAAATATTGCTAAGCCGCAGCAAACATTCCAGTTTCAGACAGACAACGGAACCTGTCAAGCAGGTCCCACTGTCTGAAAGCGGACCTTTCATCTCTGTTCCCTGCAGAAAGATATGTGTGCAGGGAACAGAGATGAAAGGTTTGCTTCAGCAAGCATGAAGCTGCTCTTAAGTAGTTCCTTGCTTGCTAAAGCAATGGCACTGCAGGGGGGCCTTGAGGCTTCCCTGCATCGCCAGATAGCCCATAAAGGGCATTTTGTTAAATAAAAAAATAATAAAACATGTTGGGACCGCGGTGGAGCCCTTGAGAGCACCTTCAGGCATCCGAGATAGCCCATAAAGGGTTAAAAAATAAAAATAAATAGTTCAGTGTGAAGGTCAAAAACCTTCACACTGAGCATTCAGGGTTTGAGTCCAACTGGACTTATTTCCCTGTTTTATGTTTTATTTTATTTTTAAATAAAAAATGTTTAAGGGTCATATGAAAGGTGATTTTACTTTTTACAAATTACAAATATATGTTTCTTTTTAAATTGTGCAGAAATAAATTACTATATGTTAAAAAAAGGTCATAGGAATTCACTAAAAAAACAAAGGATACAGGGACGTTATAGTTAGGCTCACATTTTAAGCTTACGAAACCATAGAAATTCACCAGTTATAGTTAGAGTTACCTCAAGTAACTATAACTCATATCCTAAGGTAACTACAACTCGCACCCTCGCTCGGGGTGATTCGTCAAGCGGGGGCTGAGAAAAAGGGTGTCCCAAAACACTTTTTCCTCATTCAATTTTCCATGGGGATTTTGAACAGCGATAGCACAGAAACCACTGGACCGAATTAACTCAAATTTGACAGAAAGTTAGGGCCTGGTCCGCAAGGTGACCTTTTTGTGATATAGTGTACATCCGTTCAGTAGTTTTAGAGAAATTAAAGGAACTCCAAATTTATTTTTATTGTTTTTTCCTCTGTTTATTGCTTGCTAATAACTTTGCCTTTTTTTGACGAACCCCCACAAAACTTTGCAGTTCTATTGCTTTATCTACATTGGCAGATGATGCAAAGTTTGGCAGTGAATCACCAAGAGGGAAAAAAGGTTGGTCCCAAAACATATTTTTCCCCAATGCATTTTCAGTGGACGTTTTAGAATGACATAACGACAAAACGGCTGAAAATGTTTTCATGAAATTGGCAAGAATATGGATTACGGCATGGAAAGGATACATTTTGGGGATTCATGAAAATACATCAAGCTGTTGTAGAGTGTATGGCGATGACAAGGTAGTATATGATTGGGTAATGCCTGTTTTACAAAAGTAAAAAACAGCAATGTTGTTTTACCCATACTTTGACTGCATTCTGGGCCAGGGCCTTAAATATAGGTAAGTAGTAGGTTTATATTTTTTCCTACCTATTACCTCTTTAAAGTGGTAATAAGTAAGAAAACTTATTTCTAAGTTTCTATACATTACAAAAAATATTACAGCGTAATGCAGTGCAATCTAGGAAGTATTTCAGTACTTGAAAAAATCTTTCCTCTAATCACAGCAAACCATTAGTGGAATAGAAGTGACAGCATTGTCTTTATTCTCGGCCTACTGCAAGAAACAGGCAATCTGGCCTTGTAGAAGACTGTTTCCACAATGGAGGGCATTAGACTAATTGCCACACTAGCTTGCTCTCTGCACGTTTTCAAGGTGTTCATTGAACTCCGACATGAAAAGAAGACTGCCCTCTCAGTAAGGATTTCTTTGGGCACCTGTGGGCCCCGGAGCTTGAACGGCTAGCTGAACCAGTTCAAAAAGCTTTAAGTATTGTGGTGTCTGCCTAGATGCCAGTTGTCTCTGTCTACTTCCAAATGAACTTGAACAGTGACTGAACAATGACTCCCCCCTATGTTTGGATTTGTTATTTATAACCCTTCTTTCTAAGCTTCTTAGTACATGGCTCTGGTTGTTTTTGCCACTTTTAATGTTTGGGCTGCTGATGTCAAGCAGGAGTTTAATGTCCTTTAAAGGAAGCCGATTTTATTCTTCAACTATGTAGCAGTGACACCCCCTAAGTTCATTTTTCTTGAGAACTAAGCACTGCACCAGCTTAATCGTTTCTTAGGTTTCAGATTTTTTATATAGAAGAGTCAGCTACATTTACCCTATTCTTTTTGTTCACATCTCCTTTACTGAGATAATCCTTCACAAACTAGATGACACGAATAGACTTGTACTTCTGTTGCAAGAGGAACGGAACTAATTTTAGATTTAGAGAATTATAGCTTTTGGGGAAAAAAATTGTCTCTGGACTGCAACTAAATGGATCACATATAGATGAACTGTGCGAGACGTTGATATTTTTTTATCTCAATGTGAAATCACCTACCTCAAAGACCAAAAGTTAGCAACTCTTTTTTTTTTTTCTCAGGACCATCTACATGTTCAACATTGTCCAGTAGGTTTTCGGTCATACTGTTGCAGAACTCTTATCTGTAATTAGTAATGTCAGGGATAATTCCTAATGTGACAGAGAATCCCTGCGACAAGTCTTTGCTTGAGGAGATCTGAATTCACCTAAGCCTTCTACTCTGAAACACCTTTGGAAGGGATTTGACTTTGTGTTTAGGTAAGTAATCTATCTGGTGAAGGGATGACCACTTATTTGTAAGTATGGATTGTGTATCTTTATGGTAGGTGTGAGTACCTGCTCTTCTAGGTATACCTTCCATGGAAGCTTTGTGGCACTTTTTATTTTTGCTTTTGTGATCCAGAACGGATTGAAAATTAATTTTAAATTCCTTGTTTAAGTATGAGATGCAAGACTAGGGTGGCTTGCTGACATTTCCTGGTCAGCCATACTGGAGGGGCTGTTTTGGGGGTGATGGGAACCATGATCCAGTATTTAATGCTTTTAGCAAAAATATTGAAAATTGTGCTGACATTTTGAACTAACTTTTTCTAAAATATTATTTGGATCGAGAACCCCAGCTATGTTCCAGTGTCACGGGCCTGTACTTTGCTTGCAGGATGCAGGATGCAGGATGCGGTGTGGAGATGATTGTAATATTTTTTCTAGGGCTGGTTTTTGCTTCGACTCGGGACCTGAAGTGGTGCCAATAGTCACACAGTGTTGTATAACTGGTCACCAAGCTACTGAATCGAGATTAAATAACAACTAAGCACTTACCATTCTTTGGAATTGACACTTAGACTTAGTTACCTGTAAGTAACATGCTGGCAGTTTTTGTAAAGTAAACCTTGCCTGAAGCAGGCCTCTTTGTGCCGCTGCATACAACAATTAATTACCTATCTTTTGTTGCTGTCTTTCTCTTTGGTATAGACTCAATTGTTATGACATCATGTCACGCTCAATGAAATGCCTTTGGTGAGTGAATATTTCGAGTCTGTTCTCTTCCCATATAGTTTCTAGCACATTGGGAAATAGTGTACTCTCAGACTGTCCACAGATCTCTTTCGTAGCAGTTTAAACTACCCGCCATTTTTTTTTTAAGTTGGTGGACATGATTCTTATTCAGCCTTCCACAAACTGCAAACTATAACATATCTTGTTGCTCCTATCCTGTTGTCACAAATATGAGACAACTATGTTTCATGACTCAGTTAAGATGTTGTAGCACACACATGCATACACATGCAGGCACACACTCTCACATGCTTAATAAATAATTGCAAAGGCATTCCTGTCAACTTGTCCCAGACTGCCAGAGTTACTTTGGGAGAGTATCAAGCAGTGCTGAATTTGAGCCAGTGGTTGCCGTTGGGGGACACAAACACATTTTTTGGGTATCAGTGCTTATTTTTCTGCCCGAGACATTTACTAACAGCAAGAGAAGGCAAGGCAAACACAACATGAAGACAGGAAGAGAAAGACAACAAAACAACATAAAGGAAAACAGAAGGAACCTGCAAGCGTGAGATACATTTAAATTGTAAGTGTATTTATTTAGCGCTTTTAACCCATCACAAGGCTATGAATCGCCTTTACGGTGAGTAGCATACTACTCTAGAACCCACGTTTAGTAGTAAGTAGGTTAGTATGAATTTCTTTTCTTTTTCTTGTGCATAATTTGTGTGAGTTAGTTTTGTGCTCTTGGTTTTATGTGTGTTTAGTACAGTTTGGTTCAGGGACAGGATGATAGGAATGGGCTTGTAAAGGGTAATTTGGAGTAGGGATAGAATTATAGTAATGGTACTGATAACAGATTTGTCTTCTATCTAAACAGTTGAGTGGGCCACCACCCTTCACACTGCGCACATTTTCTTGCATCCAGTTTGTAGGAACTGACATCTTTATCCTGGATTCCCCATTTTTTTGCCTTCAGCCCTCCTGTTTTTGCTTACATCATTTTTGCAGGTCTTAAGACTCTCTGCACTTTACCACTGCTAAGGTGCTTGTGCTCTCTCCCTGAAACATGGTAACATTCTCTTACACCCGATTAGCACATTTAATTTACTTATAAGTCTCTAATAAAGCAGTACCACCTGCGCCCAGGGCATATAAATCAAATGCTACAAGGGCCAGGGAGTGTCTGGTGGTAGATTAAGAAGGCATGAGGTAGATTCAAGACTAGCAATTTAGGACTGGATGTGCCAACATTTGACTGCACCGGTTGTGGGCTTCTGAGCAGAACTTTGGCCACCAGAACTCATTCTTATAAAAATTAAGCACTGGTTTCAAGCATTCTGTGACTTGCTCTTTCTGGTATCCATTATCAGGACGAAATAAAGGAGGCCCACCATACCTTGTGCTCTTGGATGAAAAAACAGGACATGCTGAAAGTGGCTCCAGTCCAACACGGGCCATTCAGGCCCTTATGCTGTTTAGTTTTAATTCACACAATGTATTCCTTGCTACTGCGTTATCTTTGACTCCTCAATCATCTGGCTCTGGAGCCACCTCAGACCGTGTTTCTTTCACAACCTCTCTCATAAACATGTATAGGCTTTGCTCTATACCAGAAAAATACATTAAACACAATCACTTTCATCATGAGACGCACAGCACAACAAGCGCATTTCATGGTAATTCTTTGCAAAATAAAGGGCATATGCAATAAAGTAATACCCAGACCTCACCATACACCAAAAGTATATAATAGTCCAGGGGTCTTCAATCTGGGAGGGTGGCGCCCCCCCCCCCTCCCAGGGGGGCCTCAAGTGATACCAGGGGCATCCAAGCTCTGACCAAGAGAAGCATTCTGCTGATGACGGGTTTTGTTTTAAGTGGGTTTAAAATGAGCGTCAGTAAACGGCTCTGTAATGGGCCATCACTAACATGTGTTATATATATCCAAGCTGGGAGTATGTGTCAAAAGGGAAGGGACTCCAAATACTCTTCAAAACTCTCCTCCCACTCTCCCAACACCAATAATCACACTGTGGATACCGTACACATTAGTAAGGCCTGCCTGATCAGAATAGTATGTTTGGAAGCATGTATTTGATTCCACTTTTAAAACAGTATCCGAACTTAACTGCAATGTTTAAATACATGAAGACATATTTAAACATTGCCAATTTAATAGAATACTTTTGAAAAATTCTGAGGGGCGCCCGGAGATTTCTTTTACTCTGGAGGGGGCAGTAAATAGCTTAAAGACCACTATAATAGACACTACCCCGGGCACCATCATGTGCACAGATCCAAACCATACAAACACTTGTCTCCTCACCAACACATCCACATCCCCTCACCAGTCTACATATACCACACCTCATGAATTGCAACACAGTTACATAATTGGCAAATATACCTAAAATATAACGACTATTTGAAGCTAAGCAATGAACAACTGTAGAGCACATCAGAATAAAAGTAATACCACATACTTTAGCACACATATCACAATAATGCTCTGCACGGATCCAAAACACGATGTACAAGCCACTGTTCAATGCAACCCAGTTCTACCCAATATAAAAGTCTATTCTAACCTCCCTGGCCTTGATCAGATATGACTCACTTTAAATAAAAACCACAACATACAATGTAAAAAAAACGGAAAGTGCACACAGTTTCTCAAAGTGCCACAGCATCATACAAATGATAGTAGAAGCTATTCTAATGCACCCAAGTATATGCCAAAGGTAAATTTGGGACGCCCTTTTTCTGTCTTTCTTGTTCGCTGTCTCATTTCACCTTTCTGATTGCCCACAGCTTCATTCAAACTCATCCATTCCTTCTGTTGTGTCTGCCACGAGCTTTTGATGCCTGCTACACATAAACTCCCAACCAACAGTGTATAATAGGAATGCTACAAAACCATTTAAAAATCTGACTGCATTTCATATTGATTTTGTTAAACTGAAAATAGTGAGCCAATTGGAAATTAAAATGTATTTTGAAATAGTGAATACTGCGGTTTCTTTCGAATGGGCAGACTTTCCGACTTGGAGTAGCAGGAATAATCCTCATTTTTTTCATTGACAAGGTCCACTTTCTTTCAGAAATCCTAGTCATTTAGTAACCCATTTTCAACATTGCGTTCTTGTGAACTTTATTTTACAAATTAAATAGTCCCTCAGATCTTAAAATGTAATGAAGCACCACACCAAAACATTGATGGATAAAAACGTCTCCCTTCACTTAAACCACTGGTAATCTAATCTGGCCTCATTCGATTCTATCCCTCTGTGCATTACAGGCAGCTACCAGCTGTATTCAAATTACATTTAGTCCCCCCCTCTCCAAATATAAACAGTGCAGCCCACAATGCTAGACTGTATCATTTGTTAATGGGAGCATCAACAATTTCAGACATGTTTCTGTCACATTGGGCCTTGTTCTTGAATTGCTTCTTGAGTCCTATGACACAGTGAGCTGAGGACGCACATTTGATGAAGTCCTCACCACTCAGGGTGAATATCTTCTGCAAGCTACAGTAGAGATTTGCACTGACCATTCCAGGCCCATGCAGAGGTCCAACAACTGGCAAGTCTTTTGCACAAAATCCAGAGTTTGTGGACTAGATCATGATGCTTATTTGAAACTCACTGGTTCACCTTGGGCCAAACCACATTGCTTGGGAGTTAAACAAACTTTCAACCCCTTATTCACCTCCAAAAGGAACTCGCTAAGAATCTAGACTCATCGGTCCTTAATGGCTATCACCCACTGTGCCAGCGCTACAACCACCTCAAACGTAAGCACTAACCCTAACAATTCTACATACCAGCTTTGTGTTTCCACACCTTGCATGTTAACTCCAGGACTGGGCACAAAACCTAAGGACATTTTCCACACCAGCTAAGACTAGAACTGTAATAATACCATAATTGTTCTTAATGTAAGCTATGATATAAGGATGGCTATTAAAGTTGTATTTCTGTTCAATTGGTAGCTCAAGCTGACCTTGCTTGTTTATTATGTATACAATATTTTTGTTATAATTTGACTATCCCAGAAAGACCACCTTCTATGCAACAGGCCTTAGCTGCTTGACCACGTTACTTTCTGTCTAAGAAAGACCAACTACTGAGCATCCTTGTCCGTAAGGAACATGTGCAGGTTCATCATAGAGACAGCTACCTGACCCTTTAACTTCTCTGATTTGTCCAGACACACACATTGATTACTTATCACAATATTGCCTACGAGTTAGCAGACGCATGAATTGTCTCCCGTGTTACAACTTCTGAATCACATTTTAAATCCTTCTTCATGACATGTTCACTATTAGAACAATTAGTTCATTGAAATAATGATTATGTGGGATTATTCATCTCCAAAAGGAGATTTGATAAAAATTAAATACTAGTAGACAAGAAAGCAGTCTTCTGCGATAGAGTGTGTTAGTTTTCAGCTCTGTAGGAGCATTAGAAAATCAGAAGAGATGGACATTGAGTGTACTAGGAGCCAGTTCCACAAATGCATAAACACTGGAATGCTAATCACACCACCTTTCACTCTTTTAAAATCAAAATACACGTACTTTCCCTTTTGGTTTCGTCAGTGTTATGTGATTTTGTGCGTTTATGAAGACCACAGTATGGCATTAGTATGGCATCACAACACTATTAAAAAAACTAGGAATGTTCAACATTATCATTTTTAGAACACCTTGGTTTGGGGACTCAGATTCAGCCCACACATAGCAGGACACGTTGATCCGGTTGGAGCTGCTTTAGTGAGTATATTGTTTGCACCACATTAGTAATCTTGAGAACTAAAAGATACTGACCAAAGGGGATCTTTCCCACTTTAAATAGTGAAAGATTATTTCCTCATTCATTGGAAAGGATGAATTCAAACTTCATTCAGAAACTGATATCTTTACGAGGAGTTACTTCTCTGAAATTAGCCCAATTACATACATCTATGTGATCCTTTGAATTAGACAGACAATGCTAATAACATGGTTGAAAACAATGAAGTGTCTAAACAATGGGGACTTTCATAGTAAAAGATTCTGCAAGCATCCAGAGCAAAGAAGAATTTCAGTCTCTTTCAACAAATGGAAGTATGAAGGAGGATTCACCCCCCCATATCACCAGATAGTTTTGTACAGTTAGATGAATATACCTGATATTGCTATGCGTCTAATGCAAATAGCCTCATATTCTATTAATGACTCGAGGACAGCCCTGAATGACTGGGATGGTGGTGGGCTAAATTGCATAGGAGAAGCAAAAGAACCTTTTACCGTTGCAAAAATCTCCAGAGGAGGGTTAAATTTTTTTTAAAAGAACGACCAACCTAAGTTGTTCAGATTGAGAAATGATTGACATGTTAATAAAACTGGGAGTTTCAATGTGCTTTTTAGACTATCATTTTTTTATATGTACAGTTTATTTAAATACGTTTATTTTTTTAGTTATTCCATTCATCAAATACATAAAGTTTGTCGATGTTAAATGAAAAAATAACATTTTGTCTTCTGTCCTTGAACATTTCTTTAATATGCTTCCAAAATCTGAAATTTCAATTGACTGGTGTGATGCTTGTCGTCCTCAAGTTGTACTTTCACTGTTGATTAAGATTTTTAATTTTTTGATTCTTTTGTGTTTGTTAAAATGTATTTTCATTTTTTTTATGACTCTGTTTTTATTGAGTTTGAAAAACATGATCAACAAAAAACATACAGTGCAGTGCTGGTTATTGCGAGACATGGCAGTATCATCATATCACAGTACCAGAAGGCCTCATTAACGTGAATCCAAGCCAAGGGACAATAGCAACAACTGCTGCAGAATTTCCCTCAGACAGCCCCTCCCCCACTGAGGATCCTCATGAGACCAGTCATTACACATATTGTATAAAACAGAAACATGACCTCACCATAGTTGGCCGTCACCTGCCAGATTGGTTCACGGCATACTCCCACACCCTCATCCTCCGATTCCTGCAGAACTTGAGTCCTCCACTCCAGTGAACCGTTCCAATAGTGCATCCCAAGCCACCTCATCTGTTAAAGCCCCTCATCTCTGTGTGTCAGGAACATATGCTGTTCCTCAGCCGCACCCCATTCCATTAAATCTTGAATCCAACAGGGTATTAAAGGACTCCGGGCACTCATCCAGCCAATAGCTACCCTGTGCTTGGCCAACTCCGGTCCCGTGGTCTCTGCACTATCTTCTAGAAGACACGTCATTGGTGTTGCTTCCAACCCCAATCCCGTACCCTCCTCAACTCTCCCTACCACTTCATGCCAGAAATTATGCACCATCCTAGAGGTCCAAGCCATATGCAGGAAGAAAGCACCAAAAGTGCCACACCTGGCACACCCCACCCTTCGTCGATCTTTTTTAGTTGGCTAGGTGTGAGTTATGTCCTGTGCATGAAGTTGAAGTGTAATAGCTTAAACCTGTTGTTGCATGACACCATACGGACCAATGACAACGCCAGTTCCCAGTCAGCTTATTCTATGTGGTCCCCCAATTCATGCTCCCACACCCTACACACCACACTTATCGCATCCGGCTGATCATCCTGAAGGGCTTCGTAAAACCGGGTGATCAAGTGAGTTCCCTCGCCCCAATTAATCAGTCCATTCAGCTCCGCTGAGGCCTGCGGGGCCATCGGAAAACAACACCAAATCTCACGAGCCACACTCTCCTTTTTTGCATATTGCAAGAACTGCCCGGGGCCCAGACCAAATATATTCTGAGCATCAGTAAAGGAAATTAACTCACAATTGGGGTATAAATCTCCGACCATTTCGCATCCTCCATCCCTCCATGGACATCAGACTTTCCATGTCCCTAAAGAGTGCTAAGTCCCATATACTCAACTCTCTGTCCAATGGGGCCCGTCGTAGCACAGTCTTAACGGCCTGCTCCCAGATCCAGGCAGTGGTCTTGACCAAATAGGGGCCGACTGATTCTGACCGGCCACCTGACATCAATAGATGCACCAATATCCGTCCACCCAGCATTCCTGCAAACAATCTCTTCACTCAGTTGTCTGACTCCGTCATCCACGTTGCAGTGTGTTGCAGGTGTGCTACATAATAATGTCTAATATTAGGAATCGCCAGGCCTCCCCCTCGAGATCCCTTTGTAACACAGGCAATGCCACCCTCCTACGTCGCCCGGCCCACACCAATGAGCTCAGCAAGCTATCCAGACGGCAGAAGAGCCGAGCAGACAGCAGAAACAGGGAGTTCTGAATCAAGTAAAGGCACTGCAGCAAGAACACCATCTTTGCTACAGCTGCCCTCCCCATTACAGAAAGAGGTAATCTATTCCAACATTAGACCGAACGCTCCAGGCCGGTAACTACTTGTTCTACGTTATGTTTTTCATGCGCCACTACAGTGTGAGTGACCCATATGCTGATATACCAGAAACTCTCAATCTCCCACTTGAGTCCTACCCTCAGCAAATCATCCTGAGGAACACCATGAAGTGACCCCAAGGGAAATAGGAGTGACTTCTTCCTATTCACCTTAAGACCAGAGACAACTCCGAAGGCACCCAACAGCTGCAACAACAAAGGCACCGAGACACTGGGTTCCCGAAGATACACCAGTGCATCATCTGCATATAGGGAAAAAATGTGCGTGATTTACCCCACCTGGATACCCCACGGTCCTAGCTCCTCCCGGTGCCAGATCGCCAGCGGCTCCACAACCAGGGCAAAGAGGAGTGGAGAGAGCAGGCATCCCTGTCTAGTACCCTTGCCGATCTCCCAGGAGTCCCATAACTCTCCCCTTATCCAACACATGTGGAGGGGGCAGTATACAACAGCTTCACCCATGCACAAAAACCTGGACCAAACCGCATGCCCTGCAGCACCTCTAAAAGATAGCCCCACTCTACTGCGTCAAAGGCCTTCTGCAGGTCTAATGACACTAGTGCCAATTCATCCTCCTCGCCCTCGGTTTCATGCAGAACATGTGCCAAGCGATGCTAGTTATAGGTCGTACTGAGACCAGGGATAAAACCGCATTGACCTTCGTGCACCAAGCTCCGAATAACCCCACGAAGCCTAGTAGCCAAAATCTTACACAGTATCTTTACATCACTATTCAGCATGGTAAGCGGGCTAGAGAAAGAAGGGTCACTAGGATCCCCTCCAGGCTTAAGTATTAAGCATACAATGCCTTGATGCATGGTTTCTGGCAGCATGCCTCATATTCGGGCCTCCTCGAACACAGCCAGGAGCTTCTCCCGCAGAAGTAGGGAGAACGTTTGATACAACTCAATCGGAAAACCATCACCACCCGGAGACCTAGACTTGGTCATTGCATCCACTGCCTCACTCACTTCCTCCACAGTAATAGCAGCCAGTTCAAGTCCATATAACATTAATGGCCTCCCCCACCTTGTCCCGACACCCCGCATCAGTCAGAAAGTCCGCAGGCATATGCCAACTACATACTAACCCAGTAGTGTCAGCTCCCCACTGCAGTTGCATCAACACCGGTGAATGATCAGATAAGAACCTACCAAAATGTGTGACATCCAGGGCCTGCGAGCTGCTAAATCCGTCCAGGAGAAACTGATCCAGCCGACTATATGTGTTATGTGTTTTTGAATGACAAGTGTACTCCCTGCACTCCGGATGTAGTTCATCCCATAATCCTAAATTATTCATGACTTCTGTGAGAGATTTCACCATCAAAAGTTTAGTCCCCAGTTTAGGCGGGAGACAATCCATTTCCCCATTCAATATACAGTTGTAATCACCAGCCCACACAATAGGCCCTATTGGGGTCATAAGTGTTAAGGATAATGATGGATGATCCATCCAAGGTGCCCTCTACATGGATGTATATATCTGATGTTCATGGCACGGACCTTCGCTTTCACCTCCAGGAACCCCTTTTGAGAGCTCTGAACCTTGTTCGTGTAATCAGGATAGATGGAGATTTTGCAGTTCTCGTATAACGCCCTCTCAGATTCGCGGGCCGCCCACAGAACACAGTCTCAGTCTTTATAATTCAAGAGACGGGCAATGATAGCCCACAGCGACGCGCCGGGTCAGGGAGGCACAACGAGGGCCCTATGAGCACGCTCCACCATGAACACCATGGCCAGACCGGCCGGCTGCAGAACGTCCCTGATCCAACTCTCCACAAAAGTTTCAGCTGCAGGCCCCTCCGCACGCTCCGGGAATGCCAGCAGTTGGATATTATTCCCCCGGGACCTGCCCTCTGCATCCTCCAGCCTTCCAACCATGGAATTAGCCTGCACCATCTGTTTTTGCAGGACCCTCACCCTTGTCAGAAACCTTCCTGAGGTCCGCCTGAAGGAGGTTGACCTCAACTGCCACCATTTCTATCTTTCCTTCAAGGGCCACCCTGGAGCCCTGAATAACTGCAAGAATCTCAGCTCGTGATGGCTCCTCGTTATTCGCCGATGCGCTCAGGCCATCTCCGGTCCCCACCAATTGGTTCTGGCGCTGTGGTAAGGGCACCGGAGAGGTATAGTCCTCCATGGTGTTACCTTGTGACATTTCCATCTGCTGGTGCCGCCCCATTCTGCAGCGGACCTGGAACCAAACGGTATCTCCGTTCTCGACTGGCCCGATGAAGTGGCAAAAGTGTCCTGAGTTGACAGCACCTGAGGCTCAGGATCCACTACTCCCCCCACTTCAGGGCCCCTCTGTACCCTGCCTCCCAGCACGCAGCCCCAGATTCGGGAGATTCAGGCACCCCCTCTTTTCGAGTCCAGCACCTCCAGTCTCAGGGTGGCCCAAGCACAGGCCCCCGGCCAATTACCTGGACTCCCTCTCCTCCTGGTGCTGCCATGGGGCCGTCCCTCACCATGCCGTGTCACAGTTCTTTCGGCCACTCTCAGCTGCTTCTTCTAGCACCTTCCCGGGCAGCCTGCCACCCGTCCCAAGGGCTCCTCAATCCTCTGCACCCCCGAGCAGACCACCAGTCCAACCGGGCATGCCCAACAGTGTAGGACCGAGCCTTCCAACTGCTACGCTTGGGCACCTTGTAGGACGCCTCGAGCCAACATAGACTGCTGGTCGATCCGAGGCCCCGCGGGTGGAGAATATGACCCCCAACGGGGAGCACAAAGCTGGGAATGGGCTGGCTCCACCCAGCAGCGCCCAACTCCAAAGTCAGTCAGCCGCGTCACGTGTGGCCCAGGGAGGCCCACCGACACAGTCTCGATCTCCGAGATTGGAGCCTCAAAAGTGTGGCTGTGTCGTGCCGACACACTATGGGCGCAATCACCTCAGGCGCCCCAGAATCAATGGAGGATTTAGCCAGGATGTGGGAGCGCACTAGGAGCGCGTCCCGCCGGCCATTTTGCTTGCCCACGCCCCTATGTGTTTTCATTTTTAGCTTTTTGCTTTAGCTAGCTTTAGCTTTCCCTTTGCAAAAGACATCCTATGTGACAATACAAAAAATTAGCAGTGGAATTATAGCCCACTGAGTGCCTACAATAGATGTGCGTTATTCTCCCTCTCCCATGCTTGATTCTTATTCAATGGCTTGACTTCCTCCTTGTTAGACCTGGCATCCTTGGCGTGGTCTCCCCTAACTTTTTGCCTCTGCTTCCCAGTTTGTTTCTGTGTGCTGGACTCTGTTTTTGCTGTTTTTGTATTCTGAGCAGTTTACCACTGCTGACCAGTGCCAAAGTGCAAGTGCTTCCTATGTGAAATTACATTTGTAATTAGCTTTTTCACAGTTGGCATATTTGATTTACAAGTAAGTCCTTTGTTTGTTTGAAAATTCCACTTTTAGAAAGTAGGCATTTTCTTGCTTTAACAACTCTGTGACTCTACCTGATTGTAGATTCTCTGTTTGGATCAGACTGACAGTTGGGCTGTTTGTGAATCTCCTCTAGACAGTGGCACAACGGGAGCTGGGGTGTAGCCTGCATAGCCTGATGAGCCATCTGAGCTAGATGGGAGGGAGAAGTGGTCACTTACACCTGAATGGGCTATGCCTGCCCTCATACACTACAGTCTCCAACCCCCTGGTGTGTGTCAGGGGCCTGGGCAAGGCAGGATCTTGAAAACAACAGAGACTTTGCTTTGAAGTACGACAATTTCAAAGGCAGAAAGAGGTATTGGACCAAAAACTCCAGACTTTAGATTTCTTCAAGATTTGCTTCTGGAACCAAGAGGAACCTCTGCCAAGGAGAAGAGCTGAGGAGAAGTGCTGGTGGCTGTGCTCTGTTGGACTATCGCACAGTTGTTGCTTCTGCCTGTGAAATGGGACAAAATAATGGACTTTGTGGTATGTTCCTGCTTGAGAAGAATCTCCAAGGGCTTGGACTGAGCTTGCCCCCTGTTCTGAAGTCTCAGGGCCATCAAAGACTTCCTCTGGCAGCATGTGGACTCTCTGCTGAGACTCCTGTTCTGCCAAGTGGTGCCTAATCCAGTCCCTGGGCCCATGAACGAAGAAACTGATGGAAAAACCAAGAAAAAACAATTAAACTGACTTTGGATGATTCCGGACCAATGCCACGTTCCATAACTGCCCCATACCTCACATTCTCTATCTTGCGCATTCCTCCTCCCATCATGTCACTAGCTTTCCCCTGTGGGTTTTTTAATTATTTTTGTATTTCTTTCCATTGCATCCTCCAGCCTTTGAGACCTCAACAAAATATATATTAATTTTTTTCTGGGAGGGTCTCACAGCTTAATTTTGCTTCTGGACCACTTCACTTTCAAAAAGTGTGTTAATGCACAGTGTATTTAGGTCAAGCGCATAAGCTCTTTGACCTTGTTGTAAATCTTGTGGGCTTTTAACCATGCCCACCGCCCGCCCATCACTTTCACTCGTTCGTGGGCTTGCCTTTTAAAAAACCTTTGTTGTCATTAGTAAATGCTTTACATTTGTCCCTCCTTGGGGCGGTTTTGTTACTGTCTTGAACACCAACCCTGTTACATGGATAATTTAATGTCTGCCGATACGTTTAACTGCAAGCATACTTCTTTTTCCTTTTGTGTGTCTCCTTCACCCTCGTGCCATGGTGCTTTGAATCTGCTCACTCATGTAAACTATTTTACTTTTAATTTTCAATTTATGTGGCAAGAATTGTTGAGTTAGGAATTTACAACACTAATAGCTCTAACTTGAGCAAATGTGAGACCCATTGCATTGCAAATGCTTGTTTTTTTTTAACTGCTTCAAGTGGCATCCATTGCTCTGAATCGATAAATGAAGAAAATAAAGCTAAAAAAATAGGTGTGCACATGCATGGTGATGCATGCACTCTTATCTAATTGTGCATGCACATGTCTGCTAATGTTGTGGCCACCTGTATGCCCATGCGTGCACACATCATCAAGTATTTTTTCTCTGCCTTTTTTTCAATTGTTGATTTTTTTTCAAATTGACGATGCCACACAGCATTACCAAAACAATTTTGCTTTTTTTGTTTTTACTGATGCTGCACAGCACTGCCAAAAAATGGCAAAACCACTAGGTAAAAAAAAAGAGACCTACCAGCTTTGCCAATGCTTCTTTTTCTACTTTTTCAATTTAGATATTGTCACACATGCATTTAAGACAGAACATTTAAACTGATATTTCACATTTGCTAACCTCCTTTACTTTGAATTCGTTTCCACTCTCAGGTATGTATGCTGAATAACAAGGATTACACTCCAGACATGGAAAGGTAGTGTTATTCCCAGGAGTAATTTTTCTTTTGTTGTTTGTCATTTTTGTTCCAGAGTCTGATACAGCATTTTAACTCTATTAGCAAGCAAAGGATCTTTCCACTAGTCTTTTACAGTATATGCAGGTGTACTTGAAATAACTTTAGTGTTTGAGAATCTATTGTAAGATTATGTGGCTTTCCAGTAAACATTTAGAAATTAGTACCATATGATTAGTATTACTTTTCTCACTTGTAAGAAAAAAATCCTCCCACATTAGAGCTGCTAAACAATTATTTGGTGAGTTTGTTTACTGTTGAAGGATAAGCTCTCTTTTTGAATTTTTGGCAAATATGATGTTTTCTGTGTGTGTAAAATGTGGTTTAGAAACAATCCTTTTAATCCCCCTTAATTGAGACTGTTAAAATGGCTTTCAGCGAATGAGCAGTACAACATGTTGTTTCTGTCAGTTGACTTTGAATACATATTATTGGTGATTTTACACTTATGACTGACACCTGCACTTAAAGAAACAATGTTGCATTTTTATGTGTATTGCGATTTAACACATTACATGCTTTGAGCAAATCTTTTGACAGTTAAGGGTATAACGAGAGCAGATCGCACATCTTTCCTCACAACTACAATAACTTCCATGAAACACCGATATACCGACAAATGTCTAAAATGTGTTCTTCCAATTTCATACTAAAATGGGTGATTTAGCAGAGGTCTGCCACCTCGTACCTCAAAGGTCTGTTCAATTGTAGAAAATATTTATTCTGTGGCACAAAAAAATTAAAAACAGCGTCAAATGTAGAAACTCCATAAACGCATTGTATTGACACGTGATGTCCTCTCGAGACAATGCCCACTCAATTGCCTCTAAACAAGCTGAATGAGTGTTAGAAGAGTACAGAAAATGACCATTAAGGGTAAACAACAAAAAGGGCCTGATTACGACCTTGGGGGAGGGCATAACTCCGGCATAAATGTGATGGATATCACGGCCGCATTTTACAAGTTCCATTATAACCTATGGAATGTGTAATGCGGCGGACGGGATTTCCATCACGTTTGTGATGGAGTAATCCCCTCCGCCAAGGTTGTAATCAGGCCCAATGTATCCTGTTATGTGATGTCAGTCCCTTCCAATTTGTGCTTTTGTCACAGTTCCTTGAAGAAAGTAATCTATATATTTGCAGATAATTGTTATATAGACTTGCAACTAGCTACCACTATCAGAACAGAGGGTCTTTTGGATTCGTAAGAATTTTCTATAGTACATTTTGAGACATCTTTGTCCCCTTGTCTTAGGAAAGCCTTATTTTTTAAGTTGAGCATAGCAGCGCACAGGCGCTTACTTTTCCAATGTGTTGCTATCTATTTGGACTTTTAACAAGGCCCACCGCACATCCATCACTATCGCTTGTTCATGGGATTGCCCTTCAAAAATCCTTTGTTATCATTGGTAAATGCTTTACTTTTGTCCCTCCATGGGGCGGTTTGGTTACCACCCTGGACATCGACCCCGTTACATGCCTAATTGCACTTTTGCCAATATGTTTGACTGCGAGTAAACTTAATTTTCCTTATGTGTGTCTCCTTCACCCTCGTGCCGTGGCTCTTTGAATCAGCTCACTTATGTGAAACTATTTTACTTTTCATTTTCAATTTATGTGGCAAGAAAAGTCTGGTTAGGAGTTTACAACGGTAATAGCTCTAACTCAAGCAAATGCGAGAACCTTTCTATTGCAAATGCTTGTTTAGTCTAGCGGTAGCCAAGACAGTTTGATTTTGCTAAAATTATATAAGTAATGTACCTACTTATAGGGGCTTTCAGCCACGCCTCTCTATCCACTGCTCTGTTATTGTGTCATTCACTTTTTAGTTCTACCCACTACAGCATTAGATAGGGGCAATGGGTTGGCCCGCCTCACTGTGAGTGATGGCAGTCTGTCGTTTCACAAGGGGCACATTCACACCAAAGTAGTTGCCTTGAACGCCAAGGTCTACTATACTAATAAGGGCTTCTTGAGAACAAAAACATTTGTTTTTGCTTTTAGTCAATGCTTTTTGTGCTTTTAGATTGTTGATGGCCTGAGAGCATCTCTAACTATAAAGATTTACAAAATAGTGACAGACCCAGATTTAGAAAATAACAAAAAGCTGGTTGCTAAGTCCAGACTTATTGGCTTTGACCATGCTGTTTTTTTTTCAAAATTCATCCAAATTCATAAGCTTATTTTAATGTTGTTTGCAAGATGATGGAGTACTCAAAGGTTGGTTTATCTCCTAATTTCATCTAAGTGTTCTTGCCTTCCAAGGACCATATTACTAAAGTGCTCAGGGACACAACGGGCTTATGCACCTGCTTTCAGCGATTGTAAGCTTACAGCTCTCTCCACAATTATATTTTATCACATTTTGCCGTTCAGACAATTTTTGTCTGAATTGTTGTGTTAAGTTGTATCTCTTAGTCAAATAATTTTACAACTGTGGAAAATGAAATTAACAAAAATATATCTAGTGAGTACCTGTTGAGTATAAAATTCCACTTCCCCATGAAATTGTATTCTGTTTGCATAACATTGATGTCAGTGCTACACAAAATCATTTAGGAATACATCTGACCTTGTGGCATGGTAAGGGGCAGAGATGTGTAATCTCAAATGTATCCATTGTTTCATTAAATATTAATATTATTTGATGCTTTGGGTGATTATTTACAGGACCACACGTGGACCTCCTGGCCACTAGGATCGTGGAGGCCATTGCTTCTGCCTTCTGAGCGCAGAAATACATGCCATATTAAATGAATACATAACTATTATTGACTTTTCTATTTGTAATAAGTTGCTTTCTGTTTATTCTTCTTTTTTAGCTTACTGCTATGCACAGCACCTATATTAGAAAATCTTAAAACTTCAATAATCGTTTAGAATACACTATAAGGTTAGATAGATTCTGCACCGATTTTCACACAGTCATATAGTGATGCTTGTCAATGCACTTAAAATATACATACCATTTTATTTAAAAAAAAAAAAGGTTCACCTGAGGTTTCCATGATCAAACACTAGATCGTCTTCAGGGGGATCAGAACACTGTTACTTTGACCTCCTGGACTCCGCTTAAGGTGGGTAAAGTCTGCCGCATCTCACTTTAACTGCTTTAGCTCTATTGCATTGGCTTCTGGTTCAAAAGCAGATCATATTTATTTCATTTCTTTGTGCACTGCAAGCAAAGACCTTTAGGACATCACTCCTTAGTTTCTCTAAAAGTAAAAATGACAAATACCACCACTGCCACTTCTTTTCAGCACCCACCTTGTTATTCAAAAGTCTTGACTACTCTTATACTAGATATGGCAATGGAGCTTCTAGGGTCCAACCCATCAAGCTCAAGAATGACCTTCTTCTCAGTCTAAGGGTCTCATGTCTTTGTTGGCCAAGCCACTGACTCGCCTCTGTTGTGATGCAGCACCTCAACCTAAAGAAGGCGGGCTTACAAAGTAAAACTTCCATGTAAATATTGGGAGCTGTTTTCGTACTTGGTCAGTTGTTGCAGACTCACAATGCTGTGCCAGAATGGTGCACCTGATGTCATATATTTAAGTCAAACTTCGGAAATAATGCAGCTTATGTTCTCCACAGGCTTGTTTTTAATTGGAACACGGGGGACATATCAGAAAATTTCCAGTTTAGGAATAGTAGGGTTTTTACGATTGTCCTAGATAGAAATACTACCAGTGGAAATTATATCAGAGGGGCTGCCTTACTAAGCTGGCCACTTTTATGTTCTTTCCTTAACTGTTGAGAAGGTGTTTCGAATGATTGAGCCAGCGAGGGCACAACCACTGATAATTTTACTTTTCTCCACACGCTAAAGTCCTCATTATGAGGTGCCCAGATTCAAAGGTGTTAATTCCACAGTCATGTCGTTAACAATACCAGGGGTTCCCATTAACCTGGAATCTGAGTTGAACTATGAGGATCCCATGAGGATTGAAGATTTACTAGGGGACTCATTAATGTTTGGTCTGACCCCTTGAAATTCCTTATTTTCTGCCACATTTTCCCCCTGAGATTTGGCCTGCCTTCAGCAGCCAAAACATGCGACGGAAACATGAGAGGTCCACAGAAACTCCATGACCGTCTTCTAATGAGAGCATAGATAAGGCAGAGAAGACGTAGGTGGGCAATTAGGCAGTCACATTTTTTGGCGACTGTCCTATTCCTACCCACCTTTAAGTGAGACCTGAAAAATTGCTCCAATCGATTAACATTTAGAAAATGCAGGAAAGTTTGGTTGATTTTACTTGAGGCTACATGCTGAACAATTGGCTAAATATACATTATATAATTAAATACAAATATCTATAAGACAATTGCACAAAGATACACCAGTGGTGCCATTCCCCATGCTTTTCAATATAGAATAATTATATCAGTTCTAAAGAAACCCAGACAATCTAGCAAACTACAGGAGAATCTCAGGTCTCCCCAGTGGTGGTAAGGTGCTTGAAACTGTTTTCTCTCGCTAACTGTCCACTCATCTGGAGGCCAATGACATACTTAGGCCCAGATTTAAGAGGGCCTAGCGCCATTCCAATGCCACATTAGCATCATTTGTTTTATGCTAATTAGGCGATGGAAGGCCAAACATGCTGTTATAGATTTACCTGTGCCAGGCATAATGTATGCAAAGGGGGCATTCCCCAGTAAGGGGGGACCAAAAAATGGCGCTAAGAAATCTAAAAGATTTATTTGAGTCATTTTTTCCGGGATTTTTAACACCTGCTCAGAGCAGGTGTTAAAAGGAGGCTCCAAATGGTTTCAGTGGGCCTCTGGGTGCTTTGCAGGATTTGCGGCAAAAAAAATTACACTAGTCTGGCATATCGCTGAACTAGCGTAAAAAATGATGATGCTAGTTCCCTAACTACCGCTACAGTGCGTTGTATTTTAAATACTGCACACACTTGGTGGCGTAAGGTTTGTGCTAAGAGGCGCATAAAAAGTGGTGCTGCACTAAGTGCAACACCACTTTTCATAAATCTGCCCCTTAGTGACTTATTTTCAGTCCTCTGACCTGGCATGGGAATTATGAACGCAATATTAAATAATACAGAAATGTTCCTCAGTTTCCTTGACCAGAGCCACCTCTATGCACACATCCTTCTCGATCCTCCTGCCCCTTAAAACACCATGGAGCACAAGGTGCTGATAGTCCAACTATCTGCCTCAACTGGCCTTATTGGAAGAACGTTGCTATGGTTCGCCTATTTCCTGTAAAATAGGACTCAACTCTAACTGGGCATATTTCTGTTGAGTGCACCCATCATCAAATGCTGTGTGCCCCAATGCTCTGCATTGTCCCTGACATTTGTCTTTTATTTCCATAGCCCCATTGATGAAATCTTAGACTCGCACATGATAGACTGTCACATGTGTGCATATGATGCACAGTTCCTTTTTAATGCTTAAATAAGACCCTGCCAATCTTGGCAAGCTTTTGCGCAGCCTCTCTAAGTTCACTAATTTAAAGTGCCTAGGCAGTGACAAAACTAATATCCTGCTCCTAGGCCCTGTAAATCCAGCCATTCTCCTTCTTCTCCTTCTTCCCTGGCCAGAGTAGCTTGACACGCCCTCCTTTAAATACAGTGACTAAATCAAAGACTGTGATCTTTGTTGATGATCTCTCATTTATTACCACACATTACTGAGGTTCTGAAACTGCATTATTACCTTCACCTTCGTCTGCTGAAAGGGGTTCTGAAATGTTGCTGTTACAGTACCCCCTGGAAATGATCCCAATCCTAGCCATGCTCATGTCATGCTTCAACGTTTGCAATGGCCTAATCACTGTTTTCCCAAGTATACCACTCATAAAGCTACAGAAGGTACAATACCACACAGGTCGCTTGGTGTTTGGCCTAAAACGACACGACCACGTTACCCCTGCTACCAAATCCCTCCACTGGCTCTTGAAAATATTCTGCATAGCCTGCAGTGCATTCCACGAATACATGGAACTGAATTGCAAACGTTTTAATACCTTTTCAACTAATCAGAAACCTTAGGTTTCCAAATAAATGCATGTTATTGATCCCGGAACTCAAGGTGCGGCGGTCAAACGTTCAACATCCATGACTCCTCCCAGTGAAATGAGGTGCCTTGTGATCGAGAAATGAATACCACAAATTCAGAAGATCCTTAAAGAGTCAATCCTTCACCCTGACATTTGTTTTTTTCACACCTTCTCCTTGAGATCCTGCATTTTTGTTTCCTGGTCAGACCCCTAACTCCGGGTAAACCTCTTCACCTAGGCTTTCAAGGACTCAGTGCTTAAAACTTGGTCACCTAACTAGAGACATGTTCAATAGCCGTATACCTTCAGACTTTGCCACCTCGGCTGGTTGTTTGATAGTTCCTACCGCTAGCATTTGTAAATGTTCTGTCTTGTGAAGGTCACTCCATCTTGTATTTACCTTCTCATAGTTCTCTCAGGCTATCTTATGGTGGCTAGGGGTGATGTTAAAAAGTTGTTAAAAAAACCCAAAAAGAAACATATTTAACCAGAAGCAAGTCCTGTTTAAAAATCTACCAAAAAGAAAAGGATGCTGAAACCAGGAACTTTTCAGAAGTATGCTAGTTGACAAAGAAGTCTCCAGGCTGTGTGCAGGTGGAGGAAAAGACATTTGCTGTTGTGGTCCCCAGAATTACTCCCTCCGATCCTGCAGCAATCACACACGTGCACAGACACCCAGGCTGTTTATAGGAGCACAGGGCACAGCAGAAGTGCTGATGGCTTGGAATGGAAAAGCTTTTGATTCTTGTATGCACACATGTCTCTGCGTTGTCTCAGAAACAGATTAGGTGATTTTCCTACTCCCACACTCCTCCCACCTCGGTTCTGAGCTTTTCCCTTTATTGCATGAAATAACAGCACAATAGCCTGGGCTTGTGAGAGAAGCCAGCTGTGCAGCCCCATGCTTGACAGGAGGTGGGATGTTTGGGAAAGAGGGACGCCATAACTGCAGAGAAAAGAGCAAATGTCCCTCTCCAAGCAAAATGAACAGGAGTAAGAGAGCTAACGGCCTCCCGGTCCAATAGTTTGCCTGCATCAACCTCTATAAATGCACAGCTCACTGGAAACAGACTTAAATAAAATAAATTTAAAACACAGAGCATCACCGAAATTAGCCAACCGATTACAAATGTAAATTAAATAAAATGTGTGAAAGTGAGAATAAAGTTTCCAGGGAAAGTGTCATGCTGTTTTTAAGTTATTCGGGACAGTTAAGTCTAATAACACCCACGTTTAAAGTATTTCCCCATCATACCCTGGAGGTTTACTTGTCCAAACGCCTGACAGAAAAACAAGACACGTGGATTCGGGAAGCCCTAAACACCAACTGTTATCCACTGCTCATTCCAAGCCACGGATCAGTGTCACCACCGCTGATTTCCCATCAACCTCATTTCAATTACAGGTGATAATATCAAAACAGAAACCCAGCAGAAAGCGCTCGCGATTTGACCACTGTGAAGACTTGAAATTTTGCACGTGTGCAAAGAACTGAGTGCAAACCCTTTTGCATCATTGTCGCTATTTGTAAAACAGTAAATGGAACAATCTGTAGTTCCTCCATACTACACATTTGTGCTAGGGCAAACATGGATCAATATGATTTTTCCGATTATTATTTATATTTTTTGGTTTAGATTTTTTTGTATTTAAAACAAGCCAATACATAAAAATCAATCATTTAGGAAGAGCTAGTTTACCTATACCAGTTGTAAAGGAGCTTTAAATGTCAACAAGCATTTGCAATGTAATGGGTCTCGCGTTTGCTTGAGTTAAAGGAGTTAAAGCGTTAGGCGTTGTAAACTCCTAACCGGACTTTTCTTGCCACATAAACTGAAAATGAAAAGTAAAACAGTTTCACATAACTAACTGGACTTTTCTTGCCACATAAACTGAAAATAAAAAATAAAACAGCTGTCACATAAGCGAGCCGACGGCCGCCTTAAGCACAAAGCAGACACACAAACGAAACAGAAGTTCTCTTGCAGTGAAACGTATCAGCAAAAGTGCATTTATCCATATAACTGGCAAAAGTGTAATAATCCATGTAACCGGCAAAAGTGCAAATATCCATGTAAAAGGGTCGATGTCATGCAAAGCACTCAATTACTGCCCAACGAGATTGCGCTGCCTACGAATTCAAGAGAAAAAGTAGTCCAGAAACCACATCAAAAACATGGAGCATCGTATGCTTTCAGTGGTTGGCAGGTGCACACGAGGCGGGCTAAACACCCGAAAAGGCATGACGTATGCATGCCTTTCACTAATTAAATCAAGCAAATTTTAAAAGGCAAGCCCACAAACCAACCAAACTGATGGGCGTCACAGGGCGTGGTAAAAAGCCCACAAAGAGATTACACCAGGGACAAAGCCCTTTGTGGTCGACCCTAAAATGGGCCGTATTCAATAATGTATATTCAAATTTATAGGATTAAAAGACTTTAAAATGAAACTTGGGGCCCCAGAATGTCAAGTCTAGACCACAACAGTGGCAATGAAGATAGGCGGGAATAAACCCCCCCCAGACAAAATATTTATTTGCCCTAAAATATCATAAGTGGAGGCCCACATTTCAAGGTGTAAAATTGGCAGGACAGCCATCCTCCATAAATTGAGAATGAGTTTCAAAAAGATCAGCCTCTTTCAGGCCATTGGCTTGAGACTTTGTCAATCATGCCCCTAATCTCTCACATAATGTTGAGAGGTGTCTGGGTGTATCTTTCTATCTTCACTCAACTGCTTGCACTGTCTCTCCTGCTGGTTCCGTTTTGTGTGTTGTGCTCTAATACACATGCATGCAATACCACATTGAACAAGAATTATAGGTTTTGCCAAATCTTGTTTATTTTAATTTGGATACCTCTGGGTGTTGTAAATGAAGTATTGTCTACCTGAGAGAAAGATGTAACTTCTCTGTGGTCCGTGAGAGAAACTACTTTGTATGCCTTGAAAAAGGCCTTGAGTCATTTACCTCTTTCCTTCTTCTGTGGCAGACTTATCCAGTCCGACCCAGAGACTTGTGAGCCATTGCTTGAGGGCCACTCATCCACACTCTCTGAGGTGGATGTGGAGGGCTCAGTGTCAGCAGTGGACTCACTTTTCTCCCTTACTGTGGAGAGGGCTTAAACTGCCACTGGGTACAGGAATACAGTATGAGCCCAAGTTTCAGTGCTTTCTGCCCCCCATTTCGGGTATACACGTTAGGAGACTGAAATCCTCAGAAAAAATTCCTGTGTTATTCTGGTACCCTTTCATTGAAGCCCAAATCCCAGGTTGGCCGCTGCTTCTCCCATCCATGGACTCAACCTTTTCAGCCTCCTTAATTTAATCTTTGTTATTACTTAGACATAGAGCTGCACCTGAGCTCACAGGGATGTTAACTACTCCGGTGGTGAGTAGATCTGCCATTTATTACATTTTAATGTAATTGGTGGGACCGATTTTAGTATACAATTATCAAAACAAGTGAAACACCACATTGTTCTGTTTTGACTAGAAATTCCTTATGAACTCCTTCTTAAAGGTAAAATGTTTTGCAGGAAATAAAAGTCCTGAAGTGCAGAGAACAGCAGAAATTGGTCCCATTCGCCTAGGTATTTATGTGTATGTATTACGCTTTGAAACACCTTTTGAACTAAAGAAAAAGAAACACATTAAGGTAAAGCCATAAATGTGCACACCTGTATCGAGTCACTCAAAGTGAAGAGACCATGATGTGTGGTGAGTGGAAGCAAATGTGAGTGACAATTTATCAGAGGCAGCTCTTTCGCAATGGCGAAGGAGCGTTGCCCACCCATGCTGAGCCAGTTGCAGAAAAATAAAACTATAGGTCACTATTGTTTCAAAATGATAGTTCACTATCATTTTATTTTTCTGCTTTTGGCTCCAGCTTCTGGCTCAGCCAGCTTGCGAAGAGAGAGGTGGGGCAGGGCCATGGAAGGTGGGAGGGGCAGGGAGAGGAGGAGAGAGTGCACCTAAATGCGCATGTGTGTTTCGCCGGCTGTCTTAGGCCAGCCAAACACATATGCGCACTGTGGTTTCTCCATCCCTGGTGTGCTGAACAGCCGGGCTGGAGAAACCGCACAGACCCCAGGGTTGCGTCTGAGTGGCAGACCAAGCCGCTCAGACCAATCCTGATGCTGCTTTCATGCTAGGTGTAGCCTGAAAGCAGCACCAGGATTGCTGGGGAGCCTGTGCTGGTGTCCAGGTGAATGCTGGGTCACCACATCGACAGAAGAAGAGCAACGAGCGAGGCAGCAGGAAATGGCGGCATTGTGATAAAGGTACGTTTATTTATTTATTTATTTTCACCCCTCCATCTCCGTCCACCCCCTGTCCCTCCCCTTGAGATGTGCTGCAGCTGACCCTACAATTTATCAGACCAAAGGATGAAGCTCGCTCATCAAAAGCTCCTTTTTTTATCTACACTATGTACGATTTTTCTAGGAAAAACAATAGCCTAGTGAGACAACCAAAGCTGTCTCAAAGGTCAGACCTAAATATAAGAAAGTCAGCGATTTGATTCTGCGCACTATCAACCTGTATGCTCCAGACAATACCGACAATCCAGGCACAGAATCAATTTCCTTTTAGTTAATTACCAATGCAGTAAATGAAAAATACATTTACCAGTGTTACATCATAGGTTATCAAAGGTGGCTGTGCAGCGGCCAATGTGTTTTTACCGTTGCCACTGGGGAGCAAATTCAAGGAACTGTTTGCTGTTTTTTGGAGCAATGTAAAATTCTGCAAAATCACCGACTTTCTTGGCCCAATTAAAAATGTACCCACCACTAAGGGTAACTTGAATATAACCTACTATGTAATAGGAGATAAGTATGCTAGAGATGTTACCGATGGGTTTAAATGGGTTATAATACCTGAAGGAAAGCCACCAGTGGGGTGACAAGGAGGCCTTATGACAAGTACTTAATGGTGCATTTCGATTCCACTGATGAGTCAGTAAGATCAGACAACGCAGTTACAGTAATCCATACCTCACCTAACAAGTATGAATGAAGTCTCTGCTAATGTCTGGTGTGAGGAATGCGTGGAAGTACAAGATGTCAGGAAGATAGTGTTTATAAGACTCGCTGAGTTGATGGATGTGAGGGTGGAGGGATAGTGTCAAGTCACTGACGATACCCAGGTAACAGCGGACTTCAATGGGGTCAAAGAGTGTTCTAGAAATTTGGTGTTCTCAGATTTAGAGGGTGCAAGCTGTGATCGCCTGCCAACAACAATACTTGAGTTTTTCACATGTTCATTTTTATAGTGTCAAGTGATGTCCAAAGCTCAGTTTGTTGAAGGTAGGAGGAAATGCCAGAGAATGTGTTCAGTGAGCGGGTGGGACAGGAGAGAGAGTAGTGGTCTGTAGACAGGTGATAGGTGAAGGTGAGGCTATACTATGTACCGCAAGCCAGAAAAAAATAAAAAATGTTGTGGCCATGGACTGGGCTGTGGTAAATGTCCACTTATCATCATATGTTGTGACTCACTCCCTTTATGGAGCTAAATTTGACCATTCATGATCCTCTATATTTTGTCTTCAGAAAAAAATAATTTTACATAATTTATGTAAACAGGTGTTTTGAATACCCTATGCATGATTAAGTAAAGGTAAACTGCCCTTGCTTTTAATCCTGATTACTGTAAGTTATGGAGTTAGATCGTACGTGAAAGTGGACACCTGCAGCCAGTGGCTCACAACTAGCCTCACGAGTATTTATGAAGCTGGTTTTGATTTATTGTTATGTTTGTCTCAGTGCTCTACTAAAAATATAATTAGCTCAGCTGCAGGGAACTCAGTAAACAACTCTAACTGTGGAAATCATGCCTTTACTTTTGCAGAATTCCTAGTTATTAAGTTTACTACAATTACAATTTTGTCTGCATTTCATGTGATGGCCTCTTTACTGACGATTTTCTCAAATAAATGGGCAAACACATTACGTAGTAAATATTAGTATGTATTCTTTCATCCTGTTGAAGTCTGTACCAAAGAAAATATGCTACAGAACCGGACGTGTAACATTTTAATGTCTGTAAAATTGTGAAAAAGTGTATTGAAAATAATACTGTTTAAACAATGTGTATTGAATAACTACTTTGTCATGTACGTCAAAAAGACACTTCCTTGTAATACATTTAACAAGTTGTCATTCTGTTCCGCCTGTTCTGTCTATCCATACTTAAAAACACTCTTTTCAATTTCTAAAGGAACTAGTGATTTGAGCTGATAATATGGAGGTGTGCTAGGGTAAGGGATGCGACGTAACCACCTTTTACAAATCAATTTGAGATTATTAAAACAGTAAAGAAGACAGAGAGTGTAAGAAAGTGACAGCAAAATAGACGAATGATAATAACTGAGGGAATGAGAGAGTATAGGGAGAAAGACTAAGGGCCAGATGTAGCAAGCCTTTTGCGCCTCGCAAACTGCGAAAAACGCAGTTTGTGAGGCGCAAAAGGCCAAATGCGATGCACAACCGCAAATTGCGAGTCGGTACCGACTCGCAATTTGAGGCTGAGACTCGCAAATAGGAAGGGGTGTTCCCTTCCTATTTGCGACCGCATCGCCATGCAGAGTTGCTTTGGGACTGCGAATGCGGTCGCAAACCAACTCGCAGTTACCATCCACTTGAAGTGGATGGTAACCCATTCGCAAAAGGGAAGGGGTCCCCATGGGACCCCTTCCCCTTTGTGAATGCCAATAAAAATATTTTTTCAGAGCAGGCAGTGGTCCTATGGACCACTGCCTGCTCTGAAAAAACCGAAACCAAATGGTTTCGGAATTTTTCTTTTTGCAGCTCGTTTTCCTTTAAGGAAAACGAGCTGCAAAAAGAAAAAAAAAAACTGCTTTATTCAAAAAGCAGTCACGGACATGGTGGTCTGCTGTCTCCAGCAGGCCACCATCCCTGTGAGTGCCTAGACTCGCTATGGGGTCACAAACTGCGACCCACCTCATTAATATTCATGAGGTGGGTCTTTGCGACCCCATAGCGAGTCGCAGAAGGTGTCTGAGACCTTTCTGCATTACATTTTGCAAGTTGCAAATTGCGAGTCGCAAGTACTCGAAATTTTCAACTCGCAAAATGTTTTCTTGCTACATCTTGCCCTAAAAGAAGAGTTGGTATGATCTGCATGCATGCCTTCCTATAATGTGCTATGCAAGATAATCTGCACAGCTCAAGCTAATACAGGTGCCCATAATAACCCTAGTGAACTTTGGCTGTTGCAAATCCCTGATGCTGCATCCATCAGAGAATACACAAAGTAGCCCTTAATGTAGAGAAAGAAAAGATTGTTTGAACTCAAAGAATTAAGGGCCAGATGTAGCATTAGAAAATGTTGCGACTTGCAGTTTGCGAGTCTGACCGACTCGCAAATTGCAACTCGAAAAATTGTATGCAGAAAGGTGTCTCAGGTACCTTCTGCGACTCGCTATGGGGTCGCAAAGACCCACCTCATGACTATTAATGAGGTGGGTCGCATTTTGCGACCCCATAGCGAGTCCATGCACTCACAGGGATGGTGGCCTGCTGGAGACAGCAGACCTCCATGTCTGCGACTGCTTTTTTAATAAAGCAGTTTTTTTTTTTCTTTTTGCAGACCGTTTTCCTTAAAGGACAACGAGTTGCAAAAAGAAAAACTTCCGAAACCATTTGGTTTCGTTTTTTTCAGAGTAGGCAGTGAGTGGTCCATAAGACCACTGCCAGCTCTGAACATTTTTTTTTTTCGGAATTCACAAAGGGGAAGGGGTCCCATGGGGACCCCTTCCCTTTTGCGAATGAGTTACCACCCACTTCAAGTGGGTGGTAACTGCGAGTTGGTTTGCGACCGCATTCGCGGTCACAAAGCAACTCAGCATGGCGATGCGGTCGCAAATAGTAAGGGAACACCCCTTCCTATTTGCGAGTCGCATCCTCAAATTGCGAGTCGGTACCGACTCGCAATTTGAGGTTGTGCATCGTGTTCGGCCTTTTCCATGCCGCAAACTGCGTTTTTCGCAGTTTGCGACATGCAAAAGGCTTCCTACATCTGGCCCTAAGCTCCTGTTTTTGCTGGCCTCTGTGTGAGTCGGAGAATGTTGAAGAAACAATGCAGCTTGAGGGATCAGCCTGTTGCCTGAGGGGTGTTTTACCAAAACATTGAATCAAAATTATTGTGGGTCCTAAATATCGCAGCTACAATACAGTGATGTCAAAAATATCACAGGACTTTATATCAAAGGTGAGAATATTGTTTTTTTTTAGGTACTTCTTATTGTTTCTTTAATGTAGCTGTGTATGATACCGCTTTATTTACTATTGTAAGATTAGTATTTTAATAATGTTTGTGTTTAAATTGTTTTACTATAGTTTGTAAGATATTAAAATGGAAAGTTAATTAAAATGTAAATAATTGATTTCAATTAATTGATTGAGCTATTGTTATTTTAATTGCAGATTTTATATTAATTATTTATTGGTTGGTCATAAAATGTAAATATTCAATTATGTTAATTATTGTTAAATTGCTTAACTTTTTTTATTATAATCGTTTCATTTAATAAATAATATAATAAATCTGACCGCTTTAAAGTCCTGTACTTTCCCACCTGTTGCTTTTGTTGAGGTGGAAATAATAAATTTGACCTCTTCAAAGTCCAACAATTTCCTTACTATCGTTTAGTTAGGATTGTCAAAGTTTATTTAAAAATATGTTTTAAATTATTTATAATAATAACTAACTTGCATTTTTTAAATTTTATATTTTAATTTTTGTTTCAATATTTTATGTTTTAATTTTTTTGGAATGTTCCTTTTCAATTTTCTGTTGTAAATAATTTATTATATGTTTTTCTCAATTAAAAAGTATTTATATGTATTATTATTAATAATGTAATGTAATTAATTTTGTATTAATTGGTTAAATATATTTTCTTAATTTTTGAAGCATATATTTTAGTGTTTTATTTTAATTTGTAATATTAATTTGATTCATGTTAATTACATTATAATGATACATTTCATATTTAAATGTAAATAAGTGTAATGGTACATGAATTAAAATGATTTAATTTACCTATTTCAACTATATTTTGGTCCACTAAATTTTCTTTCAATTTTTCTGTGCTTCATATACAAAGTATGTAGACACAATATTTTGGTTCCTAATATTTTTTTCAGGATACTTAGGTATTACATTTTTTTTGTTCCGGATATTTATTTTGTCATACTACCGTCTAAGGCCGAAGTCTGACAGGTGTTTGCAGGCTGTGAGACACACACCCTCTTTCTGAGGCCTAACCTATGAAATACACTTTGCTTTGTGAAATCCAAGCCTATAAAAATATTCATATTCCTCCATTGTTTGTAATCTTTTTTGGGGTGGGTGGTTAAATCACTGCTCTATTTATAGTTTAGTTTCTCAACATTATCCTTTCTTGGATATCAGAACCTCCCTGAAAAGACACAGGTTTTACCCCTGTAAGAAAACCCAAACTTTCATTTTAAGAAGTCTTAAGACCTGCAAGTGTTGACCAGTGTTACTGTCTTGATTTACTTCTAAATGCACATTTTACTATTATTGTGTCCCTAACTCGCCTGGCTAAGCCTTCCAGGTGCATGGTCTAACCAGAAGACGCTGTGTACAAACACCTGCTGGATGCACCTCTGATGTACGTACATCTGGTCCATTCAGTACAGCATAAGTACGCAAACAGTGACAAAATAGATAAAATGTACTAGAATGTGGTACAGTAACTCACTCACACCTCACTGCCCTACCAAATGTCCTTATACCACCACTTAGGGGACATTTACACTTGGTAGCAATCTGTGTATCAAGATGTGAGAAATTTCGCCACATGTCCCCAGTATGTATAATGTTACAATGGTATCCCATGGAAGCTAGAGCTCAGTTTAAGGCTGCTTGCATCACCCGCAGAGCACTGCACATATGTACTCCCATTTACTTGAAGGAAAACTGACGTTTTTACCTCCTAGACCCTCCAGTACTCCAAATAGAGCAGACTGTGATTCAGCTGTTTTTAGGGAGAGCAATGGTAATCTGAAATTCCATTCCATTGGTTTTACGCACCGCTCCCTGTCTAATATAACTCAAAACGAAGCTGAAATATATCCTGTACCTAAGACACTTTGATTGTGGTCATAATAATCTACGAATTTCCACACTTCGGTCGCCTCCTGCCTTTGCACTGGCTTCTATGTATTTGCTGCCTGCTACGCTTATCCTTCCTCTTGCTCCCACTCACTGCTGTCTTTTATATCTGCATGTTATATAGAATAATACATAAGTCTCACTCCTTGAGTTTTCTTGGGTTATCGCTTATTTTCATTGGATAGCTGCCCTGCAATGACGTGTTGAATTAGTGCTTCGGTTTTATGGTTTATTTATGATTTATCCAAATGTCTGCTATGTGATGTGTCATTATTACTTGTTGTATTCATTTTTTGGGCCACATGCACAAACCTTTGGAATTGTGATTTTCTAATTGCGATTCCATGAGAAACTCAATTAGGAAATAGCAATTCCAAATGTACGAAACTCCACTGAGTTTCTTTTGGGATTCCCTGTGGGTTGCAAATAGATCAACCTCATTAATATTAATGAGGTAGATCTCAATTTTTGACCCACTGGGAATCACAAAAATCACAGGGATGGTGACGTGCTGGGGTCAGCAGACCACCATGTCTGTGATTGCTTTTAAATAAAGCAATTTTTTTACACACACTCCTTTTTCCTTAAAGGGAAACGGGCTGTGTTTAAAAAGAAAAAAAATGAAACATTTCAGTTTCATTTTTTAAGAGTAGGCTGTGGTGGTGGGGTACATACCTGCTCTTCAAAAATGTTTTTGCATGCATTCACAAAGGGGTCTCCTTCCCATTTGCAAATTAATTAACACCAATTTGAAATTGGTGTTAACTGGGATTGTTTTGCAACCCCATTCATGGTCACAAAACAATCATTCATATGACTATGACTGGCAATTAGGAAGGGACGTCCTTGACCGCCTCTTCCTAATTACGAACCATAAACCTATTTTGCGATTCGGTGAATAGATTACTAAATTGCAAAATAGCAATTGTACTCACCAAAAAGCTTTTTTCTGTGCCCAAACGGCCCAATTCGCACAGAAAAAAACTTTGTACATCAGGCCCTAAATGCTGAAGCAGGATTTGAAGCCTTTACTAACAAAGGATTACATTTTTTTTTTGTTTTCAAGCAAGACAAAAAACGTAACATGTTCAGCCATGTATACTTCCTGCTCCAATTCTGTCTAATTATCCTTTGGACCTGTGTACCCAATATGAAAATCTGTCAATGATATTGCTTTCCCTGTAGTTTTAATAGAATTCTTGCAATCTGTCCGTGCTTAAACAAAGCGCCTAGAAAGGTGACAGGAATGACTGAAATAGTGCAATTATGTGTCTTTCTTTAATCAGTTAATAATATGGATTAGGTTTCTTCTCCTGGTTACCTTGATAAAGCATCTATCCCGGTTGCCTGTAACTAGTGAGGATGAGGGTTGCTGTCCTGTCCCCCTCAGGGTGTACCTGTAGAAATGTCCTATTATGGAAACCCACAATTGTGACAAACCATAGGGCACGCCCATTTACTCAAATAGCAACTATCGACCCTCCTAAACCAATCACACACACATAACTAGTAACCAATGCACAAAGGGATTCCCCATTTGTCACTATGATTGGATACAAATCTATAGGTAGTGGAGAATATAGATTATTAAAATCCTCAGTGAAATCCAAGAAATAGAAGTCTGTTTATTATGTAAAGGATGCATTGCAATGCTTGTGTTTCTCAGTATTCATTTACAATTTATATGTAGTATTTAACTGTGTAGAATAAAGAACTTTTGCTATCAATGGTATAAGCACTGACTGGAATAGGGTGTTTTTGGGTGCTTTTATTATCTCTGCTGCGTAATGATTCTAATCCACACCCCTTCACTGAGTAAGCCTTTGACAATTCTGCTGTAGTTTAAGGGTCAAGGGCTAAAGGGGTGTGCTTTGTGTTCAGCTCTGGGTCTGAAAGTAGAGTGTCACCAAGACACCAGAGGTAAAAGGCTGCAGGTGACACAATTGAAGGCAAGTAACCCCTGACTGGCCTGGGATTCTATTTACCATTCACCATCTATTCATCCTACACTACAGACAGGTGGTAAAAAGATACTAAAGAAGACTAGAGTCGAAGTGATAGGGAGCTGGTTCCTGAAGGACAATGTAAAACGTTTTTAAATTGAAAGAAATGGACATACTCCACACTGTTGCCCATAATGATGGGGGGTTTCAGCCTCATCATTATGCCCAGTTTATAGAAGGAGTTTGTGGATTCTCTTAAGTCTAAGAACTGGTTTCAGGCAGTTCCTGGTTTCTGCATATTCCTTCAAGGCTGGTCATGCCACTGTCTTTGTCTGATAGTGTCTGCAGGAATGAAGAGTGTGCTGAGAGTTTGCATCAGAAAATTTAAAAAGCAAATATATAGAAGAGGACGATTCTCAACCATCTAATTACTACTTAACTTTTGGAAGTAGTGTTACACATTTCCTACAAAAATACCAGGACTGTGTATCAGACCAACACAAATTTCTCAATATAGAGACTCAGTCCACATATATCCTCAGTCAGTGTTGGCATATCTCGGCTAGATAACAGTATGTCATCCCATCCTCAAACAGAACAGGGAAAAATTTTGTTAACAATCTTGAACATGATACACTGATTCCAAGGAATCTGTGGAAACAGATCTAACCCTTTTGTAATTTACTCTTGTACACCCAAACGTAAGCACAAGAAAGATACAAGAAGCATTTTCAAACATTTATTGAAAAGACCATATTCTTGCATAAAAAGCACATGCTGTGATTATTGGAAAAATGACTCATACAACGGAAATCAGCACTGTTAATATGATGAACAGTATAAACACTTCAATCATGGCAATTGTTGCTAATGTTTACATACTCCTATCTGTATCTAATTCTTTACTAAAGAGAGCATAGCGGGAGTTTCATTTGAAATATTAGTTGGGATAGTCTAAACCCCATATATTAGTATTAGGTATCTGGAAGCCAATACTGGTTCCCCCTGCTTGGCAGGATTGGAGGTCAGAGTCAGCAGGGTTGCATCTCATTCACAGCTTGCAGTGGTTCCGTGATATTCCCAACATAGAAGTGCTCCTCTTGCTGATATTTAGCACAGAAGCTGTTTACATAATAAATTAGCATTCTTATCACACTGTGAGAGAGACACAGAGCAGCTCATTCATATTGTCTAGGTGAAATTTGTTGTCTCCTAACGAGCAAACCGAGAAAGCAAACAAGTGACATTGGGGGTGATTCTGATTCTGGCGTGCGGCGGAGGCCGCCCGCCAGAATTCCGCCCCCATTATACCGCTCCGCGGTCAGAAGACCGCGGAGGGTATCATGAGTTTTTCCCTGGGCTGGCGGGCGGTCTCCAAAAGTCCGCCCGCCAGCCCAGGGAAAAACTCCCTTCCCACATGGATGCCGGCTCGTAATCGAGCCGGCGGAGTGGGAAGGTGCGACGGGTGCAGTGGCACCCGTCGCGTATTTCAGTGTCTGCAAGGCAGACACTGAAATACTTTGCGGGGCCCTCTTACGGGGGCCCCTGCCGTGCCCATGCCATTGGCATGGGCACGGCAGGGGCCCCCAGGGGCCCCGCGACCCCACCTACCGCCATCCTGTTCATGGCGGCTTTCCCGCCATGAACAGGATGGCGGTAGAGGGGGTCAGAATCCTCATGGCGGCGGAGCGCGCTCCGCCGCCATGAAGGATTCCCCCGAGCAGCGGTAAGTCGGCGGGAGCCCGCCGACTTGCCGCTTCTGACCGCGGCTGAACCGCCGCGGTCAGAATGCTCGTGGGAGCACCGCCAGCCTGTTGGCGGTGCTCCCGTGGTCGGTGGCCCTGGCGGCCACCGGCCGCCAGGGTCAGAATGACCCCCATTGTGTTCTAAAATGTGTAACCCAAGAACTAGCTGTGCAGACTACAGGGCGTCAGTGCCTACCAAAAATGCACGTACAGCACATCCATGCACTAAAGTGTGGAAAAGGTTACTATGTAAAGGGGATGTCAACTTAAGGAGCTGAATCTAAAATGGCAACTGCATGTAAGCCACATGACAGTAACTCCTTCCAAGGAAGAATGAAGTAGGCTATTGTCTAAACTACAAAATACCCCTCCGTCTCCTAGCCTTCATACCTTATAGTCTAGTCCACTATACAGGAGCTCAGGATTGCTATGTGGGAGCCCTACAACTAGTATTGCTGTCTGGTAGTCTCTTTCCAACATCCATCTTGTCTTGTGTACGATTCTTGCCCAGGCAATTCAAAATTGATTCCTGGTTGCTGCAGTTAAACATAGCAGATGCTCTCCAAACTTACTCTTCCATGCAGGTACATATCAATCAACCATGCAACATTTATATTGCCTAAACATGGAGTACGTTGCTGGGGATTTATGGACCAATTTAAATGGGGGGGCCAGAGATGCACTGTCCAAGGGCAGGGGACAGGTAAAAAGCTTTCCCCGCTACTGAGCTGAACATGCTGTCACTAATTCAGTCCTCCACAGTCAATTAAGCTCAAAGTAGTCAAATGCATTAAAGGAGGACAACTCCATGTCACAATGGGCCCCCACCATTACATGGTCGGGCCTCATGTGTGTTGAATCTGAAAAATCAAACCCATCCAGAACTTCCCATTGGGAACTCAAGGCAGGACTATGCGCTCCTTCAAGCTATTCAAGACACCTTCTCAATCGCAACCGGATGCATGAATTAATATATTGCAATGTTACGTCAGATGTATTCAGAGATGTCTATCCAGGAAACAAGCTGTCTGACATTTGTGACCCATTATTCAATATTTACTTTCGCAAGCTGCACATGTGGTATGTAACACAGGCAGAATGACTGTAGATATGGTTTATGCAATTCATGTGGGTGTGGGGAAGTGTGCCTTGAGCTAGGAAACATGTTTAGTATTGGTGCTGATGAAACTGTTTATGTTATACATTGTGAGTTGGCCAATTCCTGATTTAACACACATTGAACTTAAAAATCCTTTTTAGCTGCTACCAACGAAGCATGTAATCAAGCCCAGTCACTAGCATAATGTTGTGTTATGATGATTGAAATGAAGGATAAAAAATGTCAGCGCCATCACTCCATTCTTCTTAGCAGGTATTGTCTTTGTTATTGTTTTTTGGGCGTATAAAACAATTCAGCGTTAGATTGGGGTTCTTGGCACTAGGAGACTAAACTTGCCATTACTGAAATAGAGAAGAGCATTAGTAAAATAAAAGCGTATCGGCTTATTTACTACCCACGATCAGGTGATGTAATCCTGAGAGTATTGTAGCATTTTTACTAGGAACTCAAAAATAAACAAACAGACTGGATGTACATCACTGACAATTCATTGGCAAGAGTATAGTACAGCTTTATAGCCCACATAGAGAGCTATACTGACCATTAAAGACCCGCTCCAGCATTGAAGGTCCGAGCCAACGACGAGGGCCTTTAACCAGGCGAGCGGGCCTTTACTGACTGGTAAAGCCCACCTATTGCAGGCTATAAAGCGATTAGAACATTGCGCCCCATGAGGGCAGAATGTTCTAATTAGTAAAATAAAGTCCTCTTGGACCCTGAGGGGGTTAAAACCCTCCTTGGGCTCCAAAGACTTTGATTCACAGATCTTGCTGTAAATGTTCTACAGCTAACAGGGCAGGCAGGGCCATAGCTGTTGCACATTCACAGCAAAAGCTTCAAAAAGGGGGTGAAGTCAGCCCCTGGATCCCCCTGACTTTGTTGAACTGTTTTTTGTAGTTTAGCCAAGCGAGAGAGACCCAGGATCTGAAGCCCTAGTACGACTGAGCTACAGGAGGAGGGAAGGCTGAAGGCTGTGTGTGTCCTCCTGCCAGACCTCTGCCTTACGCTTTCCTTTACCTAACAAATATATATTTTCAAGATGCAGGGGAAAGAGGAAGGAAGATGTGTATTAGGACATTGAAACGTTGAAAGCAGCAGTGATATACCAGTTTATATAGGCTGCTGCTGCTCCATTGTCTTCAATAGAGTTCTTAACATTCCAAAGTTCCAATTAAACCTGTAGTTCAAAATCCGTTGGCAAGTATATATTTAAACCTACGGAGGTCACATTAAAGTAGATGTGAAAGTTTTGCTTAACCTCCTGACTCATGTGAGGATCAAATTCAAAATCTTGTACATCGCACTTGACAAAGGACAGGACAGGACCAGGACATATGCAATAGCCCAATAGACACTTGCAGTCAGCTGTGTAATACCTTATCCACTACGTAGCTTGAGCATGGAGGTAAGACATGTAGAGTCCACAATCCCAGGATGTAGACTACAATGAACCCAAATCTGAGTCCAAATACCTGTACTTCACAAATGATCTGAAAATTGAACTATTCTGACGTGTGTATAGTAGAATACCAGACAAACGGGGCACTGACTTAAGGCTTAGGAAACAACCTTCCCTTGTTAGACTCTAACGCCCCTCACTACTCATCACAGAACTTAGCTTGTTTAGTGCTCTGAACTAACCAAAGGGCAACACATGGTGATTTCCAATAAAGCAACTAAATTAATACATGACATTCTGCACAACTCCCAGGCTTCATTTTATACCTCATTCAAAGCGCCATACATGGTCTGAACTGTGCTATGCAGTGATTTACTAAATATGTACTATGCAAAACAAGTTACAACAGTAACTCCATGCAGTCCAAAATGGGGCAAAGAAGGAAAGGTTCTGGTTGTGTACTCATTCTTTAATAATATACTTGCTCTGCACTCTTCCATTCCTTCTAACCACCAGTTCTCTTTGTTCAGTCGGTTTTGACCTCTTGACTTTCCTAGGGATGATGACATACTTATGGCAATGCTTTTGGACTAGTAAAGGAATTTTAGGGCCTGGTTACAAGTTTGGTGGTCCGTGCACTGCCATGGCAGAGGAGGCAGTCTGACCGCCATCAACTTGGCGGTCGGACCACTGTATTACAGGACATGCTGGCTCATGGAGCAAAGACCGCTGAGGTCCGACCAGCACTGCCAGGCAGCGCAGACCACCGCAGTCACAAGGCAGCACAAACAGACCTGCAAAGCCAGAGTTTCCGCTGGATACCTTATGAGGTTGCACACTGCCAATGTGACCATGGCGGTCCAACCACTACGTCCCAGCAGGCAGAAACAGAGAGCATAAAGGGAGCAACTCACCTGCAGGCAGCATCACACGTCCTGTGCCACCATGGAGACCATCACACATGTCCTGCTGCTGCTCATGGATGGAGCACAAAATCCACGCTGCTGTGGACGCAACTGACTGTAAGTGCACACATATATCTGTGTCATTAAGCTCAACAACAGATCGTCACTCCATCATTCACATGATATGGGGCTCATGCTACAAGCACCAAGTACACTTTTCATTGTGTACACAGTCGGAGTCATTCACAAAGAAGGACCGATTTACAGTCACTAAATGCCCCCTTTGGCAGGTCACTCCACTGCACCACAGCACTACACAAAAATCATGCCTGTACATCTTAAGCACAGGGACAGTGAAGTGTACACAATAATGTGTCACACAGCACGAACAACACAGCAACATCACATCTACCAGTACAACTGACAGCCTCATATTCATCACATTCCTCACATGTCATCAGATTAAACACACATATGTATGGATGAGTTATGGAACACAAACACCACTCCCATTAAACAGCCCTACAATGGACCCACACATCACCCACATAGCAACACAATGGAAGGGCAATGGGATGCACAGTAGTCAGAGAGACAAATATCCAAAGCTCACTATGCAAACAATACCTGCACAATAGAGATGGCAGCATCAGGAACACTCAGGAAAGGATGCTGTACTGGGAAACATCACTTTTGCACACACCCCTAAAACAACGCTTTCATAGGAACATGCCCTTCAGGTATCTCAGGGACAAACAGTAGTAGAGTCAAATGACATGACTATCTGTAGACTGTGGAAGTTCAAGTCAAAAAAGCACATACAACAGCAATAGCATAGGATGCACATCAAGATGAACTAGCTGCAAAGTACACACAGCAAAATGGAAATATGTTCAGTCAAATGCTAAGGAGGCTACCACAATTGAACACCCTCTCTTTCTGGCCAAACAAAACTCGAACTTTCACACATGAGATGTATATGCTATCCATATCAGTGGGATAAGTCCAACACCATACATGCTGACATTGGACCACACAAGATGAAATACTTGCCATACCAGACATACAATGCATTTAGACCACAATTGCATTAACATCTACTTTCTCTTGGGTGACACCAGTAATGGCCACAAAGTCAGATATTGAAAACAATAACAAATGGCTTCACAATCAGACTGAAACACATAAAACTGTAAGCATACAGAACAAGTTACCCAGGAACAACAAAAAGGTAGAAAAGGAATTGCAGGACAAATGTGTACCCACCAAAACAACTGTTTGTGTTTATTTGAAACAAAATGCTAAATATTAAAGGCCATTGGCCAGTCCAGCAGATTGTCAGTGCACAGTACTGTGCCCACACTTGACTCCTATTACTGTCAGGTAACCTCCACAGGAAGGGGTATCAAGTGGGCAAGCAGGCACATCAGGGATCATCCTTGGGGAAGTGGGGGTCAGATTTGGGATGGCTGGGTTTGGGTTTGGGAGGGGTGGACTGTTTCTTACAAGGGGTGGGCTTCTTCTGAGGGTATGGGTGCTTATAGGGGGGAAAGTGTGACAGGGGAGGACTTTGTTGTGGAAGGGATGGATTTGGATGGGGCCAGGGCCTCTTGAGTTTGTGACGGGGTGGAGTAAACAGGCAAAAGGGCAAGTTCAAAAGGGAAACTTTCCTCTGGAACATGAGGACGTCATCAGAAGGGGTAGGGATTTGGAGGTTTACGGAGTGGTTGTCTGGGGTGTCGGTGTCCTGGGTGTGTGCATGTGTAAGGAATGTAAGGTGCCTGTTGCATGTGTAAGTGTGGGTGTTTGAGTGTCTTGTGCGCTGGGAGGTGGAGGTGCTGGATGATGTGGGAGTGGTGGATGTGTATGTGTCTGTTGGGGTGAAGTCTGCAGGTATGCTTCTAGTGATGGATGTTTGTGTGTCTGTTGAAGTGTTGTCTGCAGGTATGGTGGATGTGGTGGATGTCTGTGTGTCTGTTAGGGAGGAGTCTATAGGTGTGGTGGATCTTTGTGTCTGTTGGGGTGGTGTCTGCAGGTATGGTGGATGTGGTGGATTTGGGGTGGTGTCTGTTAGTATGGTGGGTGTGTCAATGCCTGTTGTGGTGGTGCCTGTGGGTATTCTTGATGAGGTGTGTGGGCTGGTGGAGGTGATGGGGGTGTCTGGGGAAGTGGTGACTGATGTTGTGTGTGTGAGCGTATATTGAATGCCTGCATGCCGGTGGGTCTTGTGGTGTTTGTGTTTATGTGTGCTGCTTGTGTGTGTTGAGGTGGGTGCATACGGATGTGTCTGTGTGCTTGGGATAGTTAGGGGAATAGGGGATTTGAAATGGCAAGGGGGAGTGTGGCTGCTGTCAGTGAGGAGACCAGAGCCTGAAAAGATCTGTGTAGGCCACACAAGGCACTATGAATGCCTTCCAAGAAAGCATTAGTCTGCTGAAGTTTGCTGGCTCACCCCTGAATGGCATTCACAATGGCAGTTTGAACCACAGAGCTACTCCTCAGGAAGTAAATAGCCTCCTCATTCAGGGCAGCAGGTGTAACTGGGGCTGGGGCAGAGGTGGCTGCGACAAAGGAGACACCCACCCTCTTGAGTGAGCTAGCACGGCCAACTAGATGGGGAGCAACAGGGAGGGTGGTGCTAGAACTGGGACTGGCGGACAAGGATAGTACAGGAGTACGTCCCAATGGGTCCACCACCACTAAGGAGTGGCCACTGGATGTAGAATCTGAAGATGATGATGTTGGTCAAGTCTCCTTTGGGGCACTCCCCTCACTCTCCGTGCCACTGGGTCCCACTGTGTCGGTAGTGTCTTGACAAGAGGTACCATGGCCAGATGCTTCCCCACTTGGCTGTGCCCTGTCTCCTTCAATTGCCGGGGCTGATGCTGCAAATACAAAAAGAAATAGGGTCACCACCACTTGAACAACAGCTCTGATTAGCAAATATTACCACAATGTCAAGAAGGACAAATTCCACCAAAGTGGCCTCTACATGTATCATGCTATATGCATGCATGTCATCTGAACTGTCAACAGTTGGCCACAGGAAAATCAGGATCTCAAACAACTTCAATGGCATGGCTGGAATTGAGTTATCACAGTAACAATTGAACAAATAGGAGACCACATTACTTTCAATGCTTTGCCTCATGGATATTGCCGCATTTACCTGTTGTAATACAATAGAGGGCCAATGCCAACTGCAAATCCCACACAAGGTAATTCAGACATTTATTTGTTACATACACAATAACACAACAATAAGAAATTATGCTCCTAAAATATGCCATGTTGCTGACAACAGCACTGTCGTCTGGAAAAGGTGACATGGAAATACTTATGTCATACTGGAAACATATCCACAATGCGCACTTCACCAAGCGAAATTTGTCCCAAGGGAGCCATGGAGTTAGTACCAATATTGCTCTGATAGACCACACATTTGGCATGGTATTGAACACTGTATACATCATATGCAAATTGTCAGGTTGAAATGTCCCTAAAATCCACAACACAATGAATCAGCAGACCTCTGGGAAATCACCACTAATCTCTAGCACTCCTTACAATTAAATACTCGGATTTGCATCACTAGAAGCCATTGGTCCTTTGTATGTTGGAGAGACACAGAGATTAGCAAGTACCTGTAGAAGGCCCTCAAAATGCTGGCCAATGGGAACCTACATCACTGTCTCCATATTGATCCTGCAACCCAGATGTCTGTGGATGAATGGTTGTACCCAACCACATGTAATTTCAACATAACTGTTAGTCATTCCATGATGCATGCCAACAGTCAGGTAAAAAAAAACCTCCCATTACACATGTGCAGTGCACTTTGCTTCATAATGCCACATCAATGGCCTGGAAATGCACATTGTGCCTAAACAATCTAGTCATACACGTGTTGTCCCTCATTGCTACTGCAGTTGTACATGCCAAATGACATGCAATGATGGCTGAGGGTATGTGTGAGCCAAGAATCAATAGTGACACACTCCTGTCTGTGCCATCACATGAAGTGTACTCACTTTCCAAATGTCCTATTCTACACAGAGGTTGGCATACACATATGTGTGAGGGAATACAGGAATCATCCCATGAACAAAGGTAGGACTACCGGCCCCAGAGTTGCCCTTGCCAGCCCGCCCACAGCATTTGTTCTCACCCAGAGGTGCATATTTAAATCAACTAAAGCTTCTGCTGTGCGGGAGAGAAGGGGAGCGTAGGGGGGCGAGGGAAGACTACCGGCCCCAGAGTTGCCCTTGCTTGCTCACCCACAGCATTTGTTCACACCGGAGATGCTTATTTAAATCAACTAGAGCTCCCGCTGCACGGGAGTGCAGAGGAGTGTGGCAGGGTGAGGGAGGACTACAGGCCCCAGAGTTGCACTTGTTGGTCCACCGACAGCATTTGTTTGCACCCAGAGGCGCTTATTTAAATCAACTAAAACTCCTGCTGCACAGAACATGCCCGGTCGTGTGCCTGGGCCAAGAGCAGACCCATCCACAGCTGTCAGAGGCAGGAGGAGGCTGGGCTGGGCCACCCCTTTTTCATTGGTCTCATTGGCCTTACGGTACTTTTATTTTTCCTGGTAATATGAGCAAGCACAAAACTATAGCGGAATGCATGGGGGCTCCAGGGGCTACACTTGATAGATATATTTTTTAAAGTGTTGGGGTTATTGATAAGGAAATCCAGCGAGCTGAGTGCTGTTTGTCTTATTCGTCACTGCCACCACCAAACACTATCCTTGCCATACCCAAAACAGAGAATACAAACTCAAGTTCCATTGTTCAACTAACACCTCCTGCTGAGCGGGGGTCAAATGCTGATGCACCACTCTCCTCACAAACAGTTAGCACTCCAGATAATGCTCCCTCTGTCTCTCAAATGCTGGACCAAACTATATCCCAAGGTAATGACATTAAAACCAGGGGCCATGGTAGAAAAGGAAGGTCTAAGCCCAAGAGGCAGCACACATCAGCTTTGCATATGCAGCCTGACAAGCAGGTGGCTAAAGTAATGACTACTGGGGATTATTTCGAGGTGCACTTAGAAGACCTGGGTAATGATTTTGAGTCCTACCTCAAGAGGAAATTTTATTGTATCTTCTTAAGATTGTATCTAATTGAAGGAAAATTAAATCTATTGTAAAACATCTTAGCCAGTTAATACTACAGTCTCATTCTCCCAAGTCCAGGCCAATCAGTGCTCTGCTTCTTTAACCAAAACAGCCACCCCTGAGACTATAAACCAAGACATAGACATTATTACCCAAGAGAGACTTTCCCCTTCCCTAGTAGCTGAGCAAATTTTGCCTCCGATTAATGGTTAGTTAACTGGCATAAATGGTGAGATAGACTAAGTAGCCGAGGAGGTGGACCTGTGCGAGAGAAAAAGAAAGGGAAATCCAGAAGGAGTTACAACCTGGAAAAGGGGGATCAAACCTCCTTCCTACTTACAACTTCCCCCTGAGTGTGCCTCATACGTACTGGCTTTAAAAAATGTCCCTCAACTTGCGGTTTGCAATCTGAAATAATAATGGCCAGGGGAGTCTCTTTGTTTAGACTAAGGCTGAAAGAGGATTCTAATGATTGTGTAATTATAAATTAACGTTTTTTTTAACTCTCTTATATTGCAGTCCCCTCAGCACCTTAAAAGTTGTATTCAGGTGTTTCTGTTGGGTTATTTTTATAGGCCCGTCGATCCACCTGTTAACACTCAGTTATCATGTAACATTCAGCAACGTGAGACCCATCCCATGATTGTTGTTACAACATATAATCGGTTTGAACCCTTGGCTACCTTGGAAGATTTCAATTGACGCCAAGAATGTTCTCCATCTGTTAGAGAGTCAGGGGTCATAGAGGTAGTAAAGGAGGGGATCATCATCTGGGGATTAATGTTACCAATAATGACTACGCTCAAACTTCTATGTCTAGAGTCTCTCATTTTAATAGGAGCTGTGAAGTAGGCAAGACTAGGAATTAATACTTACAGTTGTTGATACCTAGAGTTACTCCAAGTAAGGGGTGGATACACAGTGTTGCCTGCTTCCTGTCTCAGGGAATCTTAAGGTTCTTTCCTGGAACTTAGCAGGCATCAAGAAAAAGCTTAATTGTGAGGATTGAGGGGACTTTACAGACAGCTTTGATGTTTGTCTTTTCCAAGAGACTTTGGCGACAGAGGGGGTACATTGGGCGGGATACACAAATTTTAGTATGAAGCATCTTTTTCCCCCAGAGGGCGATCAGTAGGAGGTCTTATCATTTGGATTACTATCACTCTAAATTGCCTCATAAAAAGGGTGGGGGTAAACTCTAGAGATATTTTGGCTGTGAAACTCACAAGTACCATGGGAAAGAAATCAGCCCTAATAGTTAATATGTGTAACAGATTCTCATCGCAGCATCAGGACTCCCCCACTGTGACCTTTCTAGTAGTTATTTTGGATAGGGTTGAGGTCTTGGACTTCCTACTGTTGGCAGGTGATATAAACATGACATATGAATCCTCAGAGTTGCTGTCAAATGTGATGGAGGAAGATGAGGAATCCTGGGTTTGTGCCAATCAGTTGTAGCTAGGAATACAAAAGTTGCTTTTCAGGTTTCCTCATTTACGATCAAGTATGATCTTTGAGCATGTAATGGCCGCTGAAAGTCTGATTAGGATTTAAAACACACATTTAAGAGGGCCAATCACCGCTCAATAATTGACTATATGATGTTGGATTTAGTGGCATGGTGGGATATGGAGGTCATTGATAAAGTTGATAGCGATCATAATGCTTCAGCTCTAGACCTTGATAATTTGTTCATAGACTCTAGAGCTAAGTTGGGATGTGAGTTGAGTTATCCAATTGTCACCAATAACAGTTTGAGAAGGATGAAATGGCCCAAGATAAAGGGTGATCAAGCTGTTATAGCTCAGATTTCCATGATAGTTGTCCAAGCCCTTAAAGACCTGGGTGATCACATGGGTCAGGTACATATTATTTCAAATATCTATTTTAAGTTAATTGAAGTGGTTAAAAGCATTTTTATAGAAACGTGAAGGGTACTGGAAAAGGCAAGAAAAGGGCAACTTGACTTAATGAGTCCTGCAGGGAGGCAAGGCAAAATCTAAAAGGAGCCTTGAAATTAGGATGTCGAGATAAAGTTGCATTAAAAGGAAGGAATATCTCAAAGTTCAAAATGAGGCCAAAAGAGCCTGGGTGGAATGTCACTGGAGAGATTTATTTCACCTGTCCAGAGATAAGGAGAGTGAGCACTTCTGGCTCAGAAGGGGGTAGAAGTGACCTAGCAAATTGTAGGCCTATAAGCCTCATATATCACAAAAGCTGTTCTGTAGGCACTTGCTGGAAAGACTGTTGGATTGGACCAAAGAGAACAATATTCTTTCTCCTTTACAGACTGGATTTAGGGGAAATACTGGCACAATTGAGCAGTTATTTCTTTTTTTATTAACCTTATGCAAATATGTGGTGATTAATAAGGAACATGCATATGTTGTTTTTTGTAGATTTACGGGCTGCTTTTGACCTCATGCCCATGGGGAAATTTTGGGAAGTTCTTGAACAGCTAGGAGTTCCAATTATCTGCTACAAATTATTAATAGGCTTCATAAAGGGAATTATGCTCAGATAAGGTGGGGACCCAATGGGGAGCTTACTGAAAGTGTTGGGGTGTATAGAGGGGTTAAACAAGAGTGTTTCTTGACCCCCAACCCTGTTTACCTTATATATCAATGGGTCAATTGAGTCATGGAAGAATGGTATGGTGACCCCCTGTAGGAGGCTGGCCTGGCTTGTAGTGGGTACCAAGGGGTACTTACACCTTGCACCAGGTCCAGGTATCCCTTATTAGTGTAGAGGGGTGTCTAGCAGCTTAGGCTGATAGAAAAGGTAGCTTAGCAGAGCAGCTTAGGCTGAACTAGGAGGCGTGTAAAGCTCCTACTATACCACTGGTGTCATATGCACAATATCATAAGAAAACACAATACACAGATATACTAAAAATAAAGGTACTTTATTTTTATGACAATATGCCAAAAGTATCTCAGTGAGTACCCTCAGTATGAGGATAGCAAATATACACAAGATATATGTACACAATACCAAAATATGCAGTAATAGCAATAGAAAACAGTGCAAACAATGTATAGTCACAATAGAATGCAATGGGAGCACATAGGGATAGGGGCAACTCAAACCATATACTCTAGAAGTGGAATGCGAACCACGAATGGACCCCAAACCTATGTGACCTTGTAGAGAGTCGCTGGGACTGTAAGAAAACAGTGAGGCTTAGAAAAATAGTCCACCCCAAGACCCTGAAAAGTGGGTGCAAAGTGCACCTAAGTTCCCCAGAGAGCACAGAAGTCGTGATAGGGGAATTCTGCAAGGAAGACCAACACCAGCAATGCAAAAACGATGGATTTCCAGACGAGAGAACCTGTGGAACAAGGGGACCAAGTCCAAGAGTCACACTCAAGTCGTGAGTGGGCAGATGCCCAAGAAATGCCAGCTGAGGGTGCAAAGAAGCTGCCACCGGATGGTAGAAGCTGTGGATTCTGCAAGATTGAAGAGGACTAGGAACTTCCCCTTTGGAGGATGGATGTCCCACGTCGTGAAGAAGCTTGCAGAGGTGTTTCCGTGCCGAAAGACCACAAACAAGCCTTGCTAGCTGCAAGGGTCGCGGTAAGGGTTTTTGGATGCTGCTGTGGCCCAGGAGGGACCAGGATGTCGCCAATTGTGTGAGAAGACAGAGGGGGCGTCCAGCAAGACAAAGAGCCCACTCAGAAGCAAGCAGCACCCGCAGAAGTGCCAGGACAGGCACTACAAAGTGGAGTGAACCGGAGCTCACCCGAAGTCACAAAAGAAGGTCCCACGACGCCAGAGGACAACTCAGGAGGTCGTGCACTGCAGGATAGAGTGCTGGGGACCCAGGCTTGGCTGTGGACAAAGGAAATCCTGGAAGAGTGCACAGGAGCCGGAGCAGCTGCAAATCACGCGGTACCCAGCAATGCAGTCTAGCATGGGGAGGCAAGGACTTACCTCCACCAAACTTGGACTGAAGAGTCACTGGACTGTGGGAGTCACTTGGACAGAGTTGCTGAGTTCAAGGGACCTCGCTCGTCGTGCTGAGAGGAGACCCAGAGGACCGGTGATGCAGTTCTTTGGTGCCTGCGGTTGCAGGGGGAAGATTCCGTCGACCCACAGGAGATTTCTTCTGACCTTCTAGTGCAGAGAGGAGGCAGACTACCCCCACAGCATGCACCACCAGGAAAACAGTCCAGAAGGCGGCAGGATTAGCGTTACAAGGTCGCAGTAGTCGTCTTTGCTACTTTGTTGCAGTTTTGCAGGCTTCCAGCGCGGTCAGCAGTCGATTCCGTGGCAGAAGGTGAAGAGAGAGATGCAGAGGAACTCTGATGAGCTCTTGCATTTGTTATCTAAAGAATTCCCCAAAGCAGAGACCCTAAATAGCCAGAAAAAGAGGTTTGGCTACTTGGGAGAGAGGATAGGCTAGCAACACCTGGAGGAGCCTATCAGAAGGAGTCTCTGACGTCACCTGCTGGCCCTGGCCACTCAGAGCAGTCCAGTGTGCCAGCAGCACCTCTGTTTCCAAGATGGCAGAGGTCTGGAGCACATTGGAGGAGCTCTGGGCACCTCCCAGGGGAGGTGCAGGTCAGGGGAGTGGTCACTCCCCTTTCCTTTGTCCAGTTTCGCGCCAGAGCAGGGCTGGGGGATGCCTGAACCGGTGTAGACTGGCTTATGCAGAGATGGGCACCATCTGTGCCCATCAAAGCATTTCCAGAGTCTGGGGGAGGCTACTCCTCCCCAGCCCTGACACCTTTTTCCAAAGGGAGAGGGTATAACACCCTCGCTCTGAGGAAGTCCTTTGTTCTGCCTTCCTGGGCCAAGCCTGGCTGGACCCCAGGAGGGCAGAAACCTGTCTGGGGGGTTGGCAGCAGCAGCAGCTGCAGTGAAACCCCGGGAAAGGTAGTTTGGCAGTACCCGGGTCTGTGCTAGAGACCCGGGGATCATGGGACTGTCTCACCAATGCCAGGATGGCATTGGGGGGGCAATTCCATATTCTTAGACATGTTACATGGCCATGTTCGGAGTTACCATTGTGAAGCTATACATATGTCGTGACATATTTATAGTGCACGCGTGTAATGGTGTCCCCGCACTCACAAAGTCCGGGGAATTTGCCCTGAACAATGTGGGGGCACCTTGGCTAGTGCCAGGGTGCCCACACACTAAGTAACTTAGCACCCAACCTTTACCAGGTAAAAGGTTAGACATATAGGTGACTTATAAGTTACTTAAGGGCAGTGGTAAATGGCTGTGAAATAACGTGGACGTTATTTCACTCAGGCTGCAGTGGCAGGCCTGTGTAAGAATTGTCAGAGCTCCCTATGGGTGGCACAAGAAATGCTGCAGCCCATAGGGATCTCCTGGAACCCCAATACCCTGGGTACCTCAGTACCATATACTAGGGATTTTATAAGGGTGTTCCAGTATGCCAATGTAAATTGGTGAAATTGGTCACTAGCCTGTTAGTGACAATTTGGACAGAGAGAGCATAACCACTGAGGTTCTGGTTAGCAGAACCTCAGTGAGACAGTTAGGCATCACACAGGGAACACATACATATAGGTCACAAACTTATGAGCACTGGGGTCCTGGCTAGCAGGGTCCCAGTGACACATAACAAACATACTGAAAACATAGTGTCTTCACTATGAGCACTGGGCCCTGGCTAGCAGGATCCCAGTGAGACAGTGAAAACACCCTGACATACACTCACAAACAGGCCAAAAGTGGGGGTAACAAGGCTAGAAAGAGGCTACTTTCTCACACCCCCCTCCAAAGATAGCTGGCAGTCTAGTGGTGTTTCTGATGTTTGCTGATGATACCTTGCTTCTATCTAGAACACTGATGGGGCTACAAACCTTATTGGATAGGTTTCCTGTAGCATAGGAAGAACATGATCTCAAAGTAACCATCAACAAGACCAAATTCATGGTGTTCAACCCACATAAACCATTTAGCGGAAAAGTTAAGCTAGGTGGCATACTTTTGGAGCAGCTAAAGGACTTTGACCCTCATTATGACATTGGTGGTCTTTTCCGAAGACTGCCGTGGTGAAGTCTACCAACAGACTGCCGCAGAGGTGGCAATCCGCCCACCAGATTATGACACACAAACACAAAACTGACAGAAACCAGCCACAACAACAATTCCGCCAGACCCAACGGAGGGAAAGAACTGTTGGACCCAGCACCCTCCCTGCTACTCCTGCAACACACAGCCCTGCAAATTATGAACCACAAATCACCACAGCGGACACTCAACGGTGGTCAGCCATTGGCGGTGCGGACTGCCGCAGTAGAATTGTGTCAACACCAGGACAGTGCACGCTCTACGGGCATCTAGAATGCAAAAACACAACACTCGCAAGATATTGTAATTTATGCATTGTGATGAAATGTTATTGTTTAACCTTTTGCATTGCAGAATTCCACCCAAAAGATTCATTTTTAAGGTGCTTATAAATACTGTAGATTTGCAATGTATTGCTGCAGACATTCAGAGTGTGTTAGGGTGTGGTCCCTTTCCAGGGCCTTCTAGGCTGGGCCAAGACTCTATAAAAGAGAGTCAGCCCAACTTCCAGTGCTCACTATTCAGAGGTCCCGGTGCAGAGCAGCAGCTTCTTCCTGAGCTCCTGTCCCGGCGGCCTATTTGGATTTTCCAGTCTTCTGCACTCATCTCTCATTGGTGATCACTGTTTCCAGGCGGTAAGACGGTGTTTGGACATTTCCCAAAACCGCAATTGAGAATTTTCATATTCTTGATTTTAATTCTTAAATGAATAACAGATTACTTGTGTACTTTTTTGACATTTGTATGGTGGTTTGCAAATAGGGAGGACGCGCAATTTATTCCATAAAGGTTTGACTTCGTTATTACATGGTTGTTCATTGCGCGCTGATATTTCTTGACATTTACATGATGTTTTACGAGTTGGCAAGACGTGCAACTCGTTTCATGAGAATTTAACTTTGTTGTTCATTGCGCGCTACCTTTTCTTGACATTTACATGGTGGCATTCGAATCTGCGAAACGCGCGATTCACTTCTCGTGTGTAATTTATGCTGTTCATTGTGCGCTTCCATTTTCTGGCATTTCCATGGTGGCATTCGAATCGGCAACACGCGCGATTCTTTCCGTGAGTGCTTTTCATGTTGTTCATTGTGCGCTACCATTTCTTGATATTTGTATGGTGGCATTTGAATCGGCAAGACACGCAATTCTTTCCTCATGTATAAATAATGTAAATTACTGTGCGCTACTATTCGAAGACATTTTCTTGGTAGCATTTCAAGTTGACACGTTGCGTGATTTATTCCTTGAATCTACGTTGTGTGATTTCATGGTGCACAATCCTTTATGGTGTTTAATACTCATATAAAAATCTGCAATGTGCGCAATTCACTTCCCAATGTTTTTTCTGAGATGAGCACAACAATACCAGAATTCTAGATGTAATGCTGTGTGTTCCTGATATGTATTCTTAAAAGGAGATTCATATGGTTGTTTAGAAATTGCTCAGAGTGTTTCCTGATTCCCATGCTAAAGAAAGTACTCGAATCTGAAAGTCCTATTTTACTTTTCCTGTTTCCTCCTCAGGTATTCGGTCATCTAAAGCCTAGTCAGTTTTAGGACTATTGTAGGGTTGTTCATGTTTTTTTGAAAAGACAAAGCTTAGAGTTGTAGCATGGTACTGAATTCATGAGATGTAATTTTGATGTTGTGTTTTAACCTTTTGCTTCCTACAGGTCTCCTTCCCAGCTGTTCCTGTCCTAATCCCCTTTTCCCCACTTGGACTCTCTTAGACTCCGTGATAAATCTAATCAGAGTATTGAAGCTGTCTTGTGGTAGAAGTGTTGGGAACGTGCACAGACCCCGAGGATCTGGTGACTCTGACAGAATAGTGAGCCCCCATTATCCTCCTGGTTTGTGTATGTTCTCAGCATGGCCACACTGGACGAGCTAGTCAAGGCTATCACCCAGCTCCAGTCAGAAGTGGTATCATCAAAGGATTTGACAAATAGTCTAGCTGAGAGGGTGAGTCAGTTACAGAATAAGGTTGAGAAGAAAGAACAAAGTCCCACAGGTGTGTCTTGGCCAGGTACTTCTTCTCAGACTTCTGGAGGTAATCCAACTAACATTTCCCTCAATGTTCCTTCAGCCATTCCTTTAGCTCCCCCAGAACGCTTCTCAGGTGATCCCTTGAAAGCGCAATCTTTTCTGGTTCAAGTGGAACTTCACTTCACCTGCAGACCACATACTTTCCCCGATCCCCAGTCTAAAGTAGCTTTCTTGTTGTCATATCTGTCTGGAGATGCAGCTACCTGGGCTATTCCTCTTGTGCGTAAAAATAGTCCCCTGTTGTACAACTGGAAAGATTTTGTTCGTGAATTTCAGAGAGTTTTCGATCGTAGAACTGTAACACAGTCAGCAGATCGTGAATTATTAGACTTACGCCAAGGGAATCAGGACTTAGGCGGTCATTCTGACCCTGGCGGTTGAAAACCACCAGGGCAGAGTGCCGCGGAAGCACCGCCAACAGGCTGGCGGTGCTTCATGGGCAATTCTGACCGTGGCGGTAAAGCCGCGGTCAGAAAAGGGCAACCGGCGGTTTCCGCCGGTTTACCCCTGCCCCAAAGAATCCTCCATGGCGGCGCTGCTCGCAGCACCGCCATGGGGATTCTGACCCCCTTCCCCCCATCCTGGTCCTGGCAGTAAAAACTGCCAGGAACAGGATGGCGGGAATGGGTGTTGTGGGGCCCCTGGGGGCCCCTGCACTGCCCATGCCACAGGCATGGGCAGTGCAGGGGCCCCCTAACAGGGCCCCATAATGATTTTCAGTTTCTGCCTAGCAGACACTGAAAATCGCGACGGGTGCCACTGCACCCGTCGCACACCAGCAACTCCATTCGGAGCCGGCTTCATCGTTGCTGGGGCTTTCCCGCTGGGCGGGCGGGCGGCCTTTTGGTGGTCCCCCACCCGCGCAGCAGGAAAGTCAGAATGACCGCCACGGTCATTTGACCGCGGTGCGGTCTTCTGGCGGTCTCCGCCCGGCGGGTGGCGCCCGCCGCCCGCCGGGGTCGGAATGACCCCCTTAGTGTCATATTTAGCCAACTTTAATCGGCTGGTCGCTGAGACATCCTGGCCTGAAGAAAAACAAGCGGCCTTGTTTTACAGGGGACTCAAAGAGGAGCTAAAAGACATCTTAGCGCAAATCGACCCACAACCTGCAAACTGTCAAGATTTAATAAACCTTGTCTTGAGGCTTAATCATCGTTTAAATGAACGAAAAGGAACACGTAAAAAGACTGAAAAACATTCTTGGCATGCTCATGATAACAAAGACTCAAGAACTCCGAGAGAAAGAACGCCGGAACCGTTGGAAATTGGAACCATCAGGAGACCTTTGACCAAAGATGAAAAGGACCTACGCAGAAAAAATGGGCAATGTCTCTATTGTGGGCGGAAAGGTCATTTTGCCAAAGATTGTCCAATCAAAACAAAGAGCAAGCGAGGCCCAGTTCAGAAAGTTGCAACCAATGCATCAGTCGAGTCGGAAAATCTAAAGCACCCAAGTTGCAGAGAAGGGTTGCTCTTGGGTGTCACCGTGGATCCTTCACAATCCAAACATCTAAAATTGGGAATAAGAGTTCAGGTCAAGAAAAAGACCTATTTCAAGAAGGCTATAGTCGACTCTGGGGCTACCGGAAACTTTGTTGACGCCCAATTGGTTCGTGCATGGGGTATCCCATGTATTGAAAAGAAGACCCCAGAAACCATCCAGGCAGTTGATGGAAAACTCTTGACTGGAGGTCCGATAACTCTTCAGACTGTCCCCTTGACAATAATTTGTGAAGGTAAAAATCAAAGAAAGAAACATAAAGAGGAACTCATCCTTGACGTGATCCATGCTCCACAGTATGGGATCATCCTTGGCTTGCCATGGTTAACTCATCACAATCCAGAGATTAATTGGGCAGAACGAAAGATCGTGTTCTCATCAGTGCTATGTAAAGAACATTGGGCCTCATTATGACCCTGGCGGGCGGCGGAGGCCGCCCGCCAGGATGCCGCCCTCCATAATACCGCTCCGCGGTCAGAAGACCACAGAGGGTATTATGAGTTTTTCCCTGGGCTGGCGGGCGGTCTCCAAAAGACCGCCCGCCAGCCCAGGGAAAAACTCCCTTCCCACGAGGATGCCGGCTCGTAATCGAGCCGGCGGAGTGGGAAGGTGCGAGAGGTGCTACTGCACCCGTCGCGTATTTCACTGTCTGCTACGCAGACAGTGAAATACTAGCGGGGCCCTCTTACAGGGGCCCCTGCAGTGCCCATGCCATTGGCATGGGCACTGCAGGGGCCCCCAGGGGCCCCACGACAATCCTTACCGCCATCCTGTTCCTGGCGGGCGAGCCACCAGGAACAGGATGGCGGTAAGGATTGTCAGAATCCCCTCGGCGGCGCAGCAAGCTGCGCCGCCTTGGAGGATTCTTAGGGGCAGTGGAAAACCGGTGGGAGACCGCCGGTTTTCCCTTTCTGACCGCGGCCAAAGCGCCGCGGTCAGAATGCCCAAGGGAGCACCGCCGGCCTGTCGGCGGTGCTCCCGCCCCCGTTGGCCCTGGCGGTTCTCTACCGCCAGGGTCATAATGAGGCCCATTGTCTCCAAAGGACTCAAGAATCGGAAGTTTGCCATTCTTACAAAGCTACCGCCGCAGAGAAAGAAGTTCAGTTGCCCAAACAGTATTCGTCTTATGAAGATGTATTTGATGAGAAGGAAGCAGAGAACTTACCTCCTCATAGATCTTATGACTGTCAAATTGATCTAGTCCCAGGGGGGATACTTCCCAACTGTCGTGTGTATGCCCTGTCAGAACATGAAAATCAACATTTACGGAAATACTTGGATCAATTCTTAGAGAATGGTTTCATCTGCCCCTCTAAGTCTCCCACAGCTTCTCCTTTGTTTTTTGTTCCAAAAGCGAACGGAGAGCTTCGAACTTGTATCGACTATAGGGGCTTGAATAAAATCACCATCAAGAACAAATATCCTTTGCCTCTAATTCCGGTCTTACTGGAACAAGTAAAGAAAGCAAAAATCTACACGAAGCTTGATCTTCGAGGTGCTTACCATTTGGTCAGAATGAGAGAGGGTGACAAATGGAAAACTGCATTCAAAACAAGATATGGCCTTTTTGAATACACTGTCATGCCTTTTGGTCTGTGCAATGCTCCAGCAGCATTTCAATTTTTCTTAAATGACGTTCTTAGAGAGTACCTCAATATCTTTGCCATAGTTTACATTGATGACATTTTGATCTACTCAGACAATGAGAATGAACATGTTCAACATGTCAAGAAAATTTTGGCAGCCCTTCGTAAACACCATTTATATTGCAAGCTAACCAAGTGTGAGTTTCATGTTGCCACAGTTGAGTTTTTAGGGGTTATCCTTACCCCTCAAGGTATGTTGATGGCAGAAAGGAAAGTAAAAGCCGTATCTGAATGGCCCATCTCAAAGACTGTTCGTGATGTACAATGTTTCTTGGGCTTTGCAAATTTTTACCGGAGGTTCATCAATCATTTCTCCCAGACAGTGGCTCCAATTACTAAGTTATTAAGAAAGAAAGAAAAATTTGTATGGTCCCCAGAAGCAGACCAAGCCTTTTCAACTTTGAAAGAAGCTTTCTCCACTGCCCCAGTCTTGACTCATCCAGATGCGGATCGACCTTTCATAGTGGAAGCTGATGCTTCAGATGTGGCGATAGGAACAGTCTTGTCACAACGAAACAAAGACACTGGTCAGCTTCATCCTGTAGCTTACATGTCTCGGAAGTTGAACGAAGCCGAACAGAACTATGTCATTGCTGAAAAAGAGCTTCTGGCGATTCGTGACGCCTTTAAAGAATGGAGACATCATTTGTTGGGAGCTAAATATACTGTCACAGTATATACTGATCATCGCAATCTTCAATTCATGAGTTCTGCCAGACTTTTGACTCCTCGGCAATTACGCTGGATCCTGTTTTTTGCCGAGTTTGATTTTGTGGTAACCTTCCGGCCTGGTAAAGATAATTGCAAAGCTGACGCCTTGTCCCGCCAAGAGTCTACCACATTGCCTGCAGTTCAAACCTCCAGTGCTATCATTGCTCCTGACAAGGTCCTATGTATCATAAAACAGAAGATTTCTTTGAAGACATCCGCAATTCATTCACTGTTGAAAAATGGCAGGTGTGGGCCCAAGCAGATCCAAAAAGATCAATCAAGCAAGGATTACCCTTTCACGATGCTCGTTTGTTCGTGCCCACTACCAAACTTCGCAAGATAGTGTTTCATTGGTTGCATGTTATACCTACAGCAGGTCACCCTGGTACTCCTAAAACTCTTAAATTAAACCAACGCTATTTTTGGTGGCCTACCTTAACAAAGGATGTAAAAACAATGGTAAACAACTGCGAAGTCTGTGCTCGCACTAAAACAAGTCATTCAAAACCGAAAGGGTTGTTACACCCACTCCCAACCCCAAGTCTTCTGTGGGAACACATCTCTTTAGACTTTATTACAGGTCTGCCAGTGGTTCAACAGCATTCAGTAATTCTGGTGGTAGTAGATAGTCTCACAAAATATGGACATTTCATTGCCTGTAAGAAATTACCCACCTCTAGTGAACTGGCAACTATCTTACTGAATAGAGTGGTTCGTTATCATGGACTGCCAAAAGTGATCCTCTCCGATCGGGGATCGCAATTTGCCTCCAACTTCTGGAAGACATGGTGTAAAACACTCCAAGTGACATCTACCCTATCTACTAGCCACCATCCTCAAACAGATGGTCAAACGGAGAGACTAAATCAGACTTTGAAGCAATACCTACGTGCTTACGCTGAAAAAGCACTTAATTCATTGACATCAATGCTCTGGTTAGCTGAGTTAGCCTACAACAACTCCTTCCACACTTCTACTGGTGTTACACCCTTCTTTGGTTTGTTTGGCTATCATCCTGACACCTTGCAAATCACAATTCCTCAAGCAAGTTCTCTCACTCCAGCTGTGTCAGAAATCATTCAACATTTGCATCAAACTCAGAAATCGATTCAACAACATTTAGAAAAAGCCAAAAAAAAATACAAAAAGCATTATGACAAGAAACATTGTGAGGGACCGCAGTATCAACCTGGTGACAAAGTGTGGCTTTCTACAAAACATATAGACTTCAAGAAGAAGCACATTTTCAACCCCAAATTTATAGGTCCTTACACTGTTCTTCAGCAAATCAATCCTGTGACCTATAAACTACAATTGCCAAAATCATTACGGATTCATCCAGTGTTCCATACTTCCCTCTTAAAAAGGGCAGTCCAAAAGGTCCACCCTCATCCAGCTGCTGTTCTAGTACAGGGGGAAGAAGAATATGAATTCAAGAAAGTGTTGGACTCTAAACTGAGAGGGCGTAACCTATGGTACTTAATCTCATGGAAAGGTTATGGCCCTGAAAGTAATTCATGGGTTTCCGCATCTGATGTTCATGCTCCAGTACTTGTGAGACGCTTTCATCGTCTCAATCCAGATAAACCAGGCCCTAGAGCACGCCTGGGAGAGGGGAGTACTGTCAACACCAGGACAGTGCGCGCTCTACGGGCATCTAGAATGCAAAAACCCAACACTCGCAAGATAATGTAATTTATGCATTGTGATGATATGTTATTGTTTAACCTTTTGCATTGCAGAATTACATCCAAAAGATTCATTTTTAAGGTGCTTATAAATACTGTATATTTGCAATGTATTGCTGCAGACATTCAGAGTGTGTTAGGGTGTGGTCGCTTTCCAGGGCCTTCTAGAGACTTTCCCTGCAACATGCCTGGGCGTTGTTCTAGGCTGGGCCAAGACTCTATAAAAGAGAGTCAGCCCAACTTCCAGTGCTCACTATTCAGAGGTCCCGGTGCAGAGCAGCAGCTTCTTCCTGAGCTCCTGTCCCGGCGGCCTATTTGGATTTTCCAGTCTTCTGCACTCATCTCTCATTGGTGATCACTGTTTCCAGGCGGTAAGACGGTGTTTGGACATTTCCCAACACCGTAATTGAGAATTTTCATATTCTTGATTTTAATTCTTAAATGAATAATAGATTACTTGTGCGCTGACATTTTTTGACAATTGTATGGTGGTTTGCAAATAGGGAGGACGCGCAATTTATTCCATAAAGATTTGACTTCGTTATTACATGGTTGTTCATTGTGCGCTGATATTTCTTGACATTTACATGATATTTTACGAGTTGGCAAGACGTGCAACTCGTTTCATGAGCATTTAACTTTGTTGTTCATTGCGCGCTACCTTTTCTTGACATTTACATGGTGGCATTCGAATCTGCGAAACGCGCAATTCACTTCTCGTGTGTAATTCATGCTGTTCATTGTGCGCTACCATTTTCTGGCATCTACATGGTGGCATTCGAATCGGCAACACGCGCAATTCTTTCCCTGAGTGCTTTTCATGTTGTTCATTGTGCGCTACCATTTCTTGATATTTGTATGGTGGCATTTGAATCGTCAAGACGCGCAATTCTTTCCTGGTGTATAAATAATGTAAATTACTGTGCGCTACTATTCTAAGACATTTTCTTGGTAGCATTTCAAGTTGACACGTTGCGTGATTTATTCCTTGAATCTACGTTGTGTGATTTCATGGTGCACAATCCTTTATGGTGTTTAATACTCATATAAAAATCTGCAATGTGCGCAATTCACTTCCCAATGTTTTTTCTGAGATGAACACAACAATACCAGAATTCTAGATGTAATGCTGTGTGTTCCTGATATGTATTCTTAAAAGGAGATTCATATGGTTGTTTAGAAATTGCTCAGAGTGTTTCCTGATTCTCATGCTAAAGAAAGTACTCGAATCTGAAAGTCCTATTTTACTTTTCCTGTTTCCTCCTCAGGTATTCGGTCATCTAAAGCCTAGTCAGTTTTAGGACTATTCTAGGGTTGTTCATGTTTTTTGGAAAAGACGAAGGTTAGAGTTGTAGCATGGTACTGAATTCATGAGATGTAATTTTGATGTTGTGTTTTAACCTTTTGCTTCCTACATGTCTCCTTCCCAGCTGTAACCGTCCTAATCCCCTTTTCCCCACTTGGACTCTCTTAGACTCTGTGATAAATCTAATCAGAGTATTGAAGCTGTCTTGTGGTAGAAGTTTTGGGAACGTGCACAGACCCCGAGGATCTGGTGACTCTGACAAATTGGCCACTCCACACCAACAGAAGCCAACATTAGCCAGATAGAAAAACCCACACCTGACACATATACACATACCTTACATACCCACCAACAGCACTATAAAACACCCCCACACAACCCACAATGTTTTGCAAACCTGAAAATCTAGCTACACCTTGCCAGCCCAAACATTGCTAGAACTGCACACACAAACCACAGACACCTATACACCCACACACCATCACCAAGCATCATACACCACACACCATACCTCTACACCTAACACCCTCTGCACAACACACCCACTACACCCACCACACAATAGGCATGTCCCCACAAAAAAAACCTGGTTCACAGATGAGGAGTTGTGGGTGATGGTGGAAGAAATCATCAGGGCAGAGCCACAGCTGTTCGGTGCACAGGTCCAGCAGATATACATTGCCAGGAAGATGGAGCTATGGTGGAGGATCGAGGACAAGGTGAACTCCGTAGGAACCTATCCACGCACAAGGGACAACATTCGTGAGAGGTGGAATAACCTACGGGGAAGGTGCGTGCAGTGGCCTCCAGGCACCATGTTGCTGTGATGAAAACTGGCAGTGGACCCCCAACTCCTCCTCCGCAGTTGACAGCATGGAAGGAGAAAGTCTTGGCTATCCTGCATCCAGAGGGCCTCACTGGAATCACTGGAGGGATGGACACTGGTAAGTCAACATTACTACCCCACCACCGATAGCTGCATGGCATGTCACCCCTCACCCTGACTCCCTTCACCACACTCCAGCCCATACAGAGAACCACCCCATTACCACCCTCAACTGTGTACCCTGCATACCCTACCCACTGTAAGCACACCCCTCCCAGCTCTGCATGCACATACAACAGTAACGCATGGGCAGCATGTAACACTACCAATCCCACAATCCATCACCATACACTAACCAAAGGTGGAAGGACAGCACCCATCCCATAGGGAAAGTCAGAAATGCTGAATATGTAACTGACAATGACTGTAACAAATCTCATACATGTCCACAGGAACCCCAGCCAATGTCAGCTGCGACCATGTGCCACTGCAACCCAGTCCTCCACCAGAAGAAGCCCTCAGTGATGACACCAACTCTGGATGTCTCGACCTGGATGATCTCCCTGGCCCATCTGGGACCACTGGTCAGTCGGGTACCACAGCCAACACCCAGTTCACCACTGTGCCCTCCCTGACTCCAATACCACATCAGCCACCCAACGTCCACAAACCTCAGTCCTCAGGACACATTGATCAACAGTGTGCCCACCTGTACAGGGACCCGAGTCGACACCACACAGGCAAGACGATGAAGGTCCTGGTGTTAGTGGGAGTGGGCACACAGTTCAGGGGACACAGGCACAGGGGGCAAGTGGGAGGTTAGCTGCCCACTAAGGGGAAGCCCAACCCAGGGAACCCAGAAGGCACTCACACATGTCCCTGGAACCTACCAGGAATCCCAGGATAGGATGGGCCACGTGATTATCATCTTGCAAGAGAACCAGCGGCTGCAGGGGGAACACCACAAGGAGGTCATGCAGCAGTTGCTGGCCTTCACCGCCATCATGGCCTCCACTGCAGGGGTGCTGGGAGACATGGCCAACATAATGCGTGAGTACATAACATACCAGCAGGCCCCTTCCACTAGCCAATGTACTTACCAGCCTTCAACATCTGCCACAGCTACTGGACAGGAGGACCTGCCACAAGACTCATAGGCCACCAGCACCCCTCTCTCTGCAGCAGATGAACCACCCTGCAAACGTTCCCTCAGACCCAGACAGACACCGGAGACTGTAGCCAAGACCCAAACCACCACCAGGAAATGAGCTCCTCCTGAATGTCTCCCTTGTGTGCCACAGAGATACCTTGTACACTTTGGACTGCCATTGCTCCTTCTTCTATGGCCCCATGGATACTGGACCTGTGCAGCAAACCAACTGTGCCACTATACTGAAGATTCCAGCCCCCATCACCCCACTCCATTGCACTATCCCTTCCTTATTGTCACTTCAATAAACATCCTTGAACAAAACAGAACTTTCTGTGCTTTATTTGCAATATGCAATGTCTTGACCTGCACAATCCTGTGCATGTCCTGGAAAGTGTGAATCCATCCACCAAATGAGTGAAAACAGGCGGTAGTCATCACATTAGTTCACAGTTGTGGCCACACCAACATTTACAAAAAGAGAAACCATTAGTGACAGTCAATTGAGAAGTAAAGGTAGTAGAGCAACATGAGCCCTGTAACATAACAACCTACATTCAGCTGGTCACCTCTACTCAGCAATTTGCACAGCAATTGACTCCAAACACCATGAGTGAGGAGAAACAACCCATCTCAGGCCCTCACACAAGATGCCACAGTATAAGTTATGCCATGTTGTCAGCATGCCAGTCCCTCCTCTGGACCAACTAGTCTGGGCCACACTGTCAGGGAAATTGAAGTCACAGAGCGGCTGTGTAAGCACATTGTAAGTCACATGACATTCCTAGTAACACATGCTAAGTACTGTATAGGATGAGGACACAGTTTGCTGTGGCCATGTATCTGAGCAAGCTAAACTACTGACACATTTCTTCAGCAGAATAAGCTTGTTCACTATCACCAAAACACTGGCACGACTGACTACAGATGGAACAGTGTCAGGTCGCATAATGCACATATTTGTTCTTGGCACAATACAGCACCATACAGCACTTAATTGTAATGGAGGTATGAACATAAGTTTAGTCTTACCTGAGTGTCATTGGAAGTACTGCTGTATCAGATGTCTTGTTGTCCACATCCTCCTCCTCCTCCTCATCACTGTCTTCAGTGTCCTCTGCTGCACAGGTGAATTGTCTTCCCCCTCCTCCTGTAGGAATGGCACATGATGTCTGAGGGCCAAATTGTGCAGCATGCAGCAAGCCACCACTATCTGGCAGACCTTCCCAGGGGCATAGAGTAAGGATCTACCAGTGGAGGCAGCGGAACCTGGCTTCCAGTAGCCCAAAAGTGTGTTCAATTATCCTCCTGGTACGCCTGTGTGCTTCATTGTACTGATTTTCTGCCCCTGTCCTCAGATTCCTCACTGGGGTCAACAGCCAGGACATGTGTGGGTAGCCAGAGTCACCTGGAAGTAGTGAGAGACATACATTACTCATGTACAATGGCACAGAGTACAACTTCAGATGGCCTACAGTGACATACATTGGGTGAAAACTCAAGCTCACCTATGAGCCACACTCTCTCCCTCTGTAGTGGTGTCACAACCTGTGGGACACTGCTGTTCCTCAACACATATGCATCATGCACAGATGCAGGAAACTTGGCAGTAAGGTGGGAGATGTATTGATCTGCAAGGCACACTGTATGGACATTTATTGAGTGGTAACTCTTCCTATTTCTGTAGACCTGCTCATTTGTCCTGGGAGGGACCAAGGCAATATGGGTCTTGTCAATGGCCCCAGTCACATGTGTTATGTGTCCCACTGTTTAGGATGCAGCCTTCACAGTGGGCAAATCTTCTCTCTGGGGGAATGAGATATAGCTGTTCATGTGTTTCAGCAAGGCAGCCAATACTCTTTTCAGCACATTTGAAAACATTGCCTGTGACATTCCTGCAGCCAAGTCCACAGTCACCTGGAAAGAACCACTTGTCAGGAAGTGGAGCACTGACAGTACCTGTACTGCAGGGGCTATTGCTATAGTGCTAAGGATACCATGAATCAGATCTGGCTCCAATTGTTGACACAGTTTAGTAATTGTGGACCTGTCCCGACGATAGGTCATTATGATATGCTGTTCCTCCAGAGTAGCCAAGTCCACTAGGGGTCTGTACATGAGTGCTTGCATCCTCCTCCTCCTCCACAGTGATTGATATCTAAGTAAACCAAACATGAGAAGTATGTGACTACGGGAAGGATGGACACACAATATCAAGGTACACAGACCAGTCACATCTGATATGCACCAACAATGATTGTAAATTGCACTTCTGTCCTCTACATGCAAACGGACTTCCTCAAAAATACCAATACTTTCCATTAGCCATTGTGTCTCAAATTTAGTCAAAGTCGTGATTACTAGCATGCCATTTTAAATGTCCTGTCAACTACTCAACTGCAAGCAGTGCACTGGTATGAGATCAAATTTGAGTGCCAGAATCTATACGCAAACCAAAGTATGTAGCGTACTGGAATTGCTTTGGTGCCTACCATCAGTACCTATGACGCACATTAGATTGACCGCCATGAGTACCAGCATTAGGAATTGGCAACTGCAGCGGACGTGACCGCCATTTTCTCTATCCCACTTCACTTGATTCCTGACTCTCAACATATCAACACCTCCACTGTGTGAGCTGCTGTGTCATGTGTCTGGAACCTGTGATTGCCCGTGCTACAGGGGATAGAGCCCCAGCCTTCACATCAGAGGAATTGGAGAAACTTGTGGATGGGGTCTACCCTTGTATGGACAGTTGTATGGGCTTCCAGATCAACAAGTGTGCCCCTTTCGGGTACTCTGGATGAGACATGGCTGTAATGAAATGTATGTGTGTGCTGGCAGTGTGTCATTTGGGAAGTGTATTTTTTCTGCATGCAGTGTGTACGCAGAGGTACAAGTCATGTGTGAGGTTGATGTGGGATCTATACAGTATGTAAGCCATTGCTGTAACAGAATGAAGTGTTGAGTTCAAGGTGTCCTTTCGTCTGTGTTCCCTATGCAGTTCAGCGTCAATCAGAAGAAAGGGTTGTGGCGTGCCATCACCAAAGACATGCGGACCCTGGTGGTACATATCCGGCAGAGCACCCACTGCAGAAAGAGGTGGGAGGACCTGGACACTGGGCCCAGAAGACAGCGGAGGTCTAGCTGGGGACGTCCTCCCAGCAAGGGAGGTGTGCCCGTCGGACCCTAACCCCCGCTAATGGCCTGCATACTGTCGGAGGCCAATCTGGAGTTGGATGGGCGCTTGAGGGTAGCACAGCAGCCACAAGGGGGTGAGTACACACTGTGTGGAATTCATTCTTGATGCTTGCCATGGTGAATGGGTGCCAGGTTCTAGTCAGTAGATGGTCCAATATGCCAGTTTAGCTAATCTTGTAGAGTCCTCCTCAGCAACGAAGAGTATTATGTACATTTGGTATTGACAAGTATCTGGCATACCATGGCAGGCATGGCTTAGTGAGTCCCAGTAGGCGTGCAGATGGTAGTGTTTGGGTTAATTTCTGTTGTTGTTCCCATTCAATGGTTTGGTATTGTGGTTCATAGTGCACAGTGTTAGTCCCAGTGAGTAATTGTGATGTGTATGCCATATGTGCTGTTGTTGTTGTAATAGACCCTGTGCTCCCCTTCTTTCTCCCCCACCCTCTCTCCTTTTCTCATCCTTTCCTTGTGTGCATCAGCATCATCTGGTGAAGGAGCAGGGGCACCAGTGAGTCTGGGAGCTGCAGCACACCAGACCCGGGAGACAGAGTCCACTGACGCCAAGGAGACCAGTGGGTTGGAGGGTGAGGGGAGCACTACGGGAAAACAGAAGCTACGACAAAAGGCTCTGATTCCTCTTCCAATGGAAGCTCCCTGGTGCTGGCAGACCCCTCTGGGACCATCCTGGCTACATCATCTTCTGCCACCCACGTACCAGCACCGCCCTCCCAGTAGCCCCCCCATCCAGTTGCCTGTGCCCACTCACCCAGGAGGGTGGGCCTCTCCTTCGCCCCAGGCACCTCAGGCACCTCAGCCCCGCCCCAGTCAGCCCTGCTGCCCTCACTGAGGAGGCTATTGACCCCATAAGATCCATCTCTGTAGGGCAGTCAACCATAGTGAATGTCATCCAGGGGCTGGCATCCCAGATGCAGCAATGCAATGCCTGCCTGGAGGGCATTCACAGTGGCTTGGCTGCCCGATAGAGATCGGTTCAAGCTCTGGCCTCCTTTTTGACGTCAGACAGTGTCCCTGGGTCTTCCGTCTCCCCTCCAACTACCAGACAGGACTCAAACAGACAAGCACAGGCACCACAGATCACACCACAAGCATACACACAGCCAACACAAAGAAACACACACAACAGCCACTGTCTCTATTGTCTCCCCTTCCTCCTCCCTCACAGTCACTCCTATAAGCACTGCATCTTCACTCCCAGATCCTACCACCTGTACAGCCTTGCCCACAGTCACCACAACAGCAGACACGCAGACTAGCACCCCATTCACCACATGTGCAGTCACCATCACAACCACATGCAGCACATCCACCTGGCTCTTTGTGTATATAGTTATTTTATTGTGCTCGCTATTCCTACTGGAATACAGGGGTTGGACCAAAGGTATGCTTCCTGGCTTTCTTTACTTCTGGCTTATGCTGTTATTGGATTTATCAGCAGATTGTTCTCGGTGAGTGGTATATGTGTATGGTGTGTGTTGTGCATGTGGGTGTGTCACTCTCCCCTCCCTCCCTTGTGTGCTAGGCAGCTGTACTCACCGTCGTCAGCGTTGCTGCTCCTGGACTACTATTGCGTGGTATAGCATCGGCAGGGCTTCAAGTTCGGGTTCCATGGCAGCCGCTGACTCCTCTGTGTCCCTGGAGGTGAGTGTCTCCTTTACATGATTCATTTCCGCCAGGCTTTTAGTGGCAGTGGTCCTGCCCTGGAAATTCTTGCGTTCTGCTATGTCATAATATGGTGGGCGGGGAATGGTGTTCCGCCAGCCTGTAGTTGGCAACCGCCGTGGTCCGTGGTTAGACCGAACTGGCAGTTCAAGTGGTACTTTTCTGTCTATGGGAGGGATCACCACCATGGTCTCTATTTGGTGGTCTTCATCGCCACCCTGGTGATTGTTCTACCTCCACCGCCAGCGTGTCAGTCAGCTGACCGCCAATGTCATTATAAGGACCCTACTGTATTTAGGAGCAAAAGTCACTGAAACTTTAGCTTGGACCCCTCAAATTACCAAATCCCAGTATGTCCTCCAACATGTTATTTTTGCCCTGATAAAAAGGTTAAAAGCCAGTATATAAAGGCCAGCTGTTATTGCTACAGACCTCTACCAGCCAAAGGCGGTAGGTGCAACACTTTATGGCGCTGAGTTATGGGGCTCCCAGAAACTAGGGTTGCTTGAAAAAGTTGAAAATATCTTAATGTTTTTGTCAAGTGTGCTTAGAAACCGAGGAACATGTTTTATTTTTCTGTCCTAGATACACTGTGTTTTGGAAGGTGTGGCTCATTCTGACTTGCAGTGTCCTATCGTTGAGACATGTGATTTCTACTATCAGGATTTTCAGAAGTGGCATGACTGCTTGGTTGATTTTTGCTCTGTCTGGATATTTACTACATCCTTGGTGGCTTAGATGTAAGCATAACTGAAATAAGATGTGCTGTTCCAAAAGAAAGGACTCCATTCCACCAAATAGGGTGTGGGTCTTTTCAGTCATCACATGCATTGGTCTTACAGGAACAGTAGCCCCCAATCACCATTGGGTGAGATGCTTCATCATTGGGCCATGCTCCTCGTCAGGCCGGCACTGCAATGCATGACGAGCCCTACTAGAGGGCTCTTTGCCAGAGATCTTTTTAAGAAAGAATGCCGGTAGTGAGTAGATGTGAGAGGGGCTGGGAAAACTGCTAAAACTGGCTAAAGGTGCCCAAGAAAAATATCTTTATTACAACCTGGCACCCCTGCCAAGGTTAAAAACAAAAAAGGGAGAAGTACAGAAAACAATTATCTGGTTCCTTACCAACAACTAAATGTATGTCTACCACTCTAATTAGAGATTCAGGTATTGTGGAACTGTTTGTTTGTATTCCCTACACTACAGAACTGCTACTCATAGTCAACATGTTTCTCGCCTAATACAGTCACACGGACCAGGTGGCGATTCTTCAGGATCTCTTTGTTGTGCCTAACCTTCACTAAGAGAGTAAAAAACTATTGCCTATGTAAGAAATACCTGAAAAATTACATTGGAATCATAAACTTCTGAATGTGGAGACCCTCGTAGGTCAGGTACATGGGCCCGCGGCAATCGCATAGATTCTGTCGCTCTTCTATTAAGACAATTTAACAGAAGAGTGCCATGGTCAGTCTGACGTACCCCGTTGTAAACTCCCTCCCCCCCGGAATTTGGCTTAGATGTAAATAGTTCCAGGTCTATGATAATGGGAATGAAATTTATTTGAGGGGACATGTTTACATTTAGGAAATATCCTTTCATTTTGATACGATTTGTAAGAGGGAGAAAGGTACATTGGTCTCTGAGTGTGCAATAGTTGTCGTATTAGGACAATGAAGTGTTATGAAAGCTGATAATAGGATTGTTTTAGCATTTTGTTAGGGCCCACTTGTGAGCTGCTCTTTTTAAATCTGTGCTTTTATATACATTTGTTTATAGATATTCATTGTTTTATACTGTACATATGTGCTTTTGTGTTTTTTTTAATAAATCAAATAAAGAGACTACTACTACTACTACTACTACTACTACTACTACTACTACTCATTTAACCAGACACATGGCTGAGGACAGTGATCCATCACTTCCTTTCATTTGGCCTGTAACACTGAGGAGTGCTGATCTGCTGCATAGAATTTACACCCACTACAACAAACAGTACTTGATTGATCAATGTTGTTCCTGGAGGCCAAATTGTTGTGGATTGTACCCAGTTGTGTCCTAGGTCCCTCGGCCAATAGGCAAGGTACATCAGTATGCATCACATTACATATCTACACAAACAGTCACAATACTGTGTCACACATGGCACAACCCTAATCATCAGGGGGAGATGTCAGAACCAAGTACCATGGCAATGTGACAGGTAGGATTATGACCAGTACTCAACCCTTTGTGGCTGCTATGCTCCCCTCAAATGTCCATCAAGGTCTGGTACTCCACCACCAGGATGCGTGAAATTAAAATGGGGTTATTGTGCGACGTACGCCCAACACACTTTGGGAGGACAGAGCCAGCTGGACTTCCGCGATCTTCTGAGCACAGTGTCTCAGGTCCTTCTACATCTTGCAACATTGGACACTCTGCCGGCTGTGGACCCCCAGAGTCCGCACCATCCGGGCGATGGCTCTCCATATCTCCTTCATCTGATGGGTGTTGACCTGCATGAACGCAAAAGACAAATCAAGAGATTACAATCACAATTTTTAGAACAAGTGGTTGAGTCACACACCTGTCAAAAACACCTAGCTAGAAATTTTAATTCGGTTAACACAACACAAGTGTAAAGCACACAAGCCCATAAGTACAAGGACATGGCTCCAGTCATAAATATCCATCTGTAAGACTAACCCACCACCCTGCGCAGGGCCTACAATTACTAAGCAGACCTACTGACATCAAATTGTCCACGCTCCAGCAACATGTACTGTGATGTGAACTATAATGAAACAATACATAGAAATGTGGCTTCTGAGGAGTAAACAGCTGAGGCCTGACTGGACCAACACATTCACACTCACTGCAAACAGTCGCTACAAGCAACCGGTGTGCACAACCATTTGACTGCAACCATCACAGGCCACAATGTTAGCCTATGCCTGTGTCTGCCACGGTTGCAACCGCCCTGACTACTTCCACAGGTGATCACTGGTGGTTCCTAATGTCCAGTGGAGTGGGTCAGGCATTCGCCATTTTGGCAGCCTACAATGCTGTATTAAACTTTATTAACTGTGTCACACGTACATAATATGTCTTGTTGCATCACAAGCATCCTTATTCTGTCTTGTCATGTAGGGCCTTCTACTCAACCACCAGTGTAGTTTGTTGCAGGGCACAGGTGGCATTTAACAGCGGTGCACGGGCCACCACTGCCAACTGTCTTTGTGGAGGTTAGAATATACAGTCTCATTTAGAGGGGCAATTGTGTAGCACATCTTTGAATTTCATCCAAATCCATGTTATGCCCACATGTGTTGAAAACCGTGGGGGTCACATGTAACTCCTGTGTAGTTGTCAGCTGTGATGTATACTGTGTGTCATGTCTATCCAGTCAGAAATGCTTTGTCACATGACATTGCTAGCATGCTTCATGTATGTTGTTGTGGACACACTGACTAATGTTACAAATTATGGCTTGTCACACATAGGTACCCTGGGAGAGGGAGGATGCAACAACTTCCTGTCTACCGTCAACTTCCAGACCTTCAGAACATGGAAGATGCCACATCATCCAGCTCTACCGTCTGAATAGGCAAATAATAGTGAACTTAGGCTGTCAGTTGGAGGCAGATCTGACGCCAGCTATTAATTCACCAATCAGCATACCACCATGGTACACACATGTCAGTATTGCACTTCCTAGCCACAGGGTCCTTCCAACATACAGTGGCCCTAGCTGCTGGTATGTCCCGACCTATGTTCAGTTTGGTGTTCAATGAGTTCCCCTCATCATTGTTGAAACACATTAACTACTATATCAGGTTACCCCGATTCAAGAATTTCGCCAATGTGAAGGCTGACTTTTATGGTTTTGGCCACCTCCCATATGTGGTGGGGTCCATTGATGGCACACATGTTGGTTTGGTACCACCGCAAGCCACTGAACAAGTCTATTGCAAAAGAAAGAACTTCCATTCCATCAACTTGCAAGTTGCCTGGTTGGCAGATCTCTACATCTCACATGTCTGTGCCAGTTATCCGGGTTCAGCCCATGATTCCTTCATAATGCTGAATATCATCATACCCTAACTGATGTCACAGCTGCACTCAGAGAGGGCCTGGCTGGTTAGTAAGTCACGTCTGTCCTGATTGTGTATGTGCAATGTCACATGCTACACTCATGAAGTGAGTGACTCATTGTTGCATTTATGTCCCATTCCTTGACAGGAGACTCAGCATATCCAAACCATCTTTGGTTGTAGATGCCGCTGAGGAATCCATATACATTAGGGGAAGTCCGCTTCAATGAGGCCAGTGAAAGAACATGACAGCCAGTGGAGGGGGCTTTTGAGCTCTTGAAGGACAGATTTCAATTTCCGGACTGGATTGGTAGAAACATCCTGTACTCACCGGGAACATGTGTCATATCACTGTAGATTGCTGCATGCTCCACAACATCGCCGTGAGAAGGAATATCCCGTACACCCCAAAGGAGGGGGAGCCTGTAGTTCACCTGGTGAGACTCCTGAAATGCCAAGTAAGGATGACAGTGGTGAAAAGGAAGGAGCTGACTTGTGGGAAGATCAACAGCTACGTTTCATGAGTGTAAGTATGTCATGTGATGTCATGACTGTGATTGTACGATGAACTAGTTGTGAGAATGTGTTGAGTTGAGTGCTTTAGAAACAGCTAGGGATCTGATACTCTGCAGTATTCAACAAAAGGCTGCCTGATAAGATAGATTTTGACATATCCCCAACTTGATGATGTTGGGGAGTTTATGTCCGTTTCCTTTCATAGTGCTTTGTTTTCCAGTTCCTTGCTATATGACTTGTGTCATAGGTATGGTTTGAAGCCTATACTCCTTGTTTTGTTTTTTGTACATTGTGTACAGGTACCTTCACCATGGCATCTTCGTGTGGGTATTCCAGAGTTGTGACATTGGACATTGGATGCTGTTCTGACATACAAAGTGGGCATGGACTGGTTCAGGTAATATAGTTCACAGTGTTTGGATGTAAGAGACCTGTACCAAAACAGTTTGCACAGTGTTTAGGTGGAGGCACAGATGTGGCCATTGCACTTGGTTTGTGTGATATGATGTGCCTGATGCATCATGTGTGTCATCACATGGCCATAAAATATGAAGTCCTATCTTTTGACCGAGTTATTTTTCCTTCACATTAGCTAAGCACTCTTTTTGTATGACCTGTAGGTAGCTGTAGAAGTGTTTCATCATTGTAGGCCACATTGCCTGTGCCACAATACTGACATATGTTTATGTAATACCACCAGATGCATGCCCATTGGATTATGATGGGCCTGTATCTCGGATTATGTAATGTTGGATTAATGCAGTGTGGTATGTGATCAGGCTCAAGCTGCTGACATCAACCACTGTAATGTTTGCCTATTCTACAGGACAATGTCTGACAAATCCCTTCCTTCTGTGGCCTGGGGGTCTGTACCTTCAAATATGTACTTTGACTCAGTATGAGTCAGACATTCCTGCTTCTAAAAGTCCACATGTATTTACAGACTATGTACTGTACACTGGAATAACATTTTTGGTTTGACCAGACACTTGTACTAATATGTTGGTGTGTAATGGTTGTAATACTGAGCTGGACACTGTTTACCTGTAACATATCCCTGCTTGGACAAGTAGCTTGTGTCTTCATTGTATGGTTCACATAGTCTTACATCTTTATGTAAAAATGTGAAAATCAAACAAGCAGACACTGAGTTTGTGATGGGTGAATTTATTACAATGCTAATGCAGAAAATACATTTTGGACAGACAGAAAGAAGCAAAAGATGAAAAGTGAAGGGTCAGTCATGGTGAATGAAATCATTGGAGTAGATGCCACACCTAGGGAGTCCAAAGTCCAGAGTACTGCTCCCACTAGAACTGGTAGGTGGTTCAGGGCCAGTCAACAGAGTGAATGTATGGCACACAAAGGAGGTCCTTTAGGAAGCAGTCACGAGCAGGCAGTGGTGTGTGTCTTACCATCTGCACCTCCTGGATTATTTGCTGGATGTTCACCACTTGAGAGGATCTGCTGCTACAGAGGCAGAGTATCTGGGGCTGGTTCTTCCTCTGACAGCCTCCTCCCTTCCAGTGGCTGGCACCAATGTTGATGTGCCCGGTAATGATGAGCCAAAGGAAGGGGTAGACTTTTGTTGAAAAGCCCTGGTCAGGGATTATATGAATGTCCCTCAGCACCCCTGTTAGGGATATCATCTTGGTACTACAGGCTTCCATCTGTTCCTGCATGTCTCTATACATGTCCCTATGTAGCAGCTTGATTTCCCGGAGTTCAGTCAACACCTGGCCCATCACACCTTGGAACTCCTGATAGACCTCAAAGATGTGGCTGATCGTGTCCTGCCCAACAGCTGCACCAGTGGCCTCAACTAGCTGGCCCACAGCATCGCTCCCATGCACCCTACCCCCACGGCCATGTGCCCTTGCCACACAGTGCCCTCTCCAACTTGTTCCTGGACCTTCATTGTTGGAAGCGTTGCGCTGCAACTCAGGATCCAGGACTGAAGGGCATGAGATGATAGACACTGTGCTAGGTACACAGGTTGAGGGCGAATGGTTACCTCTGATGTTGTGTGAACCGGGCTGGAAGGTGACATTGTGGGCACAGTGAAACTCACTGTTGCCATCTGACCAGTTTGGCCAGATGGGCCAGAACTGTCCTCCACATCCAGACATCCAGGAGTGTCTCCTTCACTGATGCTTCATCCAGGGGGGTAGTGGCAGTCTCTTCTGCGGCCTCCGTGTGCCCAGTTGCAGCTCGACCTGTTGATGTAAAATATACAATGTTACTGTTGTATTGTCACATCTACCTCCAACACTTTAGTGTTACAGTAAGCAGAGCCCTTGTACAAAGTTCATTTGCAGTTAATCCTATTGTGGCTAGTAACCATGGTATTGTGCGTATTGATATGACATATGTGAAGCTTGCCTGTTCATTTTGAATTAAGCAGCTGCTGAAATGTGCAGATCATTTGCACTTTGAGGGCGGGCCTGAAAATGACAACTTGCCCTCAGTGCAGGCAAAACAGTGGCTAGGTAAGATATGGCTTTGCCCATTAGGAGGCCGAGTTGAATGTTATGAAGGCAGACCCAGGACTTTGTTGTATATGTGACTGGAGTCATCATGAGCCTAGTGCAGTGTTAGCATGTCTGCTGCCAATACCAATCTGGTGATGGATGTTAAGACCTTATGAATACGTGTTATGCATACTAGATGCTGTCCATCAATATTTCATCTTGGGTTAGCAAGTCAAGATGGAGCTCTGTTGACGGATCAGTCTGTGATTTGGGCATGATCTGTGCTTAATCAGTCCCAGGTGAGTATACTTCAATTGAGAGTTGACAAACCTTGGTATTTGTACAAGTGGCCATAGTGCTGGTGGTTGGAGTTAGTGTTACAGGGTCTATTGAGCTTTGCAGTCATGTCACTCCTTCTACTTCCCAGCACTTAGCAAATGCCATCCTCCCAGGTGAGTACACATCAATTGAGTGTTACCAAACAATGGTATTTAGACAGGAGAGCACTGGGCTGGTGAGTGGAGTAACAGTAACAGACCCTTCTGGCCTCTGCAGTCATGTCACTCCATGTACTACCCACACTATACAAATGTGATCTCCCCAGGTGAGTACACTTCAATTGAGAGTTACCAAATAATGGTATTTGGACAAGGGAACACTGGTTGGTAAGTGACGTAATAGTAAAAGAGCCTCCTGGCCTCAGCCGTCATGTCATTCCCTATACTACACACACTATACAAATGTGATCTCCCTAGGTGAGTACCCTTCAATTGAGAGTTACCAAACTATAGTATTTGGACAAGGGAACACTGGGCTGGAGAGTGGAGTAACAGTAACAGAGCCTCCTGGACCCAGCAGTCATGTTGCTCCCTGTACTACGCACACAATACAAATATGATCTCCCCAGGTGAGTGCACTTCACTTGTGGGTTACCAAACAGGAGTATTCAGACTAGTGAACACTGGTCTGGTGTTTGGAGTAATAGTGATTAAGCCTCCTGGCCTCAGCAGTCATGTCACTCCCTGTACTACACATACTAAACAAATGTGATCTCCTCAGGTGAGTTCACTTCATTTGTGAGTTACCAAACAGGAGTATTCAAAGTAGTGAACACTGGTCTGGTGGTTGGAATTACACTGGTCTGGTGCTTGGAGTTAAAGAAACAGTTCCTCTTGGGAGTTGTAGTCAGGTCACTCTCTCTAGTACACACACTATACAAATGTTATCCTCCAAGGTCATTACACTTCAATTGATAGTTGCCAAACAGGTGTATTTGGGCAAGTGTACATTGGGCTGGTGGTTGGGTTTACAGAGACAGAGCCTTCCTGGCCTTAGCAATCAAGTCACTCCCTCTACTTCCCACACTATACAAATGGTATTCTCCCATGTGAGTAAACTTAAATTAAGATTTACCAAACAGGGGTATGCGGACAAGTGAACACTGGTTTGACATTTTGAGTAATAGAAACTGTGTCTTCTAGGCGTATCAGTCAGGCAACTCTCTGTACTACACACACTATGCAAATGGGTTATATTACATATCTGTATACAGACTGCATTTGGGTTTGGGCATACATTTACCTGTTGAGACATACCATGAGTCCTGTTATTATTATTGTTTATTGAAAGACTTACAGGCCCCAGTTTGACTTATGACATGTAATGAGCCTTGGTAGCTATGCTGTTGGGTCCAACAATACATATTGACAGTGTTAAATCTCAGATACTCTAGGTATTAAATGTTGGTAGAGTACATGAAAAACACAGTGGCAAAAGATGAGCTGTGAGCATGCATGACATGGCATTTTGGTGACATATTTTTGTTTTCTAATTTACTGGACTCCACTCGCCCAGGTATTCTTGTCAAGCCCTCAGGATGCAGGATGGACAAGAACTTCTCCTCCCAGAGAAAGAGATGTAATGCAGCACTGGGACGGCCACGGCCAGTCTTCTTGACCTGCAGCTGGTGCCTGCAGACCAGGGACTGGACCTTGCCCCTGAGGTCGTTCCTCTTCTTCCTGATGTCCTTCTTTGTGTGCAGGGTGGTACCTACAGTATTAACTCTGTTGACTATCCTGTCCCACATTTTCATTTTCCTAATGATAGGAGTGTGCTGGAGTAGTGCTCCAAACAATTGTGGCTCTACTCTTATGATTTCGTCCACCATAAGTCTTAACTAATTTTCTGAAAAACGTGGATTTTTTGATTGCGACATTGTGGAAAAAAGCAGGTGACGGAGACTTACTAAACAATGGAATGCAAAAGGGTGTGAATTGACAAAAGTGTGTGGAGTGTTGTATTGGATGGTAAACAGAAGGGTGCCTAATCTATGCAGTGTTTTGGAAATAAGGTGCTCTGGCTTCTGTGTTTTGTGTTGAAAATGCAAAGGATTGTGGCTTGTGAAGGGGTGTGTTTTATAGCGTCCTTTTCAGCTGTGTCCACTGTGGAAATGATTGTCAGCTGTGTTATTTTCAAATTAATTTAATTTGTAGTTGTCTATTACTTTGCTGACCCTGAACCGCAGTGGTTCGGACGCCATTAGGTATCGAAGTTACATAATCTAATGTGATTGGTTTTCCATTTGTGTGATAGTCTAACGTGGAAAAGACGCATGCATAGCACAAAAAGAATACATCTTGTGCACTAAAATGCTGGCAAATATTCACCACTGAGACTAGATGTGAGGTCATAAACAATGCACTCTTACTTTAGAGATACATTTCCAGTGCCATCATTTAGTGGCGAAAGCATTCACTTTGTTGGAGAACCCTATTCCATTATTAAGGAAAATCAATCAGCGAATATGTAAATAAGGGTTTTGTTAAGAATAAGGAGAGACATGTTAAAAACATGAGAGATTATAAATGATCACTATTTACATAAAATTACTCAAGCACCATTTCAAAAGACTTGCCATTATTCCTTACATACAGAATAGGTATTGTCTTCAGGCATTTTACAAAATAGCTATGCTTATGCAGATTAACTATAGCGTTAGTCATCATCACATGCAATCGAAACATTCATAGATGTAGGAAAAGACAAATCTGGCAATGAATAGTTTTAAAAAAAATCAAGAAATTTCTTTAAAGATTCAGAGAGGTGCCGTAGAAAAAAATAAAACTCTGACCATAAGAAGGAAAGAGTCTCAGGTAATATCAAAAAGGTTCAAGGGTGTAGCAAAAACACAAACAACAGCCCACAATTTAGCATATTAGAAGAAATACGAAAACATTAAACAAGTTGAATGTTTTAAATACACAATTAGGAAACCGAAAAAGTAAAAATGGCCACATTCTTAAGTGTTTTCGTTTGTGATTGGACCTAAAGTAATAAAGACGGTATCAGAATGACGGCAGAAACACCTATAGTAAATTCAATTGTTTTGCCTGAGAGAGGCAGAGTAGGAAATTAAGAGGATTTTAGAGCTGCTCGACTACTACCAGTATGAGTAAGGTATGAATTTGCTTCCCGTTGATAAAACATCATACATAGTGATCTTTCTGAGCTACAGACATCAAAGCAGATTCAGCAGTCGGCTCCCTTTGGGCTGTCCTACAGTGCTATACATCGACTCTCTGAGGAGTGTAATCAGACAGTTTGATTGATCATATGAGCCCTGGCGAAGGTTTGGACATTTTACTTTCCACTGCTGTAGCTGACCACAAATAAAATATGATTGTTACTTGACAGAACAAACTCTCCCATTCCACATCTTTTCTACTCTCCCACATTCGTATCTTTGCTCCCAAACCCCTGCCTCTGACCATTTGTTGGAAGGAATGAATTTGTAATGGCATCAGTTTAGATTCAGTGGTTTTCCCTATACTCTGACTGATACACAGTGATTTACACCAGAAACCAGTTGAAGGAGCAGGGCAGGACCGTGGTGGAGATGACCACTCTCCACTAGCGATTTTGAGGCTGTGGCAGATTCTATGCTCATCCATGCTCCCCAGGGGTCTCTGACAGTGATAGCAAAGTGAGCTGCTGCCACAAAAAGCACTTGATATCTCATGTGATCCAAGTGCTAAATGCAGATAATCTACAAAAGGCACTGGTCCTGGGAATGCTCACCCGGTCAGAGTAATCCAGTGCTGCAAGAGGTAGTGAAGGGTTAACACTACACCGTGCCAATGTACACAGATGGCTCCAAGAAACACCACCTTTAATTTTTTGAACAGGTGAGACTGGCCCAACCCTGTCTTTGGCAATGCGAAGATAAAGGAACCACACCCCACACCAGACACACATGGGTGCATGTGTTGGTTTAATTCTGCTGCACTCCTACCATTGCCCTTACATCTTCAGACTGTGCTAGACTCAGTGTGTTGCAGAGGCTGCACACCACATGGGACCCACACTAGACAATAATATTGGAACAGGCTTTCGACCTTGTGCACACTGTGGTGACAGGGTGCAACACTTTTGATCGGGAAAGCTGAGAAGAAATGCTTGTAAGAGATATCTTCCTCATAGGGTCTATATTGACAATCATACTAATGAAAAAAGGAGATGCTTCTTGGCCTTTTGTCTACATCTGAAGCACTGGGATCTCAAGTATGTCCTACTCATTCCCGCCACAATGATTATTACCATAGTTAAGAATGCTACTGAATATGATAACCTGCATCGGTTCCTGCATGGAGATATTGATGCCCACTGTGATAGCAGCAACAGATATCAGTCTCTTCTGTATATCTCCCTCCTTCTGCAATGTTAGAACACAGGTGCTTCCACCAAACAAGGTATCTGGCTCTCAGAAATGAAAAGTTTGCACAAGATGGTGGACACTCTTAGGAAGGACGTGAATATTGAGATTGAGGACCCACTTAAGTAATGCTATGAAGATAGTATTACATAATGCAGTCTTTTCATCAGTCAAATGATGATATAGTACATAGATTGTGTTATAAAATATTTATTATTTTGTTCTGTGATATTCAATTTTAGAAGAAACTTGAGAATTGCAGATCCAACACAGCTTTTCCTTTTTCACAGCTCGTTCCAATGCTAAGAAGGTGCTTTTTGCTGATAATGGATTGGTGGAGTTCAGTGGGTTTATGCCAGCACCTGAGGTACTGAAAACTTGATCAAGCTTAGTACTTCGTTGTTCTCGTCTGTTTGCCTGGTTCGCCATGGTGGTAAGGTAAGGTGTCCTCCTGTTTCCTTCTACTTAGGTCACTAAGGAAGGTTTTGCATTATGTTCCCTTCCAGCTCCAAAAAACTGTAGTTGTCACTCTTGTCCCATCTAGGGTTGATTATTGCAATGCCCTGTATAAGTGCATGCAACAATCAGCTTTCAGAAAGTTTAAAATCCTACAGAATGCACCTGCTCATGCCCTAAAGAAGTTGCCTAAATATACGTCGGTGTCAAGTATTTTAAAGGAATTTCACTGGCTCCCCGTTCAAAAAGGGTGACTTTTAAAGCACTCTGTCACAGAACTCTGTATGGGACCAAACCTATTGGTCTCACAAGAAACATAAGGTGGAACCAACCTTACATAAATCTTAGCTCTGCTACATCACTTTCAGTTTTGGTTCCCAGGATACACACAGATTCTTGGGGTGGCTGCAACTTTGAGTACACCACCTGCCAGCTGTGGAATAAAATGCCACTACACCTCAAAAAACAACCGAATCTCCTTATCTTTTAGAAACAGCTGAAACCTTTGTCTTTACCTGTTTATTTGGGTGATGCCCCCTGGTGTTTGCATCAGTTGATGTCTTTTGATTCTTAGCCCCAAGAATCCTACGGGTGTTTGTGTGCTCTATACATTTAATTGCAATTACAATTACAATAAAGACTGACAGAGCAAAAGGGAAACCATAAAATCAAACATCATCAACAACCAATATATAAGGCTATCAATTAGTGGAGTTGATAATGCGGACCCCACGAGGAAGAGGACTAAATAATGTCAAAGTAATTAGTCCAGAGCTATATTTATGTAACTATAACCTTGAAATCTGAGAAAAGAAAGCAAAAAGGAGATGTATGAGTTGTGAGGACATCCCCTGACAAACCAGGCTCAGGCATTGCAATGGACCGCATGTCCGGCGAGAAGGAGGGAAGAGGACAACCACCGAATCACGTAACACATATGGTACCAGGGAGGGGAAGGAGGTAGGAGGACAGCAAGAGGCACTAAGGCCCTCGTTATGACATTGGCGTAAATTCAACTTACCGCCATGCTGACTGCCGCCAACATACCTCCATGGCGGCGGATATCCGTTCACCATATTATGACACACACTCCAAACAGTCACTATTCAGCCACAGACACAAATCCGCGACACCAAAGGTCAGCGATAAACTGGTGGTATCAAAACCCACACCGTTACGCCAATAGAACTACGCCCATCACATTATGACCCACTAATCACCAAGGCAGACATTCAATAGCGGTAAACCATTGCCGGTACATACCGTCGTGCTCAAAATACACACACTCAAACAAAGCACCACTACATTGGTCAATTTAAATAACACATACCTGACACCCATACACACACAACACCCACAAACCCACACCACTACAAAACACACTCCCACATTACCCACAACCCTTTACCATTACAAACAATTGCCACCAGAGAGAGTCATCAAGACAACAGACAAGACCAGAGCCACACACCACAATCACCAATACACCCCCCACGCACCTCACAATGAACACCCCAACACATCATCCTACACACCCTCACCCACACTGCTCACACAACACCCATTGCACCACAACAACACCCCAGATTCTCTGAGGAGCAGCTAATGCTCATGGTGGAGGAAATCATTCGGGTAGAGCCACAGCTATTTGGAGCACAGGTGCAGCAGATATCCATTGCTAGGAAGATGGAGCTATGGCGGAGGATCGTGGACAGGGTCAATGCCGTGGGACAGCACCCCAGAACAAGGGATGACATCAGGAAGAGGTGAAACAACCTGCGGGGGAAGGTGCGCTCCATTGCAGCAAGACACCAACTAGCTGTACAGAGGACTGGCAGTGGACCCACACCTCCTCCCACACAACTAACAACATGGAAGGAGCAAGTCTTGGCAATCATGCATCCTGAGGGCCTGGCAGGAGTAGCAGGAGGACTGGACTCTGGTAAGTCAACTCTCTATTTCTATCACCCCCTACCTGCATGCCATCACATACCCCCACCCTCACTCCCATCACTCCACCACTACCCACACACCCCACCATCACATCTCACCCATCCCAATGCCAAGCCCTGCATGCACCACCAATGCATGGACCACACTCACAGACCTGCATGGACACCTATTACTAAAGCATGCACACTGGAGAGAATCAGCTAGCCCACCACATACCAACTCACACAAATTAAAGCTGCCAGGGCAAATATAACCTAACAGGGCAACCCACCCATGCACAAAATGTCACACACAGAAACAATAACACTGCATTTACATCCCCACAGGTATCCCAGCCAATGTCACTGAAGATGAGGTGCCAGCACTAGCCAGTCTCCCCACCGAAGAGGCCCACAGTGATGACAGTGAATCGGCTCGCCTGGATCTGGATGACCAACCTGGCCCATCAGGGACCTCCGGACAGTCGGTTACCCAGCCACAGTCACACACCACCACAGAGACTCCCCCATCTGGAAACACCACGACAGCACCAACCAGGCGTATCCATACCTCTGTCCCCAGGACACGTCAATCAGCAGTATGTCCAAAACTACAGGGACCCCAGGGCAACTCACCCCCAAGAGAATCAGGGACCTTGAGCCAGTGGCAGTGGTCACACGGTTCAGGGGACAGAGACACAGGACAACAGGGAAGCTGGGAGGACTGCTGTGCACCAGGGGGAGGACAGGCCCAGGGAACCGACTCTCCAGGAGGCACTCACCAAGATCCTGGGAGCATACCAACATTCCCAGGATACACTGGGCCAGATCCTGGCCAACATGCAGGAGAACAGGTGTCTGCAGGAAGGACAGTACCAGGGAATCAGGAGGACCTGCAGGCCATTAATACCACCCTGATCTCCATTTCAGGGGTGCTAGCAGACATTGCCAACATTATGAGGGAGGCAGCCTCACAACAGCAGGCCCCTGTCACTAGCCAGACCTTCCACCTCCACTGCCGTTAGTGGACAGGGCCCTGGCACAGGACCAACAGGCCACCAGCACCCCTCCCCCTCCAGAAGAAGAACCACCCCGCAAATGTTCCCGGCGATCCAGGCTGAAGCCAGAGGCTATTGCTAAGAACCCCGCCAGGAAATAAGACTCCCCTGATTGTCATCCATGTGTCCCACTCTGTCACCCGGTCCACCTTGAAATGCCATTGTTCCCCTTCCAATGCCGCCTTGGAAAATGCACCTGTGCTACAAATAGCCTGGGAACTATACCCTGGACTTTCCTCCATCATCACCCCAGCCCATTGCTCCTCCCCCTTTTCTTCTTAACACTGCAATAAACACAATTTGAAAAAATACATGTATTGTGTATGTCAAATGATTTAAGTATGTATTAGTTTAACAAGGTTCAAACATTGCAATTCAACTGTACAGTAATGTGTACATAGGATAGACCTGTAGTGGGCTGCAGTGAACACACAAGGAGCGATAGTAGGGCACCAACATCTGCAAACAGAGTCACCAAATGGTACAGTGAGTGGGCATGGAAGTGGGAAATCACTGCCTGCCAGTGACAATCTAAAAAAATAAAATTGATAATGAAATGTGAAGTACAACTCTCTTACCTGTGTGTCTTTGGAAATATTGTTGAATCACTGCAGATCTGTTGTCCTCATCCTCATCCTCCGCCTCCTCATCTTCACTGTCCACGTGGTCCACTGCTGCCACACGGCCATCTCCCGCCTCCTCCTCCTGCAGAAAAGGCACAATGCATCTCAAGGCAATGTTAAGCAACATGCAGCATGCCATGATTATCTGGCAGACCTTCTTGGGTAAGTAGCACAGGGATCCACCTGTTAGATGGAGGCACCGAAACCTGGCCTCCAGGAAGCCAAAGGTACGTTCAATGATCCGTTTTGTTCGACCATGTGCCTCATTGTAGCGTTCCTCTGCCTTTGTCCAGGGATTCCTCACAGGGGTCAGTAGCCATGATAGGTTGGGGTAAACAGTGTCACCTGCAAATAACGAGGGACAACATTTAGCTACACATTATCCCTTATAGCCCACATCATACCCATACACCAACATCCACTGGGTGGGAACCAGGGCTCAACTATTAGCCACACACTGTGCGTCTGTAGTTGGGCCATCACATTTGAGATGCTGCTAGTCCTCAGGATAAAGGCATCATGTGCAGACCCAGGATACTTCGCATTGACGTGGGAGATGTACTGGTCCGCCAGGCACATCATCTGGAAATTCATGGAATGAAAACTCTTTCTATTTCTGTAGACCTGTTCATTTTGTCAGAGAGGGACAAATGCAATATGTGTTCCATCAATCGCCACAATTATGTTGGGGCTATGTCCCATTGCATAGAAGTCAGCCTTCACTGTGGCCAAATCATCCACTTGGGGGAAAACAATGTAGCTCACATGTGTTTAATCAGGGCAGACAACACTCTGGTCAGCACTATTGAGAACATTGACTATGACATTCCTGCTGCCAAGCCCACTGTCACTTGGAAAGAACCAGTTGTCAGGAAATGGAGCACTGATAGGACTTGCACAAGAGGGGGGATCCCAGTGGGGTGATGGATAGCAGATATCAGGTCAGGCGCCAGTTGGGCACACAGCTCCATGGTTGTGTCCCTGTCAACTCTGTAGGTGAGTATAATGTGCCTGTCCTCCATTGTTGCCAAGTCTACCAGGGGTCTGTACACGAGGGTATGCCTCCATCTCCTATTCATCCACAGCGGTTGTAATCTAGGGGGCAAAAGAGTGAGCAGCCGGTCATAAACTGAACATTGTACCCACAACAATACAATGCATGATTTTATTTTGAAATGTATATGTGGCATTTGTCCAGATTGTACAATTGTGAACTGTGACGCAGTTGTAATCCACAGCCTGCCCACCCCCCCCGAAATGGCATCCGCCTGTCCTGTGTGGATGGATAGGTGAATGTGAGGTTATTCCGCTGACGCTGTGCGCCGTTGCGGGAGGCGGTCGGTAACCGCCATGCAACACCTCATTGGATAATATTGGCCCCTATGGGGTACACCGACGGTGACGGTATGCACCGCTGTGGATGTGACCGCCATTTTCTATCTGTTCACTTGCTTGCTACCTGACCTTCACCTGGAGAGGACCTACACTGCATGTGCTGCTGTGACCTATGTCTGGAACGTACTGTGGCTCGTGTGACTGGGGAAAGGGCCCCTGCCTTCACCTCGGTGGAGTTGGAGTGACTGGTGGATGGGGTCCTACCCCAGTACCGACTGCTGTATGGGCCTCCAGACCACCAGGTGAGTACACTGTGAGCACGATGCATGTGGCAAGAATGTATGGTGTGGTGTGTGTGAAGACCTCATGTGTGTGTGGGGGGGGTGATGGATGTTCCCTGGGCTATGTGCAGCTTGTGTGCTAGGCCAAGTCTGTGCAAATGGGGATGGTAAGGGGTATGGTGGACCATAAGTGTAACAGGCAGGATGGTCTGAGTAATATGTTTCCCTGTGTGTATTTTCTCTGCAGGTCAGAGCCCATCAAAAGAAGGGTATATGGCGTGCCATTGCCATGGACGTGCGGACCCTGGGGGTCTACAGCAGGCGGATCTCCCACTGTCAGCAACGGTGGGAGGACCTGAGACTCTGGGCACGGAAGATGGTGGAGGACCAGCTGGGGATGGCCTTCCATCGAGGAAGAGGTGCCCGTCAAATCCTGACCCCCCTGATGGCCTGCATACAGGCAGTGGCCTATCCGGAGCTGGATGGGTGCTTGAGGGCATCACAACAGCCACAAGGGGGTGGGTACAGTGACCATCATTACAACTTATGCTTGGTAGGGTGGTATTCGGATGCGGGATGTTTGTCTTTGGGTGCCCCTAGGCCAGGCCTGCAGAGTAGGTCCCATGATGGGCAGGGTTCTGATGTGATATTCCTCCTACCTAGCTAGTAGGCATCCACTACTGGGCAGGGCTGTGTGGGTCCCAGGTATGCTGCAGTTGGTGTTATGTGTCGCTCCCCATGCCCTGGTGACTAGCATTGTTACTGGTAGTGCACTGCATAGTGCGTAGGGCTGTCCCCTGTGTGTGAGGGTGCTGTGTACGTCAATGATGGTGTTGGTGCAGCCACTGACCAAGTGTTCCCTTTGTCTCTTCCCCATCCCTTTTTATTTTGTCATCCTGTCCTTATGTGCATTAGCATCATCTGGCAGAAGAGCAGAGGCACTGGCGACGGAGGGAGCTGCATCCCACAGGACCCAGGAGGCAGAGGCCACCGATGCTGAGGGCACCAGTGGGACAGAGGGCGAGGGGAGCACCACGGTGGAGACTGGAGGGGACAGTTAGGACACAGATAACTCCTCTGATGGAAGCTCCCTGGTGGTGGTAGACACCACTGTGCCCACCCCAGCTACAGGTACAGCCGCCACCCCCTGTACCAGCACCGCCCTCCCAGCAGCCCCTCAGCAAGTTGCCCCTGCCCGCTAATCCAGGAGAGTGGGCATCTCTTTCGCCCCAGGTACCTCAGGCCCTGCTCCAGTGAGCCCTGCTGCCCTGAGTGAGGAGGCTACTGACCTCCTGAGATCCATCTCTGTTGGGAAGTCAACCATTGTGAATGCCATCCAGGGGCTGGCAGCCCAAATGCAACAAACCAATATATTTCTGGAGGGCATTCACACTGGCTTGGTGGCCCAACAGAGATCAATCCAGGCTCTGGCCTCCTTTCTGATGGCAGCCATTGTCCCTATTTCCACCCTCCAACTTTCTCTATCCAATCCCATTCCCCTCAACCTCAGCCTATCCCAAGCACACAGGCAGACCAGCATTCACACAAGATAACACACAAGAGTGGTTCAGGCAAACACAAGCACCACACTTCATCTCACAAGCACTCACGCAAACACCATCCAGATGCAGACATACCAACATCCACTGCCTCCACTGTGTCCCCCTCCTCCTCCTCCTCCACCTTCCTCTCAGTTGCATCTACACTCACACCTGCATCCACTACATCCTCATCCACTACCGCCATCACCAGCACACCTATCAGGACACACACCACACTGGCAGACACCACCCCAACAGCCACGCACACGTCCTCTGTTTCCTCTCCCACTGTGTCTGTGCCCCCCTCCCAAGGTACACAAACGCAAGCATTCAGACGCCCAACAGCCATCTACCTCACAACAGCATCAAGCCCATGCACCTGCACCCAAACACAGCTGACAGACACCTCTCACAACAAATCCCTCTTCCTACACTCCCAAAACCTTCTACCTCTTCCCGCCCCAATGTTCATAAGACATTTTTCCTCTCCACCATTGACCTCTACCCTCCCCCTCCCGCCATCCTTCACGTGTGGCCATGGTGGGTAAAACCCAGGCAAGCACATCAGACACCCAGTCCATGGGCCCAGTAGTGTCCACAGCAACTTATGGTGGTAAAGGATCCAGGCCACCAGCCAGCCTCACGGAATGGGTGCCTGCCCCAAGTGCTGCCCAGAAGGGCAAGGAGCCATCCCCCGTTGCTGCCAGGAAGGGCAAGGGGCCTGCACCAGCTGCTGCCCTGAAGAGCAAGGAGCCATCCCCAGCTGCAGCCAGGAAGGGCAAGGGGACTGCACCAGCAGGCAGGAAGTAGAAGGGGCCAGGTGCAGGGATTCAGTCGGAGCCCCCACTTCCAACCATGGTTGTGCTGCAGGGGATGGGCTGGAGCTTCCCCCCACAACCTCCACCAGGAGCACCAGCAGCACCGCCACCAGCAGTAGGCAGCCGTCCGAGGCTGCAGGGGATGGGCTGGAGCTTCCCCCCACAACCACCAGCAGTAGCAGCACCACTGCCACCACTGAACAGCTGTCCGAGGCTGCAGGGGATGGGCTGGAGCTTCCCCCCACAACCACCAGCAGCAGCAGCACCACTGCCACCACTGAGCAGCCGTCACCACCGGCAGACATTCTTTAGACCTGCCTCCATGGGCTGCTGTGTGGCCTGCCCCCTGTAAATCCTATGACACCAAGATGAGGGACTGTGACCTTGCGCTCCCCTGGATCAGAAGCACAGGGCACAATGCCCCCTCCAGAACCAGTGGGAATGGCACCCACTCACCCCATCCTCCCCAGGATGAAGATCACAGGGCACGATGCCCCCTCCAGAACCAGTGGGTACGGCACCCACTCAACCCATCCTCACCAGGATGAAGATCACAGGGCACGATGCCCCCTCCAGAACCTTGCATTCCCCAGAACAGAGCAATGGGCATGTTGCCCCTCCAGAGCATGTGGGCAAGTCATCCACTTGAGAGACTGTGGCCTTGCACTCCCCAGGACAAAGAGCAATGGCATGTTGGCCCCTCCAGGACCAGTGGTGTTGTTTCATCTGCTGGCTGAAGTACCCCCCCGTTCCACGTTCCCCCTGAGGTGCCTATCTATTTTTGAACTGATGCCCCTGCAGTGTTCTCTCCATGTTGTTGCAGGAGACAAGTGGGGCCTTGGACTTTGTGATGTGGCCCTGTGGCCCACGCATGTTGAGGACTGGGCAGCGTCCCTTGATTTGTACATATGTATATACTTTTAGATTGGATGTACGTATTTTTGCTGTATTTATTTATTGCACTCACTTTCATCTATTCGTGTTGTCCGTGCATTATTCCTCAGGGGTGTGGGGTATATTTGTTTTATTATTGCATCTGATTGTGTGTATGGTGTTGGTGGTGGTGGGGTGTTGTGCGTGTGTGTCTCACTCTCTTTTTCCTCCCTCCTTCCTCTGTGTGCTAGGTGACTGTACTCACTGTGGACATTCTTGCCATTGTTGGTGTTCGTGGTGAAGCAGGACGTAGAGGATCATAGGAAAAATCTGCAGCTTGGGCTCCACGGTGGAGTGGTTGTTCCACATGTCTTCAAAGATGAGTCCTTTCCCTTCTGAGCTCTGTTTCCACCAGGCTTTTGATGTCATTGGTACCGCCCCGGAAAAGGTGGCAGATTGGATTGTCAAAATATGGTGGGCGGAACATTGTCTTCCGCCTGGCTGTAGGCTACTTCCGCCGTGGTGCCTGTTGTTTCCACCCTGGTGGTCGGTGTGGTAAAGTGGATGTCTATCTGAGCTCTTTTCTCCATGGTCATAATTTGGCGGTAGTAACCACTTTATCACCAACCGCAAGGGTTGTAATGAGGGCCTAAGTCATTTACACCATGACTGACGGTATGTGAGGAAAAAGACAGTGTCCGGACAGCTTATCCCCAGTAGCTAGTGGTCACTGGGTGGACCCAAACCATATAGTAGAAGTCAGCCTCAGCAGAGGGGCAGCAGAGACAGACCGGGGTGACAGCTGGAAAAATGCAGTGAAGGAGCATCGGAGTCAGGTATGTCTGGTGGACACAATTAAATAGTGTGTATTTCAGGCTGGAATTTCAGGAGACTTCCTGCAGCTGTTCCAGCGCCTGGCTCCAATATTTGTCCATCTATTTTCCACCAACCCGAGGCTCCAGCAGTCCGCCGTACAGCAATGTGATTGGATGCCTGCCAGAGCCGTATTCTGATATCATCTGCAAGGACAAAGACATGGGTTGTTCAGATCGGTCCAGCTCCCACACCGCACCAATGCACTGTAGGTCAGGAACTGACCCACATGGATCTCATACCAATCCCGGATATATAGGAAGGACATCAAGAGCTTGTGTTTGTAAAGATCCCCCAAGGTGACAACTCTCACATCCACCCATGCTCCCACATCGTGGTGTTCCGCAAGGTTTCAAAATTCCAGGGGGCACCTGCAATAGCAAGGAAGAGGCATACGGAACTGGGCCACGATGAGGGGTCCCATAATAATATCAATGGGACCTGGCCACCGTGGTCTGCCACCCCATATTCCTCATGCCGCGTCTAGTGCCCTTGAGCCATCCAAGGCCATCTTGCCCATCTAAGTCTTGAACAAAGCAGGCCCGTTCCAATGTTAGGCTCAGTCCAAGTCACTGCATGGGTCAATCTGAAACCATTCTGCAGCTATGTTATACTGTTTGAAGTGTGGTGTGCCTAGGCCCCCTTTCTCTAGGGGTGCATACAACTTCTGTAATGCCACTCTTTTCCTCCCAGGGCTCCAGACCAAGGTGGTAAGAAACAAATTCAGGTCTTGAAAGAAGCACTGGGGCAGGGACATGGACAGGGCCAAGAAGTGATAGAGCTATCCAGGCAACACCAGCATCAACTTCCGCCGTAGAATCACCTTCATGCCATAGACAGGTTTAATGCGGAGGCCAGGTATGACTACTTTGAAGGTGTCCCACTCTATCCATCTATCAGACCTCATCCTTGTTAAGCTCAAAGTATTGCAGTACATGAGTGCCCACCGTCTCCCTAAGCCCTTTATCTAGGAGCACATGTGTGGGTAGTTTCCACATGGGTTTTTGGGTGTGACGCCTACCCAAACTCAACACAACCAGGAGAAAGCAATTGTCTGACAACATACAACCCAGTTATTCAGCTGATGAACAAAGGAGAGCATTTTGGGATTACCCAAAAGAAGATCAAACCTCGTGTGAAGTTGGTGGACCTATGAGAAAAAAAAATACTTTTGAACCATGGGGTTCAGTGAGCGCCATATGTCCTGGAGCTGACCATGCTGTAGCCAGTATGCTAGGTAGTGAGCCATTCTGATTGCCTGTGCACTATGAAGTGGAGGAGTGGACCTATCCATGAGTATCTCATGTACACAATTGAAGTTTTCCCACAGAGTCTCAGAGCTTGTGGATCCTGAATTAGTGTTGGTGAGATGGAGTTCAGAAAGTGAGATTGGCCTGAGTTAGGCACATAGAGCTTCACCAAAGCAATGGGCAAGCCACCCATGTGTCTCTCAATCACCACGTATCGCCCTTCTGGGTCCAAAATATGGTGAACACTCTGTAGGGAGACTGTGTGTGCTTCCCAAATCAACACCCCTCAGCAAACACCGAGTAGAGAGTATCCACCACTTGACCCCTCCAATGGTGCTACAGTTGCAACAACTCAACAAATATGGTGTGCATCTCTTGTAGGTAGGCAATGTGGATGTGTCTGCACTTTAGGTATGAATACAATTGGTGCAGCCGTCTAGTGGTCCCCATCCCCCTCACATTCCAGGACAAGAAATTGTAAATAAGAAGAGAATCAGTACTGCCTGTCACCATTGATATACTTTCTATGTGCCCCTCCCTCACACCCAACCACCTGCAACCCCTGTCCCCATCAGCAGCCCATCCACAACCACTCACAGACGATAAAAAAACACTAGAGCAACCATATAACAGTCGTCCTGAACTCCCCTCACCAGGTCAAGGCAAATACAGCCCCCAGACCTATAACGAAACATTAAGGAAAAGAAAGGGGGAAACTCCTTCAAGTCAATCAAAGTCCACCAATGTTGTAGGGGCAGTGGCTCCAGGTATAGAGAAGATATAAAGGGCTTGGTCCACTCACACTATGAAAGCCATGCGATACCAACATGTTCTACAGAGTACCTCCAGCCTATCTACATACAGTCATAACAAAGCGATCAAAGGCTATAGTATTGGTACTCAGATCACCAGTTCAGCAGTCATTGGGAATATTTATCACGCTGCATATTTGTTCTCCCCCCAAGGAGGACCCTGACCGGACAGTGGAGTTTGTAGCTTGGCTGTGATGGCATTCCAGTTCAGCCAGGGTCTGGACCTCTTCACTGACAACTTGTTCCTCTGATGGTCTGCCTCTATGGGAGATATTGTGCTGCTGCTGGTAGGATGGGTGTCGCTGTCTCAATCTCCCGAGACCCAGCTGATCTCCTGATGAAGACGCCACTTCCTTTGTTTCCAGCCACTCCAAGGCTACTGTTAGGGATCCAAAAAATGGGTAGTGCTAGAGTCCAGGACCCAGTTTCACCAGGAACATCAAGGAATAAGACAGACCCAGAAGGCACAGCTAACACTTGACTCGCATGAAGGAGCCACGCTGTGATGGTACGCCTGCTGTGTAGCCCTAATAAATGTTCACTGGGCTGTTTTCTACCTTCCAAGTGCCCTTTCTGCACACATCTGAAAGATCTGGTGTCAGTCCCAGTAGTTGAAGAGCCATGCCACCACTGAACATGGAGAGAACCCAGGCTTGGCGACTTACCAGGTACTCTGTGTGCCTGTTCCACAGAAAAGAATGTTGACCTCTGACCATCCAACACCATGTTGATCAACCAATCCTCGAGGTAAAGGTCCATAATGAGGCACTCTGTCTCCTCCTGGAGCCCCACAATATGAACATTGTTGTGCCACCATCTGGCATCATTCACTCTACTAAACAGCAGAGTCACCTCTGCCTGGAAGGCCTTCAGCTGAGACTGCATGTTCATCATTGAGGCTTGCCAGAGCGGATTAATTGGATTCACTCTGTCTGTCAGGTTGGTTTGATCCACCCTGAGTAAACTCATCTCAGCTGTCAATTCATCAAGTTTAGGGTCTAGTGTGTCCTAAACATCTCTTGCACCTTACCACCTGCAGTAACTGTCTGATCTGGTGCCAAAGAACAGTTGAGCAATAAGGGCATCAACACACCCCACCACAAAGCTATGTGAAAAGGTTGCTGCTAACCCAGTCAAGTGCCTATGTCAACTAGTATTATCCAAGGAGATCTGCTTAAGAAGCAATAAAGTTCCAGCATCTATCCACGGCACCCCTGCACTCTGCATCACCATGATGTAAAGTCAGTGTCACCACCGGAGCCAATTACACCTCCCACACGTCATGGCCACAGAACCCTATAACAAGTACTTCCACTGCCACGGCCTTAGTCGCTGCTGCTTTGTCCCCCCAAGGGGAATGTAGAATTGCTTCCTCACCAGTATCTGGTCCCATTTTTCCATGAGGTGGCCTGCAATGCTGTATCTGGACTCACCAGCCTTGGAAGGAAATAGTGAGAGAGGTGGCGTATCAGTCCCTACTTGTCAGTCCCATGGCCACTGTGCAGTACCAAAGGCCCTCCACATCGGGCTGCTGAGCAAATAGGGCTAAAGGTCATGGTCTCAAAGCCTTATGGGGTGGGGCCGACCGGTGCAGCGTGGGCAGCTCCAGGGCATTTCTATCACCTTTGGGCTATAGGGTGGTATCCCGACACCCAGGAGTCTCAGCAGGACTGCGCTGCGCTGCTCAGCCCCGCAGGTGTTCTGATCATATGCTCCTAGGCTCGTAGGGAGGTCCTCTTTCGGCTGTTGAAGCCACACAGTCAATGTGAGCCTCAGGTTTGATCCGCCACCTCTGCTACAGGGAAGTGCCTCACCCCACCGGCTTGGCTCTTCTCCAGAGCCCAAAAGAAGGGGCTGAGATCCTCTGTTGGCCATCAGGCCACACAGGCAATGCAGGCCTCAGGCCATCCATCTTACCGCCTCCACTGCTGTGGAGCGCCTCAACCCATCATCCCAGTTCTATCTCTACCACTGTGAAGGAGGGCATGGGGGGATCAAAACAATCATATTATGTGGGTCAGCGACGCAGTAGGGTATTGTTCGGTAAGCTAAGTGCATGGAGCTCCTTCACTGTGTGTCTGTCTTATCTGCCATCTTAATGACACCCTCTAACAACAATTATTACTTAAGAGGACTTCCCCTTTCTCTGTAATACAGGGACCCTTAAGAAATAGTAATAGTTAAAAAAAATTGTTTCCGACCTGTCCGGTTGTAGGAGTCCTTCATCCCTCTTTCCTCTGTTCCTGCAACGCTCCATCAGCACCACCAATTGCAGAAACAGGTGTTGCCTGGAACTGGGAATGGTAAAATAATTGTACTGGTAAAGGGAAAAAAAACTATAGCTCAAATGAAACCTGTAAGGAAATGGAGGTCAGAATGCCTATTTCCAAGCCTCCTCACTGCAGGCACCCTGGCATTTTTTTCTTGGCGGTCGGCGGTCCTGCCTGTGTAACTCATAATAGAGCAGTCTGGAAGACTGCCATCATGGTGGTCTGGCAGTCCGACCTCCAAACTCGTAATGAGGTCCTAAGTTGTAGTTTGAATAATAATATTGGAGATGTTCCCTTCCATAGAATAAGCCCAGAAACAAACTACATGACACATCATAAGTCAGAGCAATATGGTGATATGTTTTGCCTTCTGAAGTAGATGCGGGTAATTGCATACATTGCAATCCCTTGCATCCATAATGTCAATATACTCATAAAGTAATTTTGAATAGACAATCAGTGAATAATCTCCTCTAGATGCACCTACATGTAAATCTTTCTCCTCAATTAAAGGCAAACTATTGTCAGTGGGATTTGTTACTTCAGGAACATCTTTGTTTGTTTGTTTTATTGGCATTTTGAAACATAAAATCTCATAGTCAACAAGAATCATAGTTAAAAAGACAAACGTTAAAAATCTCACTATAAAATACATCTTATGCAATAATATACATGATTGTTAGAGAGAGCAACAGAATTGTAGTGCCAACAGCTTTAAGACGTCAATAATAAAAATAAAACTAAGTGCACAATTGCTATACATCTCAAAATGGGGGCTATATAAGTGCTCACAATAATTGGCATAGGCTATGATTGATGCAATATTAAAATCTGCTTCAAGTGAAACCTTATAAAATCATCCCAGCTTAAATCTGGGAAACTGACCATGTGCAAAACTTCGCAGATTTAAAGGCTCTTGAGTTTAGACCCTCCCAACCACGTGCTTTGAGAGCATCCACAACAGATAGACCCAGTCCACAACAAGTGATTATCTTAACACTTACTTCCCTCACATTTCTAGATCCAATAAACATTGATGATGATACTGAGATAAAAAGGATAGATTACATTTCAAAATAATTGCCATAGGCTATGATTAATACAACATTAAAATCTCCTTCAAATAAAACCTTATAAAACTGCCCCAGCTTTAGGCTGGGATAGTGAACATATGCACAACTTCACAAATAAAAAGGTTCTTGTTTGTAAAGCATCCCAGCCAAGTGCTTTAAAGCTTCGACAGTGAATAGACCCAGTCCACAACATATGATTATCTTAACACTTACTTCCCCTGTTAATGTTTCGCATTTATAGATCCAATAAATATTGATGATGATGCAGAGATAAAAAGATAAGATTAAATTCCATGCATATGATACTGGGCCAATAGCCCTGTGCAAAACAACGCAAATGTAAACTCTTTTCCAGAATCATCCCATCAAAATATCTATGAGAGCTCTAGACACTCGTAGCTAAACCTTTATACTGATCCAACCCCTCTTAGTGCTTTGATGGCTCTGTGACAAGTGGACCAGGTGCACGACAAGTATTTAGAAACAACACTTACCACCATAGTAGATGTGTCGCTTTTACAGGTTCTATAGGCATTGGCTCGGTCATAAAGATGCGATTTTGCAAAGTGGAATAATAAATTTTTTCCTGGGGATTTTATATGTAGGACAGAAAAAGAGAAAATGTTCGATTGATTCCACACCTAATTGGCATAGTTTACATTTGTTATCCTCAGAACTGTTTCACGACCATCAGGCGGTGTAAACATTGACAGGTAGAGAACCATATCTAAACTGGAGGAATAGAGAACAAGCATAGGCCGGAATGGGCAGGTCAAAGAAATGTTCAGCCCGTGACTCCTGCTTGACAAGCAAAAATTCTAACGTCTAGCAACGCAACCTACTCCTCTGGGAAATCCGATCATTTACTCTCCCCGATATCTCTGCTTGACAAGCAGGGCCTCATCGGCTGAAATCAATTCAGGGTTCAACCAAAACTGGAGGAAGCCCAATTCGACAGAACCAATTTCATCTCCTGCAGCCAACTAACTTCATCTAAACAGCTCGAGCATCCTAATAAATCTCTAATTCTCTCCCTAAAAGGTTCCAGTTCCTCTGCCTTCCAGAGCCGAAGCCAATACACGGGGTCATCAGGGCAACATGATCTTGAATGTTATTCAATCCACGATCCAGTCTTAAAGTTACTAACGGGGTGCCCTTTCCCAGCCTAGCTATGTATCTGTTAAAATTATTTTCTTTAACTTGTAGGATGTTCTGCTGGCTGTTAAAGCCCCACAATTCTGCTCAGTATAGGACAGCTCCCCTAGCTTGGGCCTTATAGATTTACACAATAGGATTTAATGGGGGACTTACAGTAGCTTTAGGTTTGCCACCCACTGCCCCCTCTCTGACATATAATATGGGCACTTTTACTAATATGTGTGTCCCATCAACCCAAATCCATCAATCTGATCCCCAAATGGTCGATCTTGTTGACTCTTTCTAGAATGACAGAATTCATTGTTATGCTAGCCTTCTTCTTTCCCTGACAACAGATCATCAATTTTGTTTGCCTGACATTGACCTCAAGATCAAAGTCTTCACAAAAGAGGCAAAATTGGTTAAGTACGTTTTTTAATCCCTTATATGATTTTGCCATAATAACGGTATTATCAGCATTGAGCAGTCCCGGTATTTTCTGTGGCGAATCATTCATACAGTTCTTCAAATATTTAATGCAATTGTCGATAAACAAGCTAAAGAGGGTGGGGGCAAGAACACAGCCCTGTCTCACCCCCCTCTCAGTGATAACTGGATCTGTCAATTCACCATCCCTGCCGCATCTAATACGGGCAAACGTACCTTTGTGAAGTCGAAAGATTAGGTTCAAGAGACCACTGGGGACTTTCATTTTGCTCAATGTGTGCCACAGCTTATGTCTTGGAACCAAATCAAAGGCTGCATGGGTATCGATGAAGACGACATATAGGTTCCCTCCACTGATATCCACCGTCTTCTGTCTGATTGCCATGAACCTCACCACTTGGTGAATTGTGCTAACTGCAGGCCTAAATCCTGTCTGTACACTTGCAATGGCCCAGCTCTCCTCAATCCACTCCTCCAAACGGTTCAAACCCTGTTTTTCAAAAAACTTTTGGAGGTTGACTAGCAGGCTTATAGACCGATAATTTGATGGATAACTGGGATTTCCCTTCTTATAGAGGGGGACTACTTCTGCCCTTTTACAAGTATAGGGGATGGGCACACCTGCAGCCACTGCATTACAGACCTTATTTTAGTAAGGTGTCCAAATGTCGAGGTTTGATTTATAGAGGTCACCCGGTATTTTGTTGAGGCTGAGGGCTTTGACCCACTTAAGGGAAGATATTGCTACCTTGGTCTCAGCTAGGGAAAACTTAGTTGGGGATACACTCTCTTCCCCACTAACACTCCTCTCTATGGAATTGTGCTCAACAGTTCCAGAGTAGAGTGAAATGAAGTGTTTAACCCATTCATCAGGAATAATTGATACCTCAGACAGGGGCTGAGGTTCCTCACTTTCATTTAAAACCAATTTCCAAAACTTCCTGGCATCCTTATTTCTTGCTGCCTCTAATAGGGCTATCCAATACTTCTCTTCCCAGCTTCTCCGTGCCATGGTTAACTCCAACTTATAGTTTTTCCTCAATTGTGTGATTGAACCTCTAGTCCCCCTTTCAAGGTCCCTCTAAAGCCTATTCTTAGCTACTCTGCAATATCCATTGTACCACCTATCATTTCACTTAATTCTAATTTTGCCTGTAGACTCTTTAACGAATAGTTCTTTCAGGCGATCAAATAATTTCAAATGCTCAGTCAATATCCTTCCCTCATGCTGCCCGAATTGGAGCATGAGTTCCATTTGGTTTGCCAATAATGTATACATGACTGCAGTGGTGCACAGGGAAGAGTTGATTGTTTCCCAATTGCCATTTGTCTATTATTTGTCATAGTGAGATGCTGATCAAAATCCTTAGAGACAGGGGCCCCAATCACAGGTAGCAACCTCCTGATAGTAAGTATTAGCGGATCGTGGTCACTTTCCTCATGCTCCACTACCAGCATGTCTTCCATATGTCCCACAAGGGCATATTTAATAAGAAGCAGTCAATGTGACTCCTACATGTCCCTCCTCTAAATGCAGGAGAGGGATTTATGTCTGATCGAGAGCACCCATTACATGCTCGAAGGTCGTGGGCAAGCCTGATATTAACAATTTTGAGTGTCACCCTAGTCAATCAAAGTCCTTTACTCTTCAGCAGTTGTAGGATATCCCATAAACTGTCCTCTTCTTGATAGAGCTCCTGCGCCAATGTGTAAGGATCAAATGTAGCATTAAAATCCCCAGCAATCAGGATATGGTGGGCACTGTTTCTGCTGTCTAACGTATTATCCAGAGCACTCAAATCTTTGGATTCACAGCTTCTCCCAATGCTCCTACTATAGATATTTACTAATAGTAGCGATTGCTCTTTATGGGTGGACACAACTAAGCCCTGTAGGTCAGTACAACCCATGTCCAATTCTCTCACTTGACACTAGAGGGAGCCACTGATCCATATAAGTGAGACCCCCCCGAAGGTCTACCGGAAGACACCCTATTTGCTGGAATCCAATAGCTCTTGTAACCTGATCTGTACTTGTGCTCCGCGGCCCACGTTTCCTGAAATACATAAATCGTTTGCTTGTCTATATAAAAAAAACATTCTGGGATGGACATTTTGGCTTCTATCCCTCCTATGTTCTAACTATTAATGTTGACTGGCTTCTCGGACAATGCTTGTGACTGAATCAGAGGTGAGGCCACTGGAGTTAAGTTGTGTTTCGATTCAGCCTCTGGGGGAACATCACCATGGGTAGGAGTATCAAGCGCATCTAAGGCTACCATCGGCCCCCCTCCTCCAAGTTGCCCCTGCTTAGCCCCATCTTTAAGTCAGTCCCCTTCAGACAATGTGGAAGGAATCTGCCTGCATATAATCTGTTGGAGAGGGGGAACACTATTTTGGGCACAAGAACTACCAAGCCTCTTGGGCCAATTTCCATCCCCTTAGTAAAGATGAAACCTGAGTGGGGATAAAAAGCTGCGAGTCTACACAAGAGAAAACCCCTAGACAGTGGACCAACTTTGCAACAATTTAGAAAGATCTGATTAACTATAGCCAGAGAGTTAAAATTTACAGCAATACAATCCCCTTCACAGAACTTCTCCAACGCGCCCATTCCATTAGTATTTAGAATGCCTTGGAGAATGTGAAATTAGCATTATTATGTAGCCATTGAATTACCTTGTTTTTCAGTTATGTATAGTTCACTGAACTGTTTGACTGTAAACTGGGTACATTAGTAATCACTGCCACATAAGGGCTGGCCTCCGGGGGAAGATGTTAAACCCCGTGAAGACTGTCACTACTTCTTGCCGTCTTCAGAATATTTGCTGCCTGTCGTTTAGAAGTCGCCCTGTCATCCTTGGTCACTAAATTGATGTCTGGAACATCTTTAGATCTAATGTTTAGGTAAGTTCAACCCTACAAGTGAAGCAATTAATACTATAGGTATTATGCCTAACAATCCTGCAAATATGTATCTACCACTATTGTTACCAGGTTCCATGGCTTTTTTGAACTTAGACTGATTAGTGAAATGCAGCAGCAGCTACTTCTTCTCTGTTGATTCCCACTTGTGCAATACTTGCAAACAATGTCCATGCAGTTAAATAAAAATTTTATGTACAATGTCTATGTGACTTTTCCTTAGCCTTACTTTCTTCTACATGACAACTCAAATCTTCTACTGTAGACTTGGACCTGGGTACTTTTCTTTTTCCCCACAAAGTCTATTGAAATGTCTCTAATTTCAAAGCTCAGCTCAGCCACAAAGTTCAATTCAAGAAGGCTCAGTTGGTTTCAAATTGTGACAACAAAATGTCCCAAATTCTCTCTCTCAGTCATTGGCAACCAGTTATGTCTGCTTAGATGCAGAGTACCTCTAACATTATACTTTTGCTCTCTTTGATCTCTGCACTACTGTCCCTTCATCATCACTGCCACTTAGGCCAGATTCCTCAGATTGTTCTGAGATAGTGTGTGCTACCCGCATTTCAGGCAAACTCTGTCCTCTTGGCCACTGGTCTCTAGGCATTACTTGCTTTACTGCAGCACCAGGCCCTTTACCAGGAGCTGAATTTGATGTTGTCAACACTTCAAGATGAAACCCTTTTCTTCTGACTTCAATTGTTGACTCATTCAGATCCTGTTCAGGCCAAACATTTGCTGGCTCAGACTCCTACTGGCCTCCACAGCTTGGCCAAACTCTTATCTTTTCTCACTGTAACCACAGCACTTCAGGTAGAGGTGCTATTATATCATCAAACAGACAAGGGACTCTGCTAGTATGCGCTGCATGCACCCAATTAGGGAGACCTCCACACTTTGCATCTGTTGTAGTGACTAAGATAACCTGGTAGGGTCCTCTCCTTCGAGATTTCCAGGCATACGTGGTTCTGTACCATAACCCAGTCGTCAGGAATATAGTTATGGCACTGCTCCTGTTGAGGTTCAGCTGTAGCCTCTCCAACCTCATGAGACACAGAATGCAGCACACCAGCTAGTGTTTTGCAGTAATCAAGAACCATGTCATCTGTAATGACCACAAACACATTTGCAGGCACATCTGGCAATCTCATGGCTCTGCTCATGATGTTCGCATTGGGTGACAATTCTGTCCTCCTACCAATAGTACTATGAAGACTCATCAACACAAGTGGCAATACATCAGGCCATTCCAAAGAAGTGGAAGCACACACTTTATCTAGTCTAGATTTCAGCATCCCATTGACTTGCTCCATGATACCAGAAGTCTCAGGCCAGTAACTGCAATGTAGCTTCTGCTCTACTGGCAATGCTGCACACAATACTCTCAGGACCTCATTGTCAAAATGGGTCTCTCGGTCTATCTCCAGAAAATTCGGGAACCTGAAACTGTGGATAAGTTCCCTTAACAACAGTTTAGATACTGTGAGACTGTCATTACTTCTGGTCAAAGAGGCTTCAACCCAACGTGACAAGATGCACACAGTCACCAGGACATATCTCAACCTGATGCACACAGGCATTTCGATGAAGTCCAACAGCATCCTGTTAAAGCGACCACCTGATCTCCCTATGAGACTCAGGGTTACTGCACTTTTTTTGCCTACTTCATCTGCTGCCATACAAGACACCTGTGACATAATGCTTCAGCCATCAGTCTGAACGTAAGATTAAACCATGTCTGCCAAAACAATCACACCATAGCATCCCTTCCTGAGCTGGTCCATGATAATGTCTTGCCATTGGGGGTAACAAACTATCTGGCAATATAGGTCCTCCATATCCTGAAACCCAAATGTCATCCTCATGTCTTTTAATACAACCAGCTCTAATCCAACATTGCTGTTCTGCTTCTAGCACTTCCTCTTACAGTCTCTTAACTTCCTCCCAGGTCTCTGCTGTGATTAGCAAAAGGTTGTGATTGGTCTCATCTGTTCCTTCATCTTGATATTCACCATTGAAAGTACAAGCATTTAAGGAACAACACTTTCCACCTCATACTTTATAGTCGCAATCTGAGCAAGTAATTGTAATTCTTTCAACAGATTATGCGTACGTTCTCCTCTGTGACAGCAGAACCTGAAGAGGTCATAAAATCTTGTTGTGACCATAACTGTCCAAAGTTATGAATAACACCAATACCATACTATCCGTGTAAATGATCACTTCCAGCTGGTCTGAAACACAGCATGCTCTAGTAAGAGCAACCAATTCAATCACTTGTGCTGAAAACACTCCTTGAAGCCAGGAGGCTTCAACCACACCTGAGACAATACAGACTGCATAGGCAGGTCACAGGCTTCCTTCATGAACCATCAACAAACATCAAATGATCTGATTCGGGTAGTGACACATCTTGTATGACAGGTCTTGCATTGGTACACAGTTCAGTAACATCTAGATAGTTATGCGCAACTTCACTTTCAACATCATTATTTCCAGGAATGAGCAACAAGTTTACAGGATTCAATGTTGTACGTCTTTTGCTCATGTTTAGTCAAACGGCTATTGGTAAGATGTTGGGTTCTGGCAAGGATCAACAATATTTCTACAGAGTTGGGGACAAAAACATTCAAAGGATGACCCATAACAATGCTCTTGCACTGTTTAATGCTGACACTTGTTAGGGCCACAGCTTTATGACAGCCAGGGAACGCAGTAGGTACTGGGTCAAATGTAGTGGAAAAATAGGCAACTAGTCAGCGAGCATTCCCGTGCTTCTGAGTTAGCCCTGTGGTAGCAGAGCTCTCTCTTTCACTGCAAAATGAAGCAAGGCATTTATTCTAATCGGGCATTCCCAGTGTTGGGGTACAGCAAAGACTTTCTCTCAGCTCTGAGAAAGCACACATACAAGTGTCATCCCAGGGTACTGGATCTGGCACATCCTTATGCATCAGCCTCTGTAAAGGCTTAGCCATTAGGAAAAAGTTGGAAATCCACCAGTGATACTATCTCACCATTCCCAAGAACATCCTGACTTCTTTCTGAATTGTTGGCGGATTCATTTGGAGACTCGCTGAGATTCTCTCTAGTGACACCCCCCTCGCTCCTTTCTCAATGTGATGTCTGAGGTATAGAACTTCTCTCTTATAATATTGCAACTTTGTTGGGGATACTTTATGTCCTTTCTCAGCTAAGAGGTTCACCAGGGCAATGGTATCATGCCTGCAAGTACCCAGAGTATTTGACGCGACCAATAGGTCGTCAAAATACTGGACCAAGACTGGACCAAGACTGAAGGAAAAGGCATTTATTCTTTTTAAGGATCTGGTTGAAAATGAAAGGACTCTCCGTATACCCTTGTGGGACTCAGTATCTTGCCAAAACACAACTGGCAAACTGAAATGCGAAGAGGAATTGGCTATTCTTGATCAAGGGCATGGTTAAAAAGACTTGGCAAAGATCATTTACAGTGAACCACTCTGCCTCACATGGAATTTGAAATAATATCACAGCTGAATTGAATACCACAGGACAACAAGGAACTACAATGGCATTTATCTTTCTCAAATACTGTACTATGTAGTACTTGCCCGTAGGTTTCTGCAAGCCCATAATTGGTGACTTAGATGGACTCCCTATATCCTCTTTTAGTATGCCTTGTGGAGTAATTTAGTCAATCACAGAAATAATCCCAGCAAAGGTTTCAGGGGTCAGATTATACTGTGGAGTTTTCAGATATTCAGCATTAGGTTTCACTGTTATGAGGATAGGTTTAAACACCTTTGGTGAGACCTATGTCTTTTCCTGAAAAGTCCCAGACTCCAGGTCACACTGTATCTCTCAGCTCTTGAGGCAAATCTTCACTTGTCAATATTGGGTACACTCTGATATCTGAATTCTGGTGTACAAGTTTAAAGGCAACATCTTCATCATGAGTTTGAAACTCAATGCCTTTCATGGTACAATAAATGGAACAATTCAGCTTATACAAAAGGTCACGTCCTATCAGACTTGCAGGACTCGAATTATACAGCACAAATCAGTGATTCTACTCAAAGGATTTTACTTTAACAGGTACAGCTCTAGTAACAGGGCTAGTCAATTGTTTATTGGCAACTCCTACAACTCAGATTCTTTTTCCCAAGAAGGGTAATTTGGGAACCTCTGCTGTTCTCACAGTAGGGTGGGTGGCACCAGTGTCAATCAAGAATGATACAGGGTGACCATTCACTTAACAATCCTTGAAAGGACCACCCTGGTCAACCTCTAAGGTTGCACCAAGTAAGCAATCCTCCTCCCTTCACAGGCACAGTCAATGTGACAGATCTGAATTGCAGTCCTCATCTGTTTGTACCATAGGGTACTCCTGAGATATACCCTGATTCACAAAAGCATTTTTGTTTGCATTGTCGACCTGATTCAGGCCACATATGGAAGCAGTTGCATTCTGTTGTGACGTTGAGGCTTTTGGAACCTGCGTTTCCTTGAGTGTGGGGAACATGAACATTTGGAGTTCTGTGTCTCCGCATATACTGTGTCTGAACTTGATTACTAATAACCTGAAGTTGTACAAATCCTCTATTCTGAATCTGGTTCTCATTCATCATGTTACCAGCATTGAAACAATACGTCCGCTTCCATGCCCTATCCTACAGCAAATGTGAAAAGGACTTGGTTTTTAAAAGTAGCCATAGCAATCCTTGTACTCAGATCAATTCGGATACCCCAGCCTCTACTCTGTTGTGGAAATCCAGCATCACCTTGCATCAACAAAGCTCCCTTTTGATACACTGCCTGCGTAGAACCAACATTCCCAACAAACTGCTGATTCTGACTTCTTTGTGCAGCTTTCATTTGAGCCATCATCAGCTTCTCTTTCAATTTCTTTTGCTTCATCTCCAATTCAACACTACAGTATTTGGGATGCATTTTCATCAATTGACTTACTCTGCCAACAAATCAAATGCTGTTGAATCATCGTGCAAATCTCGGATCTCAATCAATGCACATACCTGACCACAAAATGTCCTATATATTTAGCCTCAATAGTCTAAAGTTTAAATGCTTGTAGCAGTATTTCATAATAAGAATGTATTAACTGCTTAGACTCTTGGTTGTCCTGTCAATCAAACCCAATCAATGTCTTTAGGAGACACCATTGATTTCAAGAATGCAGTCACCTGTTGATAATTCCTCATCACCATTAGAGATGGAGCCTTCATTGTTGAATGTCTCGTATGTTCTTTTACAAGCCAATCCACAGCTATTTTACATCCCGCCCATAAATCACTTGGAACCACAATCTCAAACATGGTATTCAAATCTATCCACAGGACTTTTGGGGCCATATTTATACTTTTTGACGCAAAACTGTGCTAACGCAGTTTTGCGTCAAAATAATTAGCACCGGCTAACGCCATTCTGAAGCGCCATGCGGGCGCCGTATTTATTCAATGACGTTAGCCGGCGTTAGCCGCCGGCGCTGCCTGGTGTGCGTGAAAAAAAACGGCGTACACCAGGCAGCGCCGGCGTAGGGGGATATGGAGCTTGGGCGCCAAAAAATGGGGAAAGTCAGGCTGAGGCAAATTTTTCACCTCAACCCGATTTGCGCCATTGTTTTCGACTCCCAACCCCCATAGAAATGACTCCTGTCTTAGCAAAGACAGGAGTCATGCCCCCTTGCCCAATGGCCATGCCCAGGGGACTTCTGTCCCCTGGGCATGGTCATTGGGCATAGTGGCATGTAGGGGGGCACAAAACAGGCCCCCCTATGCCACAAAAAAAAAAAAAAAAACACTTACCTGAACTTACCTTAATGTCCCTGGGATGGGTCCCTCCATCCTTAGGCGTCCTCCTGGGGTGGGCAAGGGTGACAGGGGGGGTCCCTGGGGGCATGAGAGGGCACCTCTGGGCTCCTTCCGAGCCCACAGGTCCCTTAACGCCTGCCCTGATCAGGCGCTAAAAAACGGCACAAAAGCGGCCGTACGTCATTTTTTTTGACCCGCCCACTCCCGGGCGTGAATTTTGCCTGGGAGTGTAAATACGGCGCACATGCCTCGGAGTCAATTTTTTAGACGGGAACACCTACCTTGCATATCATTAACGCAAAGTAGGTGTCCACGCTAAAAAATGACGCAAACTCCATGGACTTTGGCGCTAGACGCGTCTAACGCCAAAGTATAAATATGGAGTTAGTTTTGCGTCGGAATTGCGTAAAAAAAAACGACGCAATTCCGGCGCAAACAGAGTATAAATATGCCCCTTGATATTTTCACAAACTGGTCAACATGCCTGTACCATTCCATTGGTTTTTCCCCCAATTTTGGGAAATCATTTGTGAATGACACAAGATCACTTTAACTCCAGGACATGTGATCAAACCCTTCATCAGATATTTCCAGGAGAATTTGTATATCCTCCTCCTCTGCTCCAACTGGTGGCAGTTCTTATCTTACCTTACTTGGTTCCTTCTTCTTTACCCATCTGCCTTCACATCTATCCAGCTCCCTCCTTTTTTTAATCAATCCAACTAATTCCCTAATCTTCAGTTTCATTCTTGACTATCTCATGTTAGAAAGGCCATGGTCATTAAAGCTTAAATGGTTACTTCTCTGTAAGGCTTTGGATTTATTCAAATCACTTTCCTATTTATGAGCTAATTCAGCCAACCTTTCATAAACCTGTCCTGCACGTCTTGTAATATCTTTGCATATGAACAAGAGCTCATTTTCTTGGTAAGTATCTAATTGAGACATGTCAAGGGTCCCAAGTATCATCTCATTTAATTCTAATTTTAACTTCGCCACATCTATTGTCTTTTCTCTTTCTAGAGCTTGAATTGTCTCCCCACTTGCGCCTGAACTTTCACCTTTATCTTGAATGTCAATACCTTTGAGCCAATCATCTAGCTCTTGAGCACTAAAACGTTGCTGCTCTTCGGGGGAATTAATGATTATCTCTTCTGTAGAACTACTAGGATTTGCATTATCTGGTGAATTTCAAATGGACATATCACAATTTGGCAAACCTAAGAGCGTTCCTGTCCTAGAGCTACTGCAACTAACATTCAGAGGTGCATTTGTCTTGGGCACAAAAAAGGGTGTTGACCTTTGAGGCAACCTCACATATGGGTAAAAACCTGTTTGACTTAAATGCTGGATCTACACTTGCAGTACGCTGAGTATTCAAACATGTTGGGACTGAAGGGATTCTTCTAATTGTCGAGGGCGCAGGATTGCTACCTGAGGTAACTATTTCAGTGGGAACAGGTAAGATATGTGTAGTACTTCCTTCCTATCACTCCAAGTTAATACAAAGGAACTACAGGACCAATGGTGACAGGAACAGGCAATGCATCTGGGTTGTTCAAGGCAGATACATTTTGAGGAACTATCATTCTTGAACCTCTTCCTTCGAATTTGAGCCTACAGTTACTAGTGAGGTAGGTACATCAGAATTCCCATTGGATTACATTATTTGGGAGTGGATGATTTAACAATAGTTCATTTATGAAATCCTCACTTGAATCATTATCACTGCCCTCCTTTACATTCTCGGCATCATCTATCTCTTCCTTCTATTTCTTTTGTTTACCTTTCATTCTTCCTCTCTTGCCAATGCAGGATACAGCCTAGTTCTCTCGCACACATCAGTTCTCCATGTCTTTTGCTCTGCATCCCACCTAGCATCCGTACAAGCGCATATTGTTGTCTTGACCCTTCCTTGGTATCTTTCCTTCTGTTTCTGATGAGCTATGTGTTCCCAAGCATTAAGTGCTTGATATTGTGCAGGTCTAGGAGGCAGTTTCATGTCATACAATACCCTCCTTAAATGTTCAATGATCTTCAAATTACGTGTGTCATTGAGTGGAAATGCCAGTGCACCCTTAATCTCAGTGATTTTATGCTATTGCTCAAGCAAGAAACATGTGTGAAGACCCACATTTATTGCTGTATAATGGCCTAGCATACCTTCGGGAGATGCCTCTACTCCCACTCTAACAGGTATGGTCACACCTCCTTTTATTAGACTTCGTAGTACTTTAAAGAATTCATTTTTCAATCTAAGTATAGAAATTTCACAAAACATTTTCCGTCCAAAGCAGGAAATGATCCTTCACCCACAATTCTCTGTTCAGCGTCCACAAGTAATACCAGCACAATTCTCTGTGACGTATCCGACAAATATCAGCGTGGCTCTACACCAACCGATCAATACCAGCGCAGAACCTTGTGATGTCAACCTCATTTTTTGCAGCAGCTCACCCTCCTTTACAATTTTTCATGAACACACTCTCTCTCAACAATCTATGCAAAAAAAAAAAAAATGCAAGCAATGCCAACAACTAACTTTGTCTGCTCCCCTATGGAAATTAAAGTATTCAAACACTTCAAGAAACTGTCCAGAGTAACGCTTTATGACCTGCCCCAACACACACTCAAAAGAAGTTCCAAATAGCGGTATCTCACTCGGACTGATGCAGTTCCTCCATGAGCATAGAGATTCACTATACCAACCACACCTCACAATCATGCATAGATAAGGTCCCTATCTAATAATGTTGTTGATGACCCACAACACAGCAGATAACTACAATATATGTATTCTTCACTTTTCAATATCATATCAGATCCCGGGATCTTAGGCCATGACATACCCGATAACCACTTCAACTTCTTTGCATTAAGTGCCACATTCACAAAACAACCTAAAGTATCTCCGCAGAACACCACACAATAACTGCAAAACACAGCAAGCTAATCATGAGCAATTGCAACATGCAATCCTATTGATACTCACACCTCTTCTGTAATGACTCGTTCCCAAACTACTGGAACTCCATCAGTCCTCTGAACGATCCATGGGCTTTGGACCTTTGGGCTGGGTTTTTGACAATTTCTAAATGGGCAACACTAGCTCCCTCACCTTGCTGACAAGCCAGCTGCTACCAGGTGATGGAGCACTGGACCTTCCTCTCAAAATTTGGTTACCTGATGGACCTTTCTTGTTGAGTCGGGAGCTGGAAGGAGTTAGCATCAGTCAAAATTTCCAATAAACAATATAACACATTAGGCTACACAATTAGGACCGGGAATCAGGAATAAAGTTAAGGAGTTTATTACAAGTTAACAGTCAGGTTAATTTAAATCAGTCTCAAAAATATGCTATAGAGAAACAAGATTACAACAGGATAACCTAATCTCCTGAAGAAGTTTAGGTGAATAAGCATGAGACAAAAAAGAGGTTCAGGTACAGCAATACAGAATATTACCAATAAAATCTGGTGCGAAGAGAAACGTTTTTGATCTTGTCTCCTAAACATGAATAATGACTAAAGTCATCTAGCTTATGGCCTATATAAATGAAAATGACTAAACTGGGGAAGATCTAAAAAAGTCAGGAAAAATGTTGAAAAAGGAGTAAAATGTATGTCCACTTACATATCACAGAAAATGTCACCAATTCAGAAGCTTGGTCAGGAGTCTTCTAGAGAAAGATTATAGTTAGTTAAAGGGCAAAAAGAGGACTGCATCTATCAAAGTCCAAAGGGATAGTCTCACATCAACTTGGAAGGCACTTGTTAATGCCACACAAATTTTCAAAGCAACACCCCTCGGTCACGCCATCAGGAGTTCTGTTATCGTTTCCTCACATTTTGAACTGCAATATTTGTGGATTCTCCCAGACCAGTCCTGAGAATGCCATTAGACTTGGGCACCTCTAAATCCTTGTAACATTACTGAATAGAGACTGTCAGTTAACACTCTGTTTCTCCATGTCCCTCATCAAGATCTCTTTCTCAGTCTCTCTATCACCAGTACAGTGTAACATCCATTCTCAAGCTAATAATTCTTGTGAATGATCCTGCAAAGAAACATACATGCAAGCAGAAATGAAAACTAACATTTAGGGCCTCATTATGACCCTGGCGGGCGGCGGAGGCCGCCCGCCAGGATCCCGCCCTCCAAATTACCGCGCCGCGGTCAAAAGACCGCGGCGGGTATTACGAGTTTTCCCCTGGGCTGGCGGGCGGTTCCAGTTAAACCGCCCGCCAGCCCAGGGGAAAACGACCTTCCCACGAGGATGCCGGCTCGTAATCGAGCCGGCGGAGTGGGAAGGTGCGACGGGTGCTACTGCACCCGTCGCGTATTTCACTGTCTGCAAGGCAGACAGTGAAATACATTTTGGGGCCCTCTTACGGGGGCCCCTGCCGTGCCCATGCCATTGGCATGGGCACGGCAGGGGCCCCCAGGGGCCCCGCGACCCCCCCTACCGCCATCCTGTTCATGGCGGCTTTCCTGCCATGAACTGGATGGCGGTAGGGGGGGTCAGAATCCTCATGGCTGCGGAGCGCGCTCCGCAGCCATGGAGGATTCCAATGAGCAGCGGAAAGTCAGCGGGAGACCGCTGACTTTCCGCTTCTGACCGCGGCTGAACCGCCGCGGTCAGAATGCTCATTGGAGCACCGCCAGCCTGTCGGCGGTGCTCCCGTGGTCGGTGGCCCTGGCGGCCACCGGCCGCCAGGGTCAGAATGACCCTCTTAATGTTGAAAGAAATTCAGGCCTAGACACGTCAAGTTTAAATCTATAACTCAATGGTGCACATTTTATACGTGTCAGTTGTGCACATCTTACTACAAATATATAAGAATGTCAGTACATGAATTCACATTAAACTCATATTACAGTTTTATGTAAAAGCAGTGCGATTTTGAATACACAATTAAAATGCAAGAGAGCACTACATTTTAAATGCAAATGTGAAAACATTGGTGCACATGTTTACATGAACTCTTCTCGTTTCTAAAGTAAATGCAATTCAATAATGTAAGGATGGTTTTCTATCACATTTTCAAAAGACGACATTTTATTTAATAAGTTTAAGGCAACACAGAGTATTTGATTTTCAAGCCCTACAGTAAATGCACCCGAGTACTGAGTCTAAGTGCAACACCTTACATTAATAACATTAGAACTCACAAAGTATGTAGTGCTAAGTGCACATAATATATTGCGTACATGTGACGTGTAATGGTGGAGCCAAAATTACACTGCTCCACATCTAATGCTAAACACATGCTAGGTTATTCACTAATAAAGCTACTATTTTAAAATAAATAAGTAAAATAAACAATCATCTTGATTGACTTTGGTAATATCTATGTTGAACAGTGTGAGGTTATGATCTTCACACATCTCACGTAGTTTAGTGTTTGCTTCCATGAGCACAATTTCTCCTGATAAGAAAACCTAAGTCGTAGTATTAAATTAACATTCCAAATACCTAGTTTTAAAAGCAGTATGGGTTAGTTTGCAGCTCTAGTCATGGAAATACTTCGACCTACGTTGTACTAAGTGCTGGATTTACATTTTAATGCCTCAAAAGATTTCTGATATTTTTTTAATAAGGCTGATCTCCTCCAGAAGCCACACTTTATGTTTTGCTAGGAACATGGGTGTTAGACGAATACACTCTGGCAAGTGCTGCCAATACCACAAGAGCAAGAGAAAAAAGTGATAAAGATAAAACCAAGCAGAAAACACATCAAGTGGGGCTACTGCATCAATTCAGCAGTAATCTATCAGTTGCTGTTATTGAGTAGCCTGTTTCTCTCTGCGTCATTGACTACTAGGTTGAGTATAATACAATTCATCTTACGCATCAACTTTACAACATGTTCTTGGATGAGTAGCTTTTGCTAGTGCATTACTATCTGTCCTTGTAGTAGTTGTAAACAGCAATGCAGTTTTCTGCACCTGGATATACACATTTCGCTTTGATTAAAGGTCTTCAGAAGAGTAGCCAAGGATGTGCTCTAGCAGAGTAGTGGTAGTGTGTGTACCAGCAGGAACCCTGGGTTTACAGATGAAGTTGCAAGGTATGCTCCTGTCGAGTATCATATACATCCTACAACACACTTTTAAGTGGATACCGGGAGGGAACCAAGTCAGTTGTTTCGAGGTAGAGATATATGCTTGAACTATGCTTGGTTGATAATTAGTCGAGTCAATGAATTATGAAAGGCTATGGTTGGTTTCAATTAGAACTCTGGGAGGCAGTGAGTCATATGATCTCTCACGAAAGTGTGATAAGGCAAGGGCATGGACTAATCTGGAAGAACATGAAAGGGAAGAAATGTTGAATTTGCATATTAATGTAAACTGTAACCATGATGTTTGTTTTTTAGGTGTACCTATGAGATGTATTCGGATCACATAGTGTATCATCCTACCCTTGTATTTCCTGTACCAGGATGATGCCCTACTCTTTCTATCTGCAGAAATGTCTGCCACTAAACACATTGGGGGTCATTACAACATTGGCAGTAAAAGCCGCTTACTGCCGTGCAGAAGACCACCAACACACCGCCGTGGCCGCGGAATTCCGCCACGGTCATTATGACCCAAAGCCCGGAATCCGCCAAAATCTAGACACCTACACAAGTCTGCCACACCAAAGGTCAGTGCTAAACTGGTGAAAACAAAACCTCCACCGTCACGCCAACAGGAATACGCCCACACTGTCACAACCCACGAATCCACGCGGCGCTCTTTTAACCACGGTAATCCATTGGCGGTACACACCGCCGCGCTCAAAATACACACACACTTACAAAACACTACCACATTGGACAATTCGAAATACACACACCTGATACACATACACACACCACTCCCACACACCCAATACAATATAAAACACCCACCCACATCACCCACAATCCCCTACGACCACAATTGCGACAGAAGGCCAGAGAGAAACACCACCATCTACAAACTCGCATCCACAGGCACTCAACACCATCACCCACATAACATCCACGCACCTCACACAAAACACCTCTAAATATCACCCCACAATTCACAACACACACCACCCCACACATCACCCGCACCACCCCATGGCACCGCAGAGACACCCCAGGTTCTCTGAGGAGGAGCTCAGGGTCATGGTGGAGGAAATCATACAGGTAGAGCCACAGCTATTCGGGTCACAGATGCAGTACACCTCCATAGCTAGGAAGATGGAGCTATGGCAAAGAATCGTGGACAGGGTCAACGCAGTGGGACAGCACCCAAGAACTAGGGATGACATCAGGAAGAGGTGGAACGACCTACGGGGGAAGGTGCATTCCGTGGTCTCAAGACACCACATCGCGGTACAGAGGACTGGCGGCGGACCCCCATCTCCTCCTCTACAACTAACAACATTGGAGGAGCAGGTCTTGGCTATACTGCATCCTGAGGGCCTCACAGGAGTAGCTGGAGGAATGGAGTCTGGTAAGACAAATCTTTACTACTTCATCCCCCACCCTACCTGAATGCCATCACATACCCCCACGTTCACCCTCACCCCCATCACTACAACTCCTCACACATGTCCCAATATCACAAACCACACATCCCAAACCCAAGCCCTGCATGCAACACCAAAGCATGGACACCCATCACCAAAGCATGGCCACTGCACATACCCATACACCACCCCAAACCATTATCACACAAGGTCCTTCACAGGAATGCAAGCACTTGGTTACACGGTCATCCACCCATTGCACACCATGGCACACACAGATGCAATAATCATGCTTTTACACCCCTGCAGGAACCCTACCCAACGTCACCGGACAGGAGGGTCCAGATATGTCCACTCCACCCACAGAGGAGGCCCACAGTGATGACAGCAGCTCTGTCCAACTGGATCTAGATGACCAGCCCGGCCCATCTGGGACCTCGGGACAGTCAGTTCCCCTCACACTGGCACAAGCCACTACAGACCTTCCCCCCTCTGGAAACACCAGCACAGCACCCACCCAGCGGGCCCATACCTCTGTCCCCAGAACACGTCGAGCAGCAGTGTGTCCACCACTACAGGAAACCCAGGCTAACCCACCACCCCAACAACACCAAGGACCTGGGGGCACTGGCAGTGGGCACACAGTTCAGGGGACAGAGGCACATAAAAACAGGTGAACTGGGAGCGCTGCTGTGCGACAGGGGGAGGACAGGCCCAGGGAACCCACTCTCCACAAGGCCCTCTCCAAAATAATGGGAGCCTACCACCATTCCCAGGAGAAGATGGCAACGGTACTGGGCAAGTTTCAGGAGACCCAGCGGCTGCAGGAGGAACAGTATTTGGGCTTCAGGGAGGAACTCAAATCCATCAATTCCACCCTGGGCACCATTGTAGAGGTGCTGAAGGAACTTGTCAACACCAGGAGGGACACTGTGGCACTACAAGGGGCCCCTGACACTGGCCTGGACCATGAACTGCCCATCACCTCCGCTGGCGCTAGTGGACAGGAGGCACCGCCATAGGACCACCACACCAGCACCCCACCCCCTGCAGAGGGAGAACCACCCCGCAAACAGTCTCTGAGATCCAGGACAGAGACAGAGAACGATGCAAAGAACCCCACAAGAAATGAGACCCCCTGATTGTCATCCTTTTGTCCCACCTTGTCACCCTGTCCATTCTTAAACTGCCCCAGCTCCACTTCCTATGCCCCTTTGGACAATGCACCTGTGAGACTAATAGACTGGACTCTGCCATGGACATTCCTCCACCATCACCCCTCACCATTTTACAACCCCCTCCAATATTGAGCACTTAAATAAACACCCTTAAAGAACAAAACAATCAGGAGTCTGTCTGTGATTTCGAAATAGTGTATTAGCAATTACAGTGGCAAAATGCTCATTCAAATGTAATGTCAACATACCTATGTCACACAGCTATAGTCCATGAGGAAACAAAGCAGATGTCACACAGTGGAACCCACATCTGTGAAATCGTAAGGGAAAGTGACAACTCAGTGACCATACACTGGGTGAAAATGACAGACAGTAGAGAGGTAGTACATTCAAATCAGATGTAGCAGGCAGTGTTGTCTTCTTACCTGTGTGTCACTGGAAGTATTGCAGGATCACTGTGTTCCTGTTGTTAATGTCCTCTTCTTCTGCTTCCTCGTCTTCACTGTCCACAGGGTCCACAGCTGCCACAAGACCTCCATCCGGACCATCCTCCAGCAGAAAATGCACCTGTCGTCGCAAAGCCAAGTTGTGAAGCATACAGCAGGCCACGATGATCTGGCATACCTTCTTTGGTGAGTAGAATAGGGAACCACCTGTCATATGGAGGCACCGGAACCTGGCCTTCAGGAGGCCGAAGGTCCGCTCTATAATCCTCCTAGTCCACCCATGGGCCTCAATGTAGCGTTCCTTTGCCCTTGTCCTGGGATTCCTCACTGGGGTCAGTAGCCATGACAGGTTGGGGTAACCAAAGTCACCTGCAAATGGCGAGGGACAACTTTTAGACACACACAAACTCACAGGGACATCCACAGACCCAGACAACTATTCCCACTGTATTGGGTCCATGTGCTCACCTAATAGCCACACCCGGTGCCTCTGGAGTTGCCCCATCACATAAGGGATGCTGCTATTCCGCAGGATGTAAGCGTCATGCACTGAGCCAGAGAATTTGGCATTAACATGGGAGATGTACTGGTCTGCCAAACACACCATCTGCACATTCATGGAATGGTACCTCTTCCGGTTTCTGTACACCTGTTCACTCCTGCGGGGGGGTACCAAGTCCACATGTGTCCCATCAATGGCACCTATGATGTTGGGGATATGTCCCAGGGCATAGAAATCACATTTCACTGTAGGCAAATCCTCCACCTGAGGGAAAACGATGTAGCTCCGCATGTGTTTCAGCAGGGCAGACAACACTCTGGACAACACGTTGGAAAACATAGGCTGGGACATCCCTGATGCTATGGCCACTGTAGTTTGAAAAGACCCACTTGCTAGGAAATGGAGTACTGACAGCACCTGCACTTGAGGGGGGATTCCTGTGGGATGGCGGATAGTTGACATCATGTCTGGCTTCAACTGGGCACACAGTTCATGGATTGTGGCACAATCAAGCCTGTAGGTGATGATCACATGTCGCTCCTCCATTGTCGACAGGTCCACCAGCGGTCTGTACACCGGAGGATGCCTCCATATCCTCACATGCCCCAGCGGACGGTGCCTATGGAGGAGAACAGCGAGGAGAGAGTCAACCAACTCTGAGGTGCATAAACACAGCTTACTCTGAAAATATTAGCAATTCGAAATTAACCTGCATGAGTGTTTAGGCAAGGCCTACATATGTGTGACGCAGTAAAAAATAATGCCTTGTGGCCCCATGAAATGGCGGATGCCTGACCTGTAAAGTGGGACAAGGGAATAAGAGGTAACTGTGCTGGCGTTTTACACCGTCGCGGTAGGCGGTTGAAGACCGTGGCGCAATCCTGCATTGGTTAACATTGGACCCTATGGGTCCCAGGAGCCAATGACGCTGTACGCCGGCGGTGACAGTACGCACCGCCGCCGACATGACCGCCATTTTCTCTCTGTTTAATCACTTGATACCTGATCTTCTACAGGAGAGGACCTGCACTGCAAGTGCTGCTGTGACCTCAGTCTGGAAGAGAAAATGGCTCATGTGTCTGGGGAAAGGGCCCCTGCCCTCAGCACGGAGGAGTTGGAGAAACTTGTGGATGGGGTCCTCCCCCAGTACACGCTACTCTACAGTCCTCCAGACAAACAGGTAAGTACACTGTGAGCATGCTGTATGGGCAATGCCTGTGTGGAGTGGGGTAGATGAAAGATAGGGGGGGGTGAGAATGAGGCATGCATGAAAAGACGGTGAGTGCATGTGCGTCATGGCAAGGGTAGGGATGCAGGCCAATGACTGTGACGGTGCGTGCAGTAATATCTTCTCCTTTTCCCCTGTACTATTCCTGTAGGTCAGCGCCCACCAGAAAAAGGACATTTGGCGTGCCATCACCAAGGAAGTCCGGACCCTGGGGGTCTACCACAGATGGAGCACCCATTGCCGGAAAAGATGGGAGGACATTCGCCGCTAGACCAAGAAGACGGCACAGGCCCAGCTGAGAATGGCCTCCCAACGTGGGAGGGGTGCCCGTCGCACCATGACCCCCCTGATGTTCAGGATCCTGGCAGTGGCGTACCCAGAGTGGGATTGGCACTTGAGGGCATCACAGCAGCAACAAGGGGGTGAGTACACTCTCATTCTGCTGATTCAGCGCGCATTGTAGGTGTCTGGGTGGGGGAGGTGGGCTGTGGGCTCGCCTAGGCCAGGGCGAGTTTAGTAGGCAAGGACCCTACTTAAGGCAGACCCTGTGGCACCCCACCCCTCCTGTGTACAGTGCCAACTACACCTAGTCAGGCTTCTGTGACATCCATGTGTGCAGAACTCAGCCATAGCCTTGTAACCCATGTCCCTGGGATTGAATAGTGGACTCCAAGTGCGCGGCTTAGTGCAGAGGCCTTCTGTGTCTGTCGTGTCTACCAACGGTAGCAGTATTGCATGCACTCAACATGTCTTTCTTCTGTCTTCCCCCCCTTTTTGTGGTCTCCCTGTTCTTGTGTGCATTAGCATCATCAGGCAGAGGAGCAGTGGCACCGGAGCAGGAGGGAGCTGCATCCCACATGGCCCTGGAGGGCTAAACTACGGAGTCTGAATTCACCAGTGGGACGGAGGGCGAGGGGAGCTCCACAGCGGGGACAGGAGCTGACACCAGTGATACGGAATCCTCCTCTGATGGGAGCTCCCTTGCAGTGGTGGGCCCATCTGTGCCCCCCGCATCTACAGGTACAGCCGCCATCCCCCCTACCAGCACCGCCCTCCCAGCAGCCCTTCAGCTTTTGCCTGTGCCCGCTCACCCAGGAAGGTGGGCATCACCTTCGCCCCAGGCACCTCAGGCCCTGCCCCAGTCATCCCTGCTGCCCTCAGTGAGGAGGCCATTGACCTCCTCAGGTCCCTCACTGTTGGGCAGTCTACCATTTTGAATGCCATCCAGGGTGTAGAGAGGCAGTTGCAACAAACCAATGCATACCTGGAGGGCATTCACTCTGGCCAGGCAGCCCTTCAGCGAGCATTTCAGACTCTGGCCTCAGCACTGATGGTAGCCATTGTCCTGTCTCTAGCCTCCCCCCTCCAACTTCCTCCACCCAGACCCACACACCTGTACCTCAGCCTATCCCAAGCACACCATCAGACCAGCATGCACACACCTCAACACACAAGGGAAGCTCAGGCAAACATAAGCACCACACATCCCACAGGCACTCACGCAAGCATCACACACATGCAGACACACCAACATCCACTTCCTCCACTGTGTCCCCCTCCTCCTCGTCTCCCTCCTCCCTCTCTGTCTCGTCTCCACTCACACCTGCATGCACTACATCCTCAGCCACTACGTCCATCACCAGCACACCCACCACCACACCCCGCTCATGTGCAGTCACCACCCCCACTACCATTCACACGTCCCCTGTGTTCTTTCCCAGTGTGTCTGTGAGGCCATCTCCCAAGGTACACAAACGCAGCCACACACCCACCCAACAGCTATCCACCTTACGACATTCTCCAGCCCATGCACCTTCACCCAAAGTCAGCAAACATACACCTCCTACAACCACTACCTCTTCCTCCACTTCCAAACCCCCTCCAGCTACCCGTCCCAGTGTTCCGAAGAAACTTTTCCTGGCCAACCTTGACCTCTTTCCCTCACCTCCCCCAACCCTTAAGTCTCCTAGGGCCGACTCTCCAGGTCCCAACCTAGCACCTCAGCCACAACATCGGCGGGACCAGAGGTGGGAGTAGTCACCGGATCATGGAGTGCACCAGGCAGCTGAACAGCCAGTGTGGCAAGGAGCCAGAGTACGGACAGTTCCCCACCTGTCAAGCATAAAAAGTTGGCGAGTGCCCGGCGGGAAAGGGGAAAGTAATCAGCCACCAAAGCCGCTCCCAGGGGTACAGTTGGGAGTGTGGAGACAGCTGCGACACCATCCAAGCTGGGGAAGGGGCACATGAAAACCGGCTAGTCTGGGAAGATCAGCACGGCAGACAAGACCACCAGCAGCAGCCCCGCTGCCCAAGACAAGACCGCCAGAAGCCCCGCTGCCCAAGACAGGACCGCCAGCAACAGCCCCGCTGCCCAGGACAAGACCGCCAGCAGACTGCTGCCCAAGACAAGACCGCCAGCAGCAGCCCCGCTGCCCAGGACAAGACTTCCAGCAGCCCCGCTGCCCAAGACAGGACCACCAGGAGCAGCCCCGCTGCCCAGGACAAGACCCCCAGCAGCCCCGTTGCCCAAGAAAAGACCGCCAGCAGCAGCCCCGCTGCCCAGGACAAGACCGCCAGCAGCCCCGTTGCCCAAGACAGGACCGCCAGCACCACCACAGGACAGTGAGCGCCAATGATTACTACGCTACTGAGGCCGCCACGGGCAGGATAAAGCACTCTGGGCACCAAGCCCCCTCCAGAACCAGTGGACAGTTACATCCACTACCTCTGTCCTTGGCAGGATGAAGCACTCTGGACACCAAGCCCCCTCCAGAACCAGTGGAGAGTTACATCCACTACCTCTGTCCTTGGCAGGATGAAGCACTCTGGCCACCAAGCCCCCTCCAGAACCAGTGGAGAGTTACATCCACTACCGCTGTCCTTGGCAGGATGAAGCACTCTGGGCACCAAGCCCTTCCAGAACCAGTTGAGAGTTACATCCACTACCTCTGCTCCTTGGCAGGATGAAGCACTCTGGGCACCAAGCCCCCTCCAGAACCAGTGGAGACTGTTATCCACTTGAGGGACTGTGGCTTTGCACTCCCCAGGATTGAACAGTGGGCAATCCACCCACTGTAGAGACTTGAGAGACTGTGGCTTTGCACTTCCCAGGATTGAATAGTGGGCAACCCACCCACTGTAGAGACTTGAGAGACTGTGGCTTTGCACTCCCCAGGATTGAACAGTGGGCAACCCACCCACTGTTATCGACTTGAGAGACTGTGGCTTTGCACTCCCCAGGATTGAACAGTGGGCAACCCACCTACTGGAGAGACTTGAGAGACTGTGGCTTTGCACTCCCCAGGATACATCAATGGGCATGGAGCCCCCTTGTGGAGCTGGCGTCGTGCACTCATCCGGCTGAGGTGCCCCCCCTTCCCTTCCCCCTGAGGTGCCTGTTTTATTTTTATCTGATGCCCCTGCAGTGTTCTCTCTGTCTTGTTTGGGTATTGAGTGTGGGCCTCGCCCATGCCTTTTGGGCCCAGTGGTCCACGGACTATGATGGTGGAATTCCTTGAACTTGTGTTCTTGGTGTATATAATTGTTCATAGTGTAAATGTGTACATATGTAAAACAAATTGATTACTGTATTTTAATATATTACAATCATTCGACTCATTTCCTTTTGTCCTTGCATTCTTCCAGGGGGGTTGTGGGGGTGTAACTGTGATGTATCAATATGTATTGGTGTGTGTGTTGTCGTGGGTGAGGGTGGGGGTGGGGGTGTTGCGTATTGCGTGTGTGTGTCACTGTTTTTTCCCTCCCCCCTCCCCTGTGTCGTAGGTGCAGTACTCACCGTGGTCTTCGCCGCCGGCATTCTTGCTCCTGGTAGAGGAGCAAGAAGATAAAGGCTGGGAGTATCTGAAGTTCAGGTTCCATGGCGTCCTGGTTCCTCGTGGGGTTTGTAGAGGTGAGCGTTTTCCCTTTGAAGTCCTGTTTCCGCCGTGTTTTTGTTCACGGTGAATCCACCCCGGAAAAGGTGGTGGATTGGTGGCTTGTAATTCTGTGGGCGGTACATTGTCTTCCGCCTGTCTGTTGCCGGTTACCGCTGCGGTGTTTGTTTGTACCGCCGTGGCGGTCGGAGTGTTAAAGTGGCTGTCTATGTTGGTGGTTTCCGCAAGGGTCGTAGTTCCATTTTTTTTACCACCGGCCTGTTGCCGGTTTTACAGCCGCTTTAACACCGACCGCCAGGGTTATAATGATCACCATTATGTTCATACTCTCTTTTAAAAGCATTTAAGGAGTAACCAAAACATTCCTATGAAAATAAATAAACAAGCTAATAAATATGGTCCTTTATGGGTCTAAAAAAATCTGGTTATGGCATAGGTTGAAAGGTGGGAAAAGATTTTGCCTCATTCATTTTGTTGAGCTACTCCTGAATAATGAACTGGAGTGTTCCTCTGTCAATGAGGACAAATTCAATTTTTCTTAGGCTAAGTTTTAGCTTACTTGCAGACATCTACTTTAGAATGACATCAATAAAATATATAAATTTAAAGATGTGTTTCGATGACAACACTTTAAAGTGTAGTTGGATGTTGTCAGTGGAGCAGTGGCTAGGAATGTGCCACTGCCATTAGCTGAATAGTGCTCACATACAGAGTGTATATCATGGAACTGGCGAAATAAAATTTGGAGCTCTGCAGAAGACATGATTTGATAGACGTCGGGTGGACTCCAAATGTATAAAGTGTGAACTAATTTGAAAGAGTCAGTTATTCTCATGCTTGAAAAGAGAGTTTCAAGTAAACAAGTAAAACCTCTTTTTTGACAGCTCTAAAGGCACTGACACTGCAATCAGCACCATGAGACATTGGCCCTCATTATGATATTGGCGGTAAATTACACTTACCGCCATGCCGCCAACATACCGCTGCCTCAGCGGATATCCGCTAACCATATTATGACACACACACACCAATCTGTCAATATTCAGCCACACACACACAAATCTGCCACACCAAAGGTCAGTGATAAACTGGCAGTAGCAAAACCCACACCGTTACGCCAACAGAACTATGCCCATAACATTATGATCCACAAATCACCATGGCTGACATTCAATGCTGCACTCAAAATACACACACACATACCAAACACCACCACATTGGACAATTCAAGCTACACACACCTGACATCCACACACACACCACATCCACACCACTATAAAACACACACCCACACTACCCACCACCCTTTACGACTACAAACAATTGCCAGCAGAGAGAGCCAGCAAGAGCACTCACACAACCAGAGCCACATACCACCATCACCTATACACCACCCACGCACCTTCCATCACACACCCCAACACATCATCCTACACACCCTCACCCACACCACTCACACTACACCCATGGCACCACAACAACACCCAAGGTTCTCTGAGGAGGAGCTAACGGTCATGGTGGAGGAAATCATCCGGGTAGAGCCACAGCTATTTGGAGCACAGGTACAGCAGATTTCCATTGCTAGGAAGATGGAGCTATGGTGGAGGACCGTGGACAGGGTCAACGCCGTGGGACAGCACCCCAGAACAAAGGATGACATCAGGAAGAGGTGGTACGACCTATGGGGGAAGGTGCGTTCCATTGCAGCAAGATACCAACTCGCTGTACAGAGGACTGGTGGTGGACCCCCACCTTCTTCCCCACAACTAACAACATGGGAGGAGCAAGTCTTGGCAATCATGCATCCTGAGGGCCTGGCAGGAGTAGCAGGAGGACTGGACTCTGGCAAGTCAATCCTTCACTATTATCACCCCCCTACCTGCATACCATCACATACCCCCACCCTCACCCTCACCCTCACTCCCATCATTCCACCACCTCCCACACAACCCACCATCACAACTCACTCATCCCAATGCCAAGCCCTGCATGCAACACCAATGTATGGACACCACTCACAGACCTGCATGGACACCTATCACCACAGCAGGCACTCCAGAGAGAATCACCTAGCCACCAAATAACAACTCACACAAGGCAAAGCTGCAAGGGCAATAACAACCATAGAAGGCAATCCACCCATGCACAATATGTCACACACAGAAACAATAACACTGCATTTACATCCACACAGGTACCCCAGCCAATGTTACGGGAGAAGAGATGCAAGCATCATCCAGTCCCCCCACAGAAGAGGCCCACAGTGATGACAGCAGCTCTGGTCGCCTATATCTGGATGACCAACCTGGCCCATCAGGGACCTCCGGACAGTCGGTTACCCAGGCACACTCTCACACCACCACAGAGCCTCCCCCCTCAGGAAACACCACCACAGCACCCACCCAGCAGGCCCATACCTCTGTCCCCAGGATACGTCAATCAGCAGTGTGTCCACCAGTACAGGGACCCCAGGGCACACCACAAACCCAGGACAATCAGGGACCTGGAGTCAGTGTCAGTGGGCACAAGTTTCAGGGGACAGAGGCACAGGGCAACAGGGAATCTGGGAGGACTGCTGTGCGCCAGGGGGAGGACAGGCCCAGGTAACCGACCCTCCAGGAGGCACTCACCACGATCCTGGGAGCATACCAACATTCCCAGGATACGCTGGCGAGATCATTGACAAGTTGGAGGAGAACATGCGGCTGCAGGAGGAACAGTACCTGGGGATCAGGGAGGACTTGAAGGCCATTAACACCACCCGGGGCTCCATTGCAGGGGTGCTGGCAGACATGGCCGACAGTATGAGGGAGGCAGTGGCACAACAGCAGGCCCCTGACACTAATCAGACTACTGAACAGCCCTCCACCTCCGCTGCCGCTAGTGGACATGAGGCCCCACCACAGGACCAACAGGCCACCAGCACCCCTCCCCCTGAAGAAGGAGAACCACCCCACAAACGTTCCCGGCGATCCAGGCAGAAGCCAGAGACTATTGTCAAGACCCCGCCAGGAAATAAGACTCTCCTGATTGTCACCCTTGTGTCCCACTCTGTCATCCTGTCCACCTTGAACTGCCATTGCTCCCCTTCCTATTCCCTCTTGGACACTGCACCTGTGCTACAAATAGACTGGACTCTAACCTGGACTTTCCTCCATCATCATCCCAGCCCATTGCAGTACCCCTTCTTCTTCAGAGCACTGCAATAAACACACTTTGAAAAAATAAGTATGGAGTATGTCAAATGATTTAAAAATGAATTTGTTTAACAAGGTTCAAACTTTGCAATTCAGCTGTACAGCACTGTTTACATAGGAAAGTCCGGTAGTAGGCTGCACTGAACACACCAGGAGCAATAGTGGGGCACCAACATCTGCAAAAAGAGATGCCAAAGGGTACAGTGAGTGGGCATAGAAGTAGGAATTCAAATCCTGCCAGTGACAATGTCACACACCAAACTGTCAATGAAAAGTGAAATAACACTGTCTTACCTGTGTGTCATTGGAAGTATTAACGAATGACTGCACTTCTGTTGTCTTCATCCTCATCCTCTGCCTCCTCATCTTCACTGTCCACAGGGTCCACTGCTGCCACAAGGCCATCTCCAGCCTCCTCCTCCTGCAGAAAGGACACATGGCGTCGCAAGGCAAGGTTGTGCAACATACAGCATGCCATGATGATCTGGCAGACCTTCTTGGGTGAGTAGCACAGGTATACCCAGTTAGATGGAGGCAACTAAACCTGGCCTTCAGGAGGCCAAATGTCCTTTCTATTATCCTTCTTGTTCACCCATGTGTCTCATTGTAACGTTCCTTTGCCCTTGTCCTGGGATTCCTCACAGGGGTCAGTAGCCATGAGAGGTTGGGGTAACCAGAGTCACCTGCAAATATCGAGAGACAACCGTTAGCCACAGACTAACCCTTATGGCCCACAACATACCTATACACCAACATCGACTGGGTGGGAACCAGGGCTCACCTATTCACCACACCCGGTGCCTCTGGAGTTGGGCCAACACATGTATATTGTGATTGTTACAATATTTTGGTGCATATGTCCAAAATGTGAATTTGTGTACTGTGACACAGTTAGGATCAATGGCCTGCCCCCCCCCCCGAAATGGCATCTGCCTGTCCAGTATGGGGGGACAGGTGGAAATTAGGTAATTCCGCTGATGTGTGCCGTTGCAGGAGGGGGTCGAGAACCACTGCGCAACTACTCATTGATTAACATTGGGCCCTATGGGGTACAGTGGCCAATGGTGATGTACGCCGGTGGTGACTGTATGCACCGCCGCGGATGTGACCGCCATTTTCCATCTGTTCACTCACCCAAACACAGCAGACTTACACCTCCTACAACCACTCCCTCTTCCTCCACTCCCAAACCATCTCCCTCTTCCCGCCCCAATGTCCCTAAGAAGCTTTTCCTCTCCACCATTGACCTCTTCACTACCCTTCCCCCCCGTCCTTCACTTCAGGCCAGGGTGGTCAAAACCCCAGCAAGCACCTCAGCCACCCAGTCCACGGGCACAGTAGTGTCTCCAGCAACTCAAAGTGAGAAAGGATCACAGCCACCAGCCAGCTAGTCGGAAAGGGTGCCTGTCCCATGTGCTGAAGGAAGGAAGGGCAAGGAGGCAGCCCCAAGTGCTGCAGGAAAGAAGGGCAAAGAGGCAGCCCCAAGTGCTGCAGGAAAGAAGGGCAAGGAGCCATCCTCAAGTGCTGCAGGAAAGCAGCAGAGAGCCATCCCCAAGTGCTGCAGGAAGGAAGGGCAAGGAGCCAGACAGAAGTGCTGCAGGAAGGAAGGGCAAGGAGCCAGCCCCAGCTGCTGGAAGGAAGGGCAAGGAGCCTGCACCAGCAGGCAGTAAGGACAAGGGGCCTGGTGCTGGGACTCAGTCGGAGACCCCACCACCAACCATGGTGGTGCAGCCGCCCAAGGCTGCAGGGGATGGGCTGAAGCCTCCCTCCACCACCACCAGCTCCACCAGCAGCACCGCCACCAGCACCACCACCAGCAGCAGCAGCACCAGTGGGCAGCTGCCCGAGGCTGCAGGGGATGGGCTGAAGCCTCCCCCCACCACCACCAACTCCACCAGCAGCACCGCAACCAGCACCACCAGCAGCAGCAGCAGCATCAGTGGGCAGCCGCCCGAGGGTGCAGGGGATGGGCTGGAGACTCCCCCCACCACCACCAGCTCCGCCAGCAGCACCACCCCTGCCACCACTGAACAGCCGTCACCGCCAGTGGACAGTGTGTAGTCCTGCATCCATGGGTTATTGTGTGGCCTGGCCCCTCCAAATCCTGTGGGTATGACACCCAGCTGAGAGACTGTGACTTTGCACTCCCCAAGAACCGCATCACAGGGCACGATGCCCCCTCCAGAACCAGTAGAGATGCCATCCACTCACCCCATCCTTTCTAGGATGAAGCTCCCTGGGCATGATGCCCCCTCCAGAACCAGTGGAGATGCCATCTACTCACCCCATCCTCTCCAGGATGGAGCTCACTGGGCACAATGCCCCCTCCAGAGCCAGTGGGCAAGTCACCTACTTGAGAGACTGTGGCCTTGCACTCCCTAGGACAAAGCACAGAGCATGTTACCCCATCCAGAACCAGTGGGCAAGTCACCCACTTGAGAGACTGTGGCCTTGCACTCCCCAGGACAGAGTAATGGGCATGTTGCCCCCTCCAGAACCAGTGGGCAGGTCACCCACTTCAGAGACTGTGGCTTTGCACTCCCCAGGACCAAGCATAGGGCATGTTGCCCCCTCCAGGACCAATGGCGTTGTACCATCTTCTGGCTGCCCGTTCCCTGTCCCCATGAGGTGCCTGGCTATTTTTGACCTGATGCCCCTGCAGTGTTTTCTCTGTGTTTTTGCAGGAGTGAGGTGGGGCCTTGGACTTTGTAATGTTGCCCTGAGGCCCACGAACATGAGGACTGGGCAGTGTCCCTTGATTTGTAAATATGTATATACTTTTTGATTTGGATGCACGTATTGCTACTTATTTTTCTTATTACACTCTTTTTACTCTTTTGTAGTTGTCCTTGCATTGTTCCTGAGGGGTACAGGGTCAATATGTTATGTTACGGCATCTGCTTGTGTGTGGTATTGGGGGTATGCGTGTTGCGTTTGTGTGTCACTCTCTTTTTTCCTCCCTCCCTACCCTGTGTGCTAGGCGGCTGTACTCAGCGTGTTCACCTTCACCCTTGTTGGTGTTCGTAGTGGACCAGCATGGGGAAGACATGCAGCTCGGGGTTCATGGCGGCATGGTTGTTCCCTGAGTCTCCACAGGTGAGTCCTTTGACTGCTGTGCAGTGTTTCCGCCAGGATTTTGATGTCATTGGTACCGCCCTGGAAAAGGTGGCGGATTGGCCTCTCATAATACGGTGGGCAGCACATTGGCTTCTGCCTGGCTGTTGGCGGTTACCGCCATGGTGCCTGTTGATTACGCCCTGCCGTGGTTGTGTTAAAGTGGCTGTCCGTCTGAGCTGTTTCTGTCATGGTCCTAATTTGGCAGTAATTACTGCCGGCCTATTGGCGGTGTTACTGCCACTTTATCACCGACCGCCAGGGTTGTAATGAGGGCCATTGTCTCTTGGTGACGAATATTAGCTAAGATTTGGGGCGGTGAGGTCAGAACGAGAATAGCGTTCTAAATAAAATCCTCGAGTTTGTCAGTATATCAGAAGACGGGACTGAAAGATCAGTAAGGTTGACTTGATTTATTCTTCGTGAATAAGAAATTATGCAATACTGAGATACCTCACTTTGATGATTAGAGTATGCTTAGTTGATAGAGTGATGGCTTCAGGATAAAGCATCTCAGTTAAGTCTGTTTTATTGGTTAGAGGCAACCCTCTGTCAAAGCAGCCCAATAGATACCACTGCAGAAATAATATTTGTACTGACACACGTCATGGAGTCACAAGGAGTTTTCTAAGACTATTTGCGCTACAGAGATTACAGTAATACAAGAAAAATAGTCCGGACATTAGTACTTTCTGGTTGCAAATACTGATCATGATTTGTAACCAGAATTTTTGTGACCAGAAAGGTTCTATGTGAACCAAACAATGTTGCAATAGGTCACAACAGGATTTGCAGTGGGTCACAATCCGACCTACCTCATTATTAATAATTAGGTAGTTTGCAAACTGAGCTTCCCTCTAATAGGAGACCATCACAGGGATGGTAACCTGCTGGGTCAGCAGGACACCATGTGCGTGATTGCCATTCAATAAAGAAAACGTGTTGGTTTAAATGCAGGTCCTTTTGTCTTAAAGGAAATGGGGCAATTTTAAAATAAATTTGTCTTGTTTTAGAAGTTTGTTAAGAATAAGCAGAGTGCTCCTGAACTACTGCCCACTACCAAACAAACTTCGTTCAAGATTCACAAAGTGGCAGGGGTCTCGAGGGGACCACTCCCTATTCTGAATATTTACCCAACTCAGGAGTCAATAATATTTCTATATTTTGCAACCAAATTACAGCCACAAAACATCGATACAGCACATACTGATTCGCAATTCAGCAGGGACACCCACCATACGCTACCTTCCAAATGGTAAATCAGTATAATTCATAAAGCCACTTTCAAAAAGTATTTAAGGGTTTCAAAAAGCAAATAGCAGTGGTGTCACTACAAATGGTGCAGTGGGTGAGGCGGCACTTGGGCCTAGATGCTGAGGTACTTGAAAAACCCTGATTATTGCTGTCTTTTACTATATATAGAGCAGTCAGGATGACCAATTTTCCTGTTTGCATTAGGGCCCATGAGACCGTTGAAATGCTTAGCACATTATGCCTAGAGCCATTTGTGACACAAAGTGTTCATTCACAGCAGTCAGGTTCAACTGGAAAGAGTCCTGTCTGGTCTACAAGGCTTATAGTATTACTAGTCATATAGATGCAGAGGTGGGGCGGGAGTTCCCGTCGCTGCAAAGCTTAATGTAACACAAGTCCTAAACACATTAGGGATGAGATGAAGCTCTTGACCGAATAGTATACAAATCAGACAGGCATAATGGGTGATAGGAAAGTTCCTCCATCAAAGGGTTTGCAGGACTGTGGCTCATACGGGAGATCTGGAGGGGGCACACCAGTCCATACTAATGCCCCCTCCTGAATGTCCTTGGCAGCAGGCAGAGCTGGTAGGTCAAAAGAGCTGTCACTGAAAAATACTTCTCTTGAAGAGCTGCTAAGTTCAATTCATTTTTTTCACTTTTGAATTACTGAAGAATGTAAGTGTAAATCAAGATCTACACATCAAAATAAACACTTCCAGCACTTTACTTTTTTCTTTAATTTGAGTAGTAACAAACCACAAATAAAATTAGTCCAGCATGATCACCTATCAAAATGAAGTGTTATAGCTATACAACATATGTCTCAATATGCATATGACTTGCCTACTCATTTTTATTTAGGTTAACAAGAAATTATTTTTGGGCATTTTTTATACTGATCCCTACTTTATTCCTAGTCCCTTTCACTACTGGGACTTAAGTATGGGTAGGTTAAATATTCTGTTCTACCACAAACTTTTGGTCACTCCTCGTTAGTCTGTAATGCAGTGTTCTGGCCAAATTATGCCAACTGATGCGTGGTGAAATGTTTCTCCTGCGAGGCTCTACCGTCTGCAAGCTGGTGAGCGCATGCAAAAGTTGGAGTCCCCTAGTGCGATTTTCTAATGTGGGCAGTTGCTGGTGTTCGCGAGCATTCGTGGTTAGGGGGCTGTGGTTTGAGTAGATTTTCTTTCGCTCAAGTAGATTTTCTACTTGAGAGGCAGAAAAATCAACTCAAATGGCAGTGTGCTCTTGTGCAGTGCACTGTGCCTTTCGTGCTGGTATTCAGTGCTACTTGTGCAACTGCCGCTAAACTGCAGTGTGAGCTGCATATTTTCTGCCAGTTGGTGGAATTCCACTGAATCTTGCAGAGTTTTTCTGTAACTCTGCAGAATTCCGGGGAGTGAAATTCTGTCAGTTCCGCCCATCCCTAGACTTAAGGCAGTGTACGTATTGTATATCCCATTGTTACATATTGTATATCCCATTGCCACATTGACAGTGATACTGGGGCACCAAATCTGACCTAAAGGCACTAGCAATACAGCACTGGTATGGGATCACTGACATTTGGACATTGCCAAGGACACAGAAACTGGCAGTAGGACAGTGACACTGAAGTACCAACATGAACACTAGGGCACTGTCACATTGAAACTAGGGTGTTGACACTAAGGCGCCAACACTGACATGGGGACCCACACCTGAGCAATGGAACTCAGTGACACTGAGACACATACAGCAACACATCAGAACCAATAATGTCCATAAAATATTGACACAGAAATTCCAAGAATAGAACTTGGACACTAACACTGTGGCACCAATATTGACATGCAGATATTGATTTGAGGATAAACACTGACCCAGAGATATTAACACTTGTTATTTTCTCCCAAGTCTCTGATAGTGATTGTCTCGCAGAGCCAGTGGACAATGTAAACTTGCACCATGTGGATATGACCCTACTTCATTTATCCATCTGGAGCTGCAGGCGGCCCTGTTCTATCCGGGTCCACCTTAGCCAGTGCCATTCCCCTAGCCAACAGAGCTGTAAAAAATGGACAATGTAGAACCGTTATTCTAGTTCATGGTGGAAAGTTTTGGCTCTGTCCAATAAATGCATGCCACCTCTAGAAATGTTGGCACTGGTATGAGAAGTATACCATCCAACCTGAAAAGACTGATTTAGATGTCGGCAGATGGGGATATCCTGTCTGCAGTATTACGATCCCATGATGGGGATCATAATGCGGTGGACAGGATATTCATCACATTTGTGACGGAGTATTCCATCCGCCAACATCTAGACCAGGCCCTTGGTTCTGTCCGATTAAGCTATGCCATGCCTTCAGAGAATTCTTGCTACTGCCCCATTGAGTGTAGCAAATCTTCATAGATGTGTTGGAGCTATCCTGTACAGGTGTAACGGCCCTACTGAGAAGGGCTGATGCTGCCCCATTAAAAAAGAAGCATGCATAACAGTGTTGGTACTGTAAAGCAGTCTTTCTGATAAGTTTTGAAACAATTTATTAGAAATATGGCACCTCCACTAAAATGTGATGGAACTGCCTATGATTAATATGATTTCCTTACCCAGAAGTGCTGCCACTTTGAATAAATAGTAGAACGCTAAGCCATGTTGGTATTTTAAACTAAAAATACATGGTAGCCCAACTGAGAAAAGTGGGTCCTATAAATCAAAAACTATAACATTCAAGTTTAGAAGAGTCTGTTGTGTCTCATTAACATTTGATAGCCCTCCTGAGAAGTATTATTGCTAACATGATGATTAATTGACATTTTGATGGAGTAAATTTCACTTAGGAAGCCATCAGTTGCCTGATGCTCTAACGCTTAAGCCTCACACCCTTTCCTCTGCTATGGTGAGCTCATCAAGTACATTGCCTCCATTTTCAACTATTGCAGGAAAGAGGGCATCTTTTAGGCTTAGTGTGTGTGTGTGGGGGGTGCAGTGTGTGTGCATGTGTGTGGGTGTGTATGTGTGTGCGTGTATTCCAGTTTGTCTAGGTAGCTATGTAATTGTGTGCCATCAAAAGACGTGACGCATGCTAAGCTTACACACAGCAAATATTTGTCTTTCAGTAAGAGGGTGGGCCTTCTTCACTATTTGATCTGTACTGAGTAGTATGGTACTAGCTCAGCAAAACAGGAACTGGAGCACAGGAAGACATAAAGGGAGAAGCAACAGAGAATTGGGGTTTGAATTTCCATGTGTGGTATCATCACTCACTATTAGTATTTAAGCAATTGTCTCTCAGACAAAATCTGCTTATTCTCTACCAAGAAATGTATTCCAACCATGCCTAACTTATATTCCTTTTCAGTTGGCTGTACCTCACAGGTCTCAATTTAAGTGGTTAGATGTAGCTCTGTATTGCTACTTGACCATAAATAAGTATGAATGTCCATGCTTGTGTTTCATGCTCATGCTTGTGTGTGCGCTACATCTGTGCGAATGCATGTGTACAACACTGACTTCACAACCGATTTATTTTTTACATATGCCTGTGATAAACTATGATTTTAAATCAGTGTTTATTGTATAAAAAAATAAGTGTTGGGACCCAAAGATTTCGTTATGAGTCCTCCGAATGTCAGGGTTACAAATAGCAAGGCTGAATATTTTTTTATTCTTCTTCATGCCTTTCTTCTACCACCCTACACTTCCTGTGTCTTTATCTCCCTAATTTATGTTATTTTCCTTTCCTGCTTTCTCACTTTGTCACTGTTTCCTATGTTCCCCTTCCTTGTTGTTTTTCCTACTTTTTGCATTTTTAGGTCTTGCCTAAGACAGTTCAAGTGCTGACTGTTGTGAGACATATTGTTATTTTACAGTGGGCTTAGAGCCTGCCGATTGTTAACTATTTGTTGCCTTTATTTTCACTCTTGTTAGATTGCTTCTCATTCATTATTTGTGGGGGCTTTCCTTCTTCTTCTTGTGTTTGTCCAGCCCCTGGGCAATAGTTGCATTACTTTGTCCTTTCACTACTTGCTTTTTAAGGTGATTCTTTTTTTTCTTTTTTTTCAAACACTCTACAAGAGTGCATGTGTTTATCTGCTATCTCCCTTGTGTGTTTCTCTCCCCTTCTCTACAATGCTCCTTGTTCCTCTCTCTTGCCCATGTGCTTCTGCCTCAGTACCTCCATGCCAACCATGTTGCCTTTTTACCTGTGTGCTTTCTCCCAGCCAGCTCCACATTTCCCTCTTTTGCCTATTTGATACTCCCACCTGTGCCTCTGTGTTGCATTCCCTCACCCACTCCCCCATGTTGCTTCCACTTCCCACTCATGTCGCACATGTTGCATCTGCCCTGTGTGGCTTCCCTCACCTGCTCTAAAGGTAGCCACCACCTGTACCCCTATGTTGCTTTCACCGCACCCATGCCCCCCTTTTTTTTTCCTCCCATGTTGCTTCTCCCCGCCCACTTTACAAAAAGGATTGCTTTTGAGCATTATTTTTCTTTTACATTACCGATACAACTCAAATCGTTCACAAAAAAAACTAAAAGCGGCTGTGTCATTTTATAGGAGCACATTAAAAGCTTTTCTCACATTTCTAGTCATGTGGCACAGCATCAGGAATCTTCATTACCCTGAGTCATAGTCTTCCTCAATCCTGTACTGATATTAGGCTTTTTTACCTTAGTAATCGGCCTCCCTTGTATGGGTAAATGTCACCGGAAGTGATCCTAAATGGCCATGTTGATAGCCACTAGACCTTTATTTGTTTCTAAATATGGGTAAAATCTGTACCCTGTTGAGGTAAAACCTCATGCTTGTAAGGTCCAAAGACACATCAGAAACAGAAATCTTTATCTCTTTGAATGGATCGTAATAGGCCCAGCAATTTACCATCCTCCACTGACTTTACTGACTTCTGTACCTCCTCCTCCATCTGAGGCCCAAACAGTTTTGACCAAGAAAAAAAAAAAGATGACTCAATAAAGCTTTCTGGGAATTAGCCTACCATGGCCTCATCCAGGTATGAGGTCCTGCTGATATTGTTGGACCTGCATCTGAAGCTGTGATACACAACCTATTAAAAGAGGAACCCAAAAGGTACAGCTTTTCCTTTTTGCATATCATCTGATAAAGACTGAAAGTCTAGTAAAAGTTTTTTTACAGAATAGGAAGCATAGGTTTCCACCCTCAGTGCAAAGTTAGATGCTGCATAAATTATTTTAAGAGCTCCTTTAACTTTATCAGTGTCATCAGACGGGTTAGCTTCCTCTGAAAAGATGGTGCCTTAAAAACAAAATGCCTGCCATTAGAGAGTTAACTATAACTGAAGAAGAGAACTCATCCTGAATATCTTCCAAAGCATATTTTCTGGACAGGAATCTTAGGAAACTGGATTTCTCAATGTCTAACCATTTATGAGAAAGCACCCCTCGATGACTTTATAAACAGGAAGGGAATCACGTTCCTTGCACCTGCATTGCAAGAAGTCCTGTTTATCATGGACTTTTGGATCTGGTAGCGACAAATTCTTCAGATAGCTACTGTACCAACTCTGATAGTTTGGTTCCTTTAATGTACATCCCTGTGTGATCCACTCTGATCTATCAGAGTCTGGGTCTAGCCCTTGGAGAAAGGGGGGGGGCACTCTGGGATTTTTTAGCATGGGCTCCTCTTTCACACAAAAACAACTTCAACAGCTTTCTTGAGCATGGACTGAAGAAGCTCTAAAGGAGACTGAACAGCTTGATCAGTATCCTGAGGAATATGGGGAGCTTCTACCACAAAAGAGACAGAGGGCCTAATTTAGATCTCAGGGGATGGGTTACTCCATCAGAACGGTGACGCAGATCCCATCCACCAAAATAAAAATCCTATCATTTCCTATGGGATTTATATTTCAGTGGGTGGGATATCCATCACCGTTGTGATGGAGAAGCCCGTCCGCCGAGATCTAACTCAGTTCCAGAGTCCGTATGTCTATTGCTGGAGAATTTCCTTGGCTTCAAACCAATAGTCTTCTATGTCTGCATCAAACACCTTTCCTCGAGCCAGACTTAAAAAAGTAATAAAAACGCAGAAAGTCTGGGCTGTTAAAAGAAGAACTACAACTTTACTGCTTCTCAGTTTCTATAGCAACCTAACCTCAAAAAGAAACAGAAATATTGTGCTACTGGTGCCATTTCTAGACCAGGTGCATCAAATTGACATTGAAAACAAATCACAGAACAGCATTAAAGTGTTCCCCAATCACTTCAAGTAGGTAGTACTGTTCACATCACTATAACACCACTTGATAGCAGGCATGGAAACATTAGAAAAAGATGCTGGGACAAGCTTTGATAACAAATAGAGCAATGTTTTCAACAAATAACAAGGCAACTGTAGCTGGCTCTCATAGTTTATCATACCTATATTCCTGTAGGCCACCAGAGCAAAACAAACCACATCCAAAATAAAAAATAATACAGAATTCATATAAATATATTTCAAGAGTGAACAAGTATAGCCTATGCAACAGAAAAAGAGAAGGATGTGTTCTGGGTCAGCCCCACCTTTATGGGTCATGTTGCAGGAGTGATCCTGAACTACCATGTTGGTTAAGGCTAGACCTTTTTTGTTTCTAAATGTAGGTGAAATCTGTAACTTGGCAGCAACAGAGCTCATGCTTGCAAGTACTATGATGAAGAAGACAGACGAGGCAAGTAATGGATTTATTTACTCCAATGATCTCCTGATCTTATGTCTTGTGCCCATGGCTAAAGCAGTAGAGAGTGCTTAGAGATATTAAATGACAGCTGATCCCAGGACCTGGAGTACACCAGAATCAGCACTGTGAATCTATGATATACATGACTTTAAGTGGAATGAACAAAAGTGAGGTTTCTCTAAAATGGGCATGACCTATGTAATTAAGGGCATGGTGTTGTACTCTGAACATGTGGGGTGTTGAAGGATTCCGTTCTAGAATGGAATAGGAAGTCTGGTTGGCAGCTACAGGCGGACTCCCTCTGGTGAACTGTAAGCTACTAAAGCTCTTACCTGTTTTAACAGTACATCTTTGACGCTGCTTTTTTTCAATGGTGGCAAACTCTTGTGAACCCATTGTCACTAGAAGGAGCTGTGAAGAGGGCCTGCATTGCGTGAGGGATGTACAGAATATTATTCCTGTGACATCTATGAGGAGTGAAAGGAGATCGCCCTGGTTGGAGCCAAATGGCCAAGAATTGTTTTAACAAGTACTGCAATACCTGTGATTAACAAATATTTGCTGAAACAATATTTATGTGAAGAGGGTCAACAACAGGAGCCCAGCATTGGGAAAGAAGCCTCGAGCCACCTCTTGCGCATTTTGGATGTGCGCACTTCCTGAATGGCCCCAGGCATTGTCACCATGCAAAGTACTGGCATAGCCGATGGATGGCCACAAAAACATTTCTTGCCTGGCAAAGACGGATAGCCACAAAGACATCTGTTGCTTAGCAACTACTGCCATTCTGCACAGCGCGTCTGTATTTACTGTGCTGAAGTTATCTGGGAAAATAAAAGAAGAAGAAAAAACATTTTAGTATCGTAGAGCTGCTGGGGAGACTGTGAAAATAATCTGCTATCAACTGGGTGATTTTGACTACATTCACACATTTTTAAAAAATCATTATAGAAGGTATTTTGGCTCCCATATTTTTTTCTGCAGGTGCTACATGAAACTACTGTTCCTTGGGGGGATTGGAAAGACGGTTTTGAGACTTATGTATAGGCTATTGTTGGGGACATTTTTACAGCCTCTGGGAAATAGATTATGCTTAAACATCACCTCAGGGCTGAAGGTAGGCATATTTTAAAACACATTCCACCTCTGATAGATGAGGAAGACAAACGAGGAAATGAATATGAGATGGCATTGATGTAGTTAACCTTACATTTTGGAAATAAGAAAAATGGAGTAGTAGAAAAGTTAAAACTTCTCAAAAGAAGTCAAAATGCCTGATGAATCAGTGGAAAGTTGTGGCACATGATTGAGATCTTTGGCAGCCATGTGCAACTACAAGGCTTTCCTTGAAGAAATGTTGAGGGACCAGTTGGTGTTGAAAGTAAATAGCAAAAAGGTACAAGAAAGTTTGTTGAACACTAAGGCCCATATTTATACTTTTTTAGCGCCGCATTTGCGCCGCTTTTTAACGCAAAGGTGGCGCAAACTTTCAAAATCCAATTGTATTTTGTAAGTTTGCGCCGCTTTTGCGTTAAAAAAGTGGCGCAAATGCGGCGCTAAAAATGTATAAATATGGGTCTAAGGGTTTTACATTACAAATGGTTGTTGAAATCATGAAGAGAGCTGCAAGCATGTATGAGGGGTTGACGAAGTTGATGTCAGGGGAAAGGGTGGATGCTATTCAAAAGAATGGTCAAAAGCCAGCAGTGAAAGGGTGACAAGACATTTTACATGTGCGATGTGAAGGGACATTTGGCGACAGATGAAATGTGGCCTGCTATTGGCCAAAAGTGCCTGAAATGCAAACTCATGGGGCATATTGCCAGGGAGTGCCAGGGAAAATTGGGTAGTTTTAGAAGGGTCAAAAATGGAGATAATAGCATGGAGAGAGGCATTGAGGATTAGGAAGATCAGGGCGTCCTTTTACAAATACAACATTTAGGTAGTAATGGAATTGATAATCTGTTTTGCATTATCAATATTGATGGTGAAGAACTAAGTGTAATGGCTCATTCTATTGTTCGATACCTTCTTTTTGTGAATACTATTTAAGCAAACTTCCCATTCACACTCTCAAATCACCAAATGTCAAATTGGTAGCATATGCAATAAACCAATAGATGTGATTGGGTGCATAGAAGCCAACTTAGAGTTTCAGGGCGTGTGGTTCCTTCTAAGGTTTATTTTGCCAAAGATGGTTCCTATCTGCTGGTACTGCCTCAGCAAAGAATTCTAATGATGCGGTTTGACCCTAATCTTCCTGCTTAGATTTTAGGGACTCAATTGGGGATGACTAGAATAGAAGTGGCATCCTCATCTCTTGAAGGGGAATTTCCTTCAATGCTTGTCAACAGGTTGGGCATGTTAAAGGAGTTCTAGACAAAATTGTCTTGAAGGAAGGGGTAACAGCCAAAATGTACAAGTCCTGAGGGGCTCCACTGTAATGAGGGAGCTCTTATGACAGTAGTTACAGAGGTTATGTTAAGAAAGAATCATTGAGAGAATATAAGCATCACAGTAGTTGGCTCCAGTTGTTCCAGCAAAGAAAGGTGATGGTGATTTGCACTTGTGTGTAGATTTGTGTGATTTGAGTGCTGCCGTCTGGATGGGCAGGCATGCTTTGCCCAGCATGAATGAAATGCTATTCTCTAATAAGGGGGCTAAGGTAATTTTTACTTTGGATTTACCCTCAGTGTACCGTCAATCAGTACTGCACCCTAATTCTAGACCTTTGACTTCCTTTGTCACGTTGAAGGGTGCTTCTAGATTCAAGTGGATGCCATTGGATTGGATTCTGCTGTGTTTCAGCATGTAAAGCCTCCTTTGTGTAAGGAAATTTCTCATGTAACACGCTTTCAGGATGACGTTGTATTTGGTAAAGACAGGAAAGAGCATGATCAAGAGTTAAATGTGGTTTGGGAAATTTTAAAAAAGAGTGCAAAATACTATAGAATGGTATGGAATACGTGTGGTACTGGATTGACAATGAAGGGATTTGTCCTAAAATGAAGTTTGTCACTGCAATAAAGTTCCTTCACCTGTGAATAAGGCTCAGTTGAGATCATTTTTGGATCTAGCACAGTATTACTTGTGGTTCATTTCTGTTTTGCTAATAAAACAAAGCACATAAGAAAACGTATGTTGAAAAAGGAGAAACTTGTGTGGTGCGATGATTGTGAAAGGGAGTTCTGTGAACTGGAAGGAAATATTGCATCTGCTCCTTCACTTAACCCCTTTGACACCATAGATACCACCATCATAAATACTGATGCTAGTTGTGTAGGATTGGGGGCAGAGTTTTTCCAGCAAGGGTGCGATCACGGGGGGAGAGACCTTGCATGAGGAATGGGTAAGTTTGGTGCAAAATCATGGGGTCAAGCAAGAAGTGAAGGAGTACATGACTGATGGCTGGCCTGTGAAGTGGAGGGTGTCTGACCCTGCAGAGTTGTTCCGCCAGGTAAGTGTGGCATTATCTGTTGCAGATGGTGTTTTGTTCAGAAGGAAGTTAGTGGTGCTGTCTATGTTGAGAAAGCAAGTTGTGAAGCTTGCTCATAAGGGACAAAAGATGCATTAGTGTGTAGTATTGGTGGCCTGGTATGGACCGTGAGGTGGAGGGTAGTGTATGCCTATGTGTACCATGTACATGGAGTGACAAGTCACAAAGGAAGGCAAAATACCCACCTGTGGTATCAAACACATCTGATAAACCATGGAAAATAATTGCCATTGATGCAACTGGTCCATTGAATGTTTTGGGTATGACTCCAAAGTATGCTGTGGTTGTGGTTGACCATATTTCACGGTGGCCAGAAATGAAGTTCACTGAACAAGTTAATACCAATGCTGTGGCTGAGTTCTTGACTAAGCTGTTTGATGGTGAAGGTATGCCAGAGATTATGGTATCTGACAATGGCGTACCATTTTTGTCAGAAGACATAAAGGAATTTTTGAGGAATTGTGAATTTGAGCATGTGCAATCTTCTGTTTATTACCTGCAAAGTAATGGTTTAGTTGAGAAATGGATTAGGACACTTATAGAGGGTTTGGGGTTTGCATTTGGTGTTGAGCAGTGGAAGTGAATGGATGAAGGCTATAAATTGATTTAGGCTTATCATAGCACACCTCACCAGTCACTGGAAATCTCCTTTTGGATTAATGAGAGGTCATTAGTCTCATGCTTTGTTGTGCAAGGGTGTTGAGGAGAAGGAGCCTGTGGAGAAGGATGCTGGTGGAGTTCAGGATTATGTGGTTGGTGATTGGGTTTGTATATTGAGAGGTAGAACAGGGAATAAAGAGGAGTTCAAGCCCCTAGCACCACTGGAGAGTCACTTTTTTGACGCTCTGATGGCGCAGTATGCTAGCCCTTATTTACAAGGCTACGCAAAGCCACCTTGCATGGATTTTCATGGCCTTGTAAATATGGCCCCCTTTCACACATTACTCTGCGTGAAAGGGGCATTCAATGGATAACGCTGTGGGTGGTCCCACGCACACCCATGGAATCTTACATATTCCCAGATTTACAAGGCTGAGAATGTATCAGATTCCTATGCCACCCTAGAGGTGGCATAAAAGTGGTACAATGAAGAGGATTAGCTTTACTTCTGCTTGTTTTTTCCTCTATGTGTGCTGCATTCTGTAGCACACATAGAAGGAGGAAAGTGCAATTAATGATTGTTTATGTGCAGGAAGGTGTCCTTTCCTGCATATAAATAATCATCCCTGTAATGCAGGCACCCTTGCACCATAGTGCAAGGGTGCCTGCGTCGGTGTTAGGCTGCCAATTGTGAGCCAGTACTGAGAAAAGTACAGGGATGCATCACATTGCTGTAAATATTACACATCCCTACACTTTCCTAAAGACACAGCTAAGCTGTGTCATTATTTTGTAAACATACCCCCATGTTTTCTTGTCCTCTTCAGGTCAGGAGAGTGAACAAATTTACTCTTGTCCTCAGTAATGGAAATTTGTGGAATCGTATGAATGTGGTGGGGATCCCACACTACATGATGCAAGGAAGCAGAATGAAAATTTGTTTGGGAAAAGAGAAGTTGAATGACCTTGAAGGTAGATGTAAAGTACACTGGGATCACTAAGAACTCTACTGCAATAGGAGATGCAAAGGTTTCACTTTGAAGTGACTTGTGTTTTTATGCTATTCCATTGATTTACCTTGTATACATTTTGTATTTCAATTGGGGAAGTAGAAGTTTTGTATTCTGAAAATGTGGAGTGTTGAAAGTTTCTAATCTAGATTGGAATAGGGAGTCTGGTTGCAGAAGAAGGCGGACTCCCTCCTGGTGAAATGTAGCTAATAAACGTCTTGCCTATTTATCAGTTTATCTTTGAAGCTGCTTTGTTTCACGTGGCTTAAACACATAAACTAATATTATGTGCTTTCAATAGTAGTGTCTCTGAGCTTTCTATTGTTGGATCCAGATATGTAACACAACAACTGTCATAGACCAAAAACCAGCTAGAGCTATTGGCTTTGTCAATGGTTGTGAGTTGTTTAAGACAGATGAGTAACACCAATGATTTTATTGTAGACAACTAATATTAAAAACATTTTCATTTTGAAAGTATGAGATTGTGAATTAAACATCTCTGAGGCCTGTAGAAAGAGTAGTGGTATCCTAATCACTCCGGTTATGTTCACTCTAATTTAAGCATGTACATCCTTTTTCCCTTCACATCTCTTCAGTCTATATATCTTACACCTCATCTCTCTTGTCTTCAGCACACTCATTTCACTCTCACTACAGAATGCACTTTCTCCTATCTTCTTTACTCCACCACTTCTCAAAAATACACAATTACACAATGTAACACATAGCTTTTACAGCTGAATAGAAACTCCTCTCTTCCCTAAGTAGCTTACCAGGGCAATGCACAGAGAGCACACAGCAAGCAGAAAGTAAATTCATGAACTCAAATCGTCAACCCCGCCACTTGTCATTGATAAATGCCACTGGAAACATCAGCGCCAAGAAGCTAAGTAATTAGCGTATGCTATCCTATACAAGACTTGTGTGACCCAGGTCCGGCTATAAATACACTATAAACGTCTATCCGAAGGAGATGTAACCATTCCCAACTGCTACTAGGATTTGCCCAGCCTCACATAAAAAGATGCCAAAATCGTGAGGAGTGTACCCAGCATGCTTCCTGACACTTGCCTTCTTTTGTGGGCTTTGGGTGCCAAGGTCAGGTAAAGTTGTTCTCTGTTTAGACTGTCCAGCTATAAAGTAAACCTGATAGACGTGACCTTTGATCTTGCAGTTTCTCCTGGGCTGACCTCTGACAGCTAGACAGCATGTCCGTCTCTCCCCATGCCCAGCCCACTGCTCGCGTGGCCCTCTCCCTGGCACTGGCCAAAGCAGAAGAAACAGAAAACCTTTCACCCACCGCCAGCATGCAGGCGGGTTCGAAAGAAGTGTGGAGACATCAGCTGAGAATCATTTCCAGCCGCCGCTGGTCCCATGATTGTGCGAGGGCGAGAGGTTCCGCACAGAAGCCCATTGACGAGAGCATGGCATCTATCCCATGACCAGTTTAGAACCTGCCCTCCAGTGTCAGGAAAGTGCTAAAAATGTCACAGAGTCCACACTTTAATTCAGATTTCGGTCACAGTCTGTAAACTCCAGAGATGATCACCTTTCCTCATAACCCATTTACTAAAGCTAAGGGGGGGGGGATGCAAATATGTTGCTTTACACCTGCCCTCACAATGTACTCTTAACATAGTGAGGAAGTGACTGCATGAGCGCATGACTGTCTTTCTACTACACCACCAAAGACCTGGTCTATTTTTTCTCTACTGCTCTGTTTTCTTACTTTCCAGTAACAGCATGCCCTCTACAAATCTGATTACATTATTTACAGAAAACAGGTAGAAACGGGAAAGGGCATATGTTTACAGTAAAATAATTTAAGTAAAATATATGAAGAGCACTACAGCTTGCATCATTATTGCTATGAGAATTTTTACTTGGCATCCCAATTCAGGAGTTTGAGGCCACACAATACACTTAATTCTTGCTTTATTGTTAAATTTCGTCAGATAAAAGTCAGATAAAAGTACCCAACTGAACTGGTATGTTGTATCGCTCTTTTATTGGCCCTTAGGAATAAGATGGTTGTTCGGTTTCATCAAGCCATAGGGTTTGGTTTTACACACAACGAAGTGAAAAGTACATTAGGACTGGATGACAACTACTCTTAGATTTCATTTGCTGACAACCAGTTACCCACAGAACTAGAGATAGCAGTGTCCTGATGACCCATCATGGGGTAGCAGAGGAGATAGAGTTGATGAAATGATCTACCCAAAAAGGAGAATGCCATAAAAGTTTAAATGGGTTTAAAGCCACACACACCCCTGCCACAAAGAGTAGGCTCCACACATTTCAGTTGCTGCACAACATTTACAGTTTGACAGTCTTGGAAAATACCAAGGAAAGCCTGAAAATGTAATCTGAACTGTCCTGTTGCCCTCATGAACATCCCAGTGGTGTAACGCCAAATGATCAGGTCCCCTGCAGAACAGGGTGAGGGCTTCCTGAGACTCCTGTGTGGCACAGATAATCATAGAGCTGATTTGGGCCCCTGCACTCCAGGGGCTGCTGGAGCCTTTATTACACCCATGGTGTAGCCTAACACCAAATGAAAGGGGATAAAGGCACGAGAAGATTCACCACCGTATGGGGACCTCAATTTCTAGGGCATTCCTTGTGGCACAAAGTCATCACATCTTCAGGTCACTCAAGGACCTAACCATGTTTCTGTTTCCATTGTGTTGCACACAAAAAGTCACTCAGGTAGCCACTCACTCACCCACTCGCATGCTCATGTTTTAAGTCACTCCTAAGCTCCCTCACAAGCGAACTTATAGAACCTCATTCCACTTTGTTTATGTGATTTGTAGAAATTGTGCGACTAGAACAGGCATGGGGAAGAAAGGTAGTGTTATGGTGGGGCAAAACTATTTTGACGGAACTGACAAGTGACCCTGTGGTGCGCATGGTGTACTGGTTATTTAAATGTGCGAGAATTGTCACGACGCACGTGAAATGTGAGAGAATGAATGTTTGTGATGAGAATAAACAGCAGATAGTGGATGATTGCAGATGGAATACTGATGTAGAAGAGAAGGAATGACAGAAAAGTGCTGCAAGGGTAGATCGAAAAGTAGGTAACATCAGGCAAATAATTCAGAAAAGCTCTGCAATCGGTTTCCACGGTTCAAATCCCCATTCTCGACTGATCAGCTGAGTGATCTTGGGCATATCGATTGATCTTCCAGTTCTCCGACCGTTTCCTGTATCAGAGCCTGAATCTGCCTATTTCAGCTATTAATAAAGAACACTTGAATGCAAGACTAGGGCACGATGGAAGCAAGAGGCGATATCCGACAAAGTAAACTACGGAGAGAGGCAGAAGGAAATGAGTGGGAGGGAGAGCGAGGCGGGAAGGAAGAGCCGCATGGGCGAGCTGAGAGGGCTGTAGCTAAAGGAGGCTGAGAGGCGATGGTAGATAACAAACCCAGACCTTCTCCGCTCATTTCCTCCCATTCCTCGCTTACAGCGTGAGCCACTTACCGGAAAACGTGTTTGTGATCTACTTTCCACAGTAAACCCACTGAATTGGTTTAGGATGAGTGAGTAACCGGTAATAAAATATCCCTCTTCAAGGAGTCTGCTTCCTAAAAGTCCCTGGGGTGTAGAGAAACAGCGGAAAAACGCAGGTATAGATTTCACCAATTTGATCGCATTGTTTGTAACACAGCTTGGACCAGTAGTACTCCTGTAGTACCTATAGGCCTCAGGAGGTGTAGTATTGACAGTCCTCAGAAGATAACGCTAGGGAAGGGAATAGTAAACGTCTGACAATAATTAGCTTACTTAGTTGGTACCCGAAGAAGGTTTCAAGCACTCAGGTGCAATCAAGGTGGCTCATACAGGTAATGCTTGCCTGTGATACCTTGTGTAATCTTAAAGTCATTAGTTTGAATCCTGGTAAGGCTACCTTGTCCTTTCATACTTTAAAGTTGGTAAATTGACGAGCAGCTCTAAATATTAACAGCCATTAGGAATGAGAAAACCATCTGAAGTGCTGTGTAAAAAGACAAGTTGTTACCAAATGATGATGAGACAAATGTCATAAATTATTAATCTATGAAGTGTTGTGTTAAACTTTAGAAACATCTATGCCTCACCCATTGTTTGCTTCATTTTGGGATTGAGATCCCTGAAAAGATCACAATGTTGGCACATTGTGAAATCAAATGCAAAGATGAAGGGCTGCTGTCCAATGCGAGCCTCTGTCTTGTTATCTGCAGCTTTAAACAAGGATTCACGAATCCTTGCTCAAAAATATTGATAAGAGAGCATCGTCTGAGAATCCTTGCAATAACATTGATATGATCCCTCTTGCAAGTCTTATTAAATACTTTGGCCCATCTCTTGTTCCCCACACAGATTGTTTCACAGTCTAAGACAATCTTGGTAGCACCTATCTGAATTTTAAACTCTCTATATCTAGCGTGATGAAGTGGAGGCAGCAAAATTCACATCAACTCGGTAGTGATAAAATGGAGGTCCTTATCTTTATTTGACTCCACAACTTTGTAGTCTTCTTCTTGGTGGCTTGAAACTCACAATTTAGGGATAATGTCTGATGATTCTCAGTTTTCTTCTAAACAGTGGCAAATTCCTGCTTTTTTCACTTGGTTTTATTGTATTTAATGTGGGCTGCCACAAAAATGTTGTGCAATCTTAAATATTCGCAGTTAGATTCTATCTCAATCTCTCTGCTTTTTTTTGCTCATCATGTGCAAATGATTCAGAACTCTACTGCCGCCTCATTCTTGGTCTTTCAGAACGTGTACCAATCTGTTCTGCATCTCGGATCCTTGCCGTGCCTTCCTGTGGCTAAGTGTTCCATCGTTAAGGTTCTTAGGTTATGCAACTGAACTTTCTTTGAACAAGGACCTCTCTATCTCCAACATTTTCTCTTTCATTAATCTCCTGCAAGAACATTGTGCCTGCCATCTCTAAACTTCTTCAGATTTCAAAGTTCAAGAAAGCTGAAGCAGGCGCTCAGGCCTTCTCTTTTCTGATAGAGAAATTTTGGAACTACCTTACCTCAGATCTATATTTCATCTCTATTCATCTGCTCTTCTGCAATCCCTTAAAACCTTATTGCTTCCTACATGACTCCTTTGGTTGTGAATGCTTTGTTGCCAGTTTCTGCCTTTAATGTCAGGACACCCCATTATTATGGAAGCAGGTTGTGCACTATGAATATACATTAGTTTCTCCAGCAACCTCTGGGATGGGTACATCTATCACAAAACAAAAACGAAATTGTAGCACCAACGTTTCAACCCAGTGAACTTATATTTGGGCCCATAAACATTGACAAAGTTACACATTAGTTACCAAAGAGCCAAGACCCAGGTGTTATGCTTCAAAATTACAAACTAGCATAATAAATTGATGTGACCACTTTCTCTTTTAAATTTGTAGGATTAACTGCCCAGCCAGTGGTACCAGTCGTTTGCTGGATTTTCTATACTCATCACCACTTCATGAAATACCTTATTCTATAGCAATAACATCACCAATGAATTCCATATGTATTCGCACAGCCTTTCCTTCCGGTGTGTATCATCAAAAAACAACCATTACAACTGTTAGTAAACTGATTAGCCTACACCACTTGGAGGACTGATTTAAGGCGTATTGTGTTTTGAGCAGGATCCACCTATATGACCAAGTTCTCAGGGTGCCTAAAGCACCCTGGCTCCCTATCTGCTGTCACCAAGCTCAGGCCCATAGCTTATCTTTACACTTTAAATATTTGGCAGATAGAACTGTAATCAAATTCTAGCCCCTACAGTTGTATTTATCAAACTCTGCTTTAGGCCATCATCTAGTTCCTGAACATGAAGAACTTAGAGGATGCCAACAAGGCATGACACCCTGACAAATGTATGACTACAGGGTCCGTACACCTCTAAATCTCTATGATGTAATGACAACAAAAACTAATATCAATCCACAGGTAGCTATCCAGTGGTGAGAATTACAGAGACCGTAAATTATGCCACAATCTCACAAGATCACAATTGATAGTATGCACAAGTACACAAGTGTATGGAAAACACCTGATAACATAAAAGGGATATAGCTATCAGTCCAGAAGAAAGAAATTTGACCCTTAGTGACATCTAAAATACATTGCTGAAACATATACACCAAGGTGTGAGAGATCATAATAATCTAACCTTGCAATTCTTTTAACCTTACCTAAGGCTCCCACCAATCAAATTGTCCTCTCTGGCAGTGATACCTTATAGTAATTTTAACAGTTCTGATCCCTGATAAAGGAAAAACAGTTCTGCTATAAGTCAGGCATCGCAGCACACTCAGATGCACTAGGCATCTTGGGTGGGAACCCTATGATGAAGCATGCCACTAACAGATGTTAATGGGTGACAGGTCTTCTATAACTAAATAGATGCACCTGTTTGCCAGATCAAGGGATCTATCAGGACATAGAAAATAGTCTCTCTCTTGTTGGTCATTTAATACAGTTTTTAAAACCTATAATGAGATTTACGCAGCCACACAAGGCCGCCTTACGCAGCCCTGCGTGGCTTGGTAAATCTGGAGTAATGCAAGGCAGCAGAAGTCACTGCTTTGCATTACTCTGCTCCAAGGTGGCTCTCCATGGGTGGAGCATTGGTGTTCCCGTGCATGCATCCAAGAATCTGAACCGATCACAGATTTACCAATACTGGTAGATCTGGGAATGCGTCAGAATGCTAAGCCTTCCCAAGGGAGAGGTAACGAGGAGAAATTGTTATTTCTCCTCGTTTTTCCCTCTTTCTACATGTGCTGAAATCTGTAGCACACTAGAATGAGGACAAAACCTCAGAGGATTGTTTTTGTGCAGAAACATTCACATTCCTGCACAAAAACAATCCTGCCTGCAACACAGGCTTCCTTGCACCATGATTACTTTTCATTTTCAATTTATGTGGCAAGGAAAGTCTAGTTAGGAATTTACAACACTTATAGCTCTAACTCGAGCAAACACGTGACCCATTGCATTGCAAATGCTTGTTACTTTTTCTTCTTCCAATTTGTTTTATTAATATTTCTCTTTTCTTGCTCTCTACTTGATCCCTCATCCCTTCAATGTTTCATTTTCTCATTTTTTTTATTCATCTTCTTCTGCATAGCATTGCTGTCTTTTTTTTCCTCTTTGCTTTCACCACTTCTGGCTCTTTTCGTACTTGCTTTTTGGGGTCGAGTCTGCCAGTGCATTCGCTAGCGTATGCGTCTCGCTTGCGAGTCTCTGTTGTGTTCCATAAAGGGCTTGGAGCCCGCCTGTCACTCAACATTTGTTGGTTTGCGTGGCACTCTTCTATAAGTCCGTATTTCGTCAAGGCATGCCTGGCATCATTTCCGTTTCTCTGTATGGAGCTGGGATCAAACACTAATTGATGCAACTTATTAGTGCTCATCCGCTGCTCCCGACATGATCGAGGTACTATTTTTTATTTTTAACTTCAAGTGCCTGCAAATAGAAGGCTTGTAACTGGCAAAAGCAAGTCCAGCTGGCACAAAATTGAAAGGTTTATTTTTTAAAGCTAACTTTCTGTTATGTTGCCAAGTCCTCTTTTCTCAGTTTCTTCTCTTTTTCTTTTGTTTTTGCTCGTGGAAGCTTTCGTCAAAAGATGACCACTTGTTCGAAATATGCGAGACCTATTGCATTGCAAATGCTTGTTATACATTGCCCTTCTTCTATTGCTTCTTCCACTTTTCCTTCCAACTCTCCTCTTTTTTTCCCTTTTGCTGTGTCATTTCGTTCCCCCAATGTTATCCTATGTTTTCTTTCTCTTGTCTTTGTTTGTTCACGCCTGGACATCATTTTGCTACCCGTGTATTTCGATCTCATTTCTCATCTTTAGGACTCATTCACTTCGAGTTCTTCTCCGACCTTCCTATATTCCTCTGTTTTCACTGCAGAAAGAACAAAGGCCTTAAGTGCGGCCCTGTGTCAGGAGAGGTGAGCACCTCTGACCTTCGCCCTCCCCGAGCGGGAAGCAGTGACTTTGCGTCTCTGTTATACAGGACAGCAGCTGATGTAATGAGAGTGGTAAGGGCAAAGGCCCCCGTTGATTCACAAGACCTCAATCTTGTTATTATCAGGGAGAGCACTCAAAAAGCCCGGGGTTAAGAATCACTAATTAATTATGAAATGAAATGTAGCGTTTGGAGCGTATGGCGCCCAGCATAATGACAGCCCCCGACCCCCGCCTCCTTTTCAGTCCCTTTACAATGTGCGGAACAGCAGGAGTGGCGAAACCGTAAACACATATAATAGGTGGAAGGTTTGTGCAGTGGCCCAGCTATTTAAAATCACATCTGTCATCTGCTTCCTCCCACTGTTGATGAGTGCCTCTAAAAGTCGGATTTGGCAGCCCCCGAGAACACCGTATTTTCAAGTGATGTCTTCATTGCTTTTGTCAACAATTTTGCTCACTATCGAGATGTAATTTCATGTACCTTCTGAAGTTAAATCTAGCCATCCTGACTTCATCCTACTCTTATGTCAAAAACTCGTTCAGGACAAATTACGACGTTGAACGAAAAATGACACAAAACTAAACTAGTGCAGTTTTGTGTCAAAAATGTTAACGTGAGCTAATGGCATTCCCTAGCACCATCCTTGCGCCATATTTATAAAATGACGCACGGTGGTGCTAAGGAATTGTTAGCACCAAAAAAACGACACAAATCACTCCAACATGCCATAAGTAAAAATGACGCTAATGCTACAAAAGTGGTGTTAGAACGTTTTGTGGCAGTTTTGGGGCGCAAAAAGGGTTGTTGCCATATTTAACCACCGTAGTGTAAAAAAACGTGCAAGTGAAAAAAAACAATTGGGAAGCCAAGATAGAAAATGCAGGCCTAGAGACACCCCAGGGAGATCCCAATCAACCATGTACCAGTCAGGAGGGTCCAGAAAAGTTCCAGGAGAAGAGGAAGCAGAAGTGTCGCTTTAGCGAGGAGGAGAATGACATCTTGGTCAGAGAGGTGACACAGAGCACCAACACCACCTCTTTGTCACCTCCAAAATGCCAATTGGTAGAAGAGAAGCTATATGGCAGACAATAGTAGATAAAGTCAACAGCGTGGCAAAGGGGAAAAGGTCTGTCACTGATTGCAAGAAGCACTGGCACGATTGAAAGCGCAGAACTAATGAGAAACTGACCAGGAACCGAAAGGCAGCACTGCAGACTGGAGGTGGAAGGAGATGGTGGCAGCAGTTATCCCGGAGGAGATGGTCACTGGACTCGCAGGACAGCACAGATTACCAAGAACTACCACAATTGCTCGGTAATTTACAGGGGGGAACTATCTGGAATCTCACAAATGGTAGAAGTGGGAGGCACATAGGACACAGTGAATGCATGAAAAAGGGTTGCATCAGGGCACATAGGGCCAGAATCAAAAGGACTCATCGCCACCCAAGCTTCACTATGCACACCGACATATACACAACATGGTGTTAAGCCACTTACTGTGGCTTAACACCACCTTGTAAATATGGCCCCTTATTCACGCAGCACTTTGCCTGGAAGGGGCGTGCAACCAGTGTGGCTGTGCCACGACGACACCAATTGCATAATGATATTGCGCTAGATACATTATGGGGGTTATTCTAACTTTGGAGGAGGTGTTAATCCGTCCCAAAAGTGACGGAAAAGTGACGGATTTACCACCAGCCGTATTACGAGTCCATTATATCCTATGGAACTTGTAATACGGCTGGTGGTATATCCGTCACTTTACCGTCACTTTTGGGACGGATTAACACTCCTCCAAAGTTAGAATAACCCCCTATATGTTCACTAGAGGCTGTGACTAAAGTCAACACCACCCCAGGGGTGGTGTCGGGATGGCGCAACAAGGCAAAAGGCTACCCATCCTCCTCATGTCCATGCCCTGATCATTTGTGCTGCATCCTACAGCGCACCAAAAAAATGCCACTTTGCCATAATAGAATGTTTATATACAGGAAGGGACACCTTCCTGCATATCAACAATCTATCCCCTCAATGCAGGCACTCTTGCACCATGGTGCAATGATACCTGCATTGGTGCAGGGAGAACAAGCCTGTGCAGGCTTGGGGAAACCAAGATGTGTGCTGTCTTCCAGAAAACACAGTGCATCCCTGCGTTTCAATAGTGGTGCAGCCCAGTGCAACTATTAATGCTGCTGCAACGGTTCCACCACATATTAAAAAATCAGGGCCTCACTGTGCAATATGTGGAATGCAAGCTGCACAAGGTGGCCCAACAACAACTCCCACACACCTCCATGCGCCATTTCGGAATGGGCACAAAAATGAACTCATACAATATATGGGGCAAACATTTGTGATCATCCTTTGTGCTGCAGTACAAGTTGCTCCAATTTCACCATGTAACAAGGTTGTCCCTGTGTTGCATGAATGGTTAGTGTTGTGCATAAAGGGACACCTCAATGCGTAAGAACTGGCACAATTGGCATCATTGTTGCACAAGGGGCACAATGTCACAAGCCCGTAAAGCAACTGTACCATCACAGAACATGTTGCCCATGTGGATCCACGCTGCCCATTCCCCTGTGCCACATTAATAGAGTCTCAACTTGTATGCATTGATCCACACTGTACATATTTACACCAACATATGCCTTTGGCATATATGCTGTATGCAAGGAAATGTCCCTAATGAAGGGAGGGATGAACTAATGGGGCTGTCAATCTATAATGGTTGGACTGTGCCATACAAATAGCACATGTGTGGCACCAGCTAAAGATAGATGACAAAGTAACACAAGCAGTGTTAGCAATGCACCCCCCTTTGTTGTTCTGCACTAGTGCCATCATTCGTGGTGCGAATGCAGTAAAGCACCAAAAGAATGACAACACTCATTACACCAATTTGGACACCTCCTCACTAATGCACACTTCTCCTGTCCATGTCTCATGACATGTCCTTCAAACTTGGACTCTGACTGTAGTACAAAAGACTCCAGATCACTCATGGGGTCTGTGAACTGGACTTTGTATTGCATTGGAAAATACACTTGCACATGTAAATAAAGCTCCATGTTCACATGTATCATGTCAACGTTTACTGTGATCCATCATCTAAGCTAAATGTATGCATTGTGTGAAGCTATGTCAATGAGAACAGAACCTAATTAGAAGAGAAGAGACACAAATCCACATGCTAGGAACCTAACATGAAAAAGGTGACAGATGGTGTTGTGGGCTACAACCCACTTACAGAGTCTTAATTACATGTATTGAACAGTTACCATGGAAGTTGACATTTGTCATGTATGGATTCAGAACCAAGTGTCTGGAAGTTTCCCAAATGAGAGCACCAGTACAACTAATATGTGTGGCACAGAAGAGGCACATTTTATCACTGAAGGGCAGCTGTCAGTGTGCCAGGACACATACCCTAAAATGGCTGATGTAATATGTGCCACACTTTCTACCAATATTTCTGACAGACCAGCGATGACAGTTGAAGTTCCATACTTACCTGTCCAAGATTCCGTATATATACACAATGTGAATGGCTGGAGCTGGGGATGACACATTTTTGACTAGCTGATGTCATATTGCGGCCAATCTGACCGGTCATAGAGGATGCACATGGTTATACATGCAAATAAATACAGAAATCATACCCTAAGGCATTCCTCCTACTTAGCCAGTCCACAAATGAGAACACCCAGACACTCAATCAACATGGAGAGATAATTGTCTAAAACTAACAGGATTTATTAAAACATTAAAAGAACATCATATTAAAACCGAACCAAGACACTACCCTCCACTAAACTAATCTAAATTAACGTATTTTAACTTACCCATACAGCTATCAATTCTAATCTAAACCTAACTTAAACATGTAATGCCAGACACTAAACATTGTCCCCCCAACCCCCTTAAGAGACAAGATACGAGTTGGACAACATAAACCAAGGCTACACATGTACTAACCTAACCGTTATCCTAAACAAATATATATTTTATATATATATATAATCATAGAAACCCCAACATAACTCGTCACCCAACCCACCAAAAATATACTAAAAGATACCCTCTCAACTATACTTACACTAACCTGCAACTTACCTAAACTATATAACTGACCCACTAAAACAAATAACAATAGAAAAAGGGAGAAGGAAAGGAGCTTGGAGGCTGTGCTACAAAATGTCTACATCCTCTTAAGTTTCTTTTTGCAGTACTTCAGCAACTTTTAGTTCCTGGCATTGTCCTTTACCAGTCCGTCCAATCTTGCCATCGGGCTGCCATGTCCCATCTAATGTCTTCCTCAAAGGTTAAAGTTGCGCCTGTTGCGGTGTCTGACTATGCATAGGTGCACCTGATGTGGGGGGGTAGGAACAGTGACGGTCCCTCTGACCCAAGATTTGTTGTCCAATGTGGCTTGCACAGTTGTGGCCTGTAGCAGAGGTCCCCCATGTGAAAAGGCAAGACAAGCCCAGTGGATTTCTCTTTCCAATATTTCTTTGCCATCCTTTGTTACCCGGCCTGTACCTCCTTGATGTGTCTGTAACGTTCATCCCTCATCTCAAATGCATGTTTCTGTGCTGTGGTCATATTGGCAGCTAAAACATGAGGAGAACATGGCATAAAACACAGCATTGGGTAGCAGTAGAACAAACATGGAATATACACAGCATCCTCAGATGACACATGCTGTCCACCTCTCATTCCACAACACTGTCAAATTCCAAATTAATACTACACTTCCTACCAGCTGTCTACGGTATCATGTACATGTCATTGGTGTAACGGCCATGAATTGTTGACCATCAGGGCCCAGTGGTAAGTGGAGTACTGTGTCCTTGCACAACATTTGTCTTATCATACTAGTGAGGATCAAGTGGCCTAACAAGTCCCAAATCCCTGTGCCATTTTAAATAAGTATCGCAATGTATGCAATCCACCACTTTGACACCCCTAGTGCTACATCAAGCCTTGGCCAGGCATCATGGATGCAAGGTGGAGGTCACCTTGGAGGACAGGAAACTTGCCACTGGCAATTCTAAGGTTTGCCAGTGCATCATTCATGTGTCCTTGGGTTAACACCTCCTCAGAGCACCCGTTACAAGGGGGCACACCATTACCTCACAATGGGCCCCCATGTACAGTTCAGGGTTAGTGCCCATATAGTTTGCCCAAAGCCTGAACAATACATCTATGTTGTCTACAGAATTTGTACCTATTGACCCCTACCCAGTGGTATGGTGTGCATATTGTGTAATGCGGCACACACATGGTAGCTGTATGGTGCCCTAAGGGGCACAGGAAGATTGGCACTGCTCTGGGGGCAGCTACAGTATTCCTACTTATTGAACTACATGTGCACATGCATGCCAAACATCTTTTAAGCACCAGGTATACACTCAGCATTCACATTCTGTGCACATGTGATGTGACCAAGATCATTCACAAATATGATGGGTAGACCATGTTGGTAAATCTGCACACATCTAGTTTGCTATAATCCATAGACAATGTCCCACATCCATCTGGAGCAGAGTTGTATTCTTATTGTGTACTCAACTGACTGTTGGTCAGCACAATAAGGCTTCTTGCACGACTGCTGCCTCACTTAAATTCTGAAGAGTAGTGAGGCACCAGTGGTGCAAGTGTCTCCCGCATAAGCCCCCTGGAGACATCAACACATGTACATCATCTGTACCATTTCCTGAGTAACTGAAAGCTATGGGTGTCACACAGTGCTGTACAAAGTGTTGTGACAAATATGTTGCAACAGGCATGCTATTCAGATAAACATCACCTCTGACACATATCTTGACTGACATCACTGTGTATGTGGGCATGCTTTTCTTTTCCTAACACCCACAATTCCATAGCAGCACATTGGCACTTGTGAAACAATCAACTCATTCTCCATCCTCAACATAGCATCAGACATGATGTTCATATCCTAACTCAGATGATGTCATCTTATTGGTCACACATTACATTTCATCATTGCATTGCACACATCATACCCTCTCACACAAAACCCTGGAATGACACCTGTGACGCACAAGGTGACACTTACTGGTTGCATTGGGGTCTTCACATTGAATCACTTCTCCAATGGTGTAGGGCGGAGGCCCAACTGCAATACATGACAGGAAAACAAAGCTTAGTGAATTTTGAACATTTCCATGCATGGACAACAGTTACACATTCAACTTGTTAAGCTGAGTAAGCAAGTCAACTTAGTGGTAGGTCAGAACAACTGCCAAACATTACAAATGTGTCTGTAAGACAAAGGGTCAGATAATGGAGGCCCTGGCACCTCCAAAGCATCACTTTCCCTGATGCTCCTGTGGTGCATTTCACTTCACCATATGTACATGGTTTTGTTATGCAGCTTTTTGTTGCGTTACACATCCATGTTCATATGGGGCAGCATGACACTGTATTGTGCATCAGAGGGGCATGCAGTGGTTGCTGCAGTGGCCGTCCCATTGTTACACCCATTGCTTTTGACCCTGCCCCAGATGTTGAAGACATCTTACTCATTATCAGTGCCAAAAGACTATCAACTGCTCAGGGGTGGTGTGAGCATGGCAAAGTCTTGGGGAATGCATTGATACATCCTTGTTTCTTGCTTTTTATATGTGTGTGTCTTTTGAAGGCACACACAGTAGATCTAAAAATGCCATGGCAATCTCCTTATGTACTCGTAGTTGTCCCTTCCTGCACATTAACAGAGTAACATTACAGATGTCTTGCCACTACTATGTGGGCAGCCCTTGTCGCCAGAATAGACTACTTATGTCCAGAAAGGGATACCAACCTGCGCATAGACACTCCCTTCAACACAGACACACTTGCACTGTGGTCCAAGTATGCCTACGTTGGCGTAGGCTGCTGAGTAATGTGCAAGTGCTGGTGCAGATGCAGGCCTGCCCGGTACTGTCAGTAATACGGGGCAGGTCTGTGGTACAAAATCAGCACATGTGTGTCTGATATTTTACACTTTATGGGAAGCATGTGATACACAATGTACACAAAGAGGAATGTGAAAGTAGTCTGGTCCTGGTGTATAGCTAAGCTCCTTTAAATGCTATTGGCTAAGGCCACAAAGAGGCAGATTTAAAAAAAAGTGGTGCAGCACCTAGTGCAGGCAACTTTCCTTGAGGCCCTTTAGGGCCTCCTACCCCACCCCCATGTGTGCGTTACGGCACAGGGTAGAGGGCAATAGTGTAATTTTATTTAGATGCTATTGATGTACTCTGGAGGAGTAGCACCAAAACTGTGGCACAACTCCTGCAGAGTAAATAGAGGTCCATAATATCTAATGGTATGCCCGTTTTAACGCCTGCTCTGAGCAGGTGTTAAGAGTGCAGGAAAAAATGACGCGAGGAAATCTTTAAGATTTCCCTGCACCATTGTTGTGGCCTCCCTAATGGGGGAACACACCCCTTGCATACATTATGCCTGGCGCAGGCGGAATGTTGTGCAAGGGTTAACAAAGTGGCATTATGCATGCATGGCACCGCTTAGTTAATATGGCGTGGGGAAAATGCCACTTTAGCGCTGCCTTAGCATCAAAATATATTTGGCAATAGCAACGCTAAGGTGGCACTGGAGGCTCTTAAATCAGGCCAAAAACGACCCGTCCTGACCCTTGACAAAACATGCTGCAGTCACCCGTATGTCCGCCTGTCATGCACATGCAAATGAGGATGTTGCTATGCAAATGGGGTACTTACCAAATGGTCCACCAATCTGAATTCCCAGGTGATCGAGTAGATCCTGCTCTTGTGCTATGAGTTCTGCCCAATGGTGTTTTATCTGGTGGTCGGTGCGCACAACTCCGAAAATTCTGTGTAGATGGTGAAGCACCTTGCCCCACCACAGCTTCCATGCCTCTGTTGGGTAGCCCTGTATTACCGGGCCATCCAAAGTCAGCACCAAGGGGAGGTAATGTTGCACCAGCCAGATGAACCCTATCAGTTCATCTCCACTCATCTTAGTTGCTCTCCCTTTCCCAGACATTTTGCAGTATAAGGTAACTGCAAATGAAAAAGCCCCAGAAAATAATAATAAACTACCCCACCTAAACCCAAATACCCCAACACACTATGCTGCCCCAAGACAAACACCCCACAATATAATAACAGTACCAGGACAAAAACACTACAATAGACTGAGGAAAAAGGCACAAAGCACACAACAGCAGCAGGACACAGCGCAATACTCATCAAAACCACCACACCTCCGCCAGCACCAGCTCCGCACACCCTCTCACAGTCACAGACAAAAAGATTGTGAAGTAAAAGTGAAAGTGAAATTATTGTACCATGTATGCAGCCAGGACGTCCTGTTTCATTACTTCCAGAGTGTGGGCATCCAGTTTTCTGATACATGTCATTTTTATTGATGCATGGCGATCATGTGTCAACTTTTTCCCACTGAGGATGACAGGCCTGATGACTTGCGATTGATGAGCCCGGCAAAACAGACTTTTCCAATAGGCAATCAGGTATGCCCTATTGATTATGCGTTTGTAAATACCTGGTCCTTTGGAGAAGTACTAGACTTGAAGTTGCGCATATAGAGGGCAGTGATCATTGGCCATTCCATTTAACAATACGATCAGCCGATATAACCCAAAAAGTAAGAGAAAAGGCATTGATAGCACTAGTTGAGAGCCCCTGTAGGATAACGACATGACTTACAGAGAGTAGTCTAGAAGCACTTAATAATCTGATAGTAAACTATCCAAACCTTATTATGGAAGATGATCCAAAAGATATATTCAAGGGCTATAATAGGGGCATTGTGTTAATATTTAACTGCTTAAAAAACTAATTAAAAATACTGCAAGAGGGAAAGATTAAGGGAGAACCATATAAGATGAATAATAGCAAAATAAGGTTTAATTGGGAATGTAGGTGTAAAAAACAAATGACGCAAAGATTAGAAAGGGAATATAAATAAGACCCTCCGCTGATACAGAAGAGAAGCTCCATCAAGCAAAAGAATATTATGAAACATTGATAAAACAGAGGAAACGAGAATATGTTAATAAAAACTGGGATACAATGATTGAGGTGATAAGAACCAAGAATATTAGGGGCTTCTGGCAGCTGGTAAGGGAGGGGAAAAGGTTGGAACTATGCGGTGTTTGGTTGGAGAAGAGGACTGGTATAAATATTTGTCTTCTATATATAAAGGTACCGATGATGAGCAAGGTTATGGTGTTGCTAGGAAGCTTGGTGAGAATACGAGATTAGCTTTTGTCCCAGAAAAATAAAAGAAGCTATTGCAGCATTGAATTTAACTAAAGCGGCAGGTCCAGACAATCTCCCAGCAATAATTATATAAAAGAATATTGATTGGTGGATTACATTTTTTCATGCTACTTTTTGTAAAATCCTTGATTAGGGCCGTTTTCTAGAGAGTTGGAAGGGTGCCATGATAAGACCGATTCACAAAAAATAGGAGGACCCAACCAAAAAATTATCGACTGATAAGCCTATTAGACGTAGGTGAAAAGGTATTTACGAAGCTAGTGATGGGGTTAATCAAAGAATGGGCAGACGATAATGATTTGATACCAGTAGAACAAGGTGGTTTTAAAGAAGGGCACTCGAAAATTGACCATTGCTTTAGTTTGTGGGCATTAGCAAAACAATCAGTTGAAATGCGAGGAAGCCTATTTTGCTGTTTCTTCGATTTTCATGCTGCATTCGATTTGGTAGATAGGAAATTACTATGGGATATGCTAAAAAGGTTAAGGATTGATTTGGATTTATTATTTCTCCTTCAGGGTCTGCATCTACAAAATTGGGCCCAAGTAATTTTAGACACGAGTGGCTCTCTTTCAAAAAGGATCCCCATAAAGAATGGTCTTCGCCAAGGTTGTGTGTTGGGCACAATATTATTATTTACATTATTTCTGTCAGACCTGCCAGGGTTGTTGCGGGAGGTTAAAGGCCTAAGCCCAAAAATAGATGGTGTGCATGTTTCCTGCTTATTATATGCTGATGATCTAGTGATAATGGATATGATAGAGTTAGGGCTCCAAAGGAAATTGGAGGTGTTTTACTCCTACTGTCAAAGGAAAAAATTGTAGTAAATATGGAGAAAACAAAAATAATGTCTATAGGGAAAGAGAAAAGTGCATTCACCTACCTTCTAGGAGGAGAAAAAATAGAAAAGGTAAAAAAATATAAATATCTAGGCATGTGGTTTGACTCACATTTGAGATGGAAAGCTCACACTGAAGCCCTAAAAAATAAAGCTCTATCATCAGTTTGGGGGTTGAAACCATTCAGTAATAAATATGGGGGTCCTTCCCTCCAGCCGGTTATTTCCGCCTTTAATGCCATGGTATGTCCCCAGTTCCAATATGGGGTGGAGGTTTTAACATTTTCTGGGAAACTAAATTGGGAGATAGAAGAAAGCATTTGCGTAAAGCGTATGCTCTCACTGCCCCCTCAAGTATGCTACAAGCTATAAGAGCAGGATGTCAAACGACGGTGTGGACTTACAATGGACTACAAGCTGCACTGAAGTTCTGGCTAAGTATAAGAGATGAAGGGATTTGTAAGATCGTGAGATTGTGTAAAAAAGAAATAACAATAAGTGAGTTACATTGGGTGTTACAAATGAGAGGACGCTTAGAAAAGATCTGTGTCCTCTTAGGCATACCCGGCAATCAGTGGTGTGGTGCACAAATTCCGAAACTCAATCTATGAATAATCGTGAAGGAAAGAACAAGAGAAATAGATCTGAAGTACTTAGAGAATAAAATATCAACTCAGGATATGGAAGTCGGATGGAGGAGTCCGGAAAACTTTCCCTATATAGAGGTTCTACCCAACCCAAGATTAAGAGACTCAGTACTACAGTTTCGAATTGGGTTGAACCCAGGCTATAGGGGTCACAAAGTAAAAGCATTTCTTAAGGATACCCAGGGCCTATGTACATGCGGCTTACAGCAGTAATATACCATGCAACACCTACTTTTGGATTGTCACTGGTTTTTAGAAGTGCATAAGAAGTTTTTAAAACCAATTTTTAAGGAATATAATATTACTAACCGGGACTAAGCACTTAGGTTACTTATTGATATGAGATTTCTAAATGTAACCTGTGCACTGGGCCTATTTTTAAATGGCCTAAGAGGGGTTTTAACTGGACTTATAGGGTCCAGTATAATGTAGGAAGTAAAGAGGAATGATGAGTTTTAAATACCATAATTGACTATTCTAAAATTACATTGGTTGATGGTACTTTAGAAAATTTTGCCACGTAATAACGAGGCATGAAATAAAATGCAGAGCACTTTATATCGGAAATTGCACTTTATGAGAGTATAAGGACCTGAGTCTAATCAGAACTGTAGGTGGGATAATTTGGATGGCACGTTGCACTTTATGAAACTGTAAGAACTTGAACCTCGTTAAGAATTGTATACGGGATAATTTGGCTGACACGATGTGTTCGGCAGAATTAGTAGGGAAATGAAATTGGTTTAAGGTTGGGATAATGTAATGAACAATGTAAGCAGAGCTGGTTAACAAGAATTAGAATGATTCAAGAACTTTGTTTGTGAATGTAGTATGTAATAGAAATTTTTAATGAATTTGTATATTTCATTGTTTTTATACTTTTAAGGCTTATGACAAATAAAATAAATTTTGATTGACTGATTGATTGATGAGCTGGTGCCAGGCATAATTTTTTTCAATTAGTTAAATATGGAGTATTGGTGTTTGTGTCAAAATATTTGACCCATAACGGTCACGTATGGTGTTTCTTCTCATGAAGGCTGACAAGGGCGGTGGACTTGCATTTGACACGCAGACGCCAAGCGTAATGTTTTGGAATAGCGGAGTATGGAATATTGCCGTTTGTGTCAGAATGTTTTGATGCATAACAGGGATGCATGGATTGTGTTGGAAAGGCTGACAGTACCCCTAAATTCACATACCTTGTCACAGGGGCTATGCATGTATGTAGTCGGTATGGTATGGCTATCTGTGTGTGCATGTACGTTCTTATTTTAACTGTAACATTGGTATGTTTTACCATTATGTTTGTTTGTGTGTGTAATGTATGCAATGACTATGCGCAGGCGTTGGTAGACTTTGTCCAAGTACATGTTACCACATGTGTACTAGGAGTCTACATATGTGATGTAACACATATTTGTGGGTCTAACACATTGTCGTGTCTGATTTCCAAATGTACGTTTAACAGCAACACAATTGATATGATGGGCTATGTCCAATACATGGTCATGCACGTGATACCCTTGACAAATCGTACTCAGAGGATGCAGTGGACTATGGCTGGGTTGATTTCACATAAACCCTGGCAATGTGAGTACATGTGTGGCCACAGTGTGGTGTTTTTTTGGTTCATGCTTCATGATGCTATGCTATATGTGTAACATATGGTTCCCCAGGCATCTATGATGCAGGAGATGGTGTACTCACATGTGTCAATGAAGGCTGGAATGTGACGTGTGTATGGAAAGACCTGTGTAATGTCATATGTGTAAAGAATGCCACAGCGTTGTGTTCATGGGATGTGAAACCTCACATATCTATCTTCCTGCATGAACACATGTTGGACATTGTTAAATGGCTGTGCAGTCATATCAGTGCCACCTATGTTTCTGTATGAGGGAACACATCTGATGGTGATTTAAGTCTATCAATAAGCATGTGACACAAATGCATTTTCATTAGTGGAAAGTTGACTTTTATGCAGACTCCAAGACACAATAACAAGCCTATACCATTGAAGTGGTAAATGTGTGCTGAGAAATCAGACATATGTGTGCATGGCACAAACTAGGTACTTACAATTGATCACAACATGTTTGTTATGACTGTCAAATACAATGGCATACAACTGTGTAGCAGTGTTCCAGTCAGGCAATGAAGGCAGCCTAGTCATCATTGTTAGTATGGGACTTTTTGTGCCCACACAGACCCATGGCTGCATGTTTTGATGCAGGTCGACTTTGCTCCACTCAGCTCAGTACACTGTGCACATGCATTAGGCCCCTGACTGTGTCAAGAGTCAATGTAGCCTCAGCATGGGAGTTAGATGGTGTTGGGTGGGGATCTAGCCTCAGCATGATAGCTCTTCAGCAGAGAAATGTGCAGTCCCCTGCAGACAGACACCTGCACAAATGTGATCACAGGGCTTAGGATTTACAATTTCCTTTGGGGTACTAGATGTCAGGCGTGCCCTATCATGCACATGGGACTGGCTGATGGTATGTGTAGGACATGTCTCATCATTTGGCGCGGTCTGACAGAAATGGTTATACATTCTTAGTAATTTCCATATGCAGCTTGGTTAGGGCACGTATCTCTAATGTAACTTGTTCATTTTTTATGACCCAGGGGACAGATGATGTAATCTGTCACTGCCTTCTGTTAGAATAGTATGTGAAGGGCAACTACAATGTTGTTGTTGTAGCAAACATGTTTGGCTTATGTACCGACCAAGACATCCTCTGTGAACATATGTCAGGTGATCACATGGTGACATTGTTGTGTTGCACTTTTAGTATTGGTCTGTGTGTATACCTTCTCCAACATTAACAGCATATGTTGTTTGGAATAGATTTGGTCCTACATCGCTGGCATTCTTTAGGCTGATTACACTTTGCACACATCTTCTGATGCAACATTGTCCAGTCATACATGGACGGGATGCTACGTGTGACTTGTGTAATTTGAAGAGGTACACATCTTCTCCTACTGGCAACGTGATAGTTTCCCTCCCATTTCCAGGCTTTGCAAGATTACATGACTTCCACACACACGTGACAGTACACCAGCCACAGCACTTGTGTAGTATCCAAGTGACCTCCACATGTTGTATCTCCAAGTTTCTGTGGGAGTCGCTCAGTTGTCCTGCCGCATCCTTTGGTGAACATGAGGATGCACTCACATCTGCATTCCACAACCTATCTCACAGTCACCATGAGCGTATCTTGGTAGTTTGTGAAATCACCTCAGCTCTGGATTTTTGATTTGCCATATGCATAACATCTGTCTCCTTCTTTACCCATACAATTTAGGATGGGTCTGTGACATGCTTGGACATTGCTAGACATACATGTATATCCATCCCAAGCCTGATTGGGATGTTGGAGACCTAGACATTTTTGGGATTTTGTCACAGTAGGTAAATTTCTCTTGGTCAGGCATGTGAGTGTCAATGAGAGATGTGTTTTCATATGTGGTTTGTGATGGTATCATACAGACTGTACTGGGTTACCTTGCTGACAAATGTAAACCATTGTAGGTAATTGCAAACCCTTTCCTACCTAAGCCATACACCCGTACATCAGTCTTCACATGTATATCCAGATTAGCTGCAGGCATGTGTCAAGACAGCAGATTTGTGTGACAAGTGTGTTAGAATGTACATAGGGTGTGCAACAGACTCTGCCTACATCCCACCCACACATTAATTTGGTGGTGCATTCTCCCATTTTATTGTTAATTCCTGGCTATGGGGCATATGTATGGAGAGTGGATCAGCACCCACTGCTGCTTCACTTGTCTAGCAACCCTTAGCGCACTCCACAGCAAACATGTGTGTGTTATATCTGAGGTACAGCACACCATGTGGCAGGGTTGGGGCCAATGGCAGTGCTGGTACATAACACCATTGACATACTGTGCAGGGGTAGGCTTAAACTTTTGCTCCTAATCCTGAACAGTCAGTGAAGGTCCATTGATTCCAATGATATTCCCCCTTGCCAGACGTGCTCAGTGCTGGCGTTATAGCTACCCGCCTAAGATGTGACACAGTTTAGTTCCTTATTTTCGAATGCACCATTTATAAACAGCCATTACCATATGTACGCCCCTCTTGCACACATCTTGCCTGGCGTGGGCATGATGTGGGGAAACGGGTAGGAATTTGCACTATGCCTACTTAACGCCACTAATTTTTTCTGGTGCGTGGATCTAGGCCTTCGAGAGCCACATGGCCAGGAGTTATGGGACGCTGATGTGTGGCATGGAGGCACTAGACCCTCTTACATCACAACCTATGTTCAAACCATCTTTGTAGCTCTTGTGTTTCTTTCCTCCTCTCTGAAGTATGAGCAACATTCCAATGGTATATGTAGTGGAGAATGGGTACATCATGGACATTCTGGTGCAAAGTGATTTATTGGTGATATTTACAAATTGATATTAGTTGTACAGTGTCTACGTGTAGAAGTTCTGTACAATTTGCTGTCTCCTGCGAACTCCAGCAGATGTGTTTTGTAGTTCCCCCTCCACCTGTGCTGCACCATTGTCATCCTCCTCCTCATTGGGGACATCTACCAGTTCATCCCAGGAGACATTACTCTGTGTACATATGTTATGCAAGATAGCACATACAAGGATCATCTTGCATACCAGGGGTGGTGCATACAACAGGCTTCCTCCTGTCATGGCAAGGCACCTGAACCTTGACTTCAAGAGCCCAAATGTCCCCTCCACCACATTTAGAGTCCTTCTGTGCCCTTCATTGTATGCCCACTCTTCCACCATTGTCGGGTTGCCAAAAGGAGTCATCACCAATGGCTTGATGCCGTAGACTTGGTTGGCTGCAAAGGAGTGAGAAAACATATGTCGGTCATGCATGTCTGTGGTTTCGTATGTGCTATGGCAGATGTTAGTTTTAGGTGGAGTGGTGGCTCAGACCTGCGCCTGGTATTGTGTGTATTCCTGTTTTGTAAAATGGTTGCATTGGTGTGTGGTGATGGACATTACTATCATTGGTTATGGCTCCGGAACCTGATGATTGTTAAAAGAAATCTGAACTGACAGTTCAACCATGCCAAATATATGTTGTGTTGTCCATATTTGAGGCTGTGTCCTGTTGTTAGTGGAACCTACGACCTCCTTGCATCACAATGGTGTCATTTGTATTGACACCATGGTAGCCCAACAAAGCCAAACTCAGGCCTCCATGTTACCATGTGGCACTACTATGCATGCAGTGCGACACTTAGTGACCCTTTGTGGCAGATTATGCCTGTGCCAGCCATCATGTGTACAAGGGTGAGATTCACACAATTGGAGGAGCAGCAAAATTGGTGCAGAGGAATCTCCAAGGTTCCTAGACATGATTTATCCCAGACACATTCAACACCTGCACAGAGCAGGCGTTAGGAGGGGGCACACCATAGTTCTGAATGGGAACCTTTGTACAGTGCATGAAAGCTAAGATATGTTCTCAATACTTCTACAGAGTCCTACGATGGCATCCATTATCTTGATAGTATTGTACCTACTCTGGATCATGGTGGGCCATTTCTTCTATACGGCGCACACATGGTGGTGTTAGGGGGGTGCTAAGGGGAGCATGTAAGGTGGCACTGGACTAGGTGCTGCACCACTTTTCATTAATCTGCCCCATGGTCTTTCATGGCTGGTGATGTTGTATTCTTATGTGTGCTGCACAAAGCAGCAGACAGGTGAAAGTGCGCACAACGGGCACGCCAGGTCTGCGTAGGTGATATGTAGTTGGTGATGCAAACACTTGGATGGCATTTAATATTGGTGCAGCCAGAGGCTTCAACACCCTCACAAATGTGAGGCTGTGCCTATGTGTGACTTTCTTTACATTGACAAGGCCAGTGCCATTCACATAGCTGAGCTATTGGCTGTTTGGTGTTATGTGTGTGAGATCTGTATTTAGTTGTCAACCAGTGGACACTTATAGTGGTTTGGGGTCAACTTCTGTATGCAAGGGGACATAGCTCCACCTGTCCTTCACATGGTGTGCCAGTCAGGTTGTGGCTGTATTATGTGGATATGGGTGCATGTGTGTGTGATGTGCAATGAATGCATTGTAGTGTGGCATGTGGCATTTGTGTTGTTGTCTGTACATCTGTGTTCTCCTGTACATCTGTGTTTAGTGTGGTTTATGTATTGTTTCTCCTACAAGGTTGGTGCGTTGTCCGTGTAATGATTGATGTGGTGGCTTACCTACGAGTAACCCATTGCCATATTGCCCATCCTGGAACTGGTCGTAGATGGTGGAATGCTGGAATATGTAGGCATCATGGATGCTACTGGGATATTTGGCTAGGATGTTTGTGAAAAGCCCACTGTGGTCCACAATGTCCTGCACATTTATCGAATGGGTGTGTTTGCGGTTCCTGTAGAGGTGTTCTATTGCAGTATGAGGCACAAGTTGAACATGGGTGCAGTCCATTGCACCCAGCACATGCAGAAACCCAGCAATTAGGTGGAAACCTTGCTTGGTCTCCTGCTGCAGTTGCTGGGTGTTGGGGAAGCAGATGTGGCGGGGTGTGAGGCAGATGATTACATCCAAAACCTCTGGTAGGAAGGCCGAGGAGGATGGCTGGGAGATACCACCCACTTGTGCGCCTGTTGTCTAGAATTATCCTGATGCCAGCATATGGAGGACAGCCAGGAGTTTGGTCATGGGTGGAATAGATGTTGGAGTTTCCACCCTTGCAGTGATGTCTGGCAGTATGTGGTGTAGCAGGCGTACAATTGACTCCCGCTTCAGACTTTAGGTTCTGATGACATCTTGGTTCCTGAGCCCAGGGATGGATGTGCGCTGTCTAAATATCCTTTAGACAGTGCTGCCTTTGTGGCTGCTGTGGTGGTGTTTGTGGTTGCTGCAGTGGTGCTGGAGGGATTTGTTGTGGTAGCTGTCATCTGCGGTGTGTGCCAAGCTGGAAGATTAACAGTTCCATGTTGTCCAGAAGGTTGCCAATACTCCTTCTGTGTGTTTTCCTAAAGTAGTATTGTGTGTGCCTCATTATAACGCCTGGTCTGACCAGGCCTCAATATTTGACGCTAATTGGGCTTTGAGTTATTTTTTGGGATCGGTTCCTCAGTGTGCGTCATTTTAGCGTTGGTCTGTAAATATGGCACTGGAGAGCTAGTGCAATTTTTTGGAAGGGAACGCATACCTTACATATGATTTTTGCAAAACAACGCAAGGTGGGTCGGCACTCCCAAAAAATGAGGCTAACTCTGAAATGTTGTCACTGGACGGATCTTGTGTCAAAATATAAATATGGCGGCAGGTTAGTGCCGCCTTTTTATAACAAAAATGGCACAAAGGCGGCGCTAACTTTTCTTAAATATGGGCCTCAGTTTGTTTTTTGTTTTTTCCTAGAAGTCTCTAATACCAGAGGACACCAAGATGTCATCTGCAGAGTGCTACCAATTGGCATAAATTACATAGACATATATGCTAGCATTGGGACCACTCAAGACGGAGGATTTATAGTTGAGAGTGTATTAAGATTTGGGCCTTAAACTCCTATATTAATTTAATAAACTGAAATATAAAATATGTATTTGATAAGTGAGATTTCTGGATTTTGTGGTAAAGATTTACTGTGCTGGGCGGTTCCAAACAAGATGGCTGCTTAGACGTGCCAAGCCCAAACTCTTACGGTAGGAAACCTACTATTATGGTGTTTCCCCACAGTCTTTCCCCCTGACCGGGGATGGTATGGGACAGGGAGATAGAGAATATGCAACTTTGGTGACCTGGGTGTATGTTGAAGTCATTTGATACTGAAGCAACGTGGGTAGGGGCATAGCTTAGTCACTGACAATCTGAGGATGTGGGTCACAATTTCCCAACTAAATAAACAGTGGACTGCAAGGTGAAGGACTGAGATGATCAATGTTTGGGATAGACTGTTTCCATGAAGAACAGGGTTAGTCCTGATTTGCATTATGTGGGTGCTGTCTAGAGTGACACAGTAGGCAAAAAACGATGGGTTGGAAAGCTATGCCGAGCAATTGCCACTGGGTAGGCTAGTTGCAAGAATTCCTCCCATCTACTTTTGGGTGTTTGATTGCCAGTAGGATGTATGAAAAGTAGAGACTAATGTAGCTTTCTAAGCCTACTACTACCTGCGTTTGTGAATTCTAAAACATAGTAAATTTGCACCCGTTCAAGGAGTACTTCTATGGGTGCAGATTTACTACTTTTCATGTAAACCTGTCACTATATATATATATTCAAGATCCCAATGCAAAAAATGAACAAGTCAAAACTTCTTAGTGAAATGAGAGAACAAGAAAAACCTACATACTCATAGTCATCCTAACTCAGGCCCTGACAACTGACTACCAAACCAAGAATGCATTTGAGAGGTGTCACACGCTAATCACCCCAGCTTAAGCTACCCACCTGCTTGCCCACCTGGGCCTGGTAGCCATCCCTGGGAATTCATTACTACGGTCACATAAAAAACCATTTTATCAAGTGAGGACCTGGCTTACCTCCAGGAGTCAGTGGATGAGCTGAGCCATGAAAACATTTGGCATAGACATCATATTATAAATATATGATCTAATCTCTTCAAAATTAACAAAAATATATATTTCCTTAACATGTGAAAGCTTTTCTCCTTAGTACATCAGATTGTATCACTGCATAGACAACATTTATCAAAAGTGATAGTTTATAGAAACATTCATGGCTCTCATTCATGAACGAAGTGGCAAGTCAGTAGTCATGTAAACCCTAAACATGGGCTAGATTCTTATTATAGTTGGAACAACCTTACAGACTATTAAATCAAATGTTAGAGGTGGTTGTACAGTGCACATCCTGATCTTTTTGTAGAGTCTGTGCATTCAGTCAGCTTGCTGTTAAACCATAGAATGACCTTCCTAGCTCCCTCAAAGCCATTGCTCATCGCCTTGCCTTTTCCAGATTGGTTAAAACATTCCTTTATGACTACCTTTGCAAGCTGTCTATGATGTTTCTTTCCTAAATTGGTTCTCAACACCAGTACATCTGTTTTTGGCTTGTTGGAATGATCATCAGGTTCCAGGTATGGAACCTATGGTCATGTGGGTTCGGTTTGTAGAAGAAACACTGGGTCAAAAAAGAATGAGCAAGTGGTGGATGCAGTTGCTACCAGTGAAAGCTGCAGTATTTTCCTTCAGGCAAAATATAGAAATGAAGCATACATTTCTACACCAGCAAGTGTGGACACTACTTGCAAAAAGTGGTGACAAGGATGCCTGAAGGGAACCCACGTGTAATATTTCTATGGCATAAGGTGATTTTACCATAGCCTGAGGTGATTTACATTGAATTCATTGATTTACATTGTGTAACAGAAGACAATTGTGACAGAATCGGAGGCACTTGGAGGACAGAAGCAATCTTACAGCATTCAGCATTTTTCACTTATGTATAAGTGAGTGCATTGCATTTGGAAGCTCATGCAGTGATTAAAATGGCTTCTGTTGCCTGTCCCGTTGCTCTTCACATTTAAAGTTTGAATGAGGCACACACATGCAGCTGTATGCATTTTCACCTTCAGCATCAACCTCATGCAAGAAGCGTTGACTGTTTTGATTTGATTGCAGCTGCACGCAGGAAGCCGCATGCCTGCCATGTTGCAGACGTTCCACCATATTGAAAGTACAAGATCTGTCAACATATTATCAAAGTTGTCAATCTACACCAATCTTCACAGTGTGAGCATGTGTAACTACATTCACGATGTTCCGCCTTCAGGACACAGTCAGTGACGCAGTCTAGTTAATGTAAAAGGCCATTTATTTAGGACAGGATTCCATCTTATACATAACATTTAAAGTTATCAAACAAATTTCAACTTTAGAAACCCCCACCCCTTTAAGTTGTCCTCAATCATCCTTTTCACTCATTCCTTCACTTTTTACTTCCATTCCCCCACACATCCCCATTTTCCTTTCATGCCCTACCTGCTTCGATCATCCCCCACACTCTCATCCTTCACCTGCTTCTTTTTCCCCCCTGGAAGGGGGGCCAGGCCCGCATCTGACTCTCCACCCTCCCCCATCTACTGCCTCAAAAACTTCTGTTTGCAACCTGCCCTAACTGGCGCTCACCACCCACAAACACACTCACTTCTCAATAAAAAAAAAAAACATTCTACCCTTTCCATCCTTCTTTATCCTGTAGGGTGGGGGGCGGCCAACTTCTACGTCGCACTATGAGCTAGCGCGGAAGAGGCCAGTCCCTCCCCTACAGCCCTATAAATCCCCTCCCTTTGTCCCACCCCTACTTAGCCCCCATCAATCCTGCCCGCCTCCCGTCACCTCCCGTTCCTGAAAGATCCGATGGAGAGACTAGACCATGTCTGCTCTCTGCGGGACCCTCCATCGTGGCGCAGTCAGTGACGCAGTCTACTTAGTGTAAAAGGCCATTTATTTAGGACAGGATTGCATCTTGCACATAACATATAACGTTACCAAACAAATTTCAACTTTAGAAACCCCCACCCTTTTAGCTTCTCCTCGATCATCCTTTTCACTCATTCCTTTACTTTTCACTTCCATTCACCCAAACATCCCCCTTTTCCTTTCATGCCCTACCTGCTTCGGTCATCCCCCATGCTCTCATCCTTCACCTGCTTCTTTTTCCCCCTGGAAGGGTGGCCAGGCCCGCATCTGACCCTCCACCCTCCCCCATCTACTGTCACAAACCCTTTTGGCATTTTGCTGCCCCACCAGCGAAACCCACTGCAACATAGCACCATTTAGACCTTCTCTCTTAGCCACATCTTCTCTCCTCACAAGTCGCCCACAATTAACCGGTGCTCCGTAAGATAATAAGCATTGCCCAACTCGGACAGATGCACACCATCAGCCATGAACAGCCCCTCCTCTTGTTCCGTAATCTCCTCATGTCTCAGAACCTTGATATCATTTGCCCAACAGAAAACCCTCATTGCCCGATTGAGCTTTCTCCAAGCCCTTTTCATGGCTCCATGCTTCATTGCCCCTCTCCATGTCCACCTAGAGACAAACTCAGTCTAGACCAAGCAAGTGCTGTGCATTTTTTGCCAGAGCAATTCCAAGTCCCGTTGCAGATGTTGCAGTAGGGTGAGCCCTGACAGTCGCACCAGATCATTCTCCCCAAGATGTATTAACAGAAGATCAGGACAACCCCAATTCGGCATGATGGACGTTAGAAAAGGAAGCAAATTTTCCCACCTCATGCCACTCTTCCCCCACCAAAAGACTTCATGCTGGCTACTAGGCAGTCCTAAGGCGCGTCCATAAAGCTGCCTCTCCGCAAATTTTGCAGCCCAATGGATAAACAAATGCCCGACCAGCCATGTGACCATTTTCTTGCTCCTGGGACCAGACACGCAACCTCCAAAGAAAACAAACTGTAATATCACCTTTGACAAATCCCCAACTCTTCTATACAAGACCTTGCTACCAAACCTACCCCCGTTCCCTGCTGGCTGAACTTCAAGTACTCACATAGCGCTCACAGCATCTAGATCTCCACCTCCCAATCCTCTTAATCTTTGCCCATTCCCATCCTAAATGTGCCGTAGCAGTAGCCACCCCTATTCTAAAAGAATGTGTACCATAACCTTACGCCTGCCTGCCTGTCCATCGCAAAGCCATCCGTAATACCTGCAACAACTGGAAGGGGTATTGGAGTGGCTAACTACCCCTTCCCCCCAACTGTCATCCTCTGCGCTTGAAAACCCAAGCACTCCAGAACCGGGCAAGCCGGTGCGTTCCCCCCTTTTTCCAACCACACCCATTTTCCTTTCTCTAGCTGATCAGTTTTTGACAGTCTGAGCCATATGCCCAAACGCTCCCCATGAATACAAACTTCTTCCACTTTCACACCCACTGATTTACCTATGCCCAAAAGCTCAGACACCCGAAATGCCCCAAAAAACATCCACACCATGCATAAACAAAACAAGGCCAGCTCATATGCATCTGTACAACATACCTGTAAACATGCAATAGCTCCAATAATAACTCAAATGTAATTGGTTCCCCCACTACCTTAACTGACCCTGCTCTGACCCTTCCCCATCCTTTCAGCATTTTTCCCAACAGGTCATCCCTAGCCAGATCATAATCAAAAAATAACTTCCCATGAAGGACACCCCTGCCAGCTATCCCCCAATCGTTGCGGGCGACAAACCCTTCTGTATCAAGAAAAGTACAAAACGTAACTCACGTACCTCAAGCACTCTGTTGTCCTGTAACCAGAAATCCCCCACAAAACTTTCAAAACTCTGAAACTCCAACCATGCCAGTCAGTAGCTCCTCCGAGTGGATTCTGCTAATGACATCTCCACCAGCTGAGTAATCATCACGACCCCCACTCCCAAATGCCTGCCGGACCGCTGTCTTGTTCTGTTCTGCTCCTGGTGCCAAACTGCGAAACTGTCACCACTGTGAACGCGACAGGGAATCTGTGATGCCGTTGTACACCCCAGGCATGTGGGCAGCTTTGAAAATAACATTCAAGGATAGACATCTAAGCATAAAATGCCGCAACAAATGCAGCACTCTAAGATCTTTTGCCCTCTGTCTGTTCACCTGTTCTACCACTGTCATGTTGTCCACAGGGAAAACTACGGTCCTGTTTGCCAGCTCATCCCCCCACACTGCCAGCACCACTAGCAGTGGAAAGAATTTCAAGAAGGCAATATTCCTTCCCTGCTGGAGCCTTTTTCCCAGCCATGTCTCTGCACACCACCTGCCATCCCAAAAGAGCCCGAAACCAGCTGCTTCAGCTGCATCTGAAAATATCTGAACTTGCCATATTGTGTCCTCCTCCCGGAAAAACATGGAAACCCCCTTGAACTGCGTCAGAAAGGTTTCCCACACCCTGATGTCCTCTCTCATCCCCACCAACACACAAATCCTGGCTAAATCTAACCGCCTGCAAAATGTCCTGCCCCTCCCCCCCGGACCACCCTGCATGCAAAGTTGAGGCAACCCAAAAGCTTCTGTGCCGTCCGCAAATTGATCTTGTGCAAGGACCGTATGCGTCCCAGAAACTTCAAGATCTCATCCACCTTACCAGATGGTAATCTCGCCACTAAGGCTTCCGCGTCCAGTTCAATACCCAAGAATGTCAGCACGGAATTTGGGCCCTGTGTCTTTTCTGGGGCCAAAGGGACCCCAACCTCCTGTGCCAGCTTTTGTAAAAAATTCAGAGTCCACCCACAAGACCCAGATCCTGCCTTACCCACAAAAAGGAAATCGTCCAATTACTGAGTCACCTCCCGATGCCCACTCGTTTTAATGAAAGCACATTGTAGGAAAGTACTAAAGGCTTCAAACCACTCACATGAAATGGTGCATCCCATCGGGAGTACTCTGTCAACAAAGATTGCCCCATCAAGCTGCATCCCTAACAAAGCAAAGTCCTCTGGGTGTATGGGCAGCAACCTAAAGGCCCGTTGTATGTCACATTTTGCCATCTCTGATCCTCTGCCGCACCCGCGAACAAGCCCAATGGCATCATCCACTGATGCGTATACCACTCATGTGTCCTCCGGCATGATTAAATTATTCACTAACGCCCCCTCTGGCCAGGACAAATGATGTATGAGGTGAAATTTGCCACTTGTCTTTTTTGGTACCACACCTAGCAGGGAAATCATTAAGTCTTCCATCAGCCAATCCTAAAAGGGGCCCACAATTCTGCCCAAAGACACTTCCTTGTCTAGTTTGTCAGCCACAACCTGTGGCATGTCCCTAGCAGACCACAAATTGTCTGCCCATCTCCTCCTTCTCTGGCCCTGGTAGCTTATTAAAAAACCTTCCTTGAAACCCCATTCCAATTTACGCGCCATGTCCCTATCCGGATCATGTGCAGCTAGGGCAATAGAGTTTCCAGCCTAATTGGTGTAAAAGCCCCTTGGCGTAGGAGTGCCCTGCATACCCCTACCCTTGGTCGTTCTCCACTGCTTAGCTGGACTGGAGAGCGAGAAACATTGCGTGACTGGATGGCGACTCCCGCATTTGGAGCACTCATGTTTGAATTTACATGGGTGTCTGGAACAGAAACCCTTACTGAAGTTCCAGCATGCCCCTGAAGTCGGTACCGGGGGCAGCTGCCCAACACCCGCCCCTCCCTGGGCAGGACGTGACTGAAACGGTTTGTAAACAACCGGTGAGCCACTTGCGGTGTGCGTAGATGCCGTGGACTGCAATGACGCCATCCACTGCATCCACAATTCTGGATCCACATCCCCTCATGGCTTCTCCGGATTCACATTCACCCTCACCCTAAACTCCTCATCGTAGCTCAACCATGCAAAGCCCTCAAAATGCATTTGAGCATTATGTATTATGTCTATGCATTTGAACAGTGCAATGGTAATTTCTCACAGTAAATACTTGCGAATATCAGAAACGCCGAGGTCCAATTATCCATTGTTATCAGTACCTACGACTGGTGAGCTAACTCCCACTCCTCTTCCTTGGAACCCTCCTTAGCCTGTATATCTCCACAGAGGAGCTTAAAAACATTCACATACTCGTGCCACCAGATCCTCGCCTTCGTCTTTTCTGCCACATGGGAGCCCAAAGGCACCGCCAGACCCATGTAGGGAAGCCGCTTCTTATGCCACCTCCTTCCTTGTCTTCCGTCACCGTACCATCCCCGAGCAACTGTCCTTGCTCACCAACCGTAGTTGTGCTTGGGTCCTTTGTCTGTGTGCTGTTCCCTTCCTGAGGCATCCCTGCCCCAGGTGTCTCATGCACTGAATAATCTCTCACCCTGATAGGCTTGTGTGTCCTCGCCCCCACAGCACCTGTCCCGTCCCCCCACACTGACCACCATTCTCCCTTACCTTTGCCATGGGAAACTATGGGTTCCTCTCGCTGCCCCTCAACCATGCACCATTCCACGGACCGCCTCCTGTGTCTCCCCACCTGCCTTGCTCTCCTGAAAGACAGAAAATGAAGAGGGGGTTGCATTGCTCTTGCGCCCTTTCCCCCTCCCTTTGCCCCCATTCACCTCATTCTCCTGTATCTCCCCGTCTTCCCAATTATCTATCTCTTCCTCATAATCGAGCTCCACCACATCATCCTCATCCATCTCCCACCTGCCATCGACCTCCATCACATTATTCCACACCTCAGGCACCTGTCCCCCCAGCGTCCTATGCCTTTCTGAGCGCCCCCCCTCCTGATTTCCCTGCTCCTTTGCATTTTTTCTTCCCAGGGGCCCCACTTGCCCTTCCCATGCTGCCCCCGCCCTTAGGCACTGAGAGGTCCAATGGCAAGAAGCCAGTACTGGCCCTGCCTCCTCCTGCAGCCTTGTGCGCTGTTCCCCCATCTCATCCACTGCCACCTCAGACCCCTCTGGGCCCTGCTCATTTCTGGCTGTACGTGCCCATCCCTCCCCCCCCCCCCCCACCTCACCTGCCCTTGTCTGAGCCTCAAGGTGGCCTGACTTCAAAAACGGAGGGTGGACGCGTTGCACACCCTCCCTCCAGCTGATTTAATCCTTTTTGGCCTGTCTGGATACCCACAAGCGGGCATTTCATGCTGACCCAGGCCTGGTCTAATACACCACGCCTGAGAAGATCCTCTCGGCAGGCTTCGCCCAACAGCCTCTGCGTCATGGCCAGTTGCCATGGCGTCTGAGACTTTCCCTACCCGCTGCCTCCTGCGGATACGAAAAAATATTCCCCAAGGACCTGCCAACTTCTCTGCCACCCGATGAGCTGGTGTGGAAGAGGCCGGTCCCTCCCCTGCAGCCCTATAAACCCCCTCTCTTTGTCCCACGCCTACTTAGCCCCAACCAATCCTGCCCGCCATCCGTCACTTCCCCTTTCCAAAAGATCCCGCGGAGAGACTAGTCTGTGTCTGCTCTCCACGGGACCCTCAATTTTAAGGAAGTGTTATTGAATTGCAATCGGCTAAATGGCTGTACCACTGTCCAGAGTTCATTTTGAAAATGAATTTATAATGAATTGCCATTTTAACATATTATTATGCATTATCAAATATACAATAGAAGAATAGAAGTGAGTGGTGAGCCACCCCTGTAAAGAGGGGAATTTGTTGTGGGCTTATCGGAATGACCATCAGGTTCCAGGTGTGGAACTTGTGGTCATGAGGGTTCTGGTTGAGGAAGAGAACACTGGGTCAAAAAAAGGAACGGGCAAGCAGTGGAGGCAGACATTATCTGGGAAAGCTGCTGTATTTTCTTTCAGGCAAAATATAGAAATAAAGCATGCATTTCTGTAGCAGCAAGTGTGGACTCTACTCACAACAACATCCTATGATTTATCTGTTTGTGCTCTATAGAACTCTGTAGCACACCTGAAAATAACAGTGAAAATATGTTGACACCAGTGGTGTAATGCTAATTAATGCCCCTTCTCAGAAAGTGGTGATGCCCCCTGATACTTATATTACACAGATACTCATAGGCCCTGAGGTGAATGACGCCCCCTCAAGGGTGGAGGTCCCCTGCCCGGCAAGGACAACAGAAGCCTTGATTACACCCCTGGATTACTAAATTGAGGTCTTCAGTTAAAGGAGAATATAATGAGATGCTGTTATGTCACATCTCACCAATTAAGCTACAATAGAATCAGTAGAGAGAATATATTGTTAGTATCAATGTGGATAGAGAGAATCTATTGTTAGAATCAATGAGAAATATTTGTCAAATTTCCTGCCTTTTTACAAGTGGGCATATCTACTGACTCTGAGGAGGTGCATCTTACCTCAAGTTCACAAGTATAATAGCCCTTTTCTGTTGTATGCACTAATCCGCTGGCGTGAGAGGAAAGAATCCCATGTTGTGTGAAAGCTCTATATACTTGTTACCATTTTAGATAAGCCATGAGTTTACTGCTTTCCCTTTCTCTATGATTTTGTGGTAGACTCTCTTCCTCTTCTCCACCAGTATATGGTGAGAAATGAAGTTACAATTCGCTATAGGGTTCATTCTTTGATCATCACGTCTTTCACAAGCACTTCATAATGAATAGTTCAAAAGTAAAATCAGAATTCTGAAAATTGCATTCAAAGTCAATTTGTAACTTTTATTGAACAGAATGATATGAAAATAATTTTTAAAGACATAATAATAAAAATATGTCATAGTTGCTTTTACATACAGGAGTCTCGAAAAAGGGGAACTCGAACCCAGGGGGAGAATTTGTAGCTTCTACCTTGAAGCACAACTGCAAACATTACAAGGTTCCTTGGATTTTATTACCTTCCTGGAAGAGTTTATACAGAATCTATTTTACAGTTTTATTTTCACTATCGTCTCCTTTAGAATTATATTGCATCATGCATTCACCGACAATATCTCAGATGTATATTCATGCATATCCTGGTGAGTTTACATCTCATATGTGCAGCAGTCTCCCACTATCCTAACACAAGTCCTCCTCATCTCGTAATGTGATTCTAATGCCTCATATATGCAGCCTCTTCTCACTATTCTGACGTGTTCCTCCCTCATGTCTGCAACCATCTCCTACAGTTCCAATTCCACCTCCTCTTACCTGTAACCTCACCCTACTATTCTGATGTGAGTGCCCTTCCTCTTATCCTGGTGTGATTCTTTTATCTCATAAATGCTGCTTTCTCCCACTAAACTGATGTCTTTTTGTCCTCTTTAATCTACACCCAGGCTTCTCCTGCTACTTCAATATCATACCCCTTTATCATCTACCGTCTTCCAATAGTCTGCTTTTGTTCCAAACCCTCATGTGTGTGGCTTTTTCCCACTTTTCTAAAATACTACCCTACTCCAGATGCCTTATTCCACTACTGTAGCAATACACCCATTTTGATCTCCGCCTCTCCCAGTATTCAGATATTGCTCGGGTTGCATACAAAACTTTATAAAACATTTTCACCCCTGTCTGATATCTAGTCCACTCTCCCATTCAACCGTCCTTCCCCAAACCCAATTGTATTCTGTAATACGTACTACCACTGTTTATTTACATCTAACAAAATCTTTAGTTACAAGTTGTTTAGTCTTTCGAAAAGCTTCTTCAGGAAGTCCTGCTTTTGAGGAGTGGCAACGAGAATTATCTTTTTCATAGAAGGGTTTTGTTGGATATTATCTTTTTGTACTCTATAATTATGTTCCGCTCCATTCAAGCCAGGAGCTGAATGGAAGTAAATTAAACTTAAACGTCTCACTGTTCCTGTGCAAATAACCCACTGCCATCAGATGCCTCCGCCCAATATCTAGATGTGATTCCCTGCCTCTAATGACAAGCTTTGCCCAGTCTTCAGATCTGATACTTCATTTTCAGCAGCAGTCATCCTGTGACCTAATGGTGACTAGTCCTCCAGACAGCCTGAGCAACAGTTAAATGCTATTTTAAAGAACAAAGCCATTCTATATCTGGACAGTGCTTGTTCCCATTTTCATTCCAAAGCAAACAGTACAGGAAATATACTCTATAACTCACCCCCTTGTGGCTGCTGTGTTGCCCTCAAGCGCCCATCCAACTCTGGGTAGGCCAACGCCAGTATGCGGGCCACTAGCGGGGGGGTCAAGGTCCCACTGGCACCCCTCCCTCATTGGGAGGCCATCTGCAACTGGGCTTCTGCAATCTTCCGGGCCCAGCGTCTCAGGTCCTCCCACCGCTTCCTGCAGTGAGTGCTCTGCTGGGTATGGACCCCCATGGTCCGCACTTCCTTGGCGATGGCTTTCCACAACGCTTTCTTTTGATGGGCGCTGACCTGCATGGGAGACACAGAGGGAAAAGCACATTTACGTAGGCCCAACAACCTACTACATTCTTAGGCCTACAAACTGTTAACATATCACGACCGTACATGACTTCACACTTGCACAACATTCCCAGCAGTCATATCTGAAGCTACACCCTCCACTGGAATATCCTGCATACACATTCTAACACTCTTACATACCCATGTAGCAACAAATATAACATAATGTGACCTACCTGCTGTTCTGGAGCCCCATATAGCTTTGTGTACAGGGGTAGGACCCCATCCACAAGTTTCTCAAGTTCTTCCGTAGTGAAGGCTGGGGCCCTATCCCCTGTACCATGCGCCATTGTGGCTCCCAGGAACACGACACAGCAGCACACTCAGTGGAGGTCTTGGTTTCTGGTGAGTCAGGAGTCAAGTAAGATACACTGTAGAAAATGGCAGTCATGGCTGCAGCGGTCTGCACCGTCACCACTGGAGGTAATCGTAATTGGTCCCTGTATGCCATAGACATCAATGTTAACCAATGAGGAGTTGCACAGCGGTTCCGATCGCCTACCGCCATGACGGCATAGGCCAGTGGAATAAGCTCACTGTTATCTGCCCCTGCATACAGGACAGGCAGCAGCCATTTTACACTGTTACTGTTAATAAAACATCATAAAAAAGCTTCACTAATCTTTTTCATTATGGACATGAAATAAGTTACGGTCTAGGACTGTGTAGAAAACAATCAGGCAGTATAAACTTTGACATTGCACAGAATCAGATGATGACATTATGACAGATTGAAAAATACAAACATAATGATGGTGACTGTACACTAGCATTGGCAGACAACCATTTTTCTAATGTACTCCTACTTAAAACCCGATGTATGTGCAAAATACATAAGTATTACAACAGCTCTGCACTTTGAAGTCTGCTTCGTATGCAAAAAGTGGTAGTAGATGAGATGTTCATCCTCCATTTGTGACCATGAAGTAGGATGCATGAAGTGTAATTGTTGTCACTCCTGTGTTGTTTGCCATGTGTAGATACCAAGCACTGTGGAGGGTGAGGCATGCACTGTGTACCATCCCCTGGCTGACTTAGAAATGATGGAAGAACACCACATCATCTCCAACTATCGTCTGAACCGTGCTACAATCAGGGACCTGTGTACCCAGCTGGAGTGTGATCTGCTGCCAGCCATTCAACAACCTACAGGCATTCCTCCAACTGTGCAGGTGCTATCCGTCCTCCACTTCTTGGCCACTGGCTCATTCCAGGAGATGGTGGGAATGGCAACAGGTATGTCTCAACCAATGTTTAGCAATGTGTTGAGGAATGTCTTGTCTGCCTTACTAAAACATGTGGAAAGCTAAATTAAATTTCCCCATACTGGAGATTTAGCCAGTGTGAAGGCTGAATTCTATGCAATGGGACATATGCCTCATGTGATTGGGACCATTGATGGCTCCCACATTGCATTAATACCACCCATGGATAATGAACAAGTGTATAGAAACCGTGAGAGCTTTCACTCTATTAATGTGCAGATGGTCTGCTTAGCAGACCAGTACATCTCCCAGGTGACTGAAACGTTTCCTGGGTCTGTACATGATTCCTACATCCTCAGCAATAGCAGCCCCACGGTTGATGGCGCTTCTACAAAGAGAAAGAGCCTACCTCATCAATGACGATGGTGAGTGTTTGTGAAATTACTGTTACCCCAGCCTACACAGTCTTTAAGTAACATATTGAATTGTAAATGTTTGTTTCCTTTCTCCAGAGGTGATTCAGGTTATACCAATCTCTCCTGGCTACTGTCACTGGTGAGGAATCCAAGGGCCAGGACTGAAGAACAGTACAATGAGGCTCATGGGAGGACAAGAAGGGTGATAGAAAGGACATTCGGTCTGTTGAAGGCAAGGTGCAGATGTCTGCACATCTCTGGAGATTAACTGCAGTACTCACAACAGAAGATGTGCCAATTTGTGGTGGCCTGCTGCATGCTCCACAATCTGGCACTAAGGAGGAATATCCCATTGCTGGAGGAGGAAGGATTTAGGGACAATCCGGTGTCGGAAGAGGGAGAAAATCTGAGTGATGAGGATGGGGATGAGGAAGATTTAGTCACCAGGACACAGCTCATCCAGCAGTACTTTAGCTAACATTCTGGTAGGTACATCCCTACATATACCAGGTACATCTCTACATATACCAGGTGGGGTGTACTTTGTAATTCATCTCTGATATGGGTAGGTTTTGGTCTGTCAAGTAGGATTGTCAAGTAGGATTGTCAAGTATGTCAACAGTCCCACTGTAATGTAATCTAGTTTATCTTCCTGTGTTGCATATACTTCAGACATCCCATCTACTTATTTACACATTTGTGACTGCTATATTCTGACATCATATTATCACGGACATAGGTTGCTGCATATTGTATCTTCAATTGATGTATATACTTGGCATCCAAAGGTGGCAGCTGTGTAGTACAACCACAATGAGTGTGTATTATTCAGTTCATTACTGTAAGATGCATCGATAATCTTGTCTCATATTGCCTGAACAGGATTGAGGGCACGTGTTCAATAGCACTGGATTGTCTTTCTATGTGTAAGTCTACCTTGCAATCGGTTTAACCATCATAATTTGCAGGTACATACTGTTGACAACTGTGCTATTGATATGTGATGTACCTTCTTTGCTATCTAAGTGCTATGGATGGTTTTTGACTATTCTTACCTCTCTGCTACCTGAGGACCCAGAAATCTGTGGACACTGACTTTGCTACAGACAAACGGATGTCAGGATGATAAATTCACATCTTCACTGTGTATAAATAGTCACTTTCTTTAACCTCTTAGCTGCTGGGCCTTTCCCCCGCCCCAGTGCTGAGCCCTTTTTTGGCTATTTGGAGTAGTTTGCGCTTAGGCCTTCATAACTTTTTGTCCACATAAGCTATCCACGCCAAATTTGCGTCCTTGTCATCCTAGAGATTCTAATGGTACCCAGAGGTTGTGGTTTCCCCTGGAGGAGACCAAGAAACATTTCTGAAAAGTAGACAAAATTCTGAATTCATCAAGGGGTCATTTGTGTAGATCCTACAAGGGTTTTCTACAGAAAATAACAGTTGAAATAATAAAATATTTTTCCTGCAATGTCAGATTTTTTAAAGCAATATACCGTTACGTGTGCTGGACTCTTCCGGTTGCGAGGATATATAGGGCTTGTAGGTTCATCAAGATCCCTGGGTACCCAGAGCCAATAAATGAGCTGCACCTTGCAATGGGTTTTTATTCTATACCGGGTATACAGCAATTCATTTGCTGAAATATAAAGAGTGAAAAATAGGTATCAAGCAAACCTTTGTATTTCCAAAATGGGCATAAGATAAGGTGTTGAGAAGCAGTGGTTATTTGCACATCTCTGAATTCCGGGGTGCCCATACTAGCATGTGAATTACAGGCCATTTCTCAAATAGACGTCTTTTTTACACACTGTCTTACATTTGGAAGGGAAAAATGTAGACAAGGGGCAATAACACTTGTTTTGCTATTCTGTGTTCCCCCAAGTCTCCCGATAAAAATGGTACCTCACTTGCGTGGGTAGGCCTAATGCTTGCGACAGGAAACGCAACATGGATACATCACATTTTTACATTGAATTCTGACGTGTTTTTTGCAAAGTGCCTAGCTGTAGATTTTGGCCTCTAGCTCAGCCGGCAGCTAGGGAACCCTAGCAAACCTTTGCATTTTTTTAAACTAGACACCTAGGGGAATCCAAGATGAGGTAACTTGTGGTGCTCTGACCAGGTTCTGTTACCCAGAATCATTTGCAAACCTCACTATTTGGCTAAAAAAAACACATTTTTCTCACATTTCGGTGACAGAAAGTTCTGGAATCTGAGAGGAGCCACAAATTTCCCTCCACCCAGCGTTCCCCCAAGTCTCCCGATAAAAATGGTACCTCACTTGAGTGGGTAGGCCTAGCGCCCACGAATGGAAATGGCCCAAAACACAACGTGGAAACATCACATTTTTTCACAGAAAACAGAGGTGTTTTTTTACAAAGTGCCTACCTGTGGATTTTGGCCTCTAGCTCAGCCGGCGCCTGGGGAAGCCTAGCAAACCAGCACATTTTTGAAAACTAGAGACCTAGGGGAATCCAAGATGGGGTGACTTGTGGGGCTCTGAGCAGGTTCTGTTAGCCAGAATCCTTTGCAAACCTCAAACTTTGGCTAAAAAAACACATTTTCCTCACATTTCGGTGACAGAAAGTTCTGGAATCTGAGAGGAGGCACAAATTTTCTTCCACCCAGCGTTCCCCCAAGTCCCCCGATAAAAATGGTACCTCACTTGCATGAGTAGGCCTAGCGCCCACGAATGGAAATGGCCCAAAACACAATGTGGACATATCACATTTTTTCATAGAAAACAGAGGTGTTTTTTGCAAAGTGCCTACCTGTAGATTTCGGCCTCTAGCTCAGCCGGCACCAAGGGAAACCTACCAAACCTGTGCATTTTTGAAAACTAGAGACCTAGGGGAATCCAAGATGGTGTGACTTGTGGTGCTCTGACCAGGTTCTGTTACCCAGAATCCTTTGCAAACCTCAAAATTTGGCTAAAAAAACAAATTTTCCTCACATTTCGGTGACAGAAAGTTCTGGAATCTGAGAGGAGCCACAAATTTCCTTCCACTCAGCGTTCCCCCAAGTCTCCCGATAAAAATGGTACCTCACTTGTGTGGGTAGGCCTGGTGCCCGCCACAGGAATAGATCACACAACGGTCAATGTTAGTCCTTACATGAGGCAGCTGTTGACCCTGGGGTGATCCATTCCTGACGCAGGCACTAGGTGTAGGCACTCAAGTGGGGTAGTGTTTTTATCAGGACAGGTGAGGAATCACTGAGTGGTAGGAATTTTCTGGATCCCAGCATATTCCTGTAGTTTGTGTGACAGAAATGCGAGAAAAATAGAGTTTTTATTCAACATTTCAGCTTTGCAGGATATTCTGGGTAAGAAAACTTTGGGGAATCCACACAAGTCACACCTCTGTGGACTCCCCCGAATGTCTAGTTTCCACAAATGTTTGGGTTTAGTGTGTTTCTCTATATGGCCGCCGAACCCAGGACCAAAAACACAGGTGCCTGCCTTACAAAACCAGTTTGTTTTGCAATAGATAATTTTGATGTCTCCACGATAAGATTTGGGTGGTGGAATTTGGGGCTGAACTAAATTGGGGAGCTCCTAAGAGAGCACTCTCTCTCTCTGATTGCCGCCGCATTCACCTGCTCTCTGGGTTGGGCTAACCCACTATTACCCCGTTGCACAGACTGCTTGCGAAGGGACAGCAGGACTGTCCTCTTCACCTCCCTCATAATTTACTGGAAGAGGAGTTATCGAATGGGACTCCTCCGACTGAAAAATAACTCCCAGAGTCTGCGCCATTGTCCTATCCCTCAGATGCTGTCTCAGTATCTGATGTCTCAGTCTCTGATCCTATGTCAGAGCTGTCCTCTATAACCCGAGTGACGGCAGCAGTCATCAATCAAGATGCCATCTCTGCTATTGGCTAAACTGTTGCTCTAAAACACTTGCCTACGTAGACAGTCAAAAATCAATGGTGTGTGTGAGATACATGCAACAGTAGAGGCCACCTTACCTGCGCTTCTTCCCTCAATCAGCACGTTCTTTCAAGACACTCAAAAAACACCTTGTCACATACCATTCGTCACAGTCTTTAGCACCTCCTGCGCCCAGTCCAACAATCATTATTGGTGCTCCCACTCCCTCCTCCTCGGATTCCCTCATTACCACCCAGCAAAAGTGCCCTTCATCTCTCCATAGCCGCCCTCCACCCCGCACATACATTTAATTTGTATTATAGCGCAGGTAATGGCTGACTTTACTAATGTACTCAGCTATTTACATAAAATATAGATTTGCTCTTTGCAGTAGGCATATAAACCTTCTGCGCTTCTTTATGGCACTAAAACTGCCACTAGACAAGTCTGACCCTTTTGTAGCGGAAACATAATCACAATGCTTGCTTGACTTTTTTATTGCTGCCTAAAAGCTACAGTTGAAAAGCGTCAGTTGAAGTATGTGCATTGCTTTGAAGACGCAAGCTGCAACTGCAAGACAACTGGTGGCAAATATATATATATATATATCACTTTTATATGTGGGTCTGGTTTTCCTGGGGGCCGATTGCAGCCCCCAGGGAAACCACACACGTATTGACAAAAGTGATATATATACCTATCTACATAGATATATCTATAGATAGATCTATATATATATATATATACATATATCTATATATATATATATATACATATATCTATATATATCTATAGATCTATCTATAGATATATCCATGTAGATAGATATATCTACATAGATATATCTATCTATCTATATATATAGATCTATTTTTTTTTAGTTGTTGTATGGTTTTCTTGGGGGCCAAAATGGCCCCCAGGGAAACCCTACAACAACTAAAAAAAATATTGCCCCCTGTCCATTTTCTTTTTTTTTTTTGTAAATAAAATTTAGCCCCTGGGGGGGGCGCGATCGCACCCCCCACTCCTCCCCCCCCCCCACCCTCCAGGCGGCACCTACCTTTTTTTTTAAAAAGCTGTGCTGCGATCGGGGGCCAGGAAACACTTTCAGGAAGTCCACGTAAGAAAGGGGAGAGTCTCCCCTTTCCTACGAGGCCTTCCCGAACGTGGGGAAGGCCGTTTGTGGCCGTTTTCCTCCTGCTCCGATGGGGAAATCCACAAAGTGACGATGTCACAAAGGGGTGGATGGGGGGCGGAGGGAAACACGGAAGAGCTTCCGTGTCTCCCGGGGAACAAAAAAAAAAATCCTTGGGTGCAGCGCACCCGAGGATTTATTAACCCCCTCCCTGGTGTCGGCCACTGGTCGTGACCCGCACCAGGGAGGTAGTGCGGGCGTCGGCCAGTGGCCGACACCCACCTCCAAGGGGTTAACATGTCACAATTTTGTTACACTATTTCAATAATTAAACACAAAACACCGGAACTTGTGTGTATTTATTGTGAATAACAAAGGGAAGGATAGGGGGCAAAGAAGTGGGATCATGGTGTTGGAATGCATCAGGCTGTTTGGCCAAGCAGTGAGTAGCACAGGTCCAGTATCCAAGTGGCATTTGAAAATGGGGCTATGGCAGCAGAGAGTCAACAAAGTATCTCAGTGGCACACAAGGGAGACAGTTTTGGAGAGGCTCATTTCCTAGCAGTGGGGTTGGTCTTGGCTTCAGTCCCTGCAGGATGTCTGGCTCTGCGACCACATTTGCGTGGGGGTTCCTCAGCTGCAGAGGGTGGCTCAGTAATGGCTTGTGAGGCTGGTGGAGGTGGAATGCCCAGAGAGACCGCATGGGCCAGGTAGGTCTTTCAGTTCCATACATCCTGTGTAGCTGTCATCACTGGGGTCTTCATCTGGTGGAGGACAGGCTCTACGTGCCACAGGTTGACTGATGACATTCTCAGTGGCACCTGTGAATAACTGAGATTGTTGTTCACATATACCTGATGTACTTTACAGGGGCTTTACAGGGGTACTATATGTCATACTTCAGGACTAAGTTGTAGTTATGAGAGGGAGGGGAATGTGCATTGTTAGGTGGCTAAAAGGGGATGCATTGTGGGAGTTATAATGCTTCATGCTGTACATGCATTAGGTGTATTTGGGAGTGTAGACTTTGGGATTGGTGGGGTAGGGTGGGCATGCAGAGGATGGGGATGCATGCATTACCGGTATACTTAATATAAGGGTATTATAGGTGACTTACCAGTTTCCAGTGCTTCGGGGATTCCACTGAGACCCTCGGGTGCAGGATCGCCAAGACCTTCTACTTCCATGATGTGATCTGCATGGGAGGAGGTAGGGACCAACCACCAGTCTTCATGAGGGCGATTTGGTGTCTGGACGTCATGGACTGCACCTTCCCCCTCAGGTTGTTTCACCTCTTCGGTATGTCCTCCCTTGTACGTGGACGGCTTCCCACTGAGTTCACCTTCTCGATGATCCTCTGCCATAACTCCATCTTCTTTGCTATGGACATTGGCTGGACTTGTGCCCCCAACAGCAGTGGCTCTAACCTGATGATTGCATCCACCATGGTCCTTAATTGATCATTGGTGAAACGGGGTGCTTTTGTCGGGACATGGTGAGTGTGATGTGTGTGTGAGTGAAAATTATTTTACGTGAAGTGAGATGCATGAGAGGTGTGCAGATGTCTGTGATGTCTGTGTGCAGTGCGATCTTCAGAGTGGTCGTGCAATGTATGGTAGTTGTTTGTCGTAGCAAAGGATTGTGGGTTGTGTGTGTGTTTTACAGTGGTGTGTGGGGGGATGTGGTTTGTGTATGTGTATCAAGTGTGGGGTATTCGAATTGCCCATGTGGTGTTGTGTTGTAGTGGAGGTGCCATTATGACTGCCACAGTCCAGACCGCCAATGGATTACCGCTACGCTAAGACCGCTGTGCTGATTTGTAGGTCATAATAAGGAGGGCGGTCTTTTTCTGGCGTGGCAGTGTGGGTGGTGGGACCGCCTCTCTGCCGCCATCATTCAGCCTGGCAGTGTAGGATTTTTGGCTGTATTCTGGTGATATTGGTTTTGTGAGTTGTAATAGGGTGGGCGGATATTTGCCGCCACTGCGGCCTTTTGGCGGATGCCAGCACGACGGTCTTCGGGAAAGACCGCCAAAGTCATAATAAGGGCCAGAATGTCTTATTTCCCCACATATTCCTACAAGTCCATTTTGAAACCAAAATCAGGACAAGTTTTAATGGCAAACAAGTCAGTTACTTTAAATTTCAAAAAACACTTTAGGCCTGAAAGGATTTTACTGCTTATACCTTCGACTTCCAAGTGACCTTCTCCAGTCCTCATTGATGCATCTTTCATAGCATACATTTATAGTTTAATGCTATTTAAATTAAACCACTATGCTTTTGTAGTTCATGCAACTATATACTCTGTTAATATGCCACCTTAAAAAGAAAACCTTGCTATCAAGGAAGCACCAAATTATAGATTGAAAGCATACTAATTGTGTAGCGAAAGATGTCTCCATAAAGTGTAAAACAGAACTATATCCTACCATGCCACGTTAGGTAGAACATAAAGACTCCAAACAAAGATTAGTTTGAATTTTTGCTCGTGTCACACATTCAGAAAAAAAAGAGGAGTTGCAGTTGCCACTGCCTACTGCATTTTCTATATGCAATTTTCTTTCTTTCAAAATCTATGAATCTGTGGGGTGCACAGATGAACCTCTGCATACCACAAAATAGGACATGGAGGTGACCAACGCCTCACTTTGATCAGCAGGCAAGATCTTGGTCTACTGATCAAAGTGACTTGAGGCCAATATCTGGTTTGACACCCGCATGTTCCCGTGCTTCATTGAAAGTGTGAGGCAAAACTTTGTTCCCACAATCTGAGCTGCCCCAGATCCACCATCAGGGACATCCTGTAAACAATCTTTGCACCAACAGGAATGGAGATTGATTATCCCGTACCAAAGTCAATTCCACTAGTAGACCTTCTTCCTATGATTACCAATAAAACCACAGCAGTCCTATGCATAAAAACCTTCACCGTGCCAACGTGCATGAAGACAAAACTCGTAGGATGTGGAAGGGATTAGTTATGTAACTGATGGAAGTGGACCACCTCTGTGGTAGCCTGTTACTAGGAATCAGTTAGGTAACAAAACTCCCACCATGCTGATGTGAGAGAGCGCAACATATATGTCACTGTTTTTAAGACTCAAAGCTGCCCCCTAGCCCAAGGGGAAGGATGTCCACCTCAATGGCAAACAGCACTAAATGTCATAGCTGGTGTGGCTGAGGTGCGGCAGAGGTTTTATGGCCAAGCCACCAATCCATTATTGAGGTCATACATCTTTTCATGATTAGTCTGAGACTCAAAGCTTATTATGTGGTTTTCTACTGTAATATCGAGGATTATATATCAAACTGCCAAAATATTGTAATAAAAATAATGACTATGACAATAGGGTGAGGGGCAGTATACGTATGTAAGTATAGCCATACTATACCTAAATCCACATATATGTGACTCGATGTCAAATATAACTTTAGGATGTCTAAATGTGAATTGTAGGGTTTTCAATATTACTTGGGTAATGGGATACCATGAGTTCAAGTTTACTAAGGCCCTCAATACGACCCTGACGGTGAGTGATAAAGTGGCAGTAATACCGCCAAAAGGCTGGCGGTAAGTACCACCAAATTATGACCATGGTTGTGATAACTCCCATACACAGCCAATGTACCACACCAACCACCAGGACAGAAACAACAGCCACCATGGTGGTAGCCGCCAACAGCCAGGTAGGAGACAAAGTACTGCCCACCATATTAAGACACACGAAACCACCACCTTTTCTGGGGCGGTACCAATGCCAACAAAAGCCTGGTGGAAACAGAGCTTAGAAGTGAAAGGACTCACCGTTGGAGACACAGGGAAGAACCACGCTGTCATGGAACCCGAACTGCATGTTTTCCCGATGATCTTCTACGTTATGCTCCACCTGGAACACCAAGCCAATGAAGACAGCCGCCTAGCACACAAGGGAGGGTGGGAGGAAAATGAGAGTGACACACATACGCACAACACACACCTGCCAAACACATACCATATACACAACCAGCTGCACACGAAAATCAATTTGTCCCCGAAAACCGGCAGAATAATTCAAGGACAACAGGAATGGACGAAAGTGATTGCCCGCACAGCAGCCCCTGGAGGGTGGCCTACATGGCTTACGGCAGTGATGGCTGCACTGTGGTGGTGGTTGGAGGAGGCTCCTGGACATTCCCTGCACTCAGCCAGGCCTATCTATAATTTCTGTGTCACAGAATAGATAGGCACATACTTTAAAATTACACTGTCCCAAAACATGATTGCACGATGTGGACCACTGTTCTGGTTTTGTTGTTCAAGTTGTGACAGCCTACTCACTCTTCCTACCGCTGCGGATGAATAGGAGATAGAGACATACTCACGTGCACAGACCCCTGGTGGACTTAGCTACACTGGAGAACAGGCACATAATACTCACCTATAGACTGGACAGGGCCACAATCACAGAGATGTGTGCCCAGTTGGAGCCTGACCTGATCTCAGCTATCCGTTATCCCACTGGGATCCCCCCTCTTGTGCAGGTTCTATCAGTGCTCCATTTCCTGGCAACAGAACCTTTCCAAGTGACAGTGGGCTTTGCAGCAGGAATGTCACAGCCAATGTTCTCAATCGTGCTGGCAAGAGTCTTGTCTGTCCTGGTAAAACACATGTGCAGATACATTTCTTTCCCCCAGGTGGAAGATTTGGCCACTGTGAAGGCTGGATTTTATGCAATGGGACGTATCCCCAATATTATTGGGACGATTGATGGCACACATATTGCGTTTATCCCCACCCGGCAGAATGAACAGGTGTACCGGAAATGTAAGAGTTTCCACTCCATGAATGTGCAGATAGTGTGCCTGGGGGACCAGTACATCTCCCACGTCACTGCTAAATATCCAGGGTCGGTGCATGATGCCTTTGTCCTGAGGAATAGCACCATCCCAAATGTGATGGCCCAAATACAGAGGCACAGTGTGTGGCTTCTAGGTGAGCCTTGGTCCCCACCCAGTGTATGTGGTGTAAGCCTCTGCCGTTAGCAAAATAGGATACTGTGTGGCTAAATGTTGTCCCTCAATACTTGCAGGTGACTCTGGCTACCCAAACCTATCATGGCTGCTGACCCCTGTGATGAATGCTAGGACAAGGGCTGGAGAACGTTATAATGAGGCACATGGGCGAACCAGAAGGATAATTGAGAGTACCTTAGGCCTCCTGAAGGCCAGGTTCAGGTGCCTCCATCTGACAGATGGATCCCTGTGCTACTCACACTAGAAGGTCTGCCAGATAGTAGTGGCATGCTGCATGTTGCAGAACTTGGCCCTCAGACGCCATGTACCTTTTCTGCAGGAGGAGGAGACTGGAGATCCCCCTGTGGCAGCAGTGGACCCTGAGGACAGTGAGGATGAGGGTGTGGACAACAGAATATTAGTGATTCATCAGTACTTCCAATGACACACAGGTGATACAAATTCACATTTCTATGACTATTGTATTCTGTGTGGCATTGGCATGCTGGCAATACCCACTTGTTTCCTCTACTTACTGTCACCTACGGATTATCATTTAACAGATGTTGGTGATATGACAACAATGTTGTGATGTGATCAAAACACCCAGCAACAGGTCATTCATTCTATGCTCTCACTATGTACAGTTCATTTGCAATGGATGTAGCTGTTTCAATCAATACAAATTTTCAATACATGAAATACTATTAGTCGAATTTTATCCAAGGGTGTTTATTGTAGTGCTAAGAAATAGAGGGGAAAGTGCAATGGAATGGGGTGATGATGGAGGAAAGTCCAGGGTATTGTTCCAGTCTGTTTGTAGCACAGGTGCAGTGTCCAAGGGGACATAGGAAGGGGAGCAATGGCAGTGCAAGGTGGACAAGGTGACAGGGTGGGAAACAATGGGGACACTCAGGAGAGTCTCATTTCCTGGCAGTGGTCTTAGCAAGTGTCTCTGTCTTTTGTCTGGGTTGAAGGAACGTTTGCGGGTGGTTCACCTTTTGCAGGGGGAGGGATGCTGGTGGCCTGTGGGTCCAGTGGCAGGGCCTCCAGGCCACTAGCGGCAGTGGAAGTGGAGGGCTGTTCAGTTAACTGGCTAATGGTAGGGGCCGCTGGTGTGACACTGCCTACCTCAAGATGTTGGTCATGTCTGCCAGCACCCCTGCAATGGAGATCTGGGTGTTGTTAATGGCCTGCAAGTCCTCCCTGATCCCCTGATACTGTCCCACCTGCAGCCGCCTGTTCTCCTGCACATTGTCAAGGATCTGGCCCATCGTGTCCTGGGAATGTTGATAGGCTCTCAGGATCTCGGAGAGTGCCTCCTGGAGAGTCGGTTCCCTGCTCCTGTCCTCTCCCTGGCGCAGAGCAGTCCTCCCAGTGTCCATGTTGGCCTGTGCCCCTGTCCCCTGAATGGTGTGCCCACTGCCACTGACCTCAGGTCCCTGATTGTCTTGTGGGTGAGGTGTGGCCTGGGATCCCTGTGCAGGTGGGCACACTGCTGATTGACGTGTCCTGGGGACAGAGGTGTGGGTATGCTGGATGGGTGCTGTTGTGTGTGATACTGAATGGGGAGGCTCTGTGGTTGCTGTGAGTCGGCTTGGGTGACCGGCTGTCCAGTGGTCAACTGATGGGCCAGGTTGGTCCTCCAGATCCAGAAGTCCAGAGTTACTGTCATCACTGGGGGCCTCTTCTGTTGGGGGACTGGATAGTGGTGGCACCTCCTCTCCATTGACATTGGCTGGGGTACCTGTGGGGATGTAAATGATGTATTATGCTTCAAGTGTCTGACATTTGTACTTCTATAGCTTCCTCTCTATGGTTGGTGTTGTCCGGCCAGCTTTTGCTTGTGTATGGTGATGTATTGTAGGTATGTTAGTTTCCCTATGCTGTACATGCTTTGGTGATGGGTGTCCATATAGGGCTGGGAGGGCTGTCCATGCATTGGTATGGCATGCAGGATTGGGCATTGTGGTTAGTCATATGCGTAGGTGCAGTGTGTGGGATGTTGTGGAGTGAGGGGAGTGAGAGTGAGGGGATGTGATGGCATGCAGGTATGGGGGTGATAAGTGTTAGATTTTGACTTACCAGAGTCCAGTCCTCCGGCTACTCCAGCAAGTCCCTCAGGATGCAGTATTGCCAGTACCTGCTCCTCCCATGTTGTTAGCTGTGGGGGAGGAGGTAGGGGTCCACTGCCAGTCCTCTGTATGGCGAACTGGTGTCTTGCTGCTATGGAACACACCTTCCCCCATAGGTCGTTTCACCTCTTCTTGATGTTGTCCCTTGTTCTTAGGTGCTGTCCCACGGTGTTGACCCTCTCCATGGTTCTCCGCCATAGCTCCATCTTCCTTGCTATAGATATCTGCTGTACCTGTGCTCCAAACAGCTGTGGCTCTACCCTGAGAATTTCCTCCACCATGACCCTTAACTCCTCCTCAGTGAAACAGGGGTGTCTTTGTGGTGTCTTGGGTGTTGTGTGATGTGTGTCGGTAAGAGTGTGTTGAGTAATGTGGTGGGGTGTGTTATGTGGAGTGCGTGCAGGATATATGGCTGTATGTGGTGTGTGTGTCTAGTCGTCTCTGTGCTCTTCTTCTCAGTATCCTGGCAGTAATTGCTGTTTGTAAAGGGTTGTGGATAATGTGGGTGGGTGTTTTATAGTGCTGTGGGTGAGTGGGTGTGGTGTGTGTATGATTGTCAGGTGTCCATTTTTCGTATTGGCCACTGGAGTGTTGTGTTGTCTGTGGGTGTCCATTCTGAGCGCAGCGGTATGTACCGCTAATGATTTACCGCCGTTGAATGTCCGTTGTGGTGATTCGTGGGTCTTAATGTGATGGAAGTGGTTTTGTTGGCATAACGGTATGGGTTTTGGGACCACCACTTTATCACTGACCTTTGGTCTGGCAGATTTGTGTATGTGGCTGAATTCTGTCAGATTGAAGTGTGTGTGTCATAATATGGTGAACGGATATCCGCCATGCGGCAGTAAGTTGACGGCCGTCAGCGTGGCAGGAATCGGGATTGACCTCCAGTGTCATAATGAGGGCCTAAGTCCTTTAAAGTAGAGGTCCCTTAAACATGGCCAAAAAGTCAAAGTACAGTGGAGCTTCAGCAAAGGAGGAGAAATTGTGGGATGAGACAGTTGAAACAAACAGCTGAGAACTTTGATCTTTCTAGTGTTTTTGAATTACAAGAGCACAAGACTGCATGATCTACCGCACTGAGAGCACAAGCCTCTAACACAGTGGTCTTCAAACTTTTGAATGCCACCCCAGTTGAAAAATAAAAATCATTGGGGCCCCCCCTCAAAATTTTTCTCAATTATTTTAGAAAGATGGCAATGTTTAAATAGGTCTAAGCCTATTTAAACATTGCAGTTAAGTACTGTTACCTTTTTAAAACTGCAATAACATGCTTCTGCTTAAAACAAAGGCATGTTATCTGTATAATATTTCTTTTGGCCAGAGTTTGGCGCCCCCCCCGGGATCACTTGAGGCTCCCCAAGGGGGGCCCGCCCCCCAGTTTGAAGACCCCTGCTAACACCTTTTCATAAGATGTTAAAATGCAAAATGCTCATTGTAAAGCACTCTGCTGCTTTGTAGAGCTCTTTACCATGAACATTTTTATTCCAGCTGGATTATAGTAAATAAAAGATGATGTATATAAAACAGTGTTGTGTTTGTGGGTGTCTGGTTAAATTAGATCACAAATATGAGGGTATGATTGGGAAGCGGGATTAAAACATGTAAATAAAGCAGTGCTAAACAGAACACTGCATAGTCTGTTTTACATCACACATATTTGCATATTTCTCAATCTATTTATGTGTTGCATTCATTTATTTATTTTGTAAAGCTTATTCCCACCAACCAGAGCGTCCTGGAACTAATTAACAAGTGAGAGCATCCAACTAAGCAAGATTTAGAACTGTGTTTGCCAATATGCCACATCTTTAAGTGTTTGCAAAAGGCCAGATCATCTCCAAGGTAGTTCTGTTTGGCCAAAAAGGGTTCCACACTAAGGCTAACTGTCCACCAAAGTTCATTGACCCATTCAAACCTTATGGAAGTGGTGTCCAACAGCAGATCTCGACCTGCTGATCAAAGTGGGTACAAGGAGATACAGGATTCAAAACAAGTACTAAGATGCCCTTATCACTTAGGCCCTCATTACGAACATGGCGGTCCGTTCTGCTACGCCGCCAGTGGCGGTAGAAACCGCCAACAGAGAGGAGCGGTCCGGACGGCCAAATAATTATCCAAACGAAACACATGCATCCCGCGAACCACCCACTGCCAGGAAAGCAGTCCCGCCGATGACGGCAGAGTCTGCCCACAGGCCGTCGGAAAGGCCTAACCTGCCCATCAAATTATGAACCACCATTCAGCCGCCAGTTCCGGGGCGGGAACCACCGCCACACAAAGCCAAGCAGAAATGAACAAATTATAAGGAAACACTCACCGGAGTTTGACAGAACGTGCAGCAGCAGCCATGGACAGAGAGCTGCTGATCATGCCAGCCCTGCTCCTTGCCACACGACTGAGACTGCCGATGAAGACGATGACGGTAAGTACTGCAACCTACGACGCAAGGGAGGAAAGGGCACAGTAACATACCCACCCACTCCACCCACTCACTCAGCAACACCCCCCCAACCCTTCCCAGCAGCACAAGTCATACACCCCACACCAAGAGGTACGTACCTGACTGAAGGCTAATGCTACTTGACCATAGTATATACAATAGCCCCACACCCATAAAAAATCAAAACAAACACCAGGGTGTAACTGAGTGCAGCCCAAACACAGGCCACACAGAAACTTTAATAAGAAGCTCACTGAGCCAAACAGTACAAACAGGGCCAATGTCCTGTCCTTAAAATCCAGATTGTCATGGGCCACAACGGCCCACACCTGACTCCCACAAGTGCTGTGTACTCCACAGAACGGGACACCATATAGGGATCCATGCACCTCACGGGTGGGCAGATGGGGTGGGCGTGGGGGTTTTCGATGGGGTGGGACTTTGACTTTCTTGTGGAGGTTGGAGGGGAGGTAGGCTTCTCCTTTGAAGGGGGTGGGAGCTGTTTGGCTCGGTGAAGCTGGATGGCCTAGGCTCTGACCGGGCCTTCTTGTTCTCCGGGGAAGGGGCATGGGAATGGGAAGGCTGGACCGGGGTGGGCTGTGATGTTGAAGGAGCGGAAAGGGCAAGGAAGTGGGCACATTTGGGGACAAGACGGGGTGGGCCAGTGGGTTGGAAGAGGCCAGCACGGGGGAGGAAAAGTTTTTGAGGAGCAATTGGGGTGGGCGTGGATGAGGGCGTGGGAGTGGAGGCAGAGAGAGTTGATATATGGGGTGTAGGTGTGCGTGTAGTGGGTGCAGGTGACTGCTCAGTATGCTGTGGTGTGGTGGATGTCTGATGGGTGGGTGTCTTGGTGCGTTTGTGTGTCTGGGGAGGTGGGGGGTGGACACAGTGAGAGAAGACAGGCAGCTAGTGTGGACGTATGTTGGGTGGGTGTCTGCAAGTCTGGTGAGTGTGCTGCATGTGTCAACTACAGTAGAGGTGGTGAGTGCAGGTGTGGTGTATGGGGTGCATGTATGGCTGTCTGCTAATGTGGTGAGTGCAGGAAGAGGAGCAGTAACAGTGAGTGAAGGTGCAGTGCATGAGGGTGTGGATGTGGAGGGGACAGACAGGGAGGCGGAAGAGGTGGGAACATTGAGGGAAGTGGACGTTGTTGTGTGTGCAGGTGTCTGTTGGCTGTGTGAATGCTTGTGGTGGGAGGTGTGGTGCTTGTGTTTTGAGGTGTGCTTCTTGTGTGTTGATGTGCCTGTCAGCGGGTCTGATTGTGTGCTTTGGACGGGTGAAGGGAGAGGGGTGCTGGAAGGGGTAGAGGAGGTTAGAGGGGGGACGGAATGGCCAGGAAAACTGGCTGCCGTCCGAAAGGAGGCCAGAGCCTGAAAAGATCTCTGTAGGGCAGACACGGCACCGTGAATGCCATCCAGATAGGCATTGGTCAGCTGCACCTCTGATGCTAGCCCCTAGATGGCATTGACGATGGTTGTCTGCCCTACAGAGATGGTTCTCAAGAGGTGAATAGCCTCCTCTGTGAGGGCAGCAGGACTGACTGGGGCAGGGGAGGAGGTGCCTGGGGCGAAGGAGACGCCCACCTTTCTGGGTGGGCGGGCATGGACAACTCTGTGGGGAGCAGAAGGGAGGGCGGTGATGGTATGGGGGATGGCGGAAGATCTAACGGTAGTGGTGTGTGCACTAGGGTCCGCCACCGCCGGAGGACCCCCATCGGAGGAGGTCTCAGAGTCACTGCTTCCTGTGGTAGTAGCCTCCCCTGTGGAAGTCCCCTCACCCTCCCACCCACTGGTCCCCTCGGCATCCGTTGTCTCTGCCTCAGAGGATCGTGGGCCGCTGCCTCCCCACTTGTCAATGCCTCAGCTCCCTTGCCTGATGTTGATGCTGTACCAAACCAACACAAGAGAACAGGGATGGGGAGACAAAACAGGAGAGATACTTGTAAATAGCTGAATGCTGATACACAATGGCCAGACATACACCCACCCAGCAAACACACCCAACAGGAAGCATCGTACACTATGCCCATGGCCATGCCCCTGACTACTGACCAGAATACTGCTCTATACCCATCCCCTGAAATACTTTTGGAGATGAGGTAGTTGAAACCTGACAGGGACACCCCTACACCCTTTGGGGAACCTACATTAGATGGACACCAGTCGAATTCCCTGCTCCTAGCAGCATGAGTCCTATTGCACACCCAGTCATCCTTCTAGACTGAAGTATGTGAAATGAGTACTCACCCCCTTGTGACTGCTGTGCAGCCTTCAAGCGCCCATCCAGATATGGGTACGCCACAGCCAGGATCCGTCGCATGAGGGGGGTCAGTGCCCGACGGGCACCTCTTCCACGTTGGGAGGACTTCCCCAGCTGGGCCTCACTGATCTTTCGCACCCAGTGCCGCAGGTCCTCCCACCTCTTTCGACAGTGGGTGCTCTGCCGGTTGTAGACCCCCAGGGTCTGCACCTCCTTGGAGATGGCATGCCAATGTGCCCTCTTCTGGTGGGCGCAGACCTAGAAGGGAGACACAGAAATGGAACACAGAGGTCAGGCACTTGCACAATAGGAACAGCTGGCAAATTGTCCAACATAGGACTGACAGCACTCTCAGACATACAGGACAGTCGAACGCAGCATTCCATCCACCATGGCCCATGCAGGCTGAGAGGAGCATACATATGTGCAAGCCACACCATCCATTACATACACAGTGCCCCCCCAAACCCAGACTCACCTGTTCTTCTGGCTGTCCGTAGAGTTTGCCATACAGGGGCAGTACCCCATCCACTAATTTCTCCAGTTCTTCCTGGGTGAAGGCCGGGGCCCTTTCACCTGCACCACGTGGCACATCCATATCCAGAGGCAGGCCACAGCAGTACACAGAGTGGAGTACCTGTCCGCACGAGATCAGGAAGTCAAGTGATCAAACGATGACGAACACGCGTACGTTCCACGGTGGTATACACCGTCACCGCCGGCGGCGATCATGATACGCCAGGATTCCCCATTGGCATCCATGTTAGCCAATGAGTGTGCGAACAGCGGTCAACACCGCCTTACACTGTGACGTCAACCGCTAGCGGTATGAAATCACTTCCATAACGAAGGGGCAGATCTCCTGTGGGCAGACATTTTTCCAACACCTATGCATCTTGAAATTCCTACTACTCACAATCTAGGGCCTACTAGCCACATGAAGCACCTAGGCCTCTATCCATTCCATATAGTAGCACACATGAATTACTCTGTTCCCTCCTAGTGATGTACATGTATATCTGTCAAGTAGCAGTTATTGTAGAAACACTACAATGAAAAATGCAGTGCATAAATGTTGCAAAATGTGCCTATGTATGTGTCTACATCACTCATTTTTGTAACCCCTCGTAGGTACCGACCGTTGTGGCGAGGAAGCGCTCCATCGGCGTACAGACCACTTGTAGATGTGGGGACCATGGTGGAGTGTCAGATCATAATCACTTACAGACTCAAACGTGCAACTATTCAGGACCTTTGTGCATTACTGGAACCTGCACTAACTTCGGGAAATCGTAATCAGCATGCCATTCCAACTGAGGTGCAGGTGCTCTCCGCACTCCATTTCCTGGCCACAGGCTCTTTTCAAGTGACAGTGGGCATGGGTGCTGGTTTCTCACAGCCAATGTTCAGCCAGGTACTGACAAGATTTCTGAATATATTTGTACAACATCGGCAATCCTAGGTGTGATTTCTCCAAAGTACTGACCTCCCTGCCATCAAGTCTGACTTCTACGCCTTTGCAAACATTCCACATGTCATAGGTGCCATCGATGGCACACACATAGCTATCATCCCCACAAGAGTGAGTGAACAGGTGTACAGAAACAGGAAGAACTTTCACTCCATGAACATCAAATTGGTATGTACTGCAGACCAGTACATTTCCCAGGTGAATGCCATGTTTCCGGGTTCAGTCCATGATTCATTTGTGTTGAGGAACAGTAGTGTGCCACAGAAGAGGGAACAACTACAAGAGGACAGAGGGTGGATCATAGGTAAGTTTGCCTGTCAATAACTGACACATTGCAGAAAACCAGCCGGTCTGACTAAGGGACATTACAATGACGACTCTGTATTGAACCATTTTGTAGGTGATTCTGGCTATCCAAACTTGCATTGGCTCCTGACACCAGTGAGGAATGCAGAGAGGAAATACAATGAGGCCCATGGACGTACTAGGAGGGTCACAGAGCGTACTATAGGTCTCCTGAAGGCTAGATTCCAGTGTCTACAGATCTCTGGGGGTTCCCTGGCCTATGGGCCTGATAAGGTGTGTAGAATAGTGGTGGCATGCTGCATGCTGCACAATGTGGCAGTGAGACATTCTATCCCCCTTTTGGAGGTGGCGGTGCTATGGGTCCTGGTCAGCTACCTCAGAGGTGAGGAGAGTGATGGTGAGGATGAGGAAGGGGAAGATGTCAATTCCAGGAACCAACTGATACAACTCTACTTCCAATAACTGTATGGGACTTAAGCCTGTCATTGGGGCCGGTGACTAATACTGTCAGTGTGCTGTCATATAGGGGGATTGGTCATGATAGGTGATACATGGACCACTTCTGTATGGTACTGACAAAAAATTAAGCATTCCCTCCTTGCCAAAATTTGGGCACACAGTACCACCATCAAGCACAAATTGACAATAAAGTTGTTATCTGCCAGTTGCATCCATACTCCACTTTGTTCACCATTGAAGACAGGGGACAGTGTTACAGGTGTGAAATGTGTTTTATTGGTAGAATTGAGTGAATTGTGCTAAATATAGTGTTGGGAGACGTAAGGGTTGGGTGTCCTCAAAACCAACTTGGTGGCAGCCCTGTTGGATGTTTTAGATGGGTCAATTTTGTAGAACAGTACTTCAAATTGCCCTCAGCTAAGTGCTGTTGGTGAATGGGTGGGATGGTTGCTTTGCATTAGTGGCAGTGGCAATTGTTGGAGGGGGCTTTGTTCTTAGCTGGGTTTCCAGTGCCATATCTTTGCCTAAGACTACGTTTGGGCACCTGCTGTGGAGCTTCTTGGGGTGGCATGGTTGGCCCTTGGGTTTACTGGGAGGGTATTTCCTGTGATGTTTCTGCTGCTTGGGTCATCAATTGCTGGTTGTCCTGGGCTGTTGTGGGGGCCTCTTGTCCGGTGTGGGTGTCAGACTGTTTTTTTTTACCAACTGCAGCAGTGCTCCAGCAATGGTGGTCATTGTGGCATTGTGCTCTTTCCACTGCTCCATGGCCTGTTGGTGTTGTTCCTGCTGAATCCTCTGACTTTGCTCCAGGATGGACACAATCTGTGCCAACCTGTCTTGGGTATGTTGGTAGGCCCCCAATACCTCTGCAATAACGTCCTGGGCTGCTGCATCCATCCAGTGGCCTCCCCTCCTGACCCACTGGGACACTTGAACTTGCCCTAGTCCCCTGTGCCTGTGTCCCCTGCACAGGTCTGGCAGTGCCACTTGTACTGGGGCCCTCGCCTTCCTGCATGTTGGGAGTAGGAGACTATGGCCTCTTTAGCTGTGTTCCACCAGTCTGTGCCCTGGGTACACTGGTGTGGGTACACCACCCCTGGCCTGCTGGTCTTGACTGGGTGTTACGGGTGACAGTGGTTTCCTGGGTGGGGCTGCTGCATGGTGAGAATCAAGGACTGTGTGAGGGGCCTGCCTGCTCATCATTGTCCAGGGATCCTTTGCCAAGGTTTTGTGAGGTGCCTCTGTCTTCCTAGAGGGCTGTGGTACTCCTTGTCCCCTACTTTAAGGTTGCATGGGTGGTGGTGCCTGTTGGGGGACATACACATGTCTGTTACATATGCATGTAGGCTGGAGGTGTACAGGACTGTGCTATTTTGTGCTGGTGTTAATTTCAGTTTCCTTCCAGGGTGCCTTTGTGAGGTTGACATTGCATTTAGTGGCAGTGGTGGGGATGCATTGTGGTGGGGGGTATTATTCCATTGTGGGTACATGCAGTGGTGGGTGGCTGTGCACAGCGAGAGTGATGTGGGCCTGTTAGTGGGTTGTAGATGATGCCGGGTGGTGCATGTGGTGGGTAATGGCTGGGTGGGGTGTAGGTCCAAGTGGGTGTGGGTGGGGTGGTGCATGCATTGCAGATGTGTTGTATATGGGGTAATTGTAGATGACTTACCCAAGTCCATTCCTCCAGTGAGTCCAGTGAGTCTCTCTGGGTGCAGGATGGCGAGGACCTTCTCCTCCCAGTCGGTGTAGTCAGGTGTTGTTGGTGGCGGTCCTCCCCCAGTCTTCTGAACTGCGATGTGGTGCCTAGATGCCATGGCCCTGACCTTCCCCTGCAGGTCGTTCCATCTCTTTCGGATGTCGTCCCTCGTGCGTGGATGGTGTCCCGCTGCATTCACCCTTTTGACAATGGTCTGCCACAGCTCCATTTTCCGCGTGATGGGTGTGTGCTGCACCTCGGACCCGAATATTTGTGGCTCCACCTTCAGGATCTCGTCCACCATGGTCCTTAGCTCCCTTTTGGTGAAGTGTGGATTTTTTTGGGGGGGGGACATGGTGAGTGTGGTGGATGGTGTCAGGACTGGGGACGGGGTAAGGGTGCTCCTCTGTGGGACGATATGTGTCTCCTGTATGCTACCGTTCGCTGTCAGGCTCTAGTGCTCTCTGTCTTCTGGTCCTCGTTTCATTGCAAGGGATTTTGGGGTGTGTTTGGGGGTGTTTTATGGGGTTCTGGATGTGTGTCAGGTGCGTGGATGATACCCCTATCCAATGTGTGAACTTGCTGTTGTTGTGTCCACTTGCCGCCCGTGGCGGTCACAGCCGCCAATGGTCGTCTGGCCTCCACTGTCCTCCGAGGTGATTTGTGCATCATTATTTGGTGGGCGGGATGTGGGTGTACTTGACGGTGGCGGGGTGGGGTGGGCCAGGATTCCCACCGACAGAGTCCTGGCGGGGAGTGGTGGTCTGGGAATTTTTGGCAGGGTTGGGTTTTTCGTTCATTATATGGCGGGTTTTCATTCACCGCCAACGGCGGGATTCTGTTCACCGCCGACACGGCGGTCGGCGGTCTTTCCCGCCATGTTCATAATGACCGCCTTAGATTGCTCAGGAAGCATAGGTAGACATTTCCGGAGTATGTGGGGTTGGTAGTATTATGTTTTTACTAAAGGACCCATTTGAGTACTAAAGTAGAGTTTGTTACTTATTTGTGCGCTTAAAGGGAACAATGCACATAGAGATAAAGGGACTGACCTCTGAGCACAATATTTTTGCTTAGTTACCAAAGCTGAGATTAGATCCTTGTCTCCATGTTCTGCGATCAGCAAGTTAGCCTTCAGGACCACATTGGGAGGAAAAAGGGAAACAGTCGGAGTTTGGTTCAAGTGGAACACAGATTCATAATATTAAATTAGATATAAATTGGGTTGTGGTTTACTTCAATATTGTCTGGCCATCCTGTATCATAGAACATAACAATGTTTGATCCTGGCTTTGGTTTGGAATTTGCAGTACATATGGCTATTCCAATGAACTTAAGTTTTCCTAGAGTAAAAACAAATATTTGAAGAAAAGTATTTTAATTGAACTGCACCACAAGCAAGTTCCCAGTTGCTACATCCTTCATAACTGGTTCACAACTAAAGACTGCAATGTGAACCTAACTTCAGTGCATTGCTTCTCTGTCGTGTAGGATCCCCTCTTCAGCCAAAGAAGGGACAAACCCCAGAATTAATTGATAGGTGGGTTTAAGTACAATCAATCGTGCATTATAAGAACATGCCAAATCACTGATGAGTTCAGTGTCAATATAGAGACTAGAGAGTGTGACATTGCAAAGGGGAATGTATCGCAACATCGGGCATTTTTTTGAAAATCATATCCCCTTGGCAAGGATCAAAGCTGATGAGATTTAAACAAGCACTGACAAAGTCATTAGATTCTCATAGCGCTTTTTGCCTCTGATGAAGCATTGTTTCCACACGTTTTGCTTCCACCTGCTTTGCAATCCTACCCCATACGACCCCTCGTGTTGCTTCCTCCCATCATTCCCTGTGTTGCTTCTGCCCCACACTCCTCTTGTGTTGCTTCCCCAACCCACTTTAAAACAAGCATTGATAAAGCCAATAGATCACACTTATGCAAGAACTACAGGTTTTTCTAATGTTTTTTAGCCAGGTTGTAGAGCAGTTGGTATGCTGGACATCATGGCTAAAAGTTAGAACATAAAAGCACTACGATGTGGCCAGCATTGGCTGTGTCATAGCATTTTTATTTCTTATGGTGTGTAGAAATAGGCAGCATGGGCAAAGGGAGGGTGGGACGGAATGGGCCACACAAATAATGGGAGGGAGGAAACAATCAATATGGAGAACAGGATGGTGGGAGGTAGGAGGAAAGAAGGAACAGGGACAACAAGAGGGTGAGAGGTGTGTTGGAAGAAGAAACACAGACAAGGAGGGGTGGAAATTAAAGCAAACACTACTTTTCAGAGGCCCCACACGGAAGAAAAGGAAGTAAAAGTGGCACATGCTGGCCAATTAGGAGGCAGCAAATAAGAGTGACAATGAAGCCAAAGAATGGTATGCAATGGGCAGGTTCCAAGCCCCTTGTAGTGAACAATATCTTTTGCAAGCAACAGCGCATACGCTCTGTCTTAGGCAAGACCTAAAACAAAGACCACAAAGGGGACCCTGAACTCATCAGGAAATGTCCTAGCTGATGCAAAGGACCATGATTGTTCCTTTCCTGTCGTTTGGCAGCAAACTACTATTTCTCAGACGCTGTAAGTCACCCCAAAGGAGCAGGTCTTCTGGGGGCTTTAATTACCATTGCACAGCAAAGTGACAGTGCTTCCTACTAGATGTTTCTCCGGACTAAGCACAGTATTGTGTGAACACAGTTATGAATTTGCACAGTCTAACGGAAGCACAAGACGGCATAAAAAGTGCCTTTGTAATGTTTCAGAACTGTGAGGTGACTTACAATATATTTTTGTCTACAGTTTGGTGTATAGGTTTCTATTTGTAATATGTGGTCCCTTTCAACCCTATGTGATTTCTTGTGACCCCCCATGTTTGCCTGTGAGATATGTGGGCCCTGTATACCTGGCTAGTTTTCTGCCAGGGAGGTCATGATTAATAATTGAGCATGTCTCCTGCCTCAAGATGTGTCAAAAACCAATGAAACATTGTTGTAGACTTACGACTGTGACATGGGATCAATGAGCATCATAAACACTGTGCATAGATTCCACACCTCCTTATATTATTTGTTTCCTATATTGGGCCAGGTGGCTGTGTGTTGGAGATGGCATTGATCCCAGCTGGATGCCAAGAGCCACCACTCTTCTTTCATCAGCCAATGAGATAATACCATAAGATAAAGCGTGGAAGAGTAGACTCATGTGACCCTCTCTGGCTGAAGAAGGGGTGATATAAAATCAGTGAATTGTACAGGTGGCTTAGGCATATACAGGCTCACCACGATCAGTCATGGAATTCCACAATTCTGTGGTAAATCAGATATCTTCAGTATGGTTCTAACCTGTTGGGCTGCAAGATTCTCATATCTTCCGGGTGGCTCATTTACATGATATAACCTCAAACGTTTCTGTCCATTATGTCTTGCTTCATATCCCCTTGGTCAACAACCAATTCTATACATACACAATTACTATTCTGCCCTTTTCTCTTTTTATCAATGGTAGGTTACACCACTTCCAGTGACCTGTTCCCGGGCAGACATCTTTCTATGCTGGTTCCGGTGAGTATTTTATGTACAAGAAATTCTCAAGTCAGAAACGATATTGCAGCAAGAATCCAGAAAGATGTGAATTAGCAATATGGCCTTTGAGGTGTACTCACCGATCTACAACATGAACAAGTATACCTGAAAGTCCCTTTGTTGTGGAGGCCAAAAAACATGTTCTGCTACATTCAACATGTCCTTGTAAATGTTTCAAGATATACTGCACCCGGTCGTGAGGTACTGTTGTGCGGTTCATGTTATGTTAACAAGAATGCATGTTTTAGGGTGGCAACACCACCGCGTTTGGGTGACTGAGTCAGTCGAACTCCATCTGGAAGCTGTCAGCCTGATTCTGGGCTAGCCCTCAGTGCCTCACCTAGACCTAGAAAGTAAAGGTGATTTGTGGCAACATAATCATGACACGATGACTCCTCAAGGAAGGCATGGTAAACAGATAATATCCCTTTCGCTCATTTATATAGACACGGCAGAATAAAATATGCAAGATTGATTTCAATACATTTGATGAAGCAATTGCATCTGATTCTAAAAAACATGGGCTGTGATAACAAGGCAGATGGAGCACAAAACAGTGGCCATCATTACAATTAGGGTAAAGAGAATAAATAACCCCACCATCTTTGTATGTTCCTAAAAACCTAAATAATTCCTACATATGCCCTATGTCTAAAATCTGAGAGCATAGCGGTGGTAACCCTTCTGCCTATCCTTGTCTATGAGAAGGACCCCAAACCAATATCTGGAAAGGCTGACAAGGGTCTGCCTGTTGTCTGGATGGCAGTCCTCTCAGTTAGCTGAAGAGTCAGTTCCAGGATCAGCAGAGCTGTCAGTGGAATGATGTACATTGCAGGACAGCCATGACTGGAATGCCCTCTGCCCCCCTTAGGCCTATGTGGTGTTTATATGAGAAATCTTACAGTGTTCTAAGAACAGGCTTGACGTGATAATATGTCTAAAGAAATAGGGATTGACTCCATAGCTCCTGAAGCGGCAAAACAAGTTAGAATATCATGTACCAAACGTGACAGCCTTGATCAGGGCACAAAATGAAATGCGTGCAAGGGGCTGATAAAATGTGCAGAGCTAACATCCATGTCTTCTCAAAAAGAAGCAGCTGATTAAAAAAATTAAATGAATAAAAACATGTCCGTGTGTTAAAGGTACATACTACGGGCCTAAGGCTGAAATAAGGGTGTCCATCCCAGGCACTAAGGAGAACCCACATCAGTACCACATGAGTCCAAACATGCAAAGCACAAGATGAGAAAGTTTGATAACTAGAGTGCACGAGCAAATATGCCAGTGACTGGATAACATTTCCAGGCCTCATCCAATCCTCCAACACACAAAATACACCAAAAAGGTGGGAATTATATTTTTAAAGTAAGATGCTTCCTTCCTGCTACCTTCTTTCAACTCAAATTAAATCACATTCTGTTCGAAATAAGATCTCTTTTCGCTGTCGTGCTTTGCAGCTTTCATTTCTAATCCAGCGAAGAACGTTTCACCAGACCCATTCGGCCCACTCCCCCACCGCTTCCACAAACAAACAAATGACAAAAAAATATATTACAATTGATTCCCTCCTGCTGACTTGTCGTTTGTTGGCGGAGCCAGCGCGGAGCCCGAGTAATAGAATGATTTGGCCCAGGAGTCAAGTCCCCCTTGATGAACACTCAGACGCGAATGTCGATAACAATTACATTGTCTGAGGGCTGCAGTCACTTAGGACTACAGAAGGCTGTCTGCATGCGCTCACATTCGGGCCCTCAGTGTGGCCAGCTCCAAATCAGGTTTGGCACAGGGAATGAAAAGACATCAACAGTAATATTATTAAGTGGCTGATGGCAGCAGGAGGACCAGTGACAGAGGAAGCCCGTCTAGGTGGGAGTGAGAGGAAGACAGACGCTGAGAGCGAGGGATAAGAATGTGGCGAGGGAAGAAGGGAAAGCAACAGAGGATGCGCAGCTGGAAGAAAGGCCAAGAACGTGAAGTGCAAAGAGAGAGCAGCACTGAAGGAAGGAACTAGTAGTTAGAAGAGGAGGGGTGCAGTAGATCGACTAAAAGATGAAAGCGGAAGCTCTCCCTCTCTACAATTAACTTCTTTCAGCTGTTGTTTCTGTATAGGAGAGCAAAGAGTACTATGGGATTGTTTTGGCCCCGTGTGGACTGCTCTGTATGAAACATGCCATTCTGGACACAAATTGGCTGAAACAGCGCAAAATTTAAATGGGAAGTCAGAATTAACCATAAATATGCAGGCTCTGTTGCCACCTTTTACAACTCTACGTATATGAAAAAAAAAGACTTTTGAAAAACATATTCTTACCTTCTGTATTCTGTCCCATAATAGTTTTGACATCATGATATTTTTGACACTATAGACCGCCAGGGTCGCGAATGACGGAAGCACCGCCAACAGGCTGGCGGTGCTTCCAAGCCCATTCTGACCGCGGCCGTAAAGCCGCGGTCAGAAAACCGGGGCCGGCGGTTTCCCGCCGTTTTTCCCCCGGCTGGGCGAATCCGCCATGGCAGCGCTGCAAGCAGCGCAGCCATGGGGATTCTGACCCCCTTGCCGCCAGCCTGTTTCTGGGGGTTTTCACTGCCAGGAAGAGGCTGGCGGTAACGGGTGTCCTTGGGCCCCTGGGGGCCCCTGCACTGCCCATGCCACTGGCATGGGCAGTGCAGGGGCCCCCTAACAGGGCCCCATGAAGCTTTTCACTGTCTGCCTAGCAGACAGTGAAAAGCGCGACGGGTGCAACTGCACCCGTCACACGCCCGCAACACCGCCGGCTCCATTCGGAGCCGGCTTCTGTGTTGCAGGCCTCCTTCGCGCTGGGCCGGCCGGCGCTAACATGGTTAGCGCCGGCCGGCCCAGCGGGAAGTTTGGAATGCCGGCAGTGGTCTTTTGGCCGCGTAGCGGCCAAATGGCGGTTCCCGCCTGGCGTGCGGCTACAGCCGCCCGCCAGACTTGGAATGAGGGCCTTTGTGTCTCAAAGTATTTTAAAATTATATTTTAGTTGAATACTGTATAATTATCTACAAAGGTATAGTGGGTACCGAGGTAACTACAATAAGTTTGTTGGTATACCGTTCGGCTTTCTTTGTATTTTGTGTATACTAACTGCCCTATTTTTCTTATTTGTGAACATGTCCTACTCTTTTTTTATTGCACTGACTCAGCATCAATTATGGATGTTTAGGGTCTCATACTATATCTGATTTTCTAACCCCAGCGGTAAACAAGAGAACTCGCATAGTTGTATGTGACAATATTGTACACAGAAATAATGTCTCATGTTAATATTGTGTCCTAAATATCGTTTGAAAATATTATTTATATGGGTCTAGTTTTTCTATTAGTAACTCCAATTGGGCATTATTTTTGTACACAATATTTAGTACAAAATTTTAATTCATGTAACATTATGACAATGTTATTTGGGTACCTTACCACTTGTTTAGGATATTACCCCATAACCACATGGCTCCCGGGACCTCCATGAAAAGGCTCCACAGTAGCGAAGCACTGTTTCCTTCTCCAAAATTCTTATCTCTCTGGGTGGTCTCTGGAACACTATTGAGTCATACATCTGCTGCATTTTAAAGGCATCTTGTGTGTATACATTTAGGGCCGGGACGTATTCTTTTGAGTTGAAGTGACATTTATCTCTGCATACCATTTCCAAGGCACTCTACAAGTATTTTACTTTGATTGCTAGCCCTAGTTGAATGCTCAGTTTGGTCAAAGACATACTTAACAATTTCCTTTGGCTAGGTCTTTATTCTGCTCTTCATGCTAGCCCCCACCAAGTTGTTCAGATTCCTTATTAGTTTTCACCTACACAATGAGGGAGATGGACATGTCTGTAGCAGTCAGTATACGTTAAGTATCGTAGGGACGCAAATGTGTAGGAAATGGTCCATCTTCCTCTATATAAACCTCCTGCAAAGAGTGTTCATAGTTTGTTGGTATGGCTGGAGTATATGAATTGTCCTTCAGAAATTAATTGGTCTGTTGGGGTATAGGCACAGTTGCACATGCACATAGGCCCTCATTATGACTTCGGCGGTCTATTCCGTAGACCGCCGAAGTCACCGCCGCCATATGACCACCAGGTGATTGTTTGAGAGGGGTGTGGAGGTCTTGTGTGTTTGTGTGCGTGTGTGTGTGCAAGTGTCTGTGTGCTTGTGTGAATGCCTGTATGCGTGGCGTGAGGGGGCCTGTCGTGGCCATGTGTGTATGTGTGTGTGAATAAGTGGGCGTGGATGTGTGCGTGTATGTGTGTGAGTGTGGTGTGCACATGTGTGGATTGGGGGTGCGGGGTCAGTACGGGAATCGGGGGAGGCGTTGGGGTCAGAACGAGGACCGGGGGGAGGGTGGGGGCTTCGCTGCTTGGGAGGGTGGGGGGCTTCTGATGGGGTCAGGGGGGATCCCACATGGAGGGGGGTTGAGGAGTCCTGTAGTGGCAACAGGAATTATTATTCCTGTCGCCAGTATCCTTTCCACCAGGGATTTCGTGGCAGGGCAGGTCAACCTTCGGCCAGGCGGTCCCACCACCCTGGCCGTACAGGTGGTGAACTGGCTGTGATGCAGCCAGTTCACTGCTGCAGTAATAATTTGGCAGTCCTGCCTTACCACGCTGTCGGTGGTCTGACCGCCAAGGTCATAATGACCACCATAGACTTTAATTTGGTGTGAGGCAGACATATACTTTTTACCCTTAAATGGAGGAGTACCACAGAGTAAGAGGGTCTTAGGCTACAATACTTTGTATTGTAAGTAAAGTTGCAGTAAGTTTTAAAACATGTTCACCGTAATGACTACTGTATCTTAGCTTATGAGCCCCCTGATTCATAAAATTGCAAGGCTACCACTCTAAACGTCCCCTACAGCACCCACCCCGTGCAGTTACTTTTCGCAGGAATGGTATTGGTACAATGTGTTTTGCTTTCCACAACTGCATGAAAATAATTAACTTTGTATCAATTTATGTTCCTCCTATCCTCATTTTCTACGTGGTTCTACATGATACCTAGTTTGTTGACTTTACTGGTTTTCAAAATATCACTGTGCACTGTAAAGCTCAGCAAAAGTTAAACTGGAAGAGAAAGATTCAGCATTTGCTGTTGCGCGTAGTATAGCCCAGCAAAAGGAAAACTTATAGCAAAAAGTCCTGCATGAAAAAACGTGAAATGGTAAAGGGAGAAACTTTAAAATATTGTCTAATGGATGAAAATCAGGAACTTGGAAAAAAATAATTTGTGGTTCCCTAGTGTTAGAAATTGGTCTTTACTAAGTTCAATATGAAAGTGTGAGGGATAAAGAAAACTAAAATCTCTATAAACATGAAAATACTCAGATTTTGTAAAAAAAAATCAGTTCCCTAGGATTTCCAGAAACAAGCATTGGTTAACTGTTAAAGAAGTTCATGTCAGACCAACTTTCGATAAACCACAACTATCCGTTGACCACATGTTCCTAAAACTCACAAGTAAGTTTGTATGTGAATACTACAAGTCACAGAGAACGACAAGATGGATGGTTTCATTAGTCTGCTTCATAAATCACCCGAAATTGAATAAAAGAGAATGAGTTACGATCAGAAGAATCCCAGTTCAACTGGAAAAGAAGTCTATGGCTAGAGACCCACCACTGATAAACCACGACCACCTATTGATCAGTGTATGGACATTCCAAAGAAGAATGTATGCGTGAGACACATATGATGTTAAAGGGCACTTAAAAAGAAGAGTTTCACTGATCTGCTACCCTAAATTAAACACAAGAACACCACCCATAACCAGCGGGGGAACAAAGGACAGAGGATGCTACCACTCGGCCACCTGCGCCATCGCAAGTAGCCGGCAGATGGGAGCACTCAGGCTTTTGATTGAACAACTCCGTCACTGTATGCCACTAACCCAAGAAGGAAAGAGCCCAGGGGCTGACAGGGTTTATGTTCATGCAATGAAGTTTCAAACAATGTTGTTGAAGTGGCTTTCAAACATTCCCGAACGCATTCTTTCCAATTCCCAGCAAACAAAACATATTTGCTTTCCTTGAAACATTTCCATCTTTTGGGGGGAAATGCATACCACATGATTTCTGAAAGGAGCTCCACCGATGTACAAATGCACAACGCTAATAGCTGTGTAAACATTTATTCACTGTGACAGCTGACTGTGACATGTGGCGTTCATTAAGGGTCTCAGCAATGCAGCATATTAGAAGCTAAGTCATATCTGAATTAGCTTTGTTTTGCAGAGACAGTAAACCCATGGGGGAAGTGCTTGGATCTAATGCATTGTGACTCATTTGACACCGAGGGGCCCAAGGCCCCACTTCCAGAGCACACAGAGGATCCTTCAGATGATGGCCGCACACCGAGAAGCCGTCAACGAATGCAGCTGTCCCAGGAAGCTACATTATATCAGAATAGTTTATGTGAACGTCTTTTGAAGTGTCTCTGTATCTCACTGTCTTAAATGCAATGTGTGTTATAATGTTTCATAGGTATAAGAATATCAAGGCATTCTTTTGAGGTTGTGTAGGTATAGTAAAATAACATTTGACATCAACGGTTCCTACCTCAACTATACCATTGCCAATCCTACAAATCATGGTTACAATTAATGCATTCAATGTCATGTCATGTTATGTTATGTTATGTTATGATGTTACACAGATTTGTATACCAATCGTATTTCTTCACAGTACTGTTGTGTACATTTAAGCCGTAGTGTTTAGCATTCTGAATCTGTTGCCTGATTGTTTGCATTGGTTTATAAGTAGGGTAGGGTTGTACTTGTTTGGTTGTTTAGATGTTAATACACTCGAGATCAGGCCATCTGGAAAAGGACATGCACACCGTGCTCAGACAAATAATGATGTCCATGGAAGAGCCACCATGTGCAAAAGGGGTCATGGGCCATTGGTTCAAGCAGTGCCGGTGCTCAAAAGCAGAAATGACTTTGGTGTGCTGTAGCACTTAGCATTGTATCACATCAGAGAAGCCCATGGCCTACTAATGCTCAATGTGGTGAAAACCAAAAAGGTTATCGCTTGTTATGAGGTCCGGTGTTAGGCAAGAACAGGAATCATAATCATCTAGAAATAAATAACTCCCACTGTCAAAAGAAGAGTCTACCATTTGTTATATTTATTGATTTTTTAAACTTTAGTATGAGTTTTTACAGCCGTACGCAGCATAATGACTAATATACAATTGGCATGGCATAAATCAGATATAATCATGGCATACATTATTGAGCTGCAATAGAAAGAAAGACAGACTTTCCAATGCTGTCAGTAGGTTAATAGGGTACACAGCAGTGCAAATATTTCGTACAATTTGATTGCATCCGTAGCAGGGTCAGCACATACCCCCCCGGGATTGAAGACACCTCCCCAGTCCTTCATTGCACCAGTCCACTGGCAGTGGCCACCACTCTCCTTCTATGGTACCTCTAACTACTTTACTATCCATAGGGTCCATTTAGCTTTCCTTGCTGTCAGTCACATGTTCACTCTCCCTTTCACTAGATACTGTGTCTGCTCCAGTGTGAGCCAGGAAAGCCTGATAAGGACCCCGAATATCCCTGGAGTGACTGCAAATCAGTAATAATTCTTGGTAGGTATTGGATTGTATATTGCAGTACATCAGGTCTAAATGCCATTCCCACAGTATCGAGAGTGGTCCCTATGCCGATCTTAGTGCTATTCTGTGCCTCGCCAGCGACAAGCCAATGGCTACCAGTCTCCACACCGTGGCCAGAACATCCCTATCATAGCCTAATAAAGCAAGCAAAGGAGTAATTTCTATACCCTCACCAATTATCTCCTCAATGTTTGCTTGCACCACCTGCCAGTACCTCTGTATACCTGGGCAAAACCACGCCACGTGCATAAACCCTGCAACATCCACCCCACAAAGGGCGCAGCACGCGCTGTCTCGCAATCGGAACGGACGAGCTGGCGTATATTACACTCTATTAATATATTTAAAATGGATTAACCACTGCCTACTGTTTAGTGAAACAGATTTCACCAAGGAGCTACAATATGTCCACTGCTTGTCACTGAGAGTGACGTCTAGGTCCCTTCGCCATTCCAATCTGACCTTTGAGATCCAGGGCCTGCGCGCTTCCTATGCATAAAGCTTTGCTATATTTTCTGCGGCGTGCTCGTTTGCATCAAGCAAGTTGATGCTAGCAATCCAGGTGGCTTAAGTAGATCTTCTCCAAGCACGGCATGCATTGTGTGGTGGACTCTAAAATAGAACTGAGCCAGAATAGAGTGTTCAGTGCCCTGCTTGCTAACCTTATCCCATGTGTGCATTGCAACTTCCAGGAAAAAGCACCCATGGTGGCTCACCCCACCCCCATTAGTACATTCACCCCATCTCTTTCCTACCCCAGGGGAAATGACTTGCAGCATCCTAGTGGAACATGTAGTCAACAAAAAAGGGAGCTGGTCTGTTGCTACAGCACGCAATGCCAAGTGTAGACCATTGTATTCAGTAAGCCAAGCACATTGTAACGCCGATTTGGCTTTGCAAAAACATTTGAGGAAGTGACAGCAGGAAAGTTCCACCTCGTTCAGTCTTAAGATGTGGTAAGTCCTCTGGACCATGAATCCCGTAGTGGGCATGCATGCAATGCGCAGCTCGATGGTAAGCCTCCAGGTCTGGGGTGATCAGTCCCCCCATACCATCTGGCAAAGCAAGTGTATCCCAGTTCACCTGAGGCTGCTTTCCAGGCCAAGCTAGTCTGGTCAAAATAGTTCAGATAAATGGCAAAACACCTCCCACAGAAACCAAATTGAGATAGTCACAAATAAAAGCAAAAATCATGGCAAAACCATCATTTTCAATCATTCATTATTCCTATATGGCCAGTAAGTGATAGTGGGAGTGTGTGCAACGTTTTGCTAATTCAGAGAGCATCTGCACTGCGTTGCCATAGTTTTCCAATTTGACCACCATCGGGTCGGTATGTACCCGTATTCCCAGATAGCGCCCCGGGTCGTTAGTCCACTGAAGCGGAGGATACTATAATTGTACCAATGTTGTAGGTGCTGTAAACTGGAATAATAGGGACTTATTCCAGTTGATGCGCAAACCGGAATGTCCACCAAACAACACTACTGCACAGAGAATTGGTGCTAAATTATGCTTAGGGGTTTCACACACATAGAAGAGTATCTTCCACATAAGCCAAGATGATTACATTCTAACATGGGAATCGTAGCTCCCTGTGAGTCTTTTGCACGTCCAAGGCAAGCCGGTCTGCGCCCGTCTGCCACCAGCACCGCACCCAGTGCCAGGAACCCTGGATCTCCATTAAACCACCCCCTGGCCTGCCTCTGTTATGATTCCAAGTCCCTCCTCTGCCTCAACACCGGACGTCTCAGCAACTGATGCATCATCTCCCCAAGGACACCCACGGACCTTTCACCTGCAGGAACTGCAACTTCAACGCCAGCCTCAACAAGCTGAAGGTACTCTCCGCACACAAAGATACCAACAACCTCCACAACCCTATCAACAGCTTGCTGCTGAACATCTACTTCCTCCACAAACACGCCACTGAACTCTGGGATTTGATCAGCGCCACCTGACCGTACATTGCCTTCCTTACCAAGACCTGGACCAACCCCACCTCGGGATCAGACATTGACATTCCCGATGGATACAGCATCCTAAGGAGGGACCAGCCCTCCCGTCCGGGCAGAGGACTTGCCACCGTACACAAGTCCTCATAAAGTGTCAAGGGGGTCCCAAAAGAACAATGCGCCACCATGGAACACCTCCACTTACGGGTCCACTCCAACCACAACTCCTCCATCCATGGCACCCTGGTGTACAGGCCACCCAGCCCCGCCCAGCTTTAATAGACAACATTGTAGACATTGCTACCCCCTGGGTCCTGGCGTCAGACAACTACCTACTCTTCGGAGACCTGAATTTCCACCTCGAGGACAGCGCCGATCCAAACACCACTGCTCTACTTGACAACCTCGCCACCCTCGGCCTCAGACAGCTGGTTTCAACACCCACACACATCGCAGGACACATACTGGACCCCATCTTCACCTCAAGCATCCGGATCACCATCAAGACCATCTCCACCCCAGACTGGATAGACCACAGCTGCATACACTTCACAATCACCACACCCAGCAGCCGCTCCCGCACCCCTAAGGCCCCCCCACAGGAAATGGAATAAAATCACCAACAAGCAGCTCACCTCATCGCTCACCAAATCCCTCCCTCCGATGACACCAACACAGCAGTGCGCAATTTCAACCCATGGATCACTGAATATGCCAACATTCTAGCCCTCCTACGGCTGACATCGGGCAAATGCGTATCTAAGAAAGCCAGCTAGTTCATCATTGAACTCCAAGAATCAAAGCGTACCCACAGACGTTTCGAGAAAAAATGGAGGAACAGGCAAACCAGAGAAGACCTTGCCTCATTCAGAGCCCAACTGCCGCCCACCACCGAAAAATCAAAAACACAAGGAAGGACGCACCCTGGGAGCGTATCAACTCCTCCGCACACAACTCGGAGACAGTTGACAGATCCTCCCTCCAAAGCCACCAGAATCCCCCCATCACATGACCTCTGCGACAAACTCGCCACCTTTTTCCACCACAAGATCCAGGACATCTCTGACAGCTTCCTCCTGAAAAATCCTGGCACTGGAACCTGCGACCGACCCACCCCCCAAAACCCACCCAGACCATCTACAGCTGGTCCACGCTCACCACAGAGGAAACGGTCAGCATCATGAACAGCACCACTTCGGAGTCCCCACGGACCCCTGCCCGTACCACGTATACATCAGAGCCGGCGCATCCATTGCCCCCGAGCTCCAGAACACGATCAACTGCTCCATCAACACTGCCAGCTGCCCAGAGGACTGGAAACATGCTGAAATATGCCCTCTTCTGAAGAAACCTTCAGCCGACCCATCAGAACTAAAGAATTTCCTGCCCATCTTGCTGCTACCCTACCCCGTCAAAGTACTGGAGAAAGCAATCAATGTACAACTACAGAATTTCATTGAGACCAACAACTCCCTGGACAGCTCCCAATGTGCTTCCGCAGCAACCATAGCATGGAGACAGCCCTCCTGGCAGCCACTGACGACATCCGATTACCCCTAGACCGCGGCCACACTGCAGCCCTCATACTCCTCGACCTCTCAGCAGCTTTCAACAGGGTCTCTCATAGCACTCTGCGCACCAGACTCCATAACATAGGAATCCGCAGAAGAGCTCCGGAATGGATCCATTCCTTGCTCTCCGGGAGGATGCAGAGGGTCAGACTCGCGCCCTACACTTTCAGACCCACAGAAATCAACTGCGGAGTCCCCAAGGATCCTCACTGAATCCCACACTGTTCAACGTATACATGGCTCCTCTCGCTGCCATCGTCAGAAGCAACGGTATGAACATCATGTCATATGCCGATGACACACAACTCACCATTTCCTTCACTGAAGACCCGGACACAGCCAAAAGGAACTTCCAATCAGGAATGGAAGCCGTCACCCCCTGGATGAGAGAAAGCTGCCTCAAGCTCAAATCCGACAAGACTGTGCTCATCGCCCCCTCAGCTTGGGATGACTCCTGGTGGCCCTCATCCCTCAGCACTCCCCTGCACCGACTGAGCATGCCCACAACCTAGGAATCATCCTCAACTCCTCCCTACCCATGGCCTGCCAGGTAAACTCAGTTGCCTCCTCCTGCTGGCACACTCTCCGCAAACTTTGCAAGATCTTCAGATGGATCACAGCAGACTGTCGCAGGACAGTCCTCCACGCCGTAGTCACAAGCAAGTTCGACTACAGCAATGCCCTCTATGCCCGCACCTCAACTAGAAACACAAAAAAACTACAACTCATCCAGAATGCCACCAACAGACTCATTCTGGACCTCCCTCACCGAAAACAAATCTCCCAACACCTGAGGACCCTCCATTGGCTACCGGTCGAGAAGAGAATCATTTTCAGGCTACTCACCCACACATAAAAGGCCATACACAGCGCAGGACCAGCCTACCTGAACCACTGCATCTCCTTCCACACCCCTGCCAGATCCCTCCGCTCCACCCAGATGGCCATGGCCACCATCCCTCGCATCCGCGAAACCACCCCCGGAGGACAATCCTTCATCTACATTGCAGCAAAGAGCTAGAACAATCTCCCCCTGCACCTCAGACAAAGCCCATCGCTCACCATCTTCAGGAAGAACCTCAAGACGTGGCTCTTTGGATGAGGACCTCCTCTCCCCCCAGCACCTTGAGACCCTAATGGGTGAGTAGCTGCACTTTACAAAAACTGATTGATTGATTGATTCTCGGAGAGCACAGGCCAGTGGTTCTGCCAACTAAGCATACAGCAACGGAGACAGGAAGCATCCCTGTCTGGACGCTTTTGTGATGTCTGTAGGATCTGTGACATTACCATTAATCCGAATATGCATCATCTGTCTTGTGTAGAGGACTTAGACCAAATGTAAAAATACATCTCCCTCCCTGATTTGCCTCAATAGCGCAAGCATGAAGCCCTAATCCACTGAATCAAGTGTTTTCTCAGCATCAAGAAATACAGCTGTAGCCTTCACCTCTGGATCTACACATGTAATGTCTCCAAAAAGGGTCCAGAGATTACATGATAATGTTCTACCTGATAATGTTCTACCTGGAATAAACCCAGCTTGCTCTGAGCCCACTACCCTTGGCAGCAATGGTGCCATCAGTTGGCCACTATCTTTGTGTTTATTTTTGTATCCACATTCAGCAGCAGCAGCAGGCATTTAGGATGCACAGCTGTAGGCTGGCTTGCCGGACTTCAGAAAGATGACCAATAGTGCTTCACCCATAGAAGGTGGCATACAGCCATCCTGTACCATCTCTTCATAGAGAGTTATCAAGTGAGGCATGAGTACATCCTGATAGTCCTTACAAAAGGTCATCATCAACCCATCGGATCCTGGTACCTTATCACCAGGCAAGTCTTTCACAGGCACTATTGCCTTGACTGGGAACAATGGGGCCATTAGGCGCTCCCTGTGCTCTACCAATAACCATTTCATAGCAATATACGCAAGGTAGTCTACAGTGGCTACCTCATCTTGTATTGGCCTCAATGTGTATATGTCCCCATAGTACAGATGGAACCATTTAGAAATTTGATCAAGTATATACAGTGGCATCCCATGCTCATCCCTTTATGTTAAAATTATCCCCTCGTTTGGGGAGCAAAAGTGTCACCAGCATGGCTCCTGGCCTTTATCCCTCCCCATATACCTTGGTTATCGCACATTTCTGCAGATGATTACGTTCGCTCTGAGCAGTGTCATGATTCTCTTCTAGTTTGTCTTGTATTTCTCCCAGCAAGCTCCACTCTGCCGTCTCCCTATGTCTCCTTTCCAGTTCTCCAACTTCTACCTCCAACCTTGCCAACCTACCACGCAGGGACCTGAGCACCACAGAATGTTTAGAGATAGTGACCCTTCAGATGCAGACCTTAAAGGTCTCTCAGTTGATCTCAAATTTTGATACTGAGCCTACAATCATGCGGGAAAAATTATCTATCCCCTGCACAAGTTCTTCTTTAAATATTGTGTCTAAAAGGGAGTACGGCTGCAACTGCCATGCAAATGCGGTTGGGCATGAGCTGTGCAATCCCAGCTCCAGAAGGCCTGGGGAATGATCTCAGTATGTACATGGCCAGGGTTCGCACCGTACACCCGCTGTATCAAGCTGTGTGAGATCAACCAAAAGTCAGTTTGTATATGGATATTGTGCACCATGTGAATATTCCTCACCATGGGGTACTTATGATACCATGCACCTAGAAACCCTAGTTGCACCACAATCTCTGGCGGGCCCAGGCTGCTGCCAAGGAATGCCAGAGTGGCCTGTAGAGTGGATCTGGATTCAACATGCAGTTGAAGGCTCCACCCCAGATCTGCGGGGGGTCCTCTCATTTCATTATGGTGGTGTTCAGGATATGGGAGAATTGTGAGTCATCATAATTAGGGCTGTACACTCCTACTAGTACTGTCATCAGATAATCCTTGGTGAAGCGAGATGTGACATATCTGTCACCCTGGTCAGTGCACACCTCTTGTAGCTTTACACTCAAGCCCCAACAGACCCAAATTAGTACACCTCTAGCATGTGTGGTAAAGCCAGCTTTGAAGCAAACCCCCTGCATTCAGTGCTGTGTAAGCATGCTACTCCCGGGTGCAAGGTGCACCTCCTGCAGCATAGCTACATTAGTGTTTTGTCACTGAAAGTATGCCACAACCTTTCATACTTTCCTACAGTCGTTTAGGCCTCAGACGTTCCATGTAAGATGCCTAATCAGTGAAGGGGTTGGAGCACCCTTTGTTGTCCCATCTGTGTTATCTGCCTTTGCCCCACATCTCAATCACTCTCTTCGTAGCAGCAAGTATAACATTGGCCATTGCCAAAGCACAATATTCAGCTCAACTAAACAATACCCTCCCCCCTTCCACACTGGAGGAATAACAACATACACAGTGAGAAATCCACCACCACAACCTTCCCATTTCCAAACCCACAAAAACCAAAACATAACTAAGTGGCACACATGTGAGGATAGATGTTGTCGGGCCAGTAAACCCCTAGGCTGGTAGAGCGCAGGGGCTGTGTAAAAGGTATTGCATGCTGTAAAAAACAGTTGTTTAGCCTGTACCACCTCGGTCACCCATACCGCCTCAACCCACATGATGCCCACAGATCCTGAGTCTGTATTCAAGAATATTGAGGGTAATAGAGTAAACAAATTAATGCTGCATTCAAGAATGTTGAGGGTGATAGAGGTATAAAATTAACGCCGCAGCCCACTCAATCAGAGACTGTGAAAACATTTCCCCTCAGCAGTTGTCTGGTACTAGCCTTCTAAACACCCCCTTCTGTCAATGTATGTTACATGTTCAGCAATCAGCATTAATTAAGGATTCCCTTAACATTACCAGTAGAGCAAGTGGTGACTGCCAGGTTGGGGATTCTAACAAGATGACTCAGAATGCAAAACCACAGCGCAGTTGACATGCACATCATTCATCCAATTCCTGAGAAGCCGCTGCATCTGAGTCCTCAGATCTAGCAGAGCAACGCCTCGACTCCACCCCCATATGACGTCTAAGGAACTGGTACAGTTGTTTCATCTCTGCTAACATCATTGCTTTTCTGTGTACCATTACCCACAAGCAGGTGGGGTAGCACATACTTTACTCCAGCTGCAGTTCCTGCAGTTTGTGCTTGGGCTGGGTACAATTTTTTACCTTCCTGACCTCGCTGTGTGAAATCGGGGTAGAGCGCTAGGTCCATACCCCTTTAGCAGAGCACTTTGAGTTCTCTCACCTTGTGAAGCACCACATCTTGATCCCTTTAGTTTAGAAGCCGCGCTTTGATGAAACAAGGCTTCGTTCCAGGCAAGGTTGCGGTGCCAGAGACTGCTGAGCACGTTCAACCACGAAAACGTCTGAGAATATTTTGCGCCCCAATAAGTCTGCAAGAAGTCACTTCACAAACCTTTCCATGTTGTTGATGTTTATGGACTCTGCCAGTCCCATAATCTGGAAGTTGTTGTGACACGAGCTTGCTTCAAGATTCTCCATCTTTGACTGCAGAGCAAGTACCACCTTTTCCATTCATTTCTTTGTTGATGATGCAGCGACCTCCTCATCCTCAGCTTCTGAATTCGCCGTTCAACCATGTCTAAGTGCTAGGTATGTTTGTTGAGGTGCTCCGACATGCACTCCATTGGAAAAGCCAGGGTGTCTCTTTTTAGTGAGAATGTGCTGCATTACTGCCAGGATTTGTTGCAGTTCAGTGCTCACTTTCTGGTCCACTTCATCCCGCCCCGATTCCGCTGTCTCATTATCTTGCAGGTTTTGGGTGTCTTTTCCAAGTCGAACTGTAGTTTAGGTTGTAATTTGTCAGTTTTGCCTCTAGTGCAGAGGACTTACAGTGGGCTTGATGTCAGGTCAGTGGATCCGCAAATTATTATAAATGACAGTCCATGCAGCAGATTAAGCACCAGATCCACAGTGAAATCAGAAAAAGAAGTATCTCACTGTGCCCAAGGCCTGGCTGCCCTCAATATCCCAGGACAGCAGAACTGGTGAAGGAGCAAATAGTCTACTTCACAGGGGGAGCACTCAAACACACAGTTGTTTTATGGGGCATTCACCCTATCACCAGAGATCGCTCTCATAGCCCTCTATGTCTCATTCATAGGGTTCACATCACACGGCGTGTGTGTACCCCTCCACGGTTAAAAATGCCATTGAAACACTCCCCATAGTTATATAATCTAGAGAAGTGCGTCACAACACTTTTCTTCCTGCCAGTGTGCTCTAAGCCATTTCCAGCACAATGTCATGAACAATCCCACCTCCACACACAGGTGCTTACTTCCCACATTATTGTCAGAAGTGCTCTACTACCAGCTTTTCAAGCTCCCCTCTGATCAGCGGGTAGGTGTACTAAGAATTGATGAGTCCACCATACCATCTCACTTGTCCCACTCCTGTGTGCTGGTACCTCCTCTGTACAGGTAGTCCCTGGGCACCAATGGGAGGCTCAGTTTGTTCTATGCCCTCACTTACGTATGCAGGCCCCCACTAAGGGCGTTCAGTTTTCCCTTCAGAGTTTCGTTGCTGGCAGTGTTTCCCAGGCTACTGTACCTTATAAGTTCTCCAATGGAGTAATAGGTCCCCCTGATGCCAGCTGCAGTCTTTTATGAGCCTTCTGGGCTCCCATACCTCTGTATATGTCAGTCGTCAGAGTCACCAACTTCCTGCTGGCTTTTGGATGGTGGTTGCAGGCCTTGTTATAGCTGGCGCAGATCAGCCCCATACCATCGCCGCCCAATTTTCTCCCAGGGACCCTGCTGCTCTGCTGCCACTCCACGCAGCACGGTGAGACACCTCTGGGGCTGTTTGAAGGTGAGTACAGGCTTGTTGTGTCGGGAGCAGATAAGCCTCACACCGCCGTCACCAAACTGATATCTATGTGGGGGGCCCAATGCATTCTGGGGCCCCCACTGCTTTGCTGTGGCCCCATACAGCACAGTGAGGCACCCCAGTGACCTTTCAAGTTAGACCTGGCCGCTATCATCAGTGCCAGCCACTCTACGGAAGCTGCTGCTTTGGCACATGCTGCGGATCCACTTAAACTGCAGGAGTACTGATCTCGATCACGGCAGGCTGACTCAGTCGGGGCCATACAAAACCTAAGTCACTAGCTCAAAGGCACTGGGGCACCCAGACTGCAGCTCACCCCCTCCGAACACAGGCTGTGCCGGACACCGTCTACTCTGCCATGTGGCGCTCGTCTCAGGAGAGTTTCAGGTCCGTTGTACAGTCGGGCAGCGCTTTTGTTTGGCGATATAGGCTTCACAGGGGCTTGTGGGCTGCATACAGGTGGTCTCAGTGGCCCCTAACAATTATAAGCACCAGGATGCTGAAGGATAAATTTATGACCTCAGGAGATTGCCTAAATGCTGGTCATCTTCATGCCCAGCAAGCTCCTCCTCAACTGATTTTTTTAAAGCGCTGTACGATAATTTAAAACAAGCATTCGCTATTCAATGGGTCTCACATTTGCTCGAGTTAGAGCTATCAGCGTTGTAAATTCCTAACTGGACTTTTTTTGTCACAAAAATTGAAAATAAAAAGTAAAACAGTTGACATAAGCAAGCCGATTCAAAGCGCCACGGCAGCCATGAGCATGAACCCGAAGGAGAGACACAAAAGGAAAAAGAATTTCACTCGCAGTCAAACATATCGGCAAACATGCAACTATCCATGTAACGGGGTTGATGGTCAAGGTGGTACCAAGACAGCCCCAAGGAGGGACAAATACAAAACATTTACTAATGATAACAGAGGATTTTTGAAAAGCAAGCCCATGAACAAGTGATGGTGATGGGCGTGAGGTGGGAGTGGTTAAAAGCCCACAGATAGATCACAAGAGGCCAGAGCGATTACGCGCTCAACCTAAAAAAATGTGGTACACATGCAAAGGACAACTGGATGGAAATGTAATGATATAATGAATGAGAAGGGAGAGAACAGAGAATCACATTCTTTAACAAGGAGCATAGGGAGGTGTACAGTGTTTAAGTAGAAAAAGAAAAGTCTGGTGTTTAGCGGCAAGTATGGATGCAGGGCAAATAATGCATAAAGGAACATAGAGCAGAACTTGGGTGAGATAGCAGGTGCAAGTCCATGGATTCTCCTAAAGGATATTCACAGAAAAAGACTATAGGATAAAGAAGGGGGTGGTAGTCAAGGTAGAAAAGTAAGGGGAAGGAGCTGGAGGCAGAGGGAGGTGGAAGATAAGTCGAAAAACAGAATTAAAATTTACAGAAACAAGATTCAATAGCCTGGAAACGGATATGTAGAAAGGAGCAATAGTCAGGGCGAAAGAGAATTAGATTGAAATGAGGATTTATGTAGCATGGAAGGCAGGGAAAGGATGAAATGTGTGTGGTATTACAGACGAAAGAGGCAAATGGAAGTGCTCAAGAATATATACTGAAAGAAGGGAAGCTATGACTCAAAGATAACTCAGAGGTTATACATAAGGGAAAATAGAGGAAGAGGGTTTGGGGGTTAACAGTGTAGAAAAAAGTGGAGCAAGGAAAAGTGGAGGACATAGGTCCAGGATTTATAACAAAGCTTAGATACACTCAAAAAAAAAAAAAAAAATTATGACTGTGCTCAGTCATGTAAAGAAACGGTGAATAGTTAGTTTCAAGTTGTTTGTCAGAGACCAGGTTCAAACCTGATACAATCTGAGCCTATGGAACACTAAGGACAAAACACAATAGGAAACATTTAATAACTAACTGGATACGTATGAAGGTGAGGTGTGAACTAACAACATTCAACATATTGGGCGGCAACTCACCTGAAATCCCCCTCCAACCACTCCACTTGGTTCACAGCAAAAAGAGTATTATGATGGGAGAAGGCTGCAACAACTTCAGCTACCGGAGCCTCTATCTTCTTCATTCACAATGCAGGCCATCAAAGAACTGCTGACTTCACCAAAGACGGACAGGGGCGCAATAATGTGCTCGCGAGGCCACGTGTACCTTACAGCGTGTATTGCCCAGATTAATACAGACGTCCAGCCATTTATCTTCTCAAATTGACCACGTTTTGTGGATCAAATAATTTATGTATTCTTTAAATAATTACCTTACAAGAATAACAGAAATGCAGAAAAGGCTGTCCTAACCAACTTTGCTATGCTAACAATATGTTACGATAATTTGTACAGCACGTTTCTTCCATCACAAACCCTTAGCTGTTTAGACAGTGCCTTTCTGCATAATTTTGAGATTTCTGCTGACCAAAGTCAGGATCACCTCAGATTATTATGACTGGAACCTGTTATACTGACTGAGTAGTATGGGGAGGGGGGAGTGTGACTGAAATATCTATTTTGTTTCCTCTAACTGGAAGTTTATTGGGTTGTGAAAGTTTGATTTGGTGTGGTGGAAGCCTACTGTGTGTCATGTTATGTCTGAGCTAGGGTAAAGTTTGCGACATGTCCTTTTGTGTTTGGGTGATTGAGTAGTAGGATTGTACTGGTAGGTAACTCAATATATTGGGGAAGAGTTATTATATGTCCTTTGTTATGTCGTTGGTTGCATGAGAAGTTGGTGTTGCTGCTCCTAATGTTGTGTTGCCTGCAGTGTATGCAAAGATGTGGGTGAGTATTGTTTTTAATGTTGGGGGTTGAGGTTTGTGACTAGATATATGGCTAATTGTAGGGCAACGTTTTGAAAAGTGAGTTGCTTGTTTTGCTGGTTGGTTGCAGGAGAGGGTGTCGCTGATGCATCTGAAGATTTGTTGGTTAAATGTTTGGCATGTGTAGATCTTTATAGTTTGCTATCCTGCACCACACTGCAACCTTTACCTCTATGCCCCTTGTGCCCTCAAGGCACGCTCACCTCCCTTTACCTCTACTCACCTGTGAGCATTCAAGTCAATCTCACCGCTCTTTGCCTTTACCCACCCCAGAGCCCTTAAGTCACCTTCATCTCCCTTTACCTGTACCCACCCTGAGCCCTTGGATCACCTTTACCACCCTTTACCTCTGCTCACCCCTGAACCCTTAAGTCACCCCCACCTCTCTGTACCTCTACCCACCTCTGAGCCCTCTAATCACCCTCACCTCCCTTTACCTCTACGCTCCTCTGAGCCTTCAAGTCACCCTTGCCTCTTGTTACCTCTATCCATGCCAGAACCCTCTAAGCAACATCACCTCCTTTTACGTGTATCTTTCCCTGAGCCCTTAGCTCCCTTTACCTAAACCCACCTGTAGTGTGGTTAGGTATATGTATCCTTTACACGTTAGCTTCAGGCGTTAGGCCTTTGTGCACTTTGCCCTGGGTGTATTTTTATTCCTTTGCTTGCAGCATTGAGCCCCGTGCACTTTGCTCTAAATGCATTTTATTCAGCTTCGTACTGTTATTTTTCAAATAGCCAGTTCTACTGTCTTGTTTTATTTTCCAGTATCATACTGTTTAGCCTATTTCTGCGCTGGAGTTCTCAATAACATATTCTTGCTCACTCTGGGTTCCAGTCAAGGATACAGTCTGGTACATTGCCGATAGAAGTGGTAGGAGTTTAGTCTTTGAATACATTCTTGCGTAGGGACATTTTGTGATTACACTGACATGTTAGTTATAAAAACACTTCCTTGTCCTAATACACGCAAGAGGGAGATTCCGACCAGGGAAGACTAGACGCAGGGACCAGGGACAACTAGACGCTGACTGCCTCATTGCAGATGCTGAAACAGATCACAGGCTTTTGCTCAGGTATGAGGGTTGATGGTTTCCAAGGGAATCTGAAAGGCAAGCTAATAGCTTAACATGCTGTGCTCAAAATATGACCTATTGAGAGAGAATAGAATCCATTAACACCATGATAGCGTTATTTTTATGTTTCACTCTCATAGTGACTATTTCAATCCTACTGTGTTGTATGGTTCTGGTTATTGCGGCTCATGCCTTAATATCTAAAATACAGTTGTTTTATTAAAAACAATCAATAAAACTTAAACTGCCTTTGTCATTTGTATATGAGATCATACTGTAAATGAGAGAGCTGGTTGGGACCTGAGTGACCGCGACTTCCCTAAGAAGTTCTATAGATGTCATGCGCTCGGCTGCCTAATCATCCCTTCCCCTCGGGAGAGATGAGGCACTGCTAGTTAGCCGGAGCAAAACCGGATTGAAGGTGACAGAGGTCCTTCTAAGTGGGTAAGACTCAGTCCCCCACACCGGGAACGACCCTGCTACCTAGAAATCCAGTAGTCTCATTTAGGATAATGAGAGCCCACGCGACATGGCGCCACCAACGATTGGTCTGTCTCTAATTTTCGGGTCCAGCTGACTCTCTCGGTGTCATATATATATTGACTCCTTGGTTCCAGTAACGGAGACGTCCGTGGCGCTGAGGATTTACGCCACCACATTATAGGTACGTCCTATTGTTTTGTGGTCGGTTGTTCAAGCTTGAACTCTGAAAGGAAAACCCCAATATTGGTGTGCCTTCTCTGACGCAGGGCTGTTTTTAGAATGGCGAATCCTCAAGTAGTGAACATCGCGCTTAATATGCGACAACCGCTCACAGGACATCTGATAGCACATGGTCTGATGAACTAGGGGGGTCCGGTCACTTTTGTGATGGACGCCCATGCAGCCTATAGAACAGATCTTTTTAATTCTTGGGTCGTATTTCCAGCAGTTGATGGGGGTACAAACACTTTTCATGAATACACTATTGCGAACGTCCCCGGAGAGTACAGGGCATATGCATATTTAGAGATACCTTTATTTTATCAAGAACACCATAATTGGCTTGTTGGTGCCCTCCCACACACAGTAGCACAAGTTAGGTTAGGTCCGCTGAGTAATGATGGTCCTACCTGGCCTTTATTGGCCACATATACACCTTATCCTGCGGTTGCTAACTTGGCGGTGGCTGAAGTTCGTCGTTTATATATAGACTTAGCGACTACATAGAAAAGGTTAGTTCAGTTTGTGATGCAGACACTAAATACGAACGCAGCGCATGCTGCTCCGGCACAACCACATGCAGTGGTACCGGGGATAAATCCGGCCAGTGTACACTCAGTTATGGGTAAAGTACCAGCAAAACGAGAGGAAACTCCATTTTGGCTGGCGCAAAAAATTAATACGCTGGAAGCAGTATTTCCCCATACGGGACCTCAGGATAAACATAGAATATTGACGATGTGTTTGCCGTACAGAATGGTTCCTACTGTGGACCATTGTAATACATGGGGCACGGTTTTTGCCGCGCTCTACACTACAGCACACGGTACACCAACATTGGCGAATTTACCGGAAATGCTAAAACAAATTCAAGATGAATATGGGGCTGCCCCAGCCTTAGATTTAGGGATGCAGCTGATGGGCAATATTGCCGCAGTTTCTTCTATTATATTGAGTAATCTCAAAGGAGAGGCAGTGACACTAGCGGTGCGTATGCGTCTTCGAGACATCCCGCAGCTTAATCAAGAACGGGAGCTGCCGAGAATAATAGCGGAAACATATTTGAGTATTGGTCGTGATAGCCTAGGGGCTCGACCACAAAAAACACAGTTGCAGGGTAAAAATAGTAAGGATTCTACTAAAATGCAGCAACCTGAGGGTACTAAGAAGAGCTGGGAGAAAAAACAGCAAACACCTAAAAAAGAAAGGGGAGAATCTCCGCGACTGGAGACCCCGCAGATTAGGTATAATCTAAGGAATAGGGATAATTTGAAAACGCCTGATAGATATCAATATACTGATACACGCCAATCTCGTTCCTTTCAGGACTCATCTGAAAAGAGAAATGAGAGAGGTGAGCGGTCAGAGCGGAGAACAGAGTACGTGAAACCGAGACAGGAATCACAGCGCTCAACAGAGGTTTCTGTCAAGAAAGAAGAGAAACCGATCCAACAAAAACAGCAATTTAAAAAGAAGAAAGTGGCGGCAGTCTCAGTCAGACATGCCACACAAGAAGAGAGTTCTCTTGAAGAACAAGACATGGGCGTTAGCACTGTTAAACAGCGCGGCAGAGGTCACAATAGTTTGCCGGAATCTTCTAGAGCATCTGGAGGTGAAAGCAACTGATGACTTCATACAAGTCGAAACAGCAGATATGCGTGTCTCTGATCCCGATAGAGTTTATACAGTAACTTTGCAATTAGAAGGGGACATTGAGCGCACCATAAACGCCATCTTTTGGGATCGTGTAGTCAAATTATATGACATTCTGCTGGCGGAACAGGATTGGCCCCCAGACTTTGTTCGCGACTGTCCAGTTGGGGAGGAGGTTATTACACCCTCATTCTCACCACTTGTTCCGGGAGAACTTGCAGAGTCCTATAGCATTAAATGGGCTCTGGCACAAGCGCCCGCCTTATACAGAAATCATGTGTTGTGGGATAGGGATTCACCTTATCATGTAATTCCAATAAAGGGCGAACCTCAGACGCAACCGCAATATCCTATAAAATTTGAGGCAAGGGCATCGGGTAGGAAAATACTCACAGAGATGGAGTACCAGGGAATTATTGCACCCTGTGTCTCGCCGATGAATAATCCCTTATTTCCTGTAGCTAAACCGGACCATTTTTATAGGATAGTAGTGGATTACAGACATTTAAATGGACATACACGCACATATGCAATACAAAATTCACACAGCGCAGCGCTCATGAATATTATTGTGCCTAAAAAATACAAAACAACTTTAGACATCTTGAATGGATTCTTCTGCCAAAATATAGCGCCCGAAAGTAGGAATTTTACAAGCTTTTGTCTCGCCGCACCGCGCGGCGCGAGCCGAGAGCTCGACTTCTGCCGGGCGTTCGACTCGGGCCGCGCACCGCGTTATTAAGACGCGGCGCGCCCCCAGCCTCTCCTGCGCGTTTCGAGGCCCCAGATTTGCTTGGGGCCTCGTTCTTCCTTCTGCCTTTCACTGTCCCAGGGGTCTCTGAACCCTCTTACCTGTTTCTCTTCGTTTCTTTGTCCTTTCTTCCTTTTTGCAGTCTGTTGTGTGCCTTTCTTTATGTTTTTTCCTCCTTCCCAGATTCCTGTGCTTTCCCAGCATTCCTTGTTCCCTATTCTCTATGGTTCCTCTACTATTCTGTTCTATGTATTGTTTCCCTATCTAAGATGGTGTCTTTTTACTTCCTGTGGGTCACTTCCTGTTTTTTGGTATATAAGGGCTGTGTTTTTCCTCTTTCTTTGCGCTGCAACACTTTCTGCTCAGTTAGTGTCTTCGCTCCTGATTTCCTTGCCTTTTGGTTTTGGATTCAGCATTCTGTGTTTTCTGATTTTTGCTCCATTTGGATTCCTGTTTGTTTGTTCTTGTTTTTCTCTAGGAGTCTTCCTGTTTGGAGGTTTTTTCCCCTTTTTAAGGGTTTTTTTCCCTCTGGCACTACTTTCTGAAGGGCACGGTCTGTTCTTGGTGTCTCCATTGCCTACAGCACCGTGGCTACCAGAAAGAGTCGCCCCTTTTTGGGCCAAAGCCGAACATTGAAGATTCACGCCACCAGATCTGCAAATTCCAGGCGCAAGCAGCACGTGAGTCGTGACAGATTGCAGCGCCCAACCATTCCGACGTCCTCAAACACCATGGATAATACAGTGGCGGCTGCTGCAGATCCGGAGCAATCTCTGTTGACCACGATTCAGCAACAAGCCCAGGAATTGCAACAACTACGTAATGAAAATGCTGCGTTACGACAGGCTTTGGCCCTCCGCACCAGTGATGTTCCGACAATCTCCGCTTCTACCCCTTGTTTCTCTGGTGAACCAACCAAGCTTCGCGAGTTCTTGGATGCTTTAACAGTGTATTTCGCCTTCCGACCTACTCAATTCTCCCACGACAGGACCAAGGTGGGTTATCTTATCAGTGCCTTATCCGGTCCAGCCTTGGCCTGGGCAACCCCGATGGTGTCCTCCAACGACCCTGTATTGTCAGACTATTCCGCCTTTGTGAGTCGCTTCAAACAGATGTTTAGCCGTCCTGGATTGGAAGCCTCCGCTGAGGAAGCCTTGTGCGACATCCAACAAGGCTCCCAAGACGTCCTGCAATATATAACCCGTTTTCGTCAGCTGGCGGCAGAGACCACTTGGGTGGAACGTACTCTGGTAACATTATTTCGTAGAGGACTCAAAGAAGAAATAAAGGATGAACTAGTGCATTCTACCAGAGCGGAAGATCTTCGTGGCCTGATGGATCAAGCACTGTCCATCGAATATCGTCTTCAGGAACGGAGATCGGAAAAGAAAAGGAGTAGAGGGTTTGCCCAGCCAAGTAGCTCACGTGCATACCTGCAGCGTTCCGAGGAACCTCGCACTCCTGCTAGAGACATCGAAGGGGAACCCATGCAGGTGGATACTACCCGAGGTCCGCTCTCTGCTAGTGAACGAGAAGACAGACGCAAGAGAGGGTTGTGCCTGTATTGTGGTTCTGCTGGTCACATGCTCCGTACCTGTCCAGTACGTCCGTCCAGGCCTTCGGGAAACGCCACCTCCCGTCCTCTGTAAGAAGGGAGGGGACGGGATCTACAGCTATACCTTCCATCAGCTCCTTTAATGACAATACCACTGCCTTGTTCATCTTTCCTGTCCTGTTACAACTTCCTGACGGTCGTCAAGAAAAGACTATGGCATTACTAGATTGTGGTGCTAGTGGTATATACATGGACAAGACGTGGGCTGCTGCTAACCTAGTTCCTACTCAAGCAAAAGAAGTACCCGAACAAGTACACACTGTGGATGGATCTTTGATATCCTCTGGTCCTGTAGACACCACTACCCTGATGTTAAGTCTACAGGTGGGAAACCATCAAGAACACATCTCCTTCGATCTCATTACGTCCCCTAACCATACCATCATTCTTGGAATTCCGTGGCTCATCAGACATAACCCATATATAAATTGGGTTACCCGGACAGTCTCTTTGTCTTCGCAATTTTGTCATAAGAACTGTTTTACTTCCGACAAGTATTGGTCTCCGAAAAGATCATTAGCTACTGAAGGTGCCACTGGTATGTCCATTAATACGGTCCAAGGGGTCCCAGACCACTATTTGGAGTTTCAGGATGTTTTCCAAAAACCGTCAAAACCTGTGCTACCTCCACATCGAGAATATGATTGTGCAATTCCATTGGAACCCGGCACAATTGTTCCTTTTGGGAGGATGTACTCCCTCACGGAACCCGAAAGGGAAGTTCTAAAGGAGTATCTGGACGAAAATATACAGAGTGGTCTTATTGTTCCATCGTCGTCTCCGGCTGGGGCCCCTCTCTTTTTTGTGCCCAAGAAGACTAAGGATCTTCGTCCGTGCCTGGATTTTCGAGGTCTGAATAAAATTACCATTAAAGATCGTTATCCCTTGCCTCTCATCAGGGACATACTGAAAGCAATCAGAGGGGCCCAACGTTTTACTAAATTGGATCTACGAGGAGCCTACCACCTTTTACGCATAAGAGAAGGCGACGAATGGAAGACAGCATTCAGGACCCCATTTGGCCATTTTGAATATAGGGTTATGCCGTTTGGTCTTACTAACGCCCCCGCAATCTTCCAGAGATTTATGGACTCAGTGTTTTCAGACCTACTGAATCAGACAGTCTACCTAGATGATATTCTTATTTATTCTAGAAATCCTGAACTCCATACTTCCCATGTGAAACAAGTTCTTCAAAGACTTCGTGATCATCAACTATTTTGCAAAGCAGAGAAATGTGAGTTCGACATGACGGAAGTCAAATATCTGGGCTATCATTTAAGTCCCACCGGCATAGCTATGGATCAAGAAAAGGTACAAGCTATCCTAGAGTGGCCTTCTCCTTCTACCATCAAAGAAACACAATGTTTCCTAGGTTTAGCAAACTTCTATCGACAATTCATTCTAGACTTTGCCAGTCAGACTAGCCACATAACTCACACCTTAAAGAAGGACAATTTAAAGAAGGGGTTTGTCTGGACTGAGGCTGCTGAAGCAGCCTTTCAAAGCTTAAAGAGAGCCTTCACCCAAGCCCCCATCTTAAGACATCCAGATACCACCAAACAATTTATAGTAGTAACTGATGCTTCTGAGAGAGCCATCGGAGCTGTCTTACTCCAACGACAAGAGGATGATGGCCTTGAACATCCTGTTTTCTATTTGTCTCATATCCTTTACACAGCTGAACAACATTATTCCGTACTTGAAAGGGAATTATTGGCTCTGAAAACAGCCTGCCTTGAGTGGAGACAGTTTCTGATGGGTTCCAAGGAACCATTTGAGGTGAGGACAGACCACCGTAATTTACAATGTTTAAGAAATTTTGTATGCCAGAATAGTCGTCAGGCCCGCTGGGCCTTTTTCTTCAGTCAGTACGATTTTTATATTACATATATTCCAGGATCTCAAAACATTCTGGCTGATGCTCTGTCTCGCCGATATCCAGAGTGTTCTCCTCCCTCATCCCAGTATCTTCTAGAACCCAGTAAGATCATTGGAGTGGCTCAGTCTTTCCTGGAAGAAGTACAACAAGAATACGCCAACCTATCGGACCATGACATAGAAGAACTAAGACCGTTATTGTACAAGAAACAAGGATATTTTTATTACCAAGACCTGATATTCCTCCCTACAAACAAGGTGCAAAAGAAAGCATTACAAATGTGCCATGATTCCCCTGTAGCTGGTCATAGAGGCATCAAAGCCACACAAGAACTACTTTCACGATTTTTCTGGTGGCCTACCTGGAAACTGGATGTGGAAAAATACGTTCAGGCCTGTCCCATATGTGCCCAAGTCAAAATACCTCACACCAGACCGGCAGGATTACTACAGCCTTTGCCTGTTCCATTGGCCCCATGGCATACTATCTCTACTGATTTTATGTGTTCACTCCCACCATCAGCAGGAAACCGGGTTATCATGGTCACAGTGGATTCTTTCACAAAGATGGCTCATTTCACTGGCCTAAAGAAGCTGCCTACTTCTCAAGAACTAAGTCAAATATTCATAGATCATGTCTTCCGTCTCCATGGACTTCCTCATACCATAATATCCGATAGAGGACCTCAGTACATCTCCCGATTTTGGAAGCATTTTTGTAAAACACTGAATATAAATAGAGCCCTGTCTTCAGGGTTCCATCCTCAGACCAACGGACAGACGGAGCGTCTGAACCAAGGACTAGAGCAATATCTTCGATGCTTTTGCAATTCTACCCAAAGTAACTGGAGCACTTACCTCTCTTTAGCTGAATTTTCCTACAATAACTCAGTCCATAGTGCCTCCAAGGTCACTCCCTTTTTCTGTTCCTATGGTTTTCATCCTACCTCTTTCCCTACTTCTCCACAAATCAACTCTCCTCTACCTGCTATTACCTATTTCTCCAAACGCCTTCTCCAACTCCATAAACTAATTCGATCTAATTTGTTACATACCAAGAGGTATATGAAGAAGGCTGCAGACAAGAGACGTACAACCAATCCAAATTATCATCTGCAAGATAAAGTCTGGCTCTCCTCCAAATTTTTGCCCTCACGTCTCTCTCAAAACAAGTTCACACCTCGTTACTATGGGCCTTTCCGTATTCTCCAGTTGGTCAATCCCGTCACTGTCCGTCTTCACTTACCCCATACATGGAAGATCCATCCGGTTTTTCATGTTTCTCAGCTTAAACCTTATGTGCCTGATCCTTACTCACGTCAGTTTCCTTGCCCACCTCCTGTCCTTGTGGATGATGTTCCTGAATATGAAGTGCAGGAAATTTGTGACTCTCGTCTTTTTCATAAACGACTTCAGTATCTAATTCATTGGAAGGGTTATCCTCTCAGTGAATGTTCATGGGAAGATGCCTCTTCCGTTCACGCTCCTCTCCTGATTCAACGCTTTCACTGTTTATTCCCTCTTAAACCTGGGCATCGGGAGGGGGACCTACTGTCGCGCCGCACCGCGCGGCGCGAGCCGAGAGCTCGACTTCTGCCAGGCGTTCGACTCGGGCCGCGCACCGCGTTATTAAGACGCGGCGCGCCCCCAGCCTCTCCTGCGCGTTTCGAGGCCCCAGATTTGCTTGGGGCCTCGTTCTTCCTTCTGCCTTTCACTGTCCCAGGGGTCTCTGAACCCTCTTACCTGTTTCTCTTCGTTTCTTTGTCCTTTCTTCCTTTTTGCAGTCTGTTGTGTGCCTTTCTTTATGTTTTTTCCTCCTTCCCAGATTCCTGTGCTTTCCCAGCATTCCTTGTTCCCTATTCTCTATGGTTCCTCTACTATTCTGTTCTATGTGTTGTTTCCTTATCTAAGATGGTGTCTTTTTACTTCCTGTGGGTCACTTCCTGTTTTTTGGTATATAAGGGCTGTGTTTTTCCTCTTTCTTTGCGCTGCAACACTTTCTGCTCAGTTAGTGTCTTCGCTCCTGATTTCCTTGCCTTTTGGTTTTGGATTCAGCATTCTGTGTTTTCTGATTTTTGCTCCTTTTGGATTCCTGTTTGTTTGTTCTTGTTTTTCTCTAGGAGTCTTCCTGTTTGGAGGTTTTTTCCCCTTTTTAAGGGTTTTTTTCCCTCTGGCACTACTTTCTGAAGGGCACGGTCTGTTCTTGGTGTCTCCATTGCCTACAGCACCGTGGCTACCAGAAAGAGTCGCCCCTTTTTGGGCCAAAGCCGAACATTGAAGATTCACGCCACCAGATCTGCAAATTCCAGGCGCAAGCAGCACGTGAGTCGTGACAGCTTTAGTGCATTTGGCTCTCAGAAAATTTTTTGTCGTCTGCCTCAGGGGTATAAGAATAGCCCAGGGCTGTTCTCGGCTCATGTGACTGAAATTTTGCACGAGTTGGACCCTGAGGCTTTGTCATATCTTGATGATTTTTATCTGACAGATGATGAGTTGCTACAACATTTAAGATGAGTTGCCCGCATTGTTGTGGGTTTTGCCGATATAGGCTACAAGTGTAATTTTAAAAAATCAAAAATTGCCTTCCTCAGCGTCATTTTCCTGGGGTATGAGCTGTCGAATGAGGGTAAGAGATTAGCGCCACACTTTTTGGAAAAATTTGCACAGTTGCAACCTCCTAATACGATTCGAAAACTCCAGTCGTTATTGGGATTTCTAAATTTTGGCAGAACTTACATTCCAGATTATGCTACACGTTTAAAACCAGTATACGAATTGATTCGTCCCAATTTTTCGAGTAGATTTTGGACGATTGAGCATACACATATTCTTGGAGATTTACAAACTGATCTCTTAGCAGTAAAGCATTTACACACACGGGACAATAAGACACATCTGGTCATCGGGGTCATACCTGGGGCCGTTGGGTTTACATATTTCACCTTCAATGAGGGTGAGACAGTCCCGATAGCATACAAGTCTCACTTCTATTCTGCTGCCGAACAACGCTTTGCACAGACTGAGAAAATTCTCACTGCTGTACAGATGGCTGTGATTAAAGAACGACCACTTGCCCAGGGCCAACGCATCATTATTGTTTCCCCGATTCCGGCCTTAGAGGCTGTTACAAAAGCGAGTGTTCCTAATTCGAAAGCTTTACACCCGCGATGGATACAATGGGCAACGTCTTTGACAGCCACTGATGTAGATTACATATTTGACCCTAAACTGCAGACTCAAGAATTTCTTCAATATGAAATGGAGTACCCAGTTCCCGCTGGCACATTGCCTATTGATCAATATCAGGTGGTCATGTACACAACGATGGCTCTGCGCAACCAGCGGTTGGGACTAAACAACAGTATTCTGCTGCATGTGCGGTGGTGAGTGGACATATGGAGGGGTAGAAGTTCTGCCCACAACATACTTACACTCAAACATTGGGAGACTGTACAGCACAGTTGGCTGAGCTGAAAGCTCTGTTGTTAGCCTTGGAACATGCGGATCCGGCAATATTTACATTACTGGAGGTTGAATGGGTTCAGAGATTCCAAAGGTAACACCATTAAACACAAATTGCTGTGGGGGAAGGTTGCGGATCTGAAGGAAACGCTTCCTAAATTCCATGTTGTGCATACACTTGGACACCAGCGCATTGGAATACACGTTGCTGGGAATACTTTGGCTGATGAAGCCGCGAAGTCGGCAGTGGCAGTTGCCACTGCGGCCGCAGTGACTCGTTCGAGTTCCAAACCAGACTACGGCTGATGGCACGCTATATCCTAAAGGATTCCCTTCTAAATATGATTACTGCATGGGTGGTATGCTAAACACTGTAGTTAAAATCCCAGGCGTTGGTGTACGTGAGATGCCCAATAAAATTGAGCGACCTCGATTAATTACTGCAGCACATGAGGGGGCGGCATCTGCACATGCGGGCGTGGCTGCCACGATTTCACTCTTACAGGCTCATTATTGGTGGCCTGGTCTCTATAAAGAGGCAAAGCAGTATGTCCTTTGTTGTGACATCTGTCAACAAATTAAAGTATCCACGGCTAGACGCCCGCAGCAGACGCCCCTTCTGATTTCCAATAAACCATTACAGTGTGTGTACTTGGATCATTGTGGTCCTCTGACACCAGATAGTGCATATAAATATATATTGGTATCTGTAGATTCGTGCTCCAGATTTGTGTGGGTCTGGCCACAGCGCTCGGCTGATACTCGGACTGTTATTAAAGATTTGCGTATCTTTGTCGATACATATGCAGTTGCGGCTTTTCATTCGGACCAAGGCCCTGCTTTTGCCTCTAAGGCATTCAGGGACACCATGGCTTCGTTGGGAGTCCAGCTCCAGTTCTCGTCCCCATTTCATCCCGAGGGAAATTCTGTCGTGGAGCGTTTAAATCGCGATTTAAAGCAATCCTTAACGGCCAGAGTTATAGGTACGGGTCGTAGTTGGCTAGCCCACCTGTATGGAGTACAGAGAGCACTGAATAACTTGCCTAGAAGGTCCCTGGGGGGGTCGTACTTCATATGAGTGCCTGTTTGGAACACAAATGTTTGTTCCTGATCTAGATGGTCCTGGTGTGGAGGCGGCAGAAACGCAGGATTTACAACAATTCTGTGACGATAACTCCTCTTCCAGTGCTGCCTCCACAGGAATTAAGGATGAACCAGTAACGCCTACTGGTTGGATTCACAGAGTTGGGGATCTTGTGCGTGAAAAAGGTCGCTGTGAAGAAAGAATTTGGCCCTTCGTATCGAGTGCCAGTCCCTGTACTAGGGATTCACGATACAAGAACTGTGATTTTGCCACCGTTGCAAGGGGCCAAAGGTGATCGCTTTCTCTCCATCGACAATGTCAAGTTACAACATGTGGCCGATTCTGCACAGCAGACCAAGAGGAACGCCCAGTAGTTCCCGAATCCCTCTCACTACTGGGGAAGATGTTCCGCTGCAGGTGATTGGCACCGACACTGTTTCCCCTCCGAGCTTGGGGAGGGTGGAGGATGATCTTGTGATTGTTCCACTGACAGCAAATAATTTGGATTCTTTTGATCAAGTTGCTGTGCCTACTGATGATACTGAAGGTGTTGTCTACAGCGTCGAAAAAACAACAGAGGAGGGGCAGAAAAATGGGATATTCGGAGTCTAACTCCTGGTCCCGTGTGTAAAGTTCCCAGTAGACAGTCAATCAAATAAAGATTACACACGGTTCCATCTAGTACTGTGGGTTTCTTTCAAGTAAAAACTTGGTCAGTAGATGAGAACCGAGGCTTTTCGAAGCAAGAGCCCTCACTCACCATCCGGTGACATGCTTCATCATAGGGCCAGCTCCTCGTCAGGCCGGCGCTGCAATGCCTGACGGGCCCACAAGGGGGCTCTTTGTCAGAGATCTTTTACGAATCGAGTATAGCCGGTCAAAAACAATGAAGTGAAGGATTGGTAAATAGAAAAATTAAAAATGCCTAGAGGTAACTACTAATAATTTTAATTCTCGTGCTTATACCTCTGACAAGATTAAAAACCAGAATAAGGGGAGTTAGTGGGATAATGACCACGAACCCCATAGAAATACACGTAGGTATAGTAGAAATAATGCCTCTTAGAGAAAATGGCATATAAGAGACGGAGCACACAGGGTCCCCTGTGTCACTCTATGTAGTGGGTCAACATGTTTCTCGCTAATTACAGAAGAATTAACTTATGCGATTCATCAGGACCTAGTAACATACCTACCCCTATAGATCGTGGGAATTTCCACAAATATGATAATCAAAAACCTAAAGGAATGTAGAAGAAAGAAAGAGACCACAATTAACATAACATAGTTCATATACAGGAAAAATTCACACTAAATTACATTGTGCAACCCCAAATCGAAGTGCAAACTCACTCAGGTGCCAAGTGGTATATGAACATTTTATATGAGCAAGAACAAGTGCGAGGCCAATTAGGCAGAAAAACATCCACATTGCTTACCCTCCAAAAATTAATGGTAGCGCCACATCGGGGGAGTCCAGGCTAAAAAATCAACTCTGATCTAAATATATACACAAAAGAGGGAACTTCAGAAAAACTGTTATCGACAAATTTGATTCTCCACTAATCTAGTTGGACAGCATATTTAAATAGTGATAAGGGAGTACAAAATTCACTAATACGCTCCTGTATCCAAACGTGACTTCGTCCCGAGGAAGCAAAGAGCCAGCTGTTAGATTAGTGGTAATTCATCTCAAATATACAAGAAGCGTAAAAAGTATTAGAAAATGTCACTATCTGTTAAAGCACGATCACAAAGAAAGCATGCTTCAAAAGGGGGCAAGGAAGGAAAGCCGCGTCGTGATGCCCATGTATTAGTATCGGAATACACGTAGGGATCGTGTTGTTGTAAGCGCATATACTCGTGCTGGAATGTGGCAGTGAAAATGCGTAATCAGAACAGAAAGCGCGTGTCATCTAAATGCAGGGCGTCGCTATTAAAGAGCATGGTGTACACGCTACAGAAATGGACATTTGTTACAGACGAGGGGGTCCCAGGGGAAAACCGCCGAGCCTCCGGGCTCATAAAAAGGGAAATAGGCGTCGCAGAGGTGCCGATAAGAGATAGCACATGTCAGCAAGGGCACTTACTTGAGGAAAAAGCGGTCACTGCCGGTTAACCTACGCCGGTTCCCACACCCGGTATCAAGGTAGATACTGATATCGAAGGGTTTTTAAAAAGGAGAATTAGGTCGGAAATAGAAGAAGGACTCGTTAGCATGAGAAAGATGTCGGCCATTTTGGAGGATGCACATAGAAAAAAGGCAGAAGTTTGTCGGCCATATTGGAATGTACAAATAACCAAATCGTTAAGAGTGTCATCACAGTCAATAAAGGAGGTAGCCAAGGTTATCACAGCCAGGGATCGATAAATGTTTGTGAGTCATTTGTAAAGTATGTATAGTTATGGATCATAGTATGAGACAATCAAAAATGGCCATAGTAAACAAACAGAAAAAGCTGGGTGTTATTGTTAATGGATAAAATTAGTCCATTGAATATCGTCATTCAGACCAAGTACATGGGTCTGAAGTCTGAAGACCCACTGTTGTTCTTTTTCAAAGAGCTTCTTGGTACTGTCAATGCTATCTCTCATAGTTTCTAGAACCAACCATTTCATATCATTAGATCCGTGCTGTTTCTCAACAAAGGGATTAGTCAGTTTCGTGGAGGATCTTTTACACCTGACAGTGCTGCGGTGTTCGTTAATACGAATTTTCACCATCCTGGTCGTCATGCCAATGTATTTCAAATTGCACGGACAAGTAATCATGTAGATACAATTCTTAGTCCGACAGTTGGTATGGGATCTAAGTTGCCAGATCTTTTGTTTGCCTATATCTACCTCTCGGATATTGTCAGTGAAGGGGCAAACATTGCAGGAGCCACAAGGGTAATGCCCCCTTACTTTAAGCCATTGACCAGCGTGCCAAGGCGAGAGCCACCATCTGCTTCTTTGTTTACGGTTGCACCTTTTGCGAGAACTACCTCTGGCTGCTTTAACACCACTGATGACACTGTGTCGGACTCTTTGTCCTCTTCAACACCAGTCCTGGGTCCACGTAAGCTGTTGTATAGGCTCAAAAGTACCTATTTTGTGTCTCCTTGGAACTATCTTTGGCTTTTGATGACTGTGATGGCTTTTTTCCTGTGGCTGGGGTTTGTTGTTACCTTGTTTCTGGTGATACATGGTCATTTTTCTTCCTGAACGATCTGATGTTCAGCACGTGGAGAAGGTGTTGAAACCATATTTTTCATCACACATGGTTCTAAGAGACTTGTCCTTTGTGAACATTTCTGCCGTACCGATTCTGGATGGGATTGTGTGGGATAGAGTAATGTTTGATATATATGGTCCCACTGAGATAATTCAAATACTGTATGTTCTTAAGTTATCAATGAATGATGTAGTTATACCAGGCATTGTATCTGATGATTGGGGATGTGAAGACAGTTGATTCTATGTTGACAGAATTGCAATATTATACTGTCTATGAAAATGAAGATGCTTACCAGTTTAGAGATAATTATGGTGGCATGTTTTGTTTCAATTATTATGGACACCATTTTATTCATAAGGCCAGTAGCCCTAAATCGATATTTGAGTATGTGCAATGGGAACAGTGCCCGATTCCTCCACAAGGGAGTTCTAAAACGTATTCTGACAAATTTGCATATTTTTTCTGGGCATCATCAACAAAATGCTAAGTCATAATATTTTAAAGTTACTCCGCATGCTAACAAGCAAATGTTATTGACTGATACTAAATTGTTGTGTTCAAATTTGTTTCTGTCCAAATTATCAATTGAAGGTTATGAATATTGGTCCAAGACAATTGATTTGAAAAGTGTTTGGGGAACCAAAAATTGGCAAATGCGGGGTAGGGACACTTTGTTTAGGGCATGTATTATTCCTGTCCAGATGATTTTTTTAAATGACACTGTACAACAGGCTAGCTGTTTAGGTTTAGCGAAGATTAAGGAGTTAACTATGTCTGGCATACCTGTCCCTTCCAAATTGAAACATTATATTAATGCCACGTTTAGTGAGCTTACGGACTGGGTCCAGAATGGTACGCTTAATACTTCATTGACACATCCTGGCGGTTGGTTATTGTGGCCCATAGACACTAATGGGTGTCATCAACATTTTGTCACCTCTTCGGGGGGTTTCAGGACTAGTAGGGCAGACCCTCGCTACATATCACCAGAACATGCTGATATCATTACTACATATAGCGTGGGGAAGCTTTGTCAACAATGGTTAAAGTCATCCACGCTAGATGCAGTTAAGACACATCTCACTTTACTGTCTAATTATACTGACTTGCGAGATTTTTTGTCAGGCCCAAGAGTGCCCCGGAGAAAGCGTTTTTTGTATGAAGATATGACATGAGATAAGGAAGCTTTCACAACAGGAGGCAGCGGCCCGGTTGAGGCAGATAGATCAGAAGAATTTGAAAAAGGCATTGTCTGTTGTGGATAATGGAATGCATACCCTGTCTGACCGTGTATATACGATTGATAATATTGTTTCCTCTGCTATTGACATTATTAGATCAGATATGTCTTCTTTATATCATTGGCAGAGTCAGACGCGGTCCATTATGCATTTGGGTTGGACTCTACAGACATTGAAGGCGGGTCGCGTTCCATGGCAACACATCAGAGCCAGGGAGATATTTTTTTCCTTTAATTTGACACATCAGCAGCAGCTGATGGCTAAAAAGGAAGCGACATATGTCATGCTGAATATTGAAAAGTTGGAAAAGTTGCCTTTTACTGTGGCTGAGATTCCGCCGGCTGAATGGTTGATACATGGGGTTATAAATTTGCCTATTTCTACTCTGCAATTCACTTCTTGTTTAAGGCATATTCCGGTGGGCAGATATGAGAAATTGGGAGACAGTTATATACATGAGGTGTGGGAGCTTCCCTTTTTATACAGATGTCTTAATGGGATGAGAGAGGTTTTTCTTAGCGGTAGCGAATGTGAAACTTCTGACAGCCATTCGATGGTTTGTAAGCAGCTGTCCTTGCATGGGGCGTCTAACGCCTCAGTTGCGAATTTAGCTTGGTATCTAAAGGGAGTTCCAGTCCCCGTGATTAAAAACACGTTCCAGGTGCTTTCAAACGGCAGCTACGTCCTTCTTAACAGTGAAGCCTGTTGTGGCATGCGTGCCGGTATAGTTTACGTGGTCGTTGTCACCAAGGCCGTTACGTGCTGCGGGAATGTTTTGTTTCCCCCCACTCAATTTAGGGAGGTAGCAGACATCTGGCCTCACATTGCTACTTTAAAGATTAATTTCGACAAGTTGAGTCGACTAAAGGCTCTATTGTTTCAAAAGCATGTGGCCCTCACATCTGCACGAGAGACCTACGCACTTCAGGTGACGAGGTCATTGGCGGAAATACAGTCCCTTTTAAATACTAACTTTCCGAGCCACTTTGGTGAACTCGTGGGACGTATATTTAATGCGTCCAGCACTGCTGGGATTGCAAATTTTTTCAAAGCCATTGGTGTTGGGTTTGCTCATGCCTTCTCTTCTATATTCGGTTTAATACCTTCGGCTATTCATTCTATTTTCGGAAGCATCTTTGGGGGATTTCCGATCAATTTGGCTTTATTGGCTGGTGTTTTGCTGTTGCTGTTGTTCTTCCGCAATGGCTGTCCCACTACGACAAGATCAAATATGGGCGCTCCCATCAGCGCAGCTGTGTCGTGAACGCATGATGCAGCATTTTGGAGCAACACTCCTGGAACAATTGGAGTGTGACTGGTCTTTGGCCTTCCGGCCAGTTCTGGATTGTGTGCAACCCGTGTTTCGGTGCCTCTGGTGCTCGTTTGAACATGCATTGACGCTCTGTCTCTCACTGCAGTGCCCCCCAGTGGTTGATGCTACTCTGTTGAAGTTCCCGATTAGGGCTCATTCCCAGACATGTGCACTGCGGTTGCGTTTGCTTCGTGAGGCAGTTTACAAGATTCCCTTCCTGGAGGAAGATGGTATTGTCTTGTTTATAGGCCCTACACGGGGTGCCGCCTTGGATGGTTCTGGGGCTTTGGAACACACCTGCTCCATGATACTATTTGGCGTGGATTTTCCGGTTTTGACGTCTGCCGAAGTGGAGGATATCCTGCTTTCCGTGGCTTCCCTTTGACATTGGGTTTTTGTCTAAATTGACATTATTTTTGATTTGGCTTTGCCGTCACATGCTTCAAATTTCAATAAGGTTCTGTGCTTTGCTGTCCTCTGGACTTGTCGAAATATGTACTATGTATATTTTTTATCCGGGGCATATTATTAGTGTTTGATTAGAACCACTTACTACTGACAAGGGGAGGGTGTAGTGTGGTTAGGTATATGTATCCTTTACGCGTTTGCTTCAGGCGTTAAGCCTTTGTGCACTTTGCCCTGGGTGTAATTTTATTCCTTTGCTTGCAGCATTGAGCCCCGTGCACTTTGCTCTAAATGCATTTTATTCAGCTTCGTACTGTTATTTTTCAAATAACCAGTTCTACGGTCTTGTTTTATTTTCCAGTATCATACTATTTAGCCTATTTCTGCGCTGGAGTTCTCAATAACACATTCTTGCTCACTCTGGGCTCCAGTCAAGGATACAGTCTGGTACATTGCCGATAGAAGTGGTAGGAGTTTAGTCTTTGAACACATTCTTGCGTAGGGACATTTTGTGATTACACTGACATGTTAGTTATAAAAACACTTCCTTGTCCTAATACACGCAAGAGGGAGATTCCGACCAGGGAACCACAACTAGACGCTGACTGCCTCATTGCAGATGCTGAACCAGATCACAGGCCTTTGCTCAGGTATGAGGGTTTATGGCTTCCAAGGGAATCTGAAAGGCAAGCTAATAGCTTAACATGCTGTGCTCGAAATATAACCTATTGAGAGAGAATAGAATCCATTAACACCATGATAGCGTTGTTTTTATGTTTCACTCTCATAGTGACTATTTAAATCCTACTGTGTTGTATGGTTCTGGTTATTGCGGCTCATGCCTTAATATCTAAAATACAGTTGTTTTATTAAAAACAATCAATAAAACTTAAACTGCCTTTGTCATTTGTAAATGAGATCATACTGTAAATGAGAGAGCTGGTTGGGACCTGAGTGACCATGACTTCCCTGAGAAGTTCTATAGATGTCATGCGCTCGGCTGCCTAATCATCCCTTCTTCTCAGGAGAGATGAGGCACTGCTAGTTAGCCGGAGCAAAACCGGATTGAAGGTGACAGAGGTGCTTCTAAGTGGGTAAGACTCAGTCCCCCACACCAGGAATGACCCTGCTACCTAGAAATCCAGTAGTCTCATTTAGGATAATGAGAGCCCACGCGACACACCCTGATCCATCAAGTCACCCTCAACCCCCACCCCCTTTACTTCCACCCTCCCCTGAGCTCATGTCACCCTCATCTCCCTTTACTGTGACCCACCCCTAGGCCCTCAAGTCACCCTCACTTCCCCTTACTCAATAACCTCCCCTGAGTCTTCAAGTTTACATCCCCTCTATTTACCTCTACCCACCGTTGAACCCTTAAGCCAAGCTCATCTGCCTTTACCTCTATCAACCCTGAGCCTCACCACCATCTACCTCCACCCAACCCTAAGCTCTCAAGTCATTCTCACCTCTCCTTACCTCTACTCACCACTGGACCCTCAAGTCAAACTCCCCTCTCTTTACTTCTACCCACTCTTAAACCCTCAAGGAACCCTCACCTCCCTTTACCACTACCCATCCCTAAGCCCTCATTTCACCCTTGCCTCTCTTAACCTCTAACCACCCCTGAGCCGTCATCACCTTTATCTCCCTTTACCTTTACCCACCCTCAACCCTCAGATCACCCTCACCACCATTTACCTCTCCCCACTGCTGAGTCCTCAAGTTAACCCTATCTCTCTGTACCGCTACCCATTTCTGAACCCTCAAGCCAGCTTCACCTACCTTCGCTTCTCTGAACCTCTATCCACCTCTCTTCATCTATACCTACCCCTGAAACATTCAAGTCACACCCATCAACCACATTGACTTCAATTTACCTCCGATCAACTCTCAACCCTTAAGTAACCTTCACCTTCCTTTTCTTTTTCCCACTCTAGAGTCCTCAAGTCACCCACACATCACTTTACCTCTTCCTATCCCTAAGTATTCAAGTCACCCTCACCTTGTTTTACCTCTACCCATCCTTCAGCCCGCAAGCCACGTTCACCTCCTTTTACCTCCACCCATCGTTCAGCCCGCAAGTCACTTCACCTTGCTTTACCTCCACCCATCCCTGAGCTCCCAAGTCACCCTCACCTCCTTTTACCTCTACCCACACCTCAGCCATCAAGTCACCTTCACCTCCGTTCACCTTTACCCACCCCTGAATCCTCTAGTCAATTTCACCTCTCTTTACTTCTACCAACCCTTGAACCCTCACATAACCCTCACCTCCCTTTATTCAAACCACACCTCGGCCCTCAAGTCACACTCACCTCCCTTTTCCTCCACCTATCCCTAAGCCCTCAAGTTACCCTCACCTCTCTTTATCTCTACCCAGCCCTCAATCTCTCCTCTCTTTACCTCTACCCATATCTGAGTCCTAAAATCACCCTTTCCTCCCTTTAACTCTACCCACCCTTGATCCCTCAAGTCAACCACATCACTCTTTACCGCTACCCACCCTGTGCCCTCAAGTCTTCACCCTAGCACCTCTAAATGTCTTGGAGAAACTGTCAGTTGTTTTACACCCTTCAGTATGTTAAGTGGCACCTTCAACTCTTTGACAGTTTTCTTCTCCATCTCCTCCACTAAGACCATTTACTTTAGCTCTTCCCTGAGACAGCACATGCTCTGTCGCTTGTCAGACATTTTGTTTACTTACGAGGGATTAAAATCTGCTGACTGCTTACCATTGGCTGGCTTCATGGTCACTCTCATTTCCTTGTTTCTCTTTCATCAGCAAGGGCAAGCTTCACTTCCTCTTCACATGTTTGTCCCTACACTGGAGCAGAGCTCAAACTCTGCTTCCTTTGCTCAGTGTCCTTTTTTTCATTTTACGTGCACCCTCTTCTACTCTCCGACCTCCCCCATTGTTGCTTTCCCTGGCCCCCAACCTCTGCCTGTCTTGTTGCTTTTCTGGGCTGCTCTGCCACTCCCCCATTGTTGCCTGCATCATTCACCCCTCACCCCTCCTCCTCTTTTCCTTGCCCCTACAGTCCCGCCAGAAAAAAGCAGCCAAATGTCACACCAAATGGGTTTCAAGATGCTCCAAAGGTGCAAACATCACAGTGCCTCCGTGTTCTGCAGGGCCTTTTTGGAGCTGTCTTAATATGGGGACAAAACCATGAAGTTTAGCTGGGATGTGGGAATAGTAAACTTTTTTTGTGAAGGTAGAGACTAATCCCATGCTAAAAAAATGGATCACTCATGGCCAGTGCTGGTTGCATCATAATGCTTTTTGTCGAGATTCCAGCCGTGTTGCACAGAACCCGTGCTGCTATACAACATAGCTAAAAGGAATTGGCAAAGCCTATAGAGTTCCCATAGGAGAGAGCTATTAGCTTTGCCAATGCTCATGTGAAACATAATCCTGACTTTCAGACCTATCTTTGACAAATACACACATTTATTTGATGAGTTTTTAATTCCCAAAATGCCATACTGTCAAACGTTGTAAGGCATCTTTTATCATTTGACAGTGGAGTGACTGCACAGTTAAGAAGCTAGTTGTCCATGAGCTCCAGTGACCAACCTCCTAATCTGACAGTTTTTCTGTATACCCCTTTCAAATGTCCTCATTTTGACCGTGGAACCTGTAAACCCGGAACTCTAATCCTGTATCAGGTATGTGACAAAACATTGTGGGCAAATCTCCTAGTGCCTCAAGTTAGAAGTTTGTCTAATTTGAAAGTTTGGGTAATGTTACATTTACCTGTACATTATGTTGTTTAGCAATATTGTCATACAATATTTCTACCACTACCCTTCTCATCACATTCTGTGTTTTTATAATGTGATTTCTTCGGAGTGTAAACTGTATCAAACGATTAACACAAAAAACCTAGGAGAGAGAACAGGAGACAAAGAGTGTGAGACAGAGAGACAGAGGAAGGGGGGAATGGACACGTAGGGTCTCATTACAAGTTTGGCAGAGGGGATTACTACGTCACAAACGTGAGGGATAGCCAGTCTGCCATATTACAAGTTCCCTTATATCCTATGGAACTTGTAATACAGTGGACAGGATATCCATCACGTTTGTGACAGATAATCCCCTCTGCCAAACTCGTAATAAGGCTCATAATCACTTGTGCAGAAGTACTGAGTTATTTTTGCAGGTAATGGTACTGTATTTTCCAGGTTACACACAGGCCATTGAAGTAGGCACTCAGCCACCCCAGCTACCGCATAAGCTCTACAGGAACACTTTTTGCAACCTATGTAGCTGTTGGTAGTGTATTGTCTGTGCAAAATAATGTTGTTGTTTATTGTTGAGTGTTCTGCTATGTAGGAAGTATAGGTGTTGAAGTGTTTTTTTGTACCCTTTATGTTACTTTGGTGTCTGTATGGTCATTGTTGCTCTGTTTTAGTTGCTTTAGGGGGCAGTGTTGTGGATCTAGAATTCTATTGTGGAGGAGAGGATGAGTAATGAAACATTGAGTTGCAAGTTGTAGGCATGCCAGTAGAATTGAGGTTAAGCAGATTGATGCACTGTATTAATGACACTATCTAACTTTAAAATGACACATTACATTGTATTCCTATGTATTAATTATTTCAATTTCCCTTTGTGTCGTGCCATGCTATTTGGTACTGTCAGTTAGTCTGGCCTTTTTAAGGAAAGCTCTTTGTGGAGGTTCAGGATAGTTCAGAGAAAGTCATGTGCTGTAATACAGCAGGTGTTGTAGCGCCGGGCCACAGTTGTGGGTCATATGAGATGCCACTGGGACTGAAAAGAGAGTTCAGAGGAGTTAATAGCTGATGTCTGAATTTTGGGGCAGTGTTTTAGGAGTCCTAGCAATGGGCACTTGGGAAACATGTGTTTTAAAGTAGGAGGTAAACCAGTGGTTGATTGACTGAAGAAGGGGTCCATCTTGAAACCTTTGCATGCACTTGATCTACCAACACCACGGGACCAAGGATGGATAACAACCAGAATAGTAAACAGAGATGGGAAGCAGGGGAATACTAGAGGGAGACTGTTTCCTTGAGAGTAGATAGTGAAGGTGCTGAGAAAAGTGAAGAGTGGGTGTCACATAGATCCATGTACTATGTCTGGGGCAGAAATATGTCACCAATGAATGCTCCCATACAAATATGAAGTGGGAGAATATGTATGAGGAAACGGATAACATTATGATACTTAGGAGCTGCATCATTTCAAGAAATGAGAGACAGGAGGGAGCTGGTGGTCATAAAACAGACTCAATTATCTTGATTGGCCCCATGATCAGGGACATGCTAGAGATGAGCAGGGTCAGACTAGAACAACAAGTAGGCCCAGGCACCAAAATAAAAGTGCCCCCCTTATCGAACTGAGGTAGCAAAAAAATTATGGTGGACAGTGTGCTAAACAGGTACCAAATTTGGGCACAACCTCTTGATAAATGTGTGAGTACAAAAAGGGTCTCCCCCGTTATGACCAGGAGAAATATTTATCATAGGATCATTTTGGATTCATAAAAGTAGGGTTTTGAACCATCACTAATTGACATGTATAAATGTGTACTTAAGACCTGACAATAGGGACCTATAATAGCCCTGATGAAAGCCTCTAAACAGCATGTGTTTCAATTAGGCTGAAACATGTTGCCACCTCTATAGATGTGTGAGACATAATAACTCAATGTATATATTTTTTCATGTTTTCATCTTACTGCAAGGAAATGCCTTTTCTGCATGTTCACCCCACCTTTTTGGACTGAGGCTGCTTGTTTATCAACACTGAGAGTGCACTGAGGCCTACTAACCAGACCTCAGTGCCAGTTTCCTAACTCCTTACAAAGTGTATGTTGAATTGGCTACACCCATTGGCAAAGAATGACTTACTTATAAGTCCCTAATAAATGGCAGCCAGGGCAGGTATGGCAGAGTCTCCACCCATGTCTGCAACACTGATAGTGCCACCCTGAATGTGAAAAAGTACAAAATGGATCCCAGCCTGCCACTGCAGACTGGAAGGGCAGTGGTTACACTGCTTTTCCTCCTTGCCATTCAAACCAATTGCAAAGCCCTCACTTTCCCCAACAATATGTTTAAGTCTCCCCTGAGGAAGGCCTATTGAGCCCTAGGGCAGAGAGCTAAATGTTATGTAGTAACACATTGTTTTATACATGTCTTAGCAGCAACACTTCCACATTTTTGTTTGCTGTGGTAGAGTTACTAGCCCCACAGAGTTACCAGTTGACCCCTTTGCCCAGCTAACATCTGAATGGTACTACTTAGATGGGTGCTGTAAGATATCAAATTAATTGTGGCATTAACCTCCACTTGATGACTCAGTCGAAATTAAAGTCACTATTAAATAAATTAGTTTTTTAGAAAATTGCCACTCTGTAACCCAGTTTGTCCAGTGACCTCGCACAGCTTTCTGACCTGTCATGTGAATGACTCCCAGGCTTAGGAACAATAGCAACATGCTACAGGGTAAGGTGTCACCTCCCTTTCACAGGAAGCCACTAAAGGTATTAGCCCAAAAGACAAGCTTCAAATGTGAAGCTGCCTTTGGTGGGTAAATAGAGATCACAAACCTGAGGGGCTGCTCTGTGTTCAAGTAGACAACCTGGCGGCGGGGACAAAGAGGGGAGACCAGAGCTGAAAACAGTTTACCCATGGGCATGTAGCCCAGAGGTGGACACACCTACAGGGTGTGCTAACAAGCTTCTAAGATCCAAGAAAGGGCTCAGATATCTTGAGAGTTGGCAGAATATTGCACTCTGGGATTGCTAGATGTCATACAGAGTCAGAATGTCATCAACCTGAGAGAAGGGACCTGGTAACCCATTGGCTAGTGACTGCATCATTCCCATCAGGGCAATTTCTGGGCATAAATATGGCACCCCTGGCCTCCTGATCCTCAGATCATGCAAGGACTGGAAAGAAGACCAAAGAAGGCACTGCCCTGTTGACCCCTGGGCTTGGCAAAGAGGGGCTGCACTGTCCAACCATCTGCTGAACTGCACCCACCTTACCTTGGGCTAGGGAGAGGAGGACTGTGCTTGTGGCTCGTAGCTTGGGGAAAAGTTGTTCCGCAGCTCCAGACTAAAGAAGTGACTCCAAGGGTCAGTTGGCTGGCCCACTGGAACCAGCATTAAGGATTTACTTGATGGCCAAAAGTTGCCCCTTAGTCAGCCAGACCAGGGAGGATCATCTGAGTCCACACTGGTCATCCAAAAGGGATACCAACCTCAACCAAGTGATATCACTGGTACTGCTGAGGAAAGAACAGGAAGCACAGCCACATCTGACCTTCGCTGTCTCAATAGGACTTCAAGGAACCCTGAACTCTGTGGCCAAAGTCACCCCACCTGACCCATGAACCGAGGAAAAACCACAAAGACATCAATTTCAACTGCACAATGCTCAGAGCATCCTTAAGCATCTTCCATATCCTGCATCTGCAGCATCAAGATCACTCCCTTAAAGTCTATGGCAGTTGTGCTGTAAAGTTTGGAACTGGACTGAAAAACACTTTGGTGTCCAGGTAACTGTCCCAAATACTCCTTATTGCCCTGCCCCCTTTTCCCAGACCTTCACTCTGTCGGATTTGGTTGCCAGAGCAGCGGAACTCAACTCTTGCAATCTTTTTAAAAAATTACAAACTTTATGGTTACCAATGCTTGTTGAACTAATATTAAAGTTTTCTTTAAAAATCTGTATCTTCTGAACCATCTGGTGGATTTTACTGATCTTGGTCTCAAAAATTCATAAAAATGTAATCTATTTTTATAAATTGGTGTCAGATACCTTTCATGTGGTGTGGTGTTCTTATTCAGTTGTTTGGAACTGTGATATGCTTTACACTAGCTCCTTTGTTTGAACCTTGCTGCTCAAAGCCATATCTATCCAGGGTTGAGTTTAAGGCTTTACAAATGAGCCTGACTGCACCCAAGGCAGTTTTTGTGAATGATTTACATGGTACAGCCGCACAGCATACCATATACAACCAAATCCTCACATTTACCTACAGTACCCTAGATAAAACGAAATTTATTTGGGTTTACCTAGAGGTAGTTGTAATCACCTGGATCCCTCCCCCTATCCAACTGACTCTTGTTAATAACGCTCTCAAAAGAGATCAAACTCATCCTTGTAGTATTATCCTACCAGGACAGGGTACGTTTACCAATAATGATGAAGTGTGGCATGAGAAGTGCATGAGGTTTTGTTATCCATAAGCACCAGTCTCTACTGGTCATTTTTCAAAGGGTTATCACCAGTAATTATTGCAATCTTTGGGCTATATTGTATTAGAAAAGAGGCCCTGTGATAGTCTCCATCTGTCCTCTCATTCTCTAGTTCTTAAATTAAGCCTAAAAGGTATCCCAAATTAGTAAATCGGGGCAGTATTAAACTTGTAAAGATATGCTGTACAGTTGTGTTTTTTAAGGTATGGGAGAACGCACTGATCTGTGTTTGTTGCATGTAATGTTTATAGTAATATCACATAAATCATAGGTTAAACCAGCCCAACAGACCCACTAACAGCCAAAACAGGCCCACGTACTGACCTGCCACATCAGCCCTTCTGGCGTTGTCAGATTGCCCTGTAGACCAGTCTGACACAGGATAGGTGGTTTACATTTGGTTGGAGGACTTAAGTAGTCTTAAACAGAAGGGCGAGCTCACCAATTGCCTCCAGCTTATTCATTTGACAGACCATAAAATGAAGTGCACATGGCTCTGGAGCTAATCTCCATCAGCAGGTAGAACTGTGGTGGGTGGCATTCAGTGCTGGTCAGAACACTTGTTATTTAAATAATGAAGGGCCAGATGTACAAAGCATTTTTTCAGTTGCAAATGGCCCAATTCACAGGATTGGCTTTTTGCTACCAGAAAAATGCTTTTTCGGATGCACAAAACCCAAGTTGTGATGAATCACAATTTGGGTCTTGTAATTCAGTGTTTGAAAGGGGCGTGTTGAGGGCCTCCCTTCCTAATACCAAATCTGAATTCTATGTACAAATGCTTTGTGACCGAAATGCAGTCGCAAAACATTTGCAACTCAAAGTTGATGGTAACCCATTTGGAAATGGGATGGAGTCCCTAAGAGAATTCTTCTTCTTTCACAATGGTGGAAAAATATTTTTGGGGGATGCAGGGGTCCCACAGGGTCACTACCTATTCCTATAAAACAAAAAGAAAACTTTTCATTTTGTTTTATAACACATTATGTTTTCCTTTAAGGAAAACAGGCTGTATTTCCAAAAAAAAGATTTCTTTATTTAAAAGCAATCATAGACATATGGTCTGCTGACCCCAGCAGGCCACCATCCCTCTGATTTTTTGCAATTCCCCATGAGTCACAAACTGAATCCTACCTCATTAGTATCCATGAGGTAGAACTATCTGTGTTCCACTGGGAATCACAAAAAGTGTTAAACACACTTTAGCACATTAGTATTTGCAATTACCAAATGGTGAATTGCAAAATGTCGCTATTTGGTACTTGCAAACACTAATGTTAGTACATATGGCCCCATATTTTTTTATGTTTGGTGTGGGCAGCTACTCTGGCATTCGGATCCCTCCTTCAAGGCATCAAATTGACCCACAGTGACAGAAGGACATACATTAAACTTAGGCGAGTGATTTTGCAACTAGTCACTATTGAGTAAAACCTTTACTTAACATTACATTGGCCAATTCAAACCTTGCCTGCCATTACGCAATAGGAATAAACTTAAAACTTTCCAATAACAACCAACTACAAAGTCCACTGACCACCTTCACTTGAGCCATTGAGAATCCTAGATCCAAAAAAGGCACCCTGATTCTAAAGCACCACAGGACCATACGTGTAGTAGAAATGTGCCTTATAAAATCTTATAACATAACATACGTGAATTGAAGCTTTGAAAGGCTTAAGGACCTGATTTGGAGTTTGGTGCAGAGGGTACCCCACTGCAAATATGATGAAGTACCCTGTGCATCAAACTCTCAGTTGACTTGCCTCGTGTATTGGTGGGTAGACTGTAAATCTTCTCTAGATGGAGACCCCATTGGCCCAATGGAGTAGGAACTTCACATCATCTGCTCTATTTAGTTTGGACAGTGTAAAGCCTTTTTTCCTGTCCATCTCCAACAGGGAAAAATTGGTTCTAAGGGACAGGAAAAAATTATAATGGCCCACACATCATGGGGAAAAAAAATCTCTCAGAGTGTGGGGCCATTGTTTATTTTGTTTTCCAAAAACAAATTACAGCTTTGAAAGATTGTTTTTGAGAAACAAAAAACTGTTGTACTGTTTGACAAAGAGCCATAATAGCTGATGGTACAGTTCATCAAACTTGGCAGGAACCAACCTTATGACGGTTCCTGTCAATGTACAGAGTAATCTTCCGGGCAACTGAGAGCACTTAATTTAATGGGTGGATGTCCCTCATGATGGAAGCAGTATTGTCCTCCACAAGCCAAATAGAGTAAACTCTGTCTATCAAACTCTAAATCAGGGCCATAGTTGTCATTATAGGAGACTGCACTGCTGTGAGCAGGCGTGTGCTTGTGAGTGCCCTTTTATGGAAATTACATCTTCTCCTGACAGTAGTTATTTTTTCTCTTTTCAGCAGCCCACAAAGGATCACTTCAGGTGCCATCACAAAATTGCCATGGCAATACTCCTTGGCAAAATACAGGTGCAAGAAGTTATGTTTTTCTGAGTGCCATATTACTGTACCATTACAAGTTATACAGATCAGTATAGAGCAGTGGTTCCCAACCTTTTGACTTCTGTGGACCCCCACTTTACCATTACTGGAGCCTAGGGATCCCCACTGAATATTTATAGGACTCTGCGGGACCCCCTACTAAATCATTACTGAAAGGTGAGGACCTAATCTGTTGATGTTATTTAGTTTTCGCGGACCCTCTGAGGAGGTTTTGTGGACCCCGAGGGGTCCCCGGTCCACAGGTTGGGAACCACTGGTATAGAGGATAATAGAGGAATGTTGTATATTTCCCATCATTCCATGTTATAAAATTCAGTATGTTGCAGTTTTTTCCGTGCACAAATTTTGCCAAATTCTGGGATGCTGGGAAAAACAATCAGAACATTGTGGGAATTTAACATAAGTTTTAATACCAATTTGCATACAAACTACCACTTTTTACAAACTGGGCTTACAGCCCAATCTGAATGTGGACCTAAGATATCTAATGAGAAGAAAGCTTTGGAAATCCATTCCCTGGGCAGCACAGTCATGTGACTAATCTTTCCAAGCCAATAAATAACTTTTTAGATTTTGCCTAAGACAGCACATGGGTTGTCTATTGCAAGGCATATTGTTATTTTACATTGGGCTTAGACTCCACATATTGTTTACTATTGGTTGATTTCATTGTCATTCTTATTTGCTTGTTTCTTATTTGAAGGCTGTGTGGGCCTTCCTTCCTTTTCTTGTGTTTGTCCCAAAGTTTGGGTATGGACCGATTACTATGTCCTGCTCACTTTTTCAGAAGGTAGTTTTTTTCTTTGTGTTTAAACACTAGGAGTGCATGTGCTTTCCCACTGACTTATTTGGGTGCTTCTCCCTCCACCATACTCTGTGTTCCTCTTTTTCGCCACTGTGCTTCTCCAGCGCTCCCACGGGTTGCCTTCTTACTCCTGTGCTTTTTTTCTGCCAGCTCCATGATGCTCTCCATTGCCCGTTTGAACCCCCAGCCCTACCCCTGTTTTACTTTCCCTCACCCGTGCCCCTGTGTTTCTTCTGCCCCTCTTCTTCTGTGATGCTTCTGCCCCCCTCCAGCGCCGCACATGGTGTTTTTCGACCCCATGTTGCTTCTGCCACCCGCTTTAAAAACCTGCCCTTATCCGTACCCTGTGTGACTTCCACCTGCCACAAGCCTCCCTAGTTGCTTCCCACACTTACTTTAAACAAGCATTGTCAAAGCCAGTAGGTTTCACCTATGTGAGATGTATTGGCATTGTCAATACTTTTTAAAGATGTTGCACAGAAGTGGAACCCACTGTGCAATATGCCTTAAAGTAAATAAAAACAGAGCGCTATGGCACAGCCAGTGCTGTCTGTATCATGGCACGTTTTTTCGTTTACTTTAAGCATTGTTGCACAGCAGCCTGTGAGCTGTGCAATATGACATAAATCAGCACATGGGTTTTTTAAACTAAAAAATAATGTTTTTTGTGCTCATGTAAAGCACTCAATTACGTTTGGGATGAGTTAATTCCATAAACCGGAAAAAAATAAAAGCAACAAGAGGGAGGAGGGTGGGAAACAAAGGTGGGGTGAGGGGTTTAAAGAGAACCATGACAGGGGGTGTGCTGAAAAGTAAAAAAGAGTACCTGAAGGAACCTGCGGCCAGAGGAAGGACACTGGCCACAGGAAACAGTTATTGGTCTAGGCTCCATGGCAAGGACAAGAAGACTAAAGCCCAGAAGGAACCCGGAGGTGAGGAGGAGACACCACCCAATAGGAAGCAAGGAAATGAGAATAATATCGGAGCCAACCAAAGGTAAGTAATGGTGAGTAAGGATGGAATTTAAGCCCCTATTAAGATTTTTTTTTCTATAGAAGAGATTTCACAAGCACAGCACTGCGCAGGCGAACCCTAATAAAAGAAAGTTTGTTGCATGTTTTTTCTATTTAGTGACTGATCCAATTCGGAATGAAAAATGATGAAGAAAAAAATATAGCCCCGTGATATTGTAGGTATGCGCATGCGTGTTGCGTGCACCTACAAAATGACCAGGCAGGCAGCTTCAACTGCGTTTTTTTCAACCCTCTTTAGCCACATGGATAAAACTATTGCTAAAGTCAAAAGGACCCACAAGCGAAACGTGTCAGTAAGTACTTCAGCGCCCGTCCCCCAGGGTAGCAAGTGCTATACAATTACTACAGTACAATACGATACTTGTTGGCTTTGCAGAATCTATTAATTGGCACGCTACACGCTGTGCCTCTCTTTAATGCATTTTGATGGAAGTTCTCCCTGGTTCTACTCCTATACTGCATTCTCAGTTGACATTGGATTCTTTTGTTAGCTAAACAATCCTTGGTGTTCTCGAGGTCATACCATTCTTTGAAAATGCTGCCGGTTGGCACTCCAGGCTAGGTAAGATGGGCTGCAAGGTGGAAAATCCACGAACAAATTCCGGTCATGAAGATAAAACTCCTCTCAGGCCCAGCTTGAGCCCCAGGAACGTCTGGGGTACAAGATACAACCAGGCAATGAAACCCATGACCATACTCTTATAACGGGACTGCCATTTTGGCACATTCAATACACAATGTGACTAGAGAGTCAAACAAGGCTCTGGCACCCAGCGATGCTGTCAGACATTCCACCTTCTGGTTCCTGGACAGGATCCGTCACCGTGGGGCCCACAAACAGAACCTGACAGCTCTGTTGCCTGGGTGCAGACAGTGCCCCTTATCCTGGAGGTGACGAGGGATTTAATATGTTTTAATGGAAGAGGAGACAGGGAAAAGGTGGGAACTAAATTATCATTTCGGACAGCTACAACAAACGCCCAAGTTTACTGTACACTGGAGCATCCCTGGACCAGTGTAATCGTGTTGCCTTCCCGAGACACAGACGCCAAATAAACTGTGTTGTTAAACAACATGGGGTCGCCTTAGAAAAATGAACTACAACATGCAGCAAATCCGAACAAATCCGCAGAATCAACTGGGAGGCGTCTGAACACGGAAGGCAAAATGTTTCAGATGTGCAACAGCAAACTAGAAAATAAAGAGAATGGGGAACAAATAGAGACGCACAACAACGGAAAAAAAGGCATTAAGAAACGTAATAAAAAAAATAGTTGTCAAAAGATGTAGAGGCAGCCATCTAAGAAAAGCAACAGATAGGGCCAGATTTACAAGGCCCTAGCGCAGCAGTGGCCACCGCAAATGTCAAGGGAGGGAGGCTAGGGAGGACGGAGACAGGGGAAACGGGATAAAAAAACACTTACGGTTTCATCATCGCCGCCTGCCATCTCCTGCCACCTCGCTCGATGCTCCCCTTCTGTTGTCCCAGCTTTCACTAGGTCACTAGCATAGTCTTCTCAGTAATCCTGGCGCTGCTTTCATGCTAAACCTAGCATTAAAGCAGCATCAGGATTGGTCTGAGGGGCAGTAACTGACACTCAGACACAGCCCTGGGGTGTGTGCTGTTTCTCCACCCCGGCTGTTAAACTCAGGCAGGCTGGAAAAACCTAAGTGTGCATGTGTGTTTGGCGAGCCGGAGATGGCCAGCCAAACACACATGCGTAAATAGGTGCAATCTCCCCTCCTCCCCCTCCCACCACCCATGACTCAGCCCCTCCCTTCCCTGTACTGCTGCCTGAGCCAGCAGATGAAAAATAAAATATATTAAAATATTGTTTTATTTTTAATCTCCTGGCTCTTGACCAGGGGGGTGACGCTACTCTGCCATTGCGGGGGAGCCGTCCCTGCCCTAGCACCACAAGAGCTTCACTTTTTGTGACTCTCGAGTGACGCTAATCACTTCTCCATATTTACAAGGAGGTGTAACACGACTTTTTGTGGCTTTGCGCCTCCTTGTAAATATGGGCCCCTTCAACACAGTTTCCTACACCAGAGGGGCTTATAATAGGTGTTGCAGTGGGCGTTCCACCGCAACACCCATTGCTTTTGATGCTGCCCCAGATTTACAAGAAGGAAAAAATACCTTTATTCCTCCTCATTTTTTGCATTTTTCATGTGTGCTGCATTCTGCAGTGCATATAGAAGAAGCAAAATACCATGGATGATTGTTTATGTGCAGGAAGGTGTTCCTTCCTGCACATAAACAATCACACCCCTCAACGCAGACACCCTTGCACTATGGTGCAAGGATGCCTGTGTTGGTGCATGCTTCTTAATTTAGCACATGGGGAAACGTAGGGGTGTGCCGTATTCTTGTAAATAAAGGGCATCCCTGCATATCTAAACTGGCACGGAGCTGCTGATTTTGGCACTGTATCAAGCTTTGCCAGTTTGTTGTAAATCTGGCCCATAGTGTAATTCCAGTGCAACAAAGAAGGTGACTATGGATACCAGACAAAAGAAAGGACAATCCAGGCTAGCACTACATATGCTCTCAACAGAAACCCAAGGTTAAATAAAAACAACGTATAAAGGACAAAAAGTCACAAAGGCACCTGCATGGAAAGGTCAAGGGCCAATCTCAGTATGAATGTGCATATATAAATTGAAGTCTGAAGATGAGAGCTAGGATTGTAGTCAAGCAGCGAAACCTGAAAATGCATATGTTCGAAAGCCCAAGTAGTGGATTGCCTGTTCGGAGCCTTTGAGGCTCAGAAGGTTAGGACTCTAAAATAGTACATCAGGTTAAATACTCTGCTGCAGAACTCAGTATGACATGCTACAAAATAAAATAAACTGAAGGCTTTTCATAATTACATTTGTAAGAAGAGTTGTTGAAAACTGGGTTTTAACCTCCACAACACTCCAAAATATCTTATCTATATCTCTACATAGACCTGATGTTCTTGCTTAAGCACCTTGGCAATTGCTTTAAACTGCATTAGCTCTTCACATAAATAGTATAAATACATAAAATAAATGTCATTATTGCTAATGCACAGAAACGCCACAGAGACAACCAGATTCACAAGAAGTGAAAAGGAGTAATTCTTTGTAGAAAAATGGGGGGGGGGGGTTGAAGCACCATCTGAACAAAATAAAAATCTTAAGAAGAGTCATTATAGTAGGATAGTTAGAGCAAAGATGGAGAGTGGGGGAGCTCTCTATTGTCACAGCAGTCAGAGCATTTAGAGAAATGCAGAAGCCAAGGTATGGACAATATCTCTCGTTTAGTGAAATCGGCGACATTAGAATAAGAAAGAATAGATCTGAGAAAGATTTGAAAGTGGAAAGAGGCAACAATAGAATAGCATTGCATAGAAAGGAGCTGGCTACACCTGCATCTTTATCAAGGAGTACTAGAAGTAAAGAGAAGATAAACATGTTAAAAAAGTAAAAGAATACATAAAAAGACATAAATGTGTTGTTATGTCATGCAACCGTAGCACCACCAGCATCAGTAGGTGGAGTACACTAGTGATACATGTAAATAAAAAGAAAATATAAGAAATGAGAAGTTCTTACAGAAGGTTTGTAGTCTTGTGCTTTTGTAATTTTCCCACAGCCATCTACAACATAAACTGGAACATGATGTGGAGAAAAATGATTAATTGAGATATTACCAGTTGGTGTGAATTAACACTAATATTCAGTATCATGCACACAGATACTTGCGCCATTATAAAGTTTGTTGACTTGCCTCATCTCTTTTCCGAGCCCATGGTTCACTTATCTGGAGTGAGACAGAGCTGTGTGCCATCACTCTTCTCTTACAGAAGCTATATGGCAAGGTAGGTGGAATACTCAGATTTCGTCCGAAACTGGAGAGCGCATATAGCCTCAATGTTCTTCACGGATGATATGGTAGTCATGGATACATCTCCAATGGACCTTTAAGGAGACGTGAACATTTTGGAGAGCTATTTGAAGATCAAAAACCTCAGGGTCAATACAGAAAACTAAAAGGACCTCTGCTTAAGCTGTACCTCTAACAAGTGTTAGTGGTTTTTAGGCTCAGAAACATTGGAGACCATTGGTTCTTACAAGTAACTAGCCCTGGAATTTAATCAGAACCTAAGCAGGAGACTTGTTTCACACAAAGAGTCTATCACGTGAAGATCTTGACTATTGGCTTTATCAAATTCAATAGTGAACACTGGGTGGCTCAGCCACGGCCTTCAGAACCATGTAATAGGCTAAAGTGCTGCAATCTTTGACCTGTGTTGCAGGGGTGTGAGTTCCTGTCTGCAAGGTTATCTTTGAGACAGCTGATGCTCCAGCCCGGAGAAAGGTTTTGACCTCAGGAGCACAGTGCCAATTGAGCCAAAAAAAGACTGTAAATAGCGCTTAGTTCTGCAAGGAGGAGCCCTCAAGATGTTCATTTAAATTAGCAACACATGTTACATGTAAAGCACCTGAGAACGTTTTCCTTACCAAGGTAAAGAATTCACATGTTAACACAGGGAACAATAACATTCAGGAGATTGGTTTCATTCTGGAATTGATGAATCTCCAGAGACAGTTGATAACCTGAAATCAATTTAAGTCTATAGTAATTTCCAGGATTGACAGGTGTTCTAGGTATGAGGATATAGCGCTCTTGTAGAGAGTACCACCCAAAGCAAGGCATATACACATGATGTTCATTCTATGAATACTGCAGTTTCTTCAGATCACTGATTCCAGTGCTGATAGCAACAGGGAACAAAAAATTGTTGTTGGTGTAGAATAATAGAGGCAACAACAGACATAGATATATGTCCAGTCATAAAACACCATATGGGAGTGCTCATTCTGCTGTCACTGAATATATATAATCTGACACTCAGGCCAGGTAAATTGACCTGTTAGGGTCTGGTGTATAATCAAATTAAATTGTTATCCGGTATATATATATATATATATATAGATGATATATAGATATATTTATATAATTGTATGCTTTTGTAAACTGTTGATGAACTATAAATTAGTTTTCAAAAAAGTGCAGGAAATCCTTTTGAACCTTCGGAATTCTCCTGTGCCAGACCTACACCTAAAGCCATGGCTTCTACAACAGACTTTCAGCCTTACAGTTAGCTCACTTGGCCATCCACTATGCCAAAACAGAGATGGGCAACAGATGGCAGATTGTCAGAGTCTGTTTCCACAGGGCTGCTGTGGATTTCTGAAGCAGACACAGTGGAAGATGGTGGGGCGCCGGTGATGCTTGAATTTGATATGACCTACATACATGAGAAAGAAACATACCCGCCTTTCTGTGCTAGGGAGCCCCTGGTATCAATGTAGTTTGGAAGGAGTAATAAGGAGCCCTTCCACCTAAAACTTGGCCACTAATGCTCTCCTTACTATCATTATTCTGCCATGTGTCCCACTCCAGCAACACTGCCAATTACTCCCATTCACCCACATGTTTTTTTGAAAATGTTCTGATCCAGCACTCTTTTTGTCTACGGCTTGTTCATGAAATATGTGTCAAAAGTCAATTTCTGGTATGTCCACCCCATTTTACTCTATACAGGATGAGGTATTTCAAGCAGTCCTGTTTATTCATGTGTATCCTTTCCACTGCCACAGGCTGCCAGTCCCAAAGCTCATGTTGCCAGTTATGACTGCATTCCTCACCCTTTCGATCTGCGACATCAGCCAGGACCTCTACTTAATTTCATCCCTACAGGCACTGTAGGAGCCTCATTTGTCACTTGTTGTCATATCTGTCTTCTAGAACCCATGCCTGCACTTGCGATTCTAGATCCCTGGTGACCACGCCCCTATAGATCTGTAAGTGGCATCTGTTTCTACCTCACTTCTTGGATGACGATAGCAGCTAGTACCCAGTAATAATGCAACACTTGTACTCAACAGAGTTATTTCATTCATTTTCATGGATTACAAGGACAGTGCCCCACAAGCTTCACTGTAAAATGTTGTTGGATCTGAACTTTTTTGCAGGGTCATCCCCAAACATTTTGCCTCCTTCCTTCTATTTTCTGACCAGTTTTTGTTGGCTTCAGGACTCAATGCACTTTACCACTGCTAAACAGTGCTAAAGTGCATATGCTCTATGTCTAAATTGTATTGGTGACGGATTAATCCATGATTGGCATATTTGATTTACTAGTAAATCCCTAGTACAGTGCACAGTGTGTGCCCAGGGCTTGTAAAACAAATGCTACTAGTGGGCCTGCAGCACTGGTTGTGCCACCCATGTGAGTAGCCCTGTAAACATGTCTCAGACCAGCTACTACAGTGCCTGTGTGTGCAGTTTTGCAATGCCAAGTCGACCTGGCAAGTGTGCCCACTTGCTGGGCCCAAACTTTCCCTTTTAATACATGTTAGTCACCCCTGAGGTACGTCCTAGGTAGCCCCATGGGCAGGGTGCAGTTTATTTAAAGGGTAGGACATGTACTGGTGTGTTTTACATGTACTGATAATGAAATACTGCTACATTCGGCTTTCACTATAGCAATGCCTATTCCTCCCGTAGGCTAACATGGGGATTGCCGTTAAATATCTTTTAAGTGCAGTTTCCCATTGGGAGCAGATTGGGATGTGGAGTTTAGGGACTCTGAACTCACAATTTAAAAAAGACATCTTTTGATAGAGTTGGTTTTTATATTGTCTGTTTGAAAATGCCACTTTTAGATAGTGGGCATTTTCTTGCTTAATCCCTTGGGTGCCCAGGATGAGCTGGTCTCGCCCTCAGCCACGCCGTTCCGGTGCCGTGGACGAGACTAGCTTGTCCTGCTATGGGCCCGTGAGGGAGCGCTAGCGTTCCCCGATGGCCTGGCACCCTCCTCCCCTGGGCAGGGATGGAAGAGGAATCGCTTCCTCTTTCACCCCGGCCACCTCGACCACCCATGCCATCTGATTGCGTGCTGACATCATCAGAGGCTTCCCCCTGAGCTTCCAGCGTGGATCGAAGGAGAAATGCAAAAGCATTTCTCCTCCGATCACGTGGAGGGGGCAAGAGAGGCATGAAAGTGGAGAAAAGGCCTTTCCTCTCCTTTCATGCCTCTCTGCATTTCTGCAAAGTCCCACTAGACACCAGGGATCTTTTTTTTAGGGTATTGTCATGAGGGGAGCGACCCCTTGGGCAAGGGTCACTCCCTAGGAGGGCAAATTAATTTAAGGCCTTTTCTACCCCACCGGGGGCAGATAGGTCTATTATAATTAGGCTGATCTAGACCCCTAGACACCAGGGATATATATTATTTTGTTTTCTTTATTTTTCTATATGTGGGGAGCCACCCCTTAGGCAAGGGTCGCTCCCTTGGGGGGCAAATTGTTTTTAGGACATTTCTGCCGCACTTGGGGGCAGATCGGCCTATTTTTATTAGGCCAAACTGCCCCCAAAGGAGGGGGGGTGGCAGAAACCAGTAGACAGCACAGATTTTTTTAAGTTCAGTTTCACATGAGGGGAGTGACCCCTTAGGCAAGGATTGCTCCTCTGGGGGGGGGCAAATTTGTTTTAGGCCATTTCTGCCCCCCTGCGGGGCAGATCGGCCTATTGTAATCAGGCCTATCTGTCCCCGGGGGGGCAGAAACCTCTAGGCACCGGGGATCTTTTTTTTTGTTGTATTTTTTTATATGTGGAGAGCGACCTCTTAGGCAAGGGTCACTTGCCTGGGGGAAAATTATTTTTAGGTCATTTCTGCACCCCTTGGGGGCAGATCAGCATATTTTTATTAAGCTAATCTGCCCCCAGGGGGGGGCAGAAACCAGTAGACACCAGGGATTTTTATTTTTTTGCGTCAGTTTCCCCAAGGGAAGCGACCCCTTAGGCAAGGGTTGTTCCCCTGAGGGGAAAATTTATTTTAGGCCATTTCGGGCTCTTTTTATTGGGCCGATTTGCCCCAAAGGGAGGCAGAATCCACTAGGCACCAGGGATTGTTTTTGCTTCAATTTCATGCAAGGGGAGCAACCCCCTTAGGCAAGGGTCACTCCCCTGGGGGGGGGGATTTATTTTAGGCCATTTCTGCTCCCCTTGTGGGCAGATCGGCCTATTTCTATTAGGCCGATCTGCCCCGGGGGGCAGAAAACACTTAGGCACCAAGGATTGGTGTGTGTGTATGTGTGTGTTTTGTTTGGGGGGGGCGCCCTTTGGGCAAGGGTCACTCCCCATGGGGGCACATTACTGTTGGTCATATCTACCCCCCCTTGGGGGCAGATCGGCCTGTTTTTGGAAGGCCCATCTGCCGCTTGGGGGGCAGAAAGCCCACCAGAGGTCAGGGAAGATTTTTTTTCTCCAAAAAAGGGGGTGGGGATATGGCAATACCCCCACCCCAAATAAATGGAGCCAAAGTTGGCCTGCCCACTGGTGGGCAGATGGGGCAATTACCCCCAAACCACTCCCCTTGGGTGCAGAAAGCCTACTAGATGCCAGGGAATTAAATATATATATATATATATATATATATATATATATATATATAGTGTGGTGGTGGCTACCGAGCAGTATGGGCATGGTTATGCCCCCACCCCAACTGAAGGAGGTAACAGTCTTTCAGCTCTCCCCTGCACACTAAAACATCTTATCCCATGGCAAGCAAGAGGACATTTGATTATTTTGGGTTTTGGTTTTACATTTGGGCCATGAAAGCTTGTCTAACTCTCAAAATTGTCAGCTTGGAATAGTGAGGACTGCACTTTTTGGACTTTGTGACACTGCCATGTAGAACAATCCACAAGACCTAAACACATCTAAAAACTAAACATCTGTGTGAGTTTAGGGTGGTGTACTTCACATGCACCCTGCACCATTTTCTTACCCAAAATGCCCTGCAAACCTCCAACTTTGCTGGAAATCACACATTTTCCCCACATTATTGTGATGGAACCTTCCAGAATCTGCAGGAATCCACAAAATTCCTACCACCCAGCATTTTTGCATCTATACCGATAGAAATTCTGCCCCACTTGTCAGCCTAACACTATTTTTTTTCAAACTGCCCTTTTGGACTCGCTTTGGTTCCCCCTCAATTTTTACAGGTTTTTGGCTCTTCCCTGTCACAGGCACTTGGCCCACCTATGCAAGTGAGGTATCATTTTTACCAGGAGACTGAGGGTAACGTTGGGTGATAGGAAATGTGTCCCAGTGCGGTGATCACACACAGAAATGCTGGAAAAATTTGATTTTTTAGCTAAATTTGAGGTTTGCTCAGGATTCTGGATAAGAAAACAATGGGGGATCCACATAAGTCACACCTCCATGGACTCCCTCGGGTGTCTAATTTTCAGAAATGTTTGGGTTTGGTAGGTTTCCTTTACGGCTGCTGAGCCCATGACCAAAAACGCAGGTGCCCCACTGCAAAAACAGGTAGTTTTGTATTTGATCATTTTGATGTCCATGTAGTGTTTTGGAGCATTTCCTTTTGCGGGCACTAGGCTTACCCACACAAGTGAAGTACTATTTTTATCGGGAAACTTGGGGGAATGCTGGGTGGAAGGAAATGTGTGGCTCCTCGTAGATTCCAGAACTTTCTGTTATCGAAATGTGAGGAAAGTGTGTTTTTTTGGCCAATTTTTGAGGATAGCAAAGTATTCTGGGTAGCAGAACCTGGTGGGAGCCCCACAAGTCACCCAATTCTGAATTCCTCTAGGCGTCTAGTTTGCAAAAATGTATAGGTTCGCTAGGTTTCCCTAGGTGCCGGTTGAGCTAAAGGCCAAAAACCACAGCTAGGCACTTTCCAACAAACACATCAGATTTCAATGTAAAAATGTGATGTGTCCCTGTTGCGTTTCCTGTCGTGGGCATTAAGCCTACTCACGCAAGTGAGGTGCCATTTTTATCGAGAGACTTGGGGGAACACAGAATAGCAGAACAAATGTTATTGCCCCTTGTCTTTCTCTACATTTTTTCCTTCCAAATGTAAGACAGTGTGAAAAAAAGAGGACTATTTGAGAAATGGCTGGTAATTCACATGTTGTCATGCCGAGGGCTTCCGCGGCATCGCCTGCTCGGGCCGCAGTGGGGGCCATAGTCCATTTTCTGGGTCGTGGGGCCGGCCGCGACCCTTTTTTACGGCCATGGCCGGTTTCCTTGGCCGCGGCGAGGCCAGAGGCCCAGGGTTGGGCGTTGAATCTCGCCACGTATATTGTGCAGGCTGCCCGCGCCACCCCCCTCGGTCCTTTCACTTACCTCATGCCCCAATCTGGGGCCTTCTCCTCTTCTTTCTTCTTCTTGGAGGAGCCATGATTTCCCTTTCCCAGCATACCATTCTCCTTCACCTTCCCTGCATGCATCCGTTCCCCTTTCTACAATGGTGTCTTTCCTATCTTGTTCTATAGCCCTTTTCCCAATCCAAGATGCCATTCCTACTTCTTCCTGCATGTCACTTCCTGCTAAGGGGTATATAAGGGGATAGAATCTTCTTCTCTTTGCATTGCAACACTTCTCCTGTGGTGGTCACGCTCCGGCTGGTCTTCTCTTGGGTTCCAGTTTTTGCTCCTGTTTTTCATCTGCTTTTCCGGTGATATTCCAGGCGTTGAAGTTCTGATTTTCTTGTGTCCTCTTTTCTGTTCCAGGGAGTTCGTGTCTAGAGGGTTTTTCCCTTCTGAGTTTTTCCTTGGGGACTCCTTATGGAGGGCACGGACTGTGGTGGTCGCCTCTACCTTGGCCAGAGCAGGACTTTTAAGAACCGAGGCCGCACATCATCTCCATCTGATCTGGGCTGCAAGCCAAAGGTGAATCGTGACACATGCTAGTATGGGGACCTCGGAATTCAGAGATGTGCAAATAACCACTGCTTCTCAACATCTTATCTTGTGCTCATTTTGGAAATGCAAAGGTTTCCTTGATACCTATTTTTCACTCTTTATATTTCACCAAATGAATTGCTGTATACAAGGTATACAAGGAAAACCCATTGCAAGGTGCAGCTCCTTTATTGGCTCTGGAAACCTAGGGTTCTTGATGAACCTACAAGCCCTATATATCCCCACAACCAGAAGAGTCCAGCAGACGTAACAGTATATTGCTTTAAAAAAATCTGACATTGCAGGAAAAAGTTACATAGTAAAACGTGGTGAAAAATGGCTGTTTTTTTACCTCAATTTCAATATTTGTTTATTTCAGCTGTTATGTTCTGTAGGGAAACCTTATAGGATCTACACAACTGACCCCTTGGTAAATTCAGAATTTTGTCTACTTTTCAGAAATGTTTAGCTTTCCAGGATCCTGCATTGGTTTAACACCCATCTCTGTCACTAACTGGAAGGAGGGTAAAAACACAAAAAATAGTAAAAATGGGGTATGTCCCAGTAAAATGCCAAAATTGTGTTGAGAAATGTGGTTTTCTGATTCAAGTCTGCCTGTTCCTGAAACCTGGGTAGATGGTGATTTTAGCATCACAAATCCTTTGTTGATGCCATTTTCAGGGATAAAACACAAGCCTTCTTCTGCAGCACTTTATTCCCATTATTTTGAAAAAAACTAAATGTGCGCTGTATTTTGGCTAATTCCTTGGTCTCCTTCAGGGGAACCCACAAACTCTGGGTTCCTCTAGAATCTCAAGTATGTTGGAAGGAAGGATGCAAATTTGGCCTGGGTAGCTTATGTGGCCAAAACGCTATGAGGGCCTAAGCACGAACTGCCCCAAATAGCCAAAAAAAGACCTGTCACCTGAGGGGGAAAAGGCCTGGCAGCGAAGGGGTTAAAACATTCTGTAACTCTGCCTGTTTGTGGATTCCCTGTCTGTGTCAGACTGACAGTTGGGCTGTTTGTGAATTCCCTCTAGACAGTAACACAAAGGGAGCTGAGGAGTGTCCTGCATGTCCTGATGAGTCTCCTGGGCTAGAGTGGGGAAGGAGGAGCTGACATTTACACCTGACAGGGCTGTGCCTGTCTTCACACAATGTAGTCTCCAACCCCCTGCTGTGTGTCTGGGGCCAAACCTGAGCAAGGCAGGATCTTGTGAACAACAGAGACCTTCCTTTGAAGTTTGCCTACTTCAAAGGCAGAAATGAGTATAAGTAGTGGACCCAAAACCCCAGATTTTCAGATTACTTCTGGATCAAGAGGAACCTCTGCCAGTTGATTTTGCTTTCTGAAATCCTGCTTGTGAAGTTTCTCCAAGGGCTTGGACTGAGCTTGCCTTCTGGCTTCTCCTGCTGAGGGCACTGACTTGCCAAGTGGTGTCAATCCAGTTCCTGCACACTTGGAAGTGTGTTTTGGTGAGAAAATCAGAAGATCAATGTGCCCCGATTTAGGACGACTCCAGAACCAGCGCCACTGCACATCCCCTTTTCGCTGCCTGCAACTCAAAGCTGTGGTCCCCGCTGGAGTGCGACGACCCCGACCGACACCGCAGGCTTGACGCTGCTTCGCTGAGGTTCCAAGACTCTGTGAGTCCAGAAGTGCTGTGTCACCGACATCCGTGACACCTGACTCCATGAGGTCACCCAATGTGTCTTGACCCCCTGGATTCATCGACCCTGCCGGATCATCAGGAGCTGATGCCTTGCACCGATGCTGCATCACCTCCCCTTACATGCAGTAAGGTAGCAAACGCCCCATCAGATCCAGCGATGCCTCACCTCCCCGATTCCATGCATCGGCTTGTTTCCTCGTTTTCCCCTTTGTATGTGTGCTATAGAATGCAGCACACATGGAAAGTGGAAAAAAACGAGGAGAAATTTAAATATTTCTCCTCCTTATGCCTGCTCTGGGGAGGCGTAAGGTTTTGGCGCTGCCTCACGTTTTCTTGATTAGGTAAATCTGAGGCAGTGTCAAAATCCATGGGTGTTGCGTGGGAAAGCCCATTGCAATGTCCATGAAATGCATCCCTGTTTCAAATTAAGGCAATGCAGCAACCTGCACTGCTTTATCTTGCTCCACATCCATAAGTCCATGCAAAGCCATGCAACGTGGCTTTGCGTGGCCTCACAGATATGGTTGAGAGGCTTGCTCCGCCGAAGCATTAAAAAAAGTGCCCCTTAGTTTCCCTAACAGTGCATGGTAATTAAGACCTTGCTAGGTAGGGTGGTGTTTGGATATGTTCTTATTTTCCTGCTATATCCATAGGATGGTTAAGGCCCGTGTGTAAGACCACAGGGAGAACGAGTCTCAATAAACTCCATGTGTGTACTTCTCTTCACTGGAGAACATCGTAAGGGCACTCTGGCGTGCCCAAGGGGCAAGTGTTTGTGGTGCATGACCTACATGTGAGGCAAGATAGCAGTGTCTGCATAACTGGGGACATATGTTTGCATGCACAGTTGTGAGAAGACCTGTGCCAAACACCCCTACCGAAAAGCTGAGCTATTGGAAAAGTAGATAATTTCAGATCTATACATCACTGTGTTTGCAATTTACGCTCACTTCAGTGACCCTGTTTCTTCTTATTACACCTGAGGAAGGGAATAGTGTTTACCAATCAGTTCAGAAGACCGTAAAACGGATTTCTTGAATGCCAACAGGCTGTCTCTGCGGTAGCTGACACATTGGTGTTTTGGAGGTCATGAGTTTGAGTGCTGCAAGGCAGGATCGAATATTTATTCTTCCAAGGAGGGTGAGTTGAGTATCATTTGTTATTTAGAGCTCTTAGATTGTGCACACATTCAGTATTTATCGCTATATAAGAAGTTGTTGGTATTATGAATTCTTTTAGTTTCTCACCTGTTTTTCGTGCAACAAATATCTGCAACCAAGCACAAGATACTAATATGGAACATTTATTACTCTTTCCCTGATCATACCACCACTCGTCCATTTGCATCACACTGCATCATGATTTTTCAAGTTTCTAACATTGGCAAACTGCAGAAGATGACTGAGACATCTACAAAACAATCTTAGTGAGAGAACACAACCAAGCATGTCCCGGAGGGAGATACTGTTTAGACATTTGTCAGAAATGGGGTCTCCGGTTGGCAGTCAGTTTACACCCTGTCCAAGTAGAAACCCTCACTCTCATTAGGTAAGGGAGATACGCAGCTCAGCTAACCCCATCTCACCCCCTGGTAGCTTGGCACAAACAGTCAGGCTCATCTCAGAGGCATTGTGTAAAGTATTTGTACATACACACACAGGAACACAGTGAAAAACACCACAAAAGGACTCCAAACCAGTTTAGAAAAATAGCCATTATTTATCTAAATCAAACAAGACCAAAAGAACAAAAATGCAACATACACAAGCAAAGATACACATTTTCAAAGGTTAAACTTCAGTATAACGTTTAGAAACATAACACCTCCAACTGGGGCTATCACGACTTCATTGACGGAGTTGTTCCCAACAATCCGACGCCACTTGCAAGGAGGGCGGCACCGTTCAAGGAGTTGCAGGGACACCCAGGAACAAAAATAATCCTGCTTGCAAATTAGGCACCCTTGCACCATGGTGCAAAGGTGCCTGTGTTTATGCCAGGTAGCCAATTGTGCACCAGGGCGACTCATGGTGTATGGCTAAAAAGGGCTGGTGACACTAGGATTGCCACAAAACACAGTATGCTGCCACAATCATGCTATACGCATGAACCTGTGAAGGGAGAATAGTCCTCTCTCACTACTGAGGGCTCGCTTGGTTTGCCATTCTACCTCCAGGGCAAGTCACAGGCCAATTGAAGGCCTATGATTTCATGCACACACTAAGGGCCTGATTTATACTTTTTTAGCACTGCATTTGCGTCATTTTTTGACACAAAAGCAGTGCAAAATTACAAAATTCAATTAGATTTTGTAAGTTTGCAACGCTTTTGCGTCACAAAATTGCTCAAATGAGGCGCTAAAAAAGTATAAATCAGGCCCTAAATTAGTGCGAGGTAAGAGTCAAAAATATGAGAAAATTAGATACCAGATACACTCTGTTGTACATGCACCACAGAGGGCCCACTGTACACCATGAAGGGATACTAGAATTGGATACTACCCTGCCAATACTGACACTGGGGTATGTGCTTGCCTTTGATCATTGTTATATTACTTATTTGAACACAAGGTTTTGTGGTCAGTTGTGCTTCTGCAGTGGCATGAGAATTATTTGTAGGTTTAGCAGTTAGCAGGTCTACTGGTGATGTGATTATGTGGAGGTTATTGTCAATTTTGGAAGTATTGCAGCAGTATCCTTATCGTAGTTGTAGCTACTGGAAAAACATGCAGTTGAAATTACATATTGGGTGCTGGTGGCAGTGTGCCATGGTCCTCTTTTCTCTTTATTTTAATGCATCTAATGGGGGACTGGTGCCTGTTGTATCGTGTTTCCTTGTGGACATTCAGGACTGGGTGGGATGTACCTCAGCTGCATTTTATGTGTGTTTTTTACATATGGTTTACATTTTCATTTCTTTTGTGACCACAATGACTGTGTTGTACTCACTGCATGTTCTCAGCGCTGTGGCACGTGCTGCATCCTGCAGCTGGTGCACAGTTTGGTGGCCCTATATCACTTGTGCATAGTCATGTGAGGTCTCTGTGAATCGTTCAGATGTGTTTATTTGGTACAAACACTGTAGCATGCAGTTCTTTACAAACACTAACATGCTGTACTTAGAGCAAGTGCAGATGCAGCGAACCTACACTTTTTTGGGGGGACCTGCACTTATTTTTTCTTCGCATACTTTCACACCTAGGGCAAGAGAGAGAAAAACATACAATGTGGAAAGAAGGAGAAAGAGAAATATGGAGAATCTGTGACAAAGTGAGAAAGCACGGATGAAACAGAAATTGAAAGAGAGCAATAAAGATGTAGGGAGTAGCTGGAAAGGGATTAACGAGGCATGAGGTGAAATCAAGATTATAAAGCCTCGTATATGGTACCTCAACCTTCCATTGCATGGGCTGTGGACTTTTGAGTAAAACTTTGTGCCCCGCACGTTTTCTTTTGCAAAGCAACCACTGAATACATGGACTCTTCAGTTTTAGGTCTCCCCTGAGAAGACTCATTTACTGTTGCTTGTGAGACATTTTGTCTACCCATTGCTTATCATTGGTTGGCTTCATCATCACTCTCATTTCCTTAATTCTCTTTGATCAGCTCATGCTGACTTTACTTCCTCTTCATGACTTTGTCCCTCCCCTGGAGCTTAGACCAAGAACTACCTCCTTGTGCCAGAGTGTGCCCTTCCACTGCTCGTGCTTTTTAGGGTCCTTTTTTCACCTTTACTTGCAGCAGTGCATGTGTTTTCTCACCCCATCATTGTTGCTTGCTTGTACCTCCAGAACTGTTTCTCTGTTTAAGCAGGCACTAAGAGACCTAAATAAGCCCATGTGCATCCTGCTTGTGCCCCTGACTCTTACGATGCCAGTGTATTGGGCCACTGAGGTTTCTGTGGTGAATACTGCTGCATAATTTCCCTGTTCCCTGCAGGGCCATCAGCTCCCCTTGCTACTATTTCTGGTCTGGGACTTTTGTTTCTGAATCCAACTGCCACATTCAAGTGTTTCAAGCCCCACAGGGTGCAGGAATATGCAGTCCACTGTATGTGTTCTGTTTTCACCACTCAGCCTAGAACATGGCAGCTCTCCTGTGTGTTGGCAGTGAGAGACATATACAGTAGCAGCTCTGTGTGTTTTCCTTGTCATCATGGAAGATGTACTAGCACTTCACCACCTCAAGCATCTAATTATCATTCAGTGCTAGGACATTTTTGTCTCGAAATTCCAAGCATATCACTTATTAGGTTACAGTGATTGTAAGGAGAAGGTGATTGGTTCTTTTTAGTAATGCAATTGGAAATAAAACCTTATTTCTAGTTCGATGGGCTATACTGCATTTCTGAGTTGTACACCTTTGTCTTTAATCGTTTCAGTGAAATGCTTTCTGACCCACCTTCCTCACACCGTTGTTGTCTGCCCCAGCTCCCCATCTCCTCTAACTAGAAAAAAAGTGTTAAGACGTGGCCAGTACTGGCCAGGTCATAGCACTTTTTTCTATTGCTTGCTATGTCATTCTTGCTTGCCCCGTTGTCGTTGCGTGCCCCATTGCATAGGAGAGATGTATTGCCTTTTGCGAATGCTTATTGAATTTACATTTGGGAATGGCATTTAGATGAAGCTGTGTGTCTTTCTCGGGTCTGGCCTGTTTTTAAGCAATTACAGTTGTAATAGCAATGGGAATTAATGCTATTTGCCCCCACGCCCTAATATACAAGCAACATTTGTGGTTATTATAATTAGTAATAGCATAACCTGACAAAAGTAAAACATGTCTAGTGAAGAGTGGATAGATTGACATGGGAGACAGAAGAAAAGAAGAATGATGCCTGCACCTAAAGGACATTAATGTTGTTGCAGATAAATGCTGGTGCTTAGTATGCTTCTTGGACCATTTGTTTTATTTGTGTTTTTAAAGTGGTAACCTGGCATCACAAATGTGTTTTTCGTGGCCATAACATGTCAAAATAAAATGTAGAACAAGTATTACATTTATTACTTCGATTTTATTCTGAGATATCTGATAGAGATCAATACCACGTGACAGCAGTTTCAACCTGCTGATGGAGGAGCGGGTGAGGAAAGGTGCAGGGCAGACTTTTCCCATGCATACACAGATGACTACGGAGCAGCACAATGTCACATCATTGCCTAATGAGGCCAACGAACGTCAAGCACAAGTATGTTTTCTGTTGTTTCCTAATTCTCAGGAAATCCTTAATCTGTAGGTAGAGAGTCGGTGAGGTCTGTTAGATAAAAGACTTGGAAGTGGAGCAGTATTACCCCAACTGCTTTTGTTTGGTAGGTTGGATTCAAATAGGTTCAATGATACTAACCTAGGGCTAGAGTCGTCTCACATTTTTTAAAGACTTTACTAAGGTATACTTGGGCTTTCTCATGCTCAGCTCATGTCCAATGCACAAGCCTTCATTTTTAAACTGGGTTTGCTGTTTTATTAGGAATTAGAGAAAGGCTGTCGGTGCTTTAGTGATGCAGTGCAAACCCCGGTTATAATGGTCCAGAAATGTATTACCACCAAGGATATGGGCACAGCAGGAAACAGTAAGGGTAGGATTCACACCACAAGTTCAGGTTGTGAAATACACTATTAATCAGTCTGTTGACTTGGCACATGAAAGTTAATTTTGAATCAAACTGTGTCAGTAGTTTCTGCAAGTTCTGAGAAAGCTGGTTGTTGCACTGTGGGGTCCAAAGGGTGTTATCCCATTTAGAGGGATGCTGGGGCAGGCGAACAACGCCAGAATGAGAATCTCCATCTTGGAAGCTTTGAGGCAGTGTATCTTTTGATGCATTCATTTTTGGTTATCGTCCATTAGGACTAATTAGCTGTTGGTCAGAAGTCTTCTAAGAACTTCAGATACACCTGATTATCACTAGTATACATGTGGAACTGGACTCTGAATGATAGACTAATCTGGCTCAAATGAGCCACGTGTACAAACAAGCAACCCCACACACGACATGGCCACCAACAGACATTACACAACACTTTACAACAGAACACATTAAGACAGAACTCTGTACCCAATACTTAGAGATTATGCAATTAACTAGCTATTAAGGCATCCAACAGCACTTGCTACCATCAGTTACGACTGCACATATATATTTGACAGGTGTTAAAAAAACCATACCAACCAGAGTCTATGTGCTCAATTTGGTTGAGCCCTCCGATGTCACCAACCAAAAACCTACAAATCACCAATACTAACAGACTCACTGTATTGGGCAGCATGCACTTCCAGGCATCCATGAAGCTCCTGCATGCCTTGCAGGTCTGAACAGATGTGGCTCTACATTTTGGTTGATCTAAGCTCCAGAATATGTATTTTGTGGCAGCTGGACAGGAGAGTGGCGTAATGAAATTTGAGGGAGACACCCTGCAAAATCCCTTGAGGAGGCCCCTTCCCCCTGGACCCACTTAGGGGCCTGTGCACAGTGTAGTGTGCTGAGGGGGTTCACTGGGGCTCGGGCCCCCCTGCACTATGTGGCCTGCGGGGGTCTGTGTTACACCACTGGGACAGGAAGTCACTTCCATTCAGAGGGTGAGTTTGTTCAAACTTTGAGTTCCAGCTGATTAATACATAAGTTACCTTTTAGAACGTTCCCCTTTTCTGGAAAATCAAGCTTCTACGTTAGACAGGATGTTGTGTTTATTAGAGGCCCAAGCCACAGAAAAACAGTTCCTCACCTTAACTTTTTATCTGCCACAGCAGGATAGCGTTTGGACCTTCCAAAAACGTTGGTGGTTAAAAAGATTTCTTTCAGACATAATAGATGGAGTGGACATATACTGCAGGAATGGGTGATTTTGTTGGCTAAGGTACTGTATCAGCACGTAGAAATCCTTCATGCTGCGAGTCCGGTTGGCACATTGCATAATACTTAATTTTCTACCCACATATTAGGTGGACTACTAGATTAAAAAAAAAAAAACGAGGAGGCAACTCCTTTTTCAGTCAAAGCTGCTTCCCTCTGGAACTCCCTTCCTTTGGAACTTCGACAAGAACACCTGGAACTACCTTTTCCTAAAAAACTGAAGACTTTTTTATTTTCATCTTAGATTGTTTAGTTTTGCCTAAAGCAGTTACTTGCCTTTAGTCCTGGGAGGCCTTCTGGTAGCCATGTGCTTTATACATTTTCTAAACTAAACTATGCTCTGAAATCTAGAAATCATTTATAAAAGCAGTGAAGATAGGGCTCTAAGGGCCAGATTTACAAGCCCCTAGCGCCTCATAACACCACACAGGTGACATTTGTTTTATGCTAATGTGGCTTTAAGGAGGCCATTCCCCTTCACCATGCTTACAAAGTGGTGCAATGCTAGAATTGCACCACTTTGTAACCCCTTGCACCACATTACATCTGTGTCAGGTATAATGCATGCAAGGAGCGGCATTCCCATGCAGGGAGGCGCAAAAAATGGCACAGTGAAATCTATAAGATTGCACTGCAACTTTTTTCCCATCATTTTAAACCCCTGCTCAATGCCTGCTTGGGTCAGGCGTTAAAGTGCTTTGCTGCACTAACGCCATAATTTGTGGCGCTAATCCAGCAAAGCACCACAATAGCATCATAAATTATGATGCTATTGTGGAAACAAGAGCCATGGTGCGCCGTATTGTAAATATGACGCAGATGTGGTGTCATTAGGAGGGGCGCAAGAAAAGTGGCACATCATTGCTGATGTGCCACTTTCTTGTAAATCTGGATCTAAGTCCGGGGACAATTGCAGGGGGAAGTTTGGCGGTTACCCTTTTACTGGCAGCAGTCCATGGTTTCCTGCTGGTAAAACACAAGACGATTAGAGATGGAGGGGCAGATTTAAGGAAAGTGGCACTGCACCCAGTGCAGCACCACTTTTCTTCTGCCCCTAAGCGCCCCTACTGCCACCATGTGTGTGCCGTATTTAAAATACAGCACACCATGGTGCACACCATGGTGCAGGGTAGGGGGCAATAGAGTCTTAATTTTTAAAGTTAGTGATGTACTGTTCAGGGTTAGCACCAAAATGTTCGCGCTAACCCTGTATAGTACACTTGGGGCCAGTTGTAACCAATGGTGGGCCCCCTCTTAATGCCTGCTCTGAGCAGGCATTAAAAATGCTGAAAACAATGGTGCAAAGAAATCTTTTAGATTTCTTTGCGCCATTTTTTTCGCCCCCCCTAATAAGGGAACGCCCTAATGCGTGCATTGTGCCACTTTGTAAATCTGGCATGGTGATTTTGGCCTTGTTGGGCAACATTAGTGTAAAAACAAGCATTTGCAATGCAAAGGTCTCGCATTTCTCTGAGTTAGAGACATTAGCAATTGTAAACTCACAACCAGACTTTTCTTGCCTCATTAAATGGAGAAAAAAATTAGCATGATCACGCTGCTAAAAAATGGATATGGAAATAGAAATGGTCTCAGGGTCGATGTCATGCAGAGCGCTCGACTTCTGCAAAGTGAGATCACGCTGCAAAAAGAGAGAAAAAAAGTAGTCCACAAACCGGACGGAAAACAGCAAGCCTCGTATGTTTTCAATACTTGGTCGAGGAGGGCTAACCACTGGAAAAGGCATGACGTATGCATGCCTTCCACTAATGAAAGCAACCAGATTTTAAAAGGCAAGCCCACAAACCAATGAAAGACACTGACGTGACATGGGTGAGGCTCCGAGCCCTTTTCTAACTACTACAGCGTCTCGCAAGCGATATGCATGTGCTAGCGCATGCCATCACAGGCTCGACCCTAAAAATGACACTATTGTGGACAGAGGAGGCGCTTGGCCCTTTTAAATCTGGGACGGATTCATGATGGGTCCCTTTCTCACAGCAGCAGTTCTGGCCTCTTTGCTGGGAACACACAGGATAATTCCAGAGAGAGTGGCTTTGAGAGTTCACTTTCTCCCAGGAGAAGTCCTGGCCATTGTGCTCTGAAAACACCAAACTATTTGAAGGTAGATCTTTAGGGTATCTGCTGGGAGTGCGTTGGTGTTCAGATGGGGCCTGAGATTAATAGAATGGACACACCAGGCAGCAAAATTTCTGTTGGAAAAGTCAGTAGTTAACAGCAGAGTGGGACAAATGTTGCAAAGGGCTGTGGCTTTTTTTAATTTCTAAAATCCATGAGACGGGCACCTTGAAATAGGTCGGGATGATGGTCGTATCTTAGAAGAAAAGACAAGGAGAAACCTAACTATTTCAGACGTCACATTCAGCAGGAATGTTGAGGTTTATTGCTCATACTACGCTGTATATCACCACCAAGTACAGTCCCACAATAGGAAAAGACAATGCAAGCAAATTTATATTTTTCAGGTAAGAAATAAAAGAGATAACAATAAATTTGCCCATGTTACAAATGTATTAGGAAGCAAGACTTTGAGAGCACACATATGTGGGCTCTTTCTTTCATGAACCTGGTGTGAAGAATAATGTGAACTTGGAATGTGTGCACTAGGCGACCGTATCACACTGAAACAAACCTCCACACACCCCACATTTTGATAACATTTTGACCCTGATATTTCAATAGAAGGCCCACGTGAAGGCAATTGAACACTTTTCTATGGATTTCTACTGGACCCCACATGACTCGTGAGCGATGAACCGCCACAAGGAGATTAAAGGCTTGATTTGGCTGGAGCCAGCTACTCAGATGTCTAAAAGGTCTGCAACTACTTGAGGACGTGGCCAAATGTTTGCGAGGTGTCAGGGTGTAAACAGGTCCCATACAGTCATCAGCTGGGCTCCACTTCACAAATAACTACAATGAGAAACTTGCAGGCCTGTTTTTTTCTTTTAAACATTTGCGGATTTTTTTTCGGATCTGCCTTGAACTTGTGGTAATGGAAACCAGACCCAACAGGGTCTGCGTTCCCTTAGGCTGAATCGAGCCATCCCATCGCGAGCTGGGAGGGGAGTTTTGAAGAACAGGGTAACATCTCGCTGGTTGGCTCATTCCAAGTTTCCGTTACACACACAAACCCTCAACAATCAACAATAATAGCCCAATACTTGGAAAGTGCATAATAGTCTAATGGGCTGTAGGAAAATGCCATCTAAATGATTTAAGTCACTGGAATGTGGCTGAAGCTCTGCAAAACCAAAGGGCGCCATTGACTGTGTTCCAATTAGAGCGAGCGGTTTTCATCTTTCATGTTGCAGACCTGGGAGGGGCGCGTCTCGGCCATTTTGCCCCTGTGTGATTCCTTTTTGGCTGGCAGTCAGTTTGGGAACGTGCTGCTGGGCTCCGCAGGATCAGCGCTTGATGTGCCGGCACCTTCTCAAAGAGACTTAACTTCTCCTTCCCTCCACACAGGCGTGGAAGCCCTGACCGCCCTAAACATACCTAACGCTCTCTCGGGTCACACAGAGCGGGCAAATAGACCCCGTAAAGATTCACAGAGTAGTCTTTGTTAAAACTGAACTGCGTGCCCTGCATTTTTCCCTACTGGAGAGCAAGGGACTTCAACTTCTTTTGGTTGGGTAATTTGTAGTCCCGGAAGGTTGACCTCAAAATCACTGGCATAGTGGTGTGTCATTCTAGCCTTTTTTTTTTTAACTGATTCCACGTTTTTGACAGATGCCTTTTTCTAATTTGTGAGGAAAATCAACATCCTGTTGAGAGAAGAAGGAAAACAAGGACGTGGGTATCAGCGGGTCAGTGCTGTTGCCAGGACACGTCTATATTTAGCTCATGGCCTGTGTCTAAGGAGGCTCTGACCCTGTGTACCGTGGCCATGTTTGTTCATTAGGACCTGTTCACCTTTGAACTCGGTTCGGAAGGAAATATAGAGTTTTGTAATGTGTGTTATAAGTTAATTTGTTTGCCGTGCCTCAAAAGGCCTTGTGCCCACTGCCTGGAGCTGCAAGCAGGTCTGAAGTCTTGCATGAAATCACAAGCCAGCATTTAAAAGCAAAAAATACAAAAATAAGTGAAAACACACAACAGTGCGTGTTCTCCTTTTTTCTCACACTAAGGGTGAGTTGCTCCCTTCTGTGTCGATGGAAGAATGCAAGACAATGGAATTTCCCCTTTTAAAATAACCTCAATCCAGATTTCTTAAACTATTATTTTTATCGACTTGAAGCATAATACATCAATGATATTCTGCAAGTGTTTTCTTAAGCTAAGTATGCAGCCATGTTCAGGTATTTTATAGAGCAGAGGAAGCTAAATTAACTTGTTTTTAGCAGAGACAAGCAATCAGCATTCTGAAATAGCGCATTTATGAAACTTTATACAGCAAAATAATATAAGGTACAAAAAAGCAGGGATTAATGTGCAGTATTAAAATCCTGAAGACTTTGATGAGGATTTTGTGAAAGAGTTGCTTTGAAAGCTTCTTGAGAGATGGTATAAGTGTCGAGATAACCAATTTTGTTGGGTGTTCCTTCCAAATGCTAACGGCAGCCACAAGAATCACTCGATATAATGTCTGTGAGTTTGTGTTTTGGTTCTTTTTTTAAAACATTTTTTAGAACAGAGGAGAGGATGTACAGAGAGTATGCTACACGCTTGCAAAATTGACCATTTATTGATTGGATTTGTAGGTTTCTCCTTATATAGAACTTAGATTCAAGTATAATTGAGCCTAAACATTATGATCATATCCTCAAATGATAACCAATGAAATTTCTGTAATATTGGATTCATCGTGTGAGAGTAACCAGTTTCAACACAGGCAAGAAGGACTGTGGAATGAATGAAGGTCAAGATGTGATTGACAGTAAAAAAGCAAAATGACCATTAAATTACAAAACACACTTGAGGTCATTAAGTCTGTGAGTTGCAAACAATGAGCGTTGTGCCTACAAAAAAGTGTTCTACGATCTACAAAATCTCTTTCGGGACACACATACAGTGACACTCTTTGTTGGTGTAAAAGGTCATTTATTTAGGATAGGATTTAAACATAACATCAACTACAATTCAACTGTATACCCTCCTTTAACAAGACCTTAACTTTTAACGATTCCCTTGCCTTCATTCTCTCCTCAAATAGCTCCCTTCAATTCTCCTACCATAGATGCTGCCCTATTCCTCTCATGCCTTCCTTGCTTGTAAACTACCCCCCCCACTCTGATCTTTCACTTCCTTGTTTTTCCCCCTGGAAGGGTGGACAAGCCTGCATCTGGCTCTCCACCCTCCCCCATCTCCTGCCAACCAGCGAAACCCACACGGCGTTTTGCTGCCCCATCCCAGGAAAAACAACCCGTTCCTGGTTATTGATTTCCTCCCCTCCCCTTCTTTTTTTTTTTTTCTTTTTAATCCCCGATCCACAGATTCACTCCCCATAAGTTCTCTAACATCAACCTTAACTCTGTTAGATAATACGTGTTTCCTAACTGTGACAAATGAACCGCGTCTGCTCGGAACAAAGCCTCCTCCTGCTCTTTTATGTCCTCATGCTTCAAAACATTGATCCCCTGAGCCCAGAAGAATACCCTCATTGCTCTGTTCAGCTTTTTCCGAGCCCGCTCAATGGCTCCGTGATTAAGTGACCCTCTCCACTCCCTTCTTGGTACAAATTCTGTCCATACCAAACATGTCCCGCATAATTTCTGCTTCAAAAGTTCCAAATCCCTCTGTATGAGATGAGCTGTATCAAGGTGAGCCCTGATAGCTTCACCAAATCATTCTCCCCAAGATGAATCAGTAAGAGGTCAGGACATCCTCACAAGTTACCCGTGATAAATGGGAGCAGGCTCCCCCACCTCATACCACTCTTGCCCCACCAACGAACTTCATGGTGTCTGCTGGGCAGTCCCAATGATCTGCCATAGATTTGCTTCTCCGCAAATTTCGCTGCCCAGCGCACAAATGAATGGCCGACCCGCCATGTCATCATCTTGTCTTTCTGCGGTCCGGCCACACATCCTACAAGGAAAAAACACTGTAAAGCCTGTCATGATAAGCTAAACCCCCCCCTACTCTGTCCTCATCACGGCCTGACATAACGCTCACAGCACCTAGATTTCCATCTACGTATAGCCTTGATCTTAGCCCAGTCCCAGCCTAGATGGGCTGCCGCTGTAGCTGAGCCAATCCTGAATGAATGCGTGCCAAAATCCCCTGCACGCCGCCCCGTCCGTCCAAGTGCCATTCTCATGACCTGCAACAACTGATAGCTAGTAAGCTTTTTCCCTGATGCGTGTACAAAGACCCCTGCATCGCCTGCCCTATTCAATCTTGCCTTGAACACGATCCACTCTGTCACTGGGCATGCTATCTCAACTCCCCCTTTTTCCAGCCATACCCATTTACCTTTATCAAGCTGATCTGTCTTCGAACGCCTAAGCCATATCCCTAGCCTTCCCCTGTGCATGCACACCTCTTTCACTCTTACCCCAATTTCTTTCCCTACCCCCAACAATTCGGACACTCGAAACGCGCCGAAGAACATCCAAACCATGCACAAACGAAATAAACCCACCTCAAACTGATCCGCACAAGAAACTGGTAACACATGCAGCAGCTCCAGCATTATTTCAAAAGTAATGGGTTCCCTTGCTGGTTTTGACCCGTTGGCCCTGACCCAGCCCCAACCTTTCAGCATCTTTCCTAATAAATCATTATACGCGGGATCAAAGCCAAAGAAAAGCTTCCCATAAAATGAAACGCCTGCCAACTTTCCCCCAATTGTGGCTGGGGATAAACCCTCCCCAATCAGAAAAAGCACAAAGCGTATGGCCCGTGCTTCAAGAGTCTGCGGGCCTTGTGCCCAAAAATTGCCCCCAAACGGCTCAAAAGATTGAAACTCCAACCATGCAAGCCTGTAACTTCGCCGCGTAGATACCGCTAAAGACATCTCCACCAGCCCCGTGATCATCACGCCCCCCACTCCCAAATGTCTGCCGGGACCGAGGTCTTGTTCCGTTCCGCTCCAGATGCCAACTCACGAAAACGCCGCCACTGTAAACGAGATAGGGAGTCTGCAATCTCGGTTTGAACCCCAGGTATATGTGCAGCTTTAAAGATAACATTTAGAGATAAACATTGAAGCATATACTGACACAATAAGCGCAAAACTCTGAGGTCCCTAGCCCTCTGCCTGTTAACCAGCTCCGCTACCGTCATGTTGTCTACCTGGAAAATCACCGTCCTGTTAGCTAACTCTCGTCCCCACACTGCCAATGCCACTAGTAGTGGAAAAAATTCCAGAAAAGCGATACTTCTCCTTTGACGCAACCATTGTGGAGGCCATATTTCGGCGCACCATCTCCCGTCCCAGTATATGCCAAAACCCGATGCTCCCGCCGCATCCGAATAAATTTGCACCTGCCACACCATGTCCGAGTCACCAAAAGACATTGGTGACCCATTAAATTTCTACAAAAAGATCTCCCATACTCTGATGTCTTCCCTTAAAGCCAAGGAAACTCTTATCCTATGGTGTGGAAGCACTGCTCCTGCCATGGACAGCCCCAAACGTCTACAGAAAGCCCGACCTCCTCTCACTACCCTATATGCAAAATTAAGGTACCCTAGCAGTTTCTGGGCCGTCCGCAGATCCATTTTACGAAGGATGCGCACTACTGCCAAAAATTCCAGTATTTCTGTCACTTTTGCTGCTGGCAATCTGGCCACTAGAGCTTCTGCATCTAGTTCAATGCCCAAAAAGGTCAAAATTGATTGTGGTCCTTCTGTTTTCTCCGGGGCCAGAGGCACTCCTGTCTGCAGCGCTAGCCTCTGGAAACCTTCTAAAGCCCGCCCACAAGCCCCGGATGTGGCTGTTCCTACAAATAAGAATTCATCCAGATAGTGAGTCACTGTTTTATGGCCACTCATTCTCACGAAAACCCACTGCAAGAAGGTGCTGAAAGTTTCGAATAAAGCGCATGATATTGCACAACCCATGGGCAGACCCCCATCCACATAGATAGCGCCGTCCAGCTGCATGCCTAAAAGGTCAAAGTCTGCTGGGTGAATGGGTAGTAGTCTAAAAGCTGATTGAATGTCACATTTTGCCATTTCGGCACTCCGCCCGCACTTTAAAACTAACTTCACTGCGTCATCGACTGACGCATAAATTACCTTGGGGTCCTCCTGAGCAATGAATTCATTGACCGACGCACCTTCAGGCCATGACAGGTGATGAATCAAACGAAACTCACCCTGCACTTTTTTGGGCACCACCCCCAATGGAAATATCATCAATGTATCACTCGGCCAGTCAAAAAACGGCCCAGCTATTCTACCCAGAGCCACTTCTTTTGTCAATTTGTCACGCACTACCTGAGGCCGCTCCTTAGCTGACCGCAAATTGTCCACCCACCTCCTCTCTCGGGGACCTTGGTACCTTACTCTGAAAACCTTCTCGAAAACCCCACTCCAATTGGCGTGCTTTTTCCCCATTGGGGTAGATGCGCAACCAAGGCAACAAAATTTCCAGTCTAACTGGTGCAGGACCCCTTTGGTGCAGGAGCACCGTTTGATCCCCTTCCCCTCGACGCTCGCCACTGCTCTGCGGGGCTGGAAAGGGAGAAACATTGAATGACTGGGTAACAACCCCCCGCACTTGGAGCAATCATGTTTAAACCTGCACTGCGCTCGGAAACAAAACCCCTTGTTAAAGTTCCAACAAGCCCCAGTGGTGGCCCCTGGAGTTTTTGTAGCAGCGCCCGCCCCTCCCGGAGCGGGGCATGCCTGAAAGGGCTTATATACCACTGGCAGTCCTCTCGCAGTATACGTGGACGCCGCTGACTGCGCAGATGCCATCCATTGCATCCATAACTCTGGGTCTACGTCTCCCCAAGGTTTTTCGGGATTCACTCTCACCCGAGCTCTAAACTCCTCATTATAACTGAGCCATGCAAACTCCCCGAAATGCATCTGTGCCTTTAATGTCCATGTACTTGAAAAGCGCAATAGCCCTATCCGGGTATTTTTCGCAATATATACTGGCAAATATAAAAAATGCAGACGTCAAATTATCCATCGTAATAGGAACCCTGAGCCTACGCGCTAATTCTCATTCTTCCTCCTTGGAACCTTCCTTGGCCTGTATGTCCCTGTGTAATAGCTTAAAAACATCCACGTATTCATGTTTCCATATCCTAGCTTTTGTTTTCTCTGCTATATGGGACCCGAGGGGCATAGCCAAACCCATGTATGGAAGACGTTTCTTATCGCTCCTTGTCCTCTGCGTTCGTGTCTTCGCCCGCTGTCTGACTACCAGTCGTTGTATCTAGCGTGGAGGAGCCCTCCTTGTCCTTGCTAGTGTCCCCCCCTTGTACCGAAACCGGACATGGTGTCTCCAATACTGACCCGTCCCCCACGCCAATCGATTTACTTGTGCTTATCTCCCTTGATGCCCCCCCCTTCGCCCCAAACTGACCACCATCTCCCCTTACCTCCGACATTCTCTCCCAAATTCCTTGGCACTCTCCTCAGAGTTCTACCACGCAGCATAGTTAGCCGCCCTCCTGTTGGCCCTTCCGGCACAAAGGTGTCCTGAAAAACAAAAGCAGAGGAAGAGGTTGCACCGCTCTTGCGCCCTCACCCCCCCCTTTTGACCGCTCTCACCTCCTCATCCCGTATCTCACCATCATCCCATTCGCCCCCGTTGTCCTCCAGTTCCAAAAACTCCTCTCCTCCCCACTCGCCCTTGTTTTCCTCATATCCCCTTGCCATAGTTGGTATAGCCTCTGTTGCTTCCGGACCCGTATGGCGCACACCATCGTCGTAGTACCCGCGCTCTGCCGGGGTAGAGAAGGCCGCCGCTGACCCCTCCATTGCTTCGTACCAACGCGCTTGGGCCGTGTTGCGCCCAGTTGGCATCGCCTTTTTCTTGCCAACCTCAGCTGCTGGCATTGATTTACTTCTTCCCCCGTGACCGTATGCGTCGCCGGGGTTTCCCGCGCCGACCTGCCCTTTGGCCGCACCAGCCTCTTGTCCCCGTCCCGCTTCCAACTGTGGTACCCAGACCCAGGTTCCTCCGCCCGCCCCAGACGGTTCTGTCCCCTTGTTATCTCTGGCCTCTCTGGCCCTTTTGAATGCCTCACTCCGTGTGCCTGCTTCCTCCCTGTCCTTGCACAACTGGGCCCACCTGGCCTCCGTTTTGACCACAATCCTGCGCTGTTTGCGGATCCTGGCTTCTAGGTCCCAGGTTTCTGCCTGATCCCATGTTCCTTGTGTGAAAGTGGCCGGGGCCCCCATGGTCCCGACCTCTTCCGATGTTTTGTGTTTCGCTTATCTGGACTGGCGAGGGGCTGCCTTGGGTCTAGCCGCCCCCCTCTGGGTTTCCCCGCATATTTGCCTCGTTTTCTCACTGGGGTCCTGGATCCCCCTGGGCTGCCGCCCTCCCCCTTGTGGCATGACAAGTCAAATGGCGCAAATTCACCACTTGCGCCCGGTAAGGACTGCTCTCTCGCATCACTTTGTAATACTGGGCCCCACTCGTGTGCCCTTCCGCGCCAGGGGGCCCAACCACCGCTGTTGTGCTACATGTACCTGCGTCCCCTGGGCCTGCGTGCCCTGGGCTTCTCCACTAAACATCAAAGGGCTATGTGCACTGGGCATCCCCGGCCGCACTCCTGATTCCTGACCTGGGGCCCTGGGCCCCTCATCCTTGTCCCCGTCTGAGTCCTGGGACTCGCATGCAGCGATTACCGCCACGACCCGGCTGGATGCGGCCCTTGTCGGCCGTGACTTCCCTACCCAGGCCTGGTCAAGCACCCCCAGCCTGAGTAAATCCACCCGGCCAGCCTCGCCCAAAACGCGCAGCGCGGCCCTCACTGCCTCCGCGACGTGGCTGGTTGCCATGGCGCCGCCCGGTGTCGATCTCTGTACCGCTGTGTGGCCCTAATGCCGCTATAACCTGGCCTGCTATTCACGAATGATGGTTGGTGGCACTATCCTGTTTTGATCCCAACCCGTCCTGCTGTCCTGCCAGGTCAATGCCCCATGTTGGCTACTAAGGCCCCGTGTCTGCTGTTGCCCCCCCTCTGCCCATCGGGTGGGGCTTTTCCCCCTGGTGTCCCTGCTGCTGGGGTATATTACCCCCTCGTGACCCTGCCTCTGGGATGTGGGGGGCCCTGCTAGCCGTGGGCTCTGGCCCGCTAATGGGCCTCCAAAACGGTTCCCTGCCCTGTCACCTTCCGTTTAAAAAATGTTGGCCCTTTTTAAAAAAAATATATATTTTCATTATTATTTTATTTTATCTTATTTTTATTTTTATTTATTTATTTATATATCCTCCCGGGCCCGCGAGCCTTTCCTGATTGTGGGCCCCCTTTTTTGCCGGACCCGGGCGCGTAGGCCGCCACGCCCCACGCCTCGCGAATTCTTTTCAACAGGGGCAGGTGCCCGACCAGCGCGGCCTTGTGTGCCTGCCGAGCATTACACCGGAGGTTCCCAGCGTTATACTGCGGCACCCCAGGCCCCCCTGCGCAGTCCACAAACCTGCACACACGGGCTGAGGTCCCGCCCCCACCCGGCCCAGAACAATTAAACCGCACACACACAGACTTGCCTCGTGGCATGAAACGCCTCAAAAAACGCCCTTCCTAAAACCCGGTCGGTGCGGAACAGAGGCCGACCCCACCCTCCCACTCCGTTTTAAACCCGTACCTAAAACCCTCCCCCACTTACCTTTCCCCAATCCGGCGCCCCCGCGCCACTTCCTGCCCTCCTGAACGTGCCCGCGGAGAGACTAGAACGAGTCTCTCTCTCCGCGGGCCCCTCCATAGTCAATTCGAATCCCAACTAGGAGTGAGCAACAAATGAATTTTTGCTTCCTATGTGAAAGTAACAACGGGATGTAGTATTTGTTTTCCTATTGGGATAGCAGACTGCCAACTCACATGGTTCCACTGTGTGTCACACAATATCAGCTCCCTTCACTTGGTTACCTGGTGAGGAGCCCCGTATCACAAGGTGGCAGGGAAGATGAGCTGGAAACCACTGCTCAAAGTAGATTTCCAGCCTCTTCTTTGGAGGCTTTTAAAAGCTGAAGTCCATCAAGGAGTGTCAAATAGCTCAGGATCCTGGCACCAGCCTCAGTAACCTTTTTATTAGGGTCGAGCCTGCGTTGCATGCGCTCGCGCATGCGTATCGCAGCGAGACTCTTTAGTGTTTAGAAAAGGGTCCGGAGCCCTGTCGACGTCACGTCCGTGTTTTTCATTGTTTCGTGGGCTTGCCTATCAAAATCTGCTTGCTTTCATTAGTCTAAGGCATGCATATGTCATGCCTTTTCCGGTGGCTAGCCCTCCTCGAGCGCATCAACCAAGTACAGAAAACATGCGAGGCTCGCTGTTTTCTGTCCGGCTCGTGGACTACTTTTTCTCTAATTTACTAGCGCGATTTCGCTTGGCAGAAGTCGAGCGCTTTACATAGTTAATTGCACTTTTTCGGGTTACGTGCATAAATGCACTTTTGCAGATAGGTGAAAAGTCGGGTTATGAGTTTACAACGCTCTCAGCTCTAACATGAGCAAACGCGGGACCCGTTGCATTGCAAATGCTTGTTTTTGGAGGATGGGGTTTGGTGTGGGGGGGCAAGACTGCTCCCTAAGTAGTTCTCAATGCAAAGCTAAACCCTTCTAAGCCCACATCCTTCCTCACACCGTGAAATTGCATTGTAAGTTGGCACCTCTGGGACAGCTTCTCCTTTGGAAATTGTATCAGATAGCCTTGTGGGAGCAGACAGTGGTCCATCGGTACACTGCATGTGTGTCCTGTTATCTATAAAAAAAATGGCAACATTTTTCTTAAAATAAAAAGCAGCAGCTGTTCCTTTAATGGACACTGGCTGCTTTTAAAAATGTTTCCAGTTTGGGAAAGTAAATATGAGTTTGGTGCTCTGCTACCCCATGTAGATCTTTATTTCTGCATTCACAGTCAGTCACAGGGGTTCACAAATAGTAGCAAATAATAAATGTGGAATTAATATTCAGTAGGTAGGTGGTTTTGTGACCTGGGCAATATGCAGTATGATTGTATCTCAATTTGCATACTTAATTGAAAAACAGTCAATGCGCAATTTGCACATACTGCAAAGGGCCCCCAGTTTAGAGGGGTATGTAGAGGAACAAACAATGGACAGACAGCTGTATAGACCATCAGTCATAACATGGAATGAGAAACAGGAAAAATCATAGGGATGGTCAGTGACAAGAGGGGTTAGAATGGTCAGCTGACCTGTGTTATTAGTATTAATAGCAAATTACATAAGATATATACACCATGCTAAGCCTTATTATTTCCCCACAGGGTGGACATAAGAAAGCAACATACATAAGTTAAATCATAGACCTTAGCAGTCCCTGACATTTGTGGCACATACTGGATATGGTCGAGTGGGTTGCCATAGGTCAACAGAAGTTATATTCCTTGGTTGAAGGCCACATCAAACCTCCAGAGCCTAGAAGCTTCCTCCTCCCTCCAGGACAACATACACTGTTTGTTACTCTGGGGTGTGCAAATTGGCCATATATGGCCCAACAAAATCTGTGATGCACAATTTTCAAATGGCCTGCATTATGTTAATTTAATAGTTATCAACAGATTAAACTAGGCAAATCTCTCCCTAAGCCTGACCACTTCTCAGAAGGAGCTTTGTAATATTTCATACTTGTTTACTCTTTTTCATCCTTTATTTGAAAACTACCAGATTGATCAGATCATATAAATTCCTCTGCTGATGACGTACCACCTTTCCGTGATCCTAGATGGCAAAATTGCCTAGATGACTTACGCTAAACCAAACTTAACCCTCTCAAAGCGGAGTGTCTGCTCATCTATTCTTCTCATTTTGACATTCCAATCCTCAGCTGGTAGCACTTCATAAAACATATTGATTGCACACCGACAATACTGAGAATAGTAAATCTTTCAATTTCCTTCTAAAAAAGAAAAAAACATCTATATTCCAGTATTCTTGTATTATTAACCTGACCAAATTGTTCAATGCCAACTAGAACTACTGATAAGTGTAAAATCATTCATCCCTGAAGACCTCAAAACTAGAGTCCAATCATTTGCCCTATCAATTTCAAGTTTATTTTTCTGTTACACTGAAAATTTAGCCTGCACTCCCAGACAAAGCAACTTTACATGCAATTCTATACTTTGACCATTAATCTCTAGGTCCTATTCCTCTACAGTGACTTCCTTTTGAAGCAAAATGCATCTTCAGCATAGACTGTCAAGTACACAAAACCATTAATTCTAGCTCTTCCCATTTTCTGCTCCAGGAGCTAAAATTCTTGGTGGTGATCCACATTTTCGGAAGATCTGAGACTCTCTCCTTGATGTTCTGGTACTTAAGAAACCAGATATTTCAATTCAATTCTTTCCTGATCCCAACACCCAAAAAACTGGAACTCTATACCTCCTGCTTTCTGAGTTCAGTATTCTTTCCCATAACATCTCCTTTTCAAGGACCATATTCATGTCTTGTTCATAAGAAAGCAACTGACATCTGCTGCTCTCTCTACTGCTGTTATTCTTTTCATTCTGGGTCTATTCTTGGGAATTTAATGCTGGATTATAGTATTTCAACAAAACAAGATGTGCCATTATTTTGCCTTTATCACTTATCTTTATTCTCCATCCTTTGACAAAGGGTTTAGTTTAAAGGTGGATGGAGCTCCTATCCACCAAACTCACATTCCCGAGCCCTAGTTATTGGTGGTGGGCCGCTAAGTTGGTGATGACAGAGCCTCACTTGTTTCTGCCGTTGGAAACCCATAATCTGGTGGTGCACTCGCCAGTGGGCTGCCAGTGGCATTAGGGATATCTAAAGCCACTTAATATTCCTTCTTGGGACCAGTGTGTTGGGAAAGAACAAAGTATAAATGCTCCTTATGCAGCAATAAAACTACCAGCATGTCAGGGAAATGTTTCCTCTGTGTAGGAGGGTTGTTGATGAAAAGAATTACAGAAAACCAAATGGGTAAAAAAAACATGGTGGCCAAGTCAGTTTGCAACCATGCTGGAATTGTATGTGCTGCACAAGCTGATGCATTTTCATAACAGAGATCCCTTCCAGGCAGGGAAGTCTAAAAAAGTTGGGCAGCTCTCTGAAGTAGGATAGTGGGCAGAAACAAGGTACCACTCCGCCACTGGCCAAACAGTAGATTAGTTCCTAAGTAGCAAATGTTATTTAAGCTTTGTAATTAGATCGTCATGTTTTCTTACTTTTTATCCATTCCCCTTATATTGTTTATTCTGATATCCTGTAAGCTATTTAATGCTGTTTTTTTCTTCTGTTGCCATGAAATGTACAGCTATGTCAAGCATTCTACTGTCTTTGCAGGCCTTGTCCACACTGTGTAAAAAATAAATATGATACAATATATATGTGTCCACCAAACTCTGACCTGTTCATTGCCTACCGGTTGCTTCTTCCACTGAAGATGATCACAGAGGAGCTAACAACAGAATAGAATACGGCAGATCCATTATAGAAGAACATAAACCTACACAATTCCTTAACTACATCATCCATTATGTAACATCATTTAATTTAGTAGCCCTATTGTTACAAAACTCTGTCTTTATCTGGCTCTCACTTCAATTATCTCCAACCGGATCTCACAAAGGTATGATCATAGAAAAAAACATACTTCCCGAGTCCAGAGTCCATGACTGGATGTGTATGGACCTCCATATTTTCATGCAGAAACGTGCATCTGTACCCCAGAACCAAACACAAAGTTCAACATGTTAAGAGAGAGATTCTCTAGGATCTGAGTGACATAATGCATGTATCGGGAAGAGATGGGCCCAAGATATCACAAAGGGTGGTTTGGCTTCTGAGAAATGAAACAGGGATGGTGACAGAAAAATGTTGAACATGATGTCAAAATCAACAGCATGATCAGTGAAGTGACAAATTTCCAGTGAGAGATATGTGACGTCAGAACATTAAGGAGACACTCAAGAGACTGACTGACCACACATAAGTCTCTAACATTTTGTTGAAAATACATCAAAAAGTCTTATAGTTTTTGGGAAATGCATCATGCCTAGCTAGGTTAGAATATTTTGTCTCAACTACCTGGGGAGTGAGGATTAGTGATCCAGTAACTTCTTTGTTAGGTGCATATTCTACATAGTGATAGTGAGATCAGCAGTGGTGGTTGGTCTGAATGTGGAAGTATGGTGCCCCGCTCTGTTTCAATAGTGGGGAGGGGCACTGAGACTTTGCTTTATTTTGTAATGAACCTGTCTCATGAGTAGCTGTATCAGTGGCTAGCAGGCCTTCCCTTCCCTAACCCATACCTGGTAAGCCAGAGCAGCCTGCTGGGGACTTTGTGCGACCTACTAAACCATCTTTTCTCTGTGCCATCTAAAGTGGATGGACCTGTTAAGATAGCTTTGGTGATCTAAATCCAAAATAAAAGGCACAGGCATAGGAGTAAGTCTAGTGTTTGTAGTCATCTAGTTTGTTACTGTTCCACCCTACCCTATATGAGTTGTTAGTTTCCAGGTTAGTCCATCTGAATCTAGTGCTGCTGTATTTTGCTTGGTTGTTGCTCCAGGAATAGTGTTGTTAACAATGCTGCAGGACCATGGCTTGTATTAAAAATGGTGGCAATGAACCCAGCAAAGGCTGCCCGTGTTAATCCAGATTAGGGAGCCTTATTGTGCCATGACGCACACATGAACCAGGTCTACTGCCTCAGTAGCTTAATTTGGCTCCACATATGTACAAATTCTGACACATGAATTTCTGGTTGAACACATCAAATGGCCTACTCAGTTATTATCCTTGGCTTGAGTTATGCCCAGGTGCACACCCTTTGGTATGTGCTAGCCAAGTAGTGGTAAGATGTCATTAGCCACATCTTTAATCAATCAATCAATCAGAGCATTTGTAAAGTGCACTACTCACCCGTAAGGGTCTCAAGGCACTGATGGGAGAGGAGGGCTGCTACTGCTCTAACAGCCATGTCTTGAGGTGTCTCCTGAAGGTAAGTAGGTCCTGTGTCTGTCGCAGGTGGGTGGGAAGAGTGTTCCACGTCTTGGCGGCGAGGTGGGAGAACGATCTCCCACCGGCAGTCATACTGTGGATGCATGGGATGGTGGCGAGGGCGAGGTCAGCAGAGCGAAGCTGTCGGGTCAGGGTGTAGAAGGAGAGCAGTCTGTTGAGGTATTCTGGTCCGGTGTTGTGCAGTGCCTTGTGAGCGTGAGTGAGGAGTTTGAACGTGATTCTCTTGTTGATGGGGAGCCAGTGTAGGCCTCTCAGGCAGGCTGTGATGTTGCAGTGGCAGGGGAGGTCCAGGATGAGGTGTGCGGAGGCGTTCTGTCTGCGTTGCAGTCACTTCTGGAGCTTGGCCTTGGTTCCTGGATAGAGGGCATTGCCGTAGTTCAGTTTGCTGCTTACGAGGGCCTGGGTGACCGTTCTTCTGGTTTCAGTGGGGATCCATTTGGAGATCTTCTGAAGGATGCAGAGGTTGCTGACGCAGGAGGAAGAAATTGTGTTGACTTGCTGGATAATGATGAGTCCAGGATGAATCTCAGGTTGCGTGTGTGGTCGGTAGGTGTTGGTGCGGTTCCCAGTGTGGCAGGCCACAAGGAGTCGTCCCATGCGGAGGGGGTGGAGCTGAGGATGAGGACCTCAGTTTTGTCAGAATTCAGTTTCAGGCAGCTGTTCTTCATCCATTTGACGATGGTCTTCATTTCTTTGAGGAGGCTGGTTTTGGCGATGGTGGGGTCCTTGGTGAGGGAGAGGATCAGCTGGGTGTCATCGGCATATGAGACGATGTTGAGGTTGTGAGATCAGGCGATGTTTGCGAGCGGAGCCATGTAGACGTTAAAGAGGGTCAGGCTGAGGGTCGATCCCTGAGGTACGCTGCAGATGATTTTGGTGGCTTCAGAGTGGAATGGAGGAATGCAGAATCTCTGAGTTCTGCCAGTGAGGAAGGAGGTGATCCAGTCCAGGGCTCTGTCATGAATCCCTGCGTTGTTGAGGCATTTGCGTTGGGTGTGGTGGAAGACGGTGTTGAACACGGCTGAGAGGTCCAGGAGGATGAGGGCCGTGGTTCCGCCGTTGTCAAGTAAGGTCCTGATATCATCTGTGGTGGCGATGAGGGCAGTTTCGGTGCTGTGGTTGCCACAGAATCCTGATTGGGATGGGTCCAGAGTGTTATTCTCCTCGCCGGGAAGGGGAGCAGGGAGATGGGCCACAGGTTTTTGAGGTCCTTTGGGTCCTCCTTGAGTTTCTTGAGGAGGGCGTTGATCTCAGCGTGTTTCCATCTCTCTGGGAAGGTGGCGGTCTCGATGGAACTGCTGATGATCTTCTGGAGTTGGGGTGCGATGAGGTAGCTTGCTTTGTTGAAGATGAGGTGAGGGCAGGGGTCCGATAGTGAGCCGGAGTGGATGGTGTTTATGATTTCTATGGTGTCGTTGTGGTTGACGTGGGTCCAGGAGAGCCGTAGGCTGGTGGGCGGTGAGTCTGTGGTGTCGGTCGTTGACGTGGGGCTCTGAGTATTGAAGCTGTCGAGGATGTCTGCGATCTTGCGGTAGAAGAAGGTGGATAAGGAGTCACAGCTGTCTTGTGATGGCGGGATGTCATTGATGTTGAAGCCGTGGTTGGAGAGCTTCTTCAGGATGTTGAAGAGCTCCTTGTAGCTGGGTGCGTTGTTGTTGATGCGTTCTTTGAAGGCGGTTCTTTTGACGGTTCGGATGAGTTGGTGGTGTCTGCGGATGGCGTTCTTGAAGGCTGTGTGGTTGTCTGGTGTCTGAGCTTGGCGCCACTTCTTCTCGAGTCTTCGGCATGTTTTCTTCGATTCTTGGAGGTCAGTGGTGAACCAGAAGGCCTTTTTGTCATTGCGTCTATTAGTAGGTTTCTTGATCGGGGGGAGAGTGTTCGCACAGTCGTCAATCCATTGCCTGAGGTTGGGGGCTGCTGTGTCGGTGGTGCCGATAGGTGGGTTCCGGGAGAAAGTAGTGATCAGCTGGTCTTCGGTGACCTTGTTCCATCTGCGGTGTGTAATCCATTGCAGGTGATGGTGTGTTGTGGGTTTCGGGAAGGAGAAGTGGATGCAGTGGTGGTTGGTTCAGTAGAGTTCGGTGGTGTGGCTGAAGTAGATGTGTTTGCTGGCGGAGAAAATGGAGTTGAGCATGTGTCCTGCGGAGTGGGTTGGTATCGTGACGAGCTGCTTGAGGCCGAGGTTGGTGAGGTTGTCGAGCAGGGTGGTGGAGTTGTTGTCGTTGATGTTCTCGAGGTGGAAGTTCAGGTCCCCGAGGAGTATGTAGTCTGTGGATGTGAGGGCGTTTGTGCTGATGACATCGGTGATGGAGTCACTGAACTGCTGTCGGCAGCCGGGGGGTCTGTAAATGAGGGTCCATCTCAGGGGGGTGTTTGGGTCAGTGTGGATCTGGAAGTGCAGGTGTTCGGCGGTGCTGAGGGTGTCTTCGGTGCTGGTCGAGATCTGATGGTATTCTTGTGGACGTTGGAAATGCTTCCTCCTGGTCTGTTGGTGCGGTCCCTGTGGGTGATCTTGTAGCTGTCTGGTGTGGCTATGGCAATGTCGGGCACTGAGGAGGAGTTCATCCAGGTCTCGGCCAGGAATGCGACGTCTGGGGAGGTTCAGTCGAGTAGATTCCAGAGATCAACGGCATGTTTGTGGACGGAGCAGGTGTTGAGCAGGTTGCATCCTGCCTTGGTAGGTGGGTCGTTGGCGTGGAGGCTGGTGAAGGGGTGAAGGAGCAGTTCCGGCAGGAGAAGAGTCCGCGGGGGAGCTGCGGGGTGGCTTGAAGGCAGGTGGATGAGCGCCCGGTGCTGAGGGTGTGGAGGGTGGTGGCGTCATAGCGGAGTCGGGTGTTACGGCGGTGTGGGGGTGAGAACCAGGGGTTCCGGCACTGGGCATGGTCCAGGCATGGACGTGCGCAGACAGGCTTGCCTTAGGTGCAGTTTCAGCTGTGCGCGGCTGCACAGCGTCCGCAATTAACTAGGGGGTGAAGGAGGGGGAGGAAAGGACAGCTGGGAGGTGGGAGCGGGTCAAAAACGGCTGGAGTGCAGCACGAGAGAGAGGAGGGGGCAGGGCCCAGGGGCAGCAATGGCAGGGGAGAGATGGGGGAGAGCGAGAGTGAGAGAGAGAAATCAGAGTGAGGGGAGAGAAAAGTGAAGAAAGAGTGTAAAGCAGAAGCGAGGCAAAAGGAGCACAAAGGGGGCAGACACGGAAGAGAAAGCACACAGAGAGCGAAGCAGAAAAAAAGGAGGCAGAGGGAAGCCTAGTAGAAAAACAGAGCTCCCCCACTAGACAATAGGGATGAGGCGCAGGGAGAAGCCTGCGGGTGGAGGAGGGCCTCGAACTCAGAGGAACGAGGGCTATACTTACAGGTGGAGCTACAGGAGGCAGAGCAGTTCACTGACCAGGTCAGTGGCATTGCTCCACCTGTTTGGTGTTACCTGTTTGGTGTTACCGATAGAAGAAGCTAAGAGGGAGACATGAGTTTTTGGAAAATAACGAGAAAGTGATGTGTGGTGTTTGTGGTCTACTTGCATAATAAAACATAATTCTGATATCTTGGTGTTGGGAACCATGTCCAGACTCAACATCCAGGAGGCTACATCAAGTTAGCAGACAGGGAAGCATTTCGAGTATGCATCTGACATGGTTTACAATGTGATATAAAATAAATATTAAAACTGATGTATTATTTTCTGCTAAAGTAGATGAGGATGTCAATAGTGACTCTATGAATGTAGTCTTTTGGCTACGAAGGACAGCTGTGCGCCAGATATGTTATCAAGATTACTCAGTGTATGTCATATTTGGTGTGGTATACATGAGAAGGTGAGCCAGGTGCCACATCATGCTTGTGTACACCACTGACTAGTTATTCAATCTTTAAAGCAAATGGGTGTCATAAAACAATAGTGTATCAAGTAACTTTCTGCAGAAACAAAGTATTATAATATTGCTTCACGCATAGAAGTTTTGTCTCATTGGTTACGTTTTCTTTGTTGGTGTAACATGGGGTTTGATTAGCAACATGAGATAAAAGGTGGAGCCCCCAGAGTTTGAATCCAAGGATTTATTCTCAGTTGGTGTAATCTTGGAGGGTTTAGCTAGGCCTGATGTTTCGTCAGTGATTAGGCATGGAAGGCAGAGCCACAGTTCTAAGAGGTTATCATAGAGGATACTCTTGCAGGCATGTCAAATCCAAAGGGGTTTTAGAAGAATCTTAGGGTAGAGGTTATACAGGCAGGAGGAAATGTATTCCAGATTTTCCCAAAAGGTAAGAAACGTCACAAAAGACACATTCAAAAATGTTTCCTTTCACCTAGATCTTCTTGACACATACAAAAATGTTTCCTTTCAGCTAGATCTTCTTGAACAACTCATTGAGGAAATAAATAACAGAAAAAGGATTACATGCGATGTTTCAACAACAAAAAGAGGGAGAAGGGATTAAATCTCATTGGCTCTGTGGCATAAGTATTACCTTGAACTTGCTTTTCGGCTTCTGGAATTAAGTAAAATTGCTCAAAAGAAACACAAAGTTACAACGATTTTTTAAAATAATGTTTTTTGCCACATATCCCATCTATCTTGGGTTGAAATCTCCTTCTTCAAGAACTTTCTGCATTTTCTGTCAATTATTTGCTTCTGTCTAGTGGATGTCTGCTTCAGATTATTCGACCCCTGGGTAGGGGCTATTATGTATCCAGATTTGTTATAGTATATTATATTATGGTATGGTAATTTAATTTATTTAGCTCATGCATGCAAGGCATTATGGTGCTTTAAAAATGCACAGCAAAATCTCAGATTGATATAAGACTAAATAACGTCTAATTTACAGGATAAAAGTGCATTGATTGATGTTGGAAATTTGTTTACTGGTTGTGGGGAGTGGAACCCTACTCACAACCCTAATCACAATATATGTCATGGTGAAAGATAATCAAACCCCAAATTAACCTGTGGTTAAAACTGTGATAGCTTGACTCAAGGCAGTCAGGCCTAACGTTGAGGCAATGTGTAAAGTACTTATGCAGCACTTCAAACAGTAACAAAAGTGAAAACTCAACACAAGAAAATTCCCACACAAATTTAGAAAAATAGAGTGAAATGTAATAAATAATTTTCGACTAAAAAGACAAATATCAAATCAGCGCAACCTGAGATATGCAATTTCAAAGTTTTAGCTACAAAATAGAGCCTAGAAGCACAAATCGTCAACTGTGGTAATCTGTTCACCCTGGACTGGGCCAACCGCGATTGAGCATGGGCTGAATATCCTACGTCCCGGGGCCTGTTTGATGTGGGACATGGATTCAGGTGTCCATGAGGGGGTTCACCTAATCCTGGATCCTTCGATTTGAGTATAACATATTCAATCTTGAATTACTAATTGATGAAACACTCTGACCCATATTTATATTTTTTAGCGCCGCATTTGCGTAGTTTTTTTGATGCAAAATCGGCGCAAACTTACAAAATACAATTGTGTTTTGTGTGTGTGTCGATTTTGCGTCAAAAAAACTACACAAATGTGGCACTAAAAAAGTATAAATAGGGGCCCCTGTGTAAAAGAAAGAAAAGGAGGCCTTATCGTAGTGTTTGCGGAATTACTATGAATTATTGTGGTCCTTGTATTGGAACGCCCTGAAGAAAATCACTGTAGTGAACAAAACGCAGTGACCGAGGCTGAAACATTTTGGATATGAATAATGAAAACATAAAAGTTTTCTGGAAAATAAAATAAAGAAGAAACAAGAATATTTGGACAACTTGAATCAACTTTTTTGTATTCGTTCTTCGGTGCACCACATAGCAGAGGTATCTAAAAGCAGTGGATACTGATAGGGTGTGGACTTCGTATAATATCAGGAACAGGGGCAAGTATGAGTTGGTTTACCTGACGCTTTTTTAAGTTGCTTAGAATTACTTGTATGCTCTCACCGAAGTGAGCAGGGACACTCTGGCCAACTCCCACAGCTCCCAAGCAGCTCCTGGCTGGCTTTGGTAAAATATAGCTAGCAATAAACATATGAGTGGATAAAACTGTTAGTTCATAAAAGGATATAAATAAACACACACAATTTCAATATCTCATCGGGGATAGTAAATGCAATATCTCCTCCTCCCAACTTCCCCACAGATGGCTATTTAATAATTCCTGATCAAATTAATTGTACTCATCATAGTGCAATTCTGTCACATGAATATTAAAAAAGAAAGAGATAAAGAACTATGTTCTTCAGCTGGCCAAGTGTAGGGCTCTAGAAGTCTGGGCGGTCTTGTCACTTTTATGTATTCTCTGCACTGTAAAGTACTGATTCCACACTGTGGAGGTAATAACGTTCTCCGCTACCCTCACGGATGGAGTTCCATTCATCAAAACTAAAATTAGGCCCATCTCTCGTAATGTACTTTAATAATCTCACTCAATCTTACCATGGTGTTTCTCTTCATCCAGCTCTCCTGCAATCGAAAGAGTCCAGAGTCACACCCTCTCTGATTCTGTAGTCATCTCTGTAGACATCTGGTTCGCCCTTTACAGATGGATCAGCTATTATTTTTGTATCCTACAGAGGCAAATTACTTAGTATCCTGGCAAATTACCAGAGCTATATAGTAACTTTCAGCGACAAGTGGAGCATTACAAATTCTCCTAATCAATAAATATTAAATTCTGTCTGATGGCAATTAGATCACTTTTGGGTCTTATTGTTTTGACATGCAGACATTCAGGGCAAAAAGACTCAGCAGACAACTATTGCTGGATACTGATATCATCAGCATATGAACGAAGGATGCATAGCCATAGGATACATGGTCTTCTCAATGTCATGGTTTTAACCTGATCTTCCCCTGACCCTTATTTGAGTACCAGCATCACTGAGCAACTACAAATCTATATTTTAAATTTTTTTTATTCAACCACCAATGTCAGCGAAGCCACTACTCATGTCAGCAAAGTCACCATTAAGAAGACGAAATCAATTGAACTTAGTACATGTGAACAGGCAATTGAAGCCATTTCTGAACTCAGTGAGCTTGTACACGAATCTGAAAATTCAGGTATAAAAAAGAGGACAGGAGTCAGCCCTCTCAAAAATCTCATTGTCAAATCGAATCATGACACCCAAAGCACCTTTTTGAGCACAGAATCAAGGCACTTGGGCAACCAAATGGCTAAGGAATGGCATACTTTTGAGAACGAACATATTTTAGTGGCATGCCAGCAGTCAGACGATTAAACTATCTTGTGAACACACAACTAAAAGCAGTCCCAGGACGATGTTTGGAAGCTCATAATCACATACCAGACCACTAGGACGGGGCTGCGAGCTGCAGCAGCCCTGGAAATTATTTGCATGCCTGTAGAGTATGAGTGAATGTGAGGGAAGGGGGTAGAAGATGTGGTAGAATGATGCCAAGGGATTCACATAAGTATTTTGACTACAAAGCCACAGGTGGTTCTAAGGGGAAACACATGAAACGTTCCAGAGTTTAGTACAATACCCATCAGGGATATTATTGGTAACAGTAATGGCCTGAAGACCCCTATCCATACCCAGTATTGGCCCCCAACCCATTGCGCTTGTTCCCTCTGTCTCTTACACCGTACTGGGCCTACTATCGTTTTTGTTACTTAGGTTGTGGGAAATGAAGTAGTCTTCGGAAAAGTCGTTTTTTCTACATTTACTTTCTAATATTTGTGCTTGTTAGTGAAAATTAGACTAGCTGCAGTCCAGTGCTTAATTAATGCTTACTGTTTCTGGTGCTGAGCCCCGGCACTTATTCTATAGCCTCAAGCATTTGCTGGGAGCAAAAGACACATTTGGGAAAGACGGAGGAAGAGAAAAACGAAAAAGCGTCACAAAGGTAAAAAGCTACCAGAGTGAGCTAAAGGGGCGGCGAATGTCTTTAAATAGATTGAATAGGCCCGAGATGGCTTCAGAATTACGTTGTCTCAGTATTCCGTGCCAACACATTTAATTGCAGCAGCCGCGTGTTTGAGAGCAGGGCTTTGGGCACCGGCACGTTTTTATTTACAAATTAAGCACTGAGCTGCACTAAATTCCTTCCAGTTTTGATTGTTTGGTAGATAACTGCTGAATCTTGATCTCTGTCTGCTGTACAGACAGGTTGGGAGATTTGTGTTGTGTCTGTCATCAAAGTGCCTTTGAATCCATTCCAGATTGGTGCCCTTACTTGCACGTGCTGAGACTCTGCTAGATGTCTAAGGACACACCACTTCCCTAAACAATGGACCCTATTAATCTTTATGCGGGTGTTACAATGATCATTAAACATGCCAATGATCACCCACCTTCTGCCTATGGTGGTGAATTTATTTACAACATGTAACTCGTAGAAAGCATGGTAAACAGGAGGAATCTTTCTCATCTGATGTTCAAGCAAGAATGTAGCTTAAATTGGCCTTGCTACTTCAGGAAGGAAGACACCAAAAGAGCCCAAATGTGTACAAAACAGGGAATATGCAACATTTGGGCTTTCATAAAGTCCCTCGTTGAATTACCAGTAGTCACAATGACCACCGGTAATGATCACGGAGTTAAAATACTCCAGTGTAGAAGGGCTTTGTGGGTGTTTTCTTGAGTGAAAAGATAAATAGATATAATTAAAATATGTGAAATAAGAAGGTGAATATGAACTTAAACAGTTACGTCGAAATGGATACTGCTAAATAAACATTTTACAGTTCTCTTAGGAGATTTTTTAATTTAACCAACATCAACCTCCGTGGCATATCAGCACGTTTTGTGCATTCCAATCATTGCCAATTTTTCATCGGTAGTGTATTGTGTCTGACGTCCTCTGTCCTTGTACTTGCAGATACCTACAGCTAAGGCAAAATATATGAGCACACAAAAAATGTCAAAAATAACAAATCTTACAAAACAGCAATATATAATAATCGGAAGCTTTTTGAAACTATGACACAGCAAAACTGGCACTACGGGTTATCATATTTTTGTTGTAGAAAAATAAGATATGTTTACAATTAAACAAAGGCATTTGAGTCCTCTGCTAAAATTAAAAGCATTTCATGTATACTTTTGCCATGGTATCCACTCATTGGAAGCTTACAGCCATTCGTTGTATCCTTTGTACATGCAACTAAAACATTGTATATTTCATTGTAATCTTGTATGATTTGTCCCGTGCTTGTGTAGAATGTGTGTGAGAGGAGAAGTACAGAAACGTATCAAGGTGAGGGTGGCACAGGGTTAGAAGGAATGCTCACATACTTGTTTGTGTGTGTGTGTGCGTCCTAAAGTACTTTAAATGTCTTTGTGCTCAAAAGCATGTGGGTGGGTATGAGAATGATGGTAAGATGTGCATACCCTCCTAGTATATTGATGGACCTGGCATCATGATGGAAACTCTTTGGCGTAACGTGAGCACAATTTGCATTACCTAGTGAGAGCGCAGGACTGAGATACTGCTTGAGAGAAGTAAAGACAGAAAAAGCTAAGAAGGGAAAAATAGAAGTGAAGAAATACGCTATGAAAATGAATTAACTTTTCTGTCTAATTATACATTTTGGTGAAATATGTATCATTTGGACATCATCTTCTCATACTATTGTTGGGGACGGTTAACCCCCAGCACACATCGGGGGTCGAGGTTAGCCTAGCAGTACTGGAATATTTTACAAAAACTCCTCTAGAACCTACAGCTTTTAAGCACATTTTGGTGACAACTCCGATGTAACATGCACTGTTTAGCCATACAAATGTTTCTCAATTGCTGCAATTCAAGGCACGTATTTGTTCCTGACCACTTTTAAACGTGACATGCCAGGCACCAACAGTGACTGCAGAAAATACAATGAGCATCAGAGATGAAACAGGTGAGGAGAATGAACAATTAAGGTGGACAGTGTGTGATGGAGAATGTAACATAGGAATGGACATATCAGAGGGAAGCAGAACGAGATACATGGCATTGGAAAGATGATGTGACATTTAGGGTGTGAGTGTAGGTTAGTGAGTGAGTGAGTTAGTGAGTGAGTTAGCGAGTGTAGACAGCCTATCAATAGAATTCAATTTGACAATTTGACCCTTTTCAGAGAAATAGGGTAGGGTGTTTGAAAGAAACAGACAGAGTGGGCGGTGTGACTTATTTTAAGACACCCTCTTCTGCCAAGGACAACATCAGCGCATTACCGACCAAAGATACCAACCACAATAACAGATGGAAAATGTCAGTCAAACCACAGAAAAATGTCATTGCTTTCCTTGGAAGGATCGAAAATAGATGTCGCCACCAGGAAATGTTATTGTTTCGTTCCTGACTCCTTGTTCCATATTTCTCATGTCCTTTCCCACCCCCGCATCTTTCTCATCTCTCACGCTACCCATGGGTATCAACGTACTTTAATTCCATGTCCATCATTTATTCCTTCACACATGTACTTCACCCCATCTTTCATAAATGTAGTTATGTCCTCCTGTTCATTCTTTCATCCCGCTGATCATACTTTCCTTTTGGCCTTTAATAAATTTACGTCATTTTTATACATCCTTGTGACACAGTGTATCTCGTAAAGTATTATAAAACAAGTCTGTAAATTTATGTACAATATGCTATTTATTGCAAGGGGACGGGAATAAATTTTATGTGTAAACAACTATAAAAATGTAATTTGGTTTAAGTAAGATATCAGCCTACATTATCAAATGAGCTGAAGCCTGACAATTAATAAAACAATCAGCAATATTTTTAAATATTTTTGCAGTCTCCTTATATGTTTTGTATTTTCTGGAAGTGGTAAGGGAAGTTTTTTTTATTGTATTTATTTATTTTTTAATAAATGTACATGAGCTTAAAACAGGCCATAACAAACGTCAGTAATAGCATGTCAATTGAACGCATTCCTCTTTAAAATCAAGTAGAGGTAACACATTGCTGGGTATTTTGAGATTGTAAACATATAGATCATCAAATTCGAGCAGTGATTTGAAACAGACTGTTATTCACATTGTAAGCACTTGTTATACATCAAGACAAACCTACATTGCCACTTTTAACAATGTTCCAATTATTTCAGAAACACCACTTCAGTTTACTGGCCTGCTAGTTGTATTTTGGTGACAGATCTAATACTACGTTATAAGGTTGTGTTCTTATTGTTTGTATTAAATAATACGTGATTTTATTCAGTTCTTTCCATAAACAGTGTGATGTGGTGCAAAATACAAATGACTGTTTTCCATGGTTGATTCGTTTACACCATGGGTACTCGCAAACATTTTCCTGGGGGCCACAGAGTTTGGTCTTTGATGTGACCAAGGGCCGCACTGATGGCAGCAGTGTGGCGGTCGGGGATTTGCAGTAAGGTGGGTGTAGGGGAAGCAAAGCATGTACTTCTATTGTCTGAATAGCACAACGTGAAACCATAAACTTGGGAATAATCATGGCTTCTCCACTTAACCAAACTGTGTGATCCTAAGCAAATGTTTTATTTCATTTTACCTGCTTTTTGTTCATTATCACATGAGGACCTAGCATGACTTCAGGATGTGTGCTGCACAAAACCTTCTTGTGTTTGATTTAATAAACTATTATATTCTTGTATAATTGAAACCTAGGCCACCCAAAGAGTGCACAGAGCTGACTTGCCTCTTAGCTCACCAAAGGCATTGTTGTTGGAGTGGGATATGGGGGAGTGAATGTTTCTAAATTCTGGTTAGAAAATGATCATTTTGAAAAAATATATTTCTTCAATGCAGTGATATAATATGGTGTACTAAGGTGAAGTTTCTGCATGTTAATGAAATACACTTTTTGAATTTTGAGCAGACTTGATCATGCTTTTACATTTTTGCTTTGAATATGTCTTTAAAAATGAAGGTGGTTCTGATGTTACTTGTACAGAACACCCTCTGTTATATCTTTTCTTTATCTTCAACTCACCTCAAATAAATGCTTGCCTGTTGTATTTACATTTTTTAAAATGTTAGTGCTGAGTCTAGTTAAGAGCAGCCCAGTGCCGCTGGGCCGCATGTAAAGGTCAGGAGGGCTGCATGCGGCCCCTGGGCCTACTATGAGTATCACTGGTTTACACCTTCAAGTAGCCCTTGACATAAATGACCATTCAAACCTCATAGAGTCTGCGCAGATACTATGGCTGTCAGACTCCATCCTGGCATGGATCACTCCCTACCAAGTGAGCCAACATCAGCCAGCTGAACAATATCCATTTGTCTCAGGTATTAACTAGATAATTACATTTCATTCAGTGATCTCTTTTTCAATCTTTTCATCTACGTTCAGCCACTAGCTTCCCCAAAACATCTGTAGAATTTCTGATTTTTGTCTGTTCTAATGACACCCTGATCTTCTTTTGTTTCCAGGTATATGAGGGACACGAAGGTGATGGGAAATCACTTTCACATCAGTTTGGTAGAAGTTTGGAATTGGAGGCGCAGCCACTAACCTAAGCTGGATGTGCACAAACAGACATGGGTCTAGGTGGCTGAGTGAACTAATGCATTGATGGCAGGAATCTGTGTTTCACCTCATAGTAACACCTTTGAATTCAGATGTCTAAGCTCATCCTTTCATCTTTCTCAGGTTGATAAAGTGAGTTGCATTGAGTTTTGAAATAATAACCATCTGTCATATATCAACAGCTAAAAGTGGCCCCTCTACCCTGTGGGGTGAATGTGTGCTATAAAAACAAACGTCTTTTGTTTTTGCAGGGTGGTGGTGGAGGCCAGTTTAGATTTGTGGTGCTCTTAAACTTGTCCCAAATAGGTGGGTTTGTGCCATGCATTATGAAGTTAATACATAATCTGAGTTCCTCACTAGATGCTTAGGTCTCCTTCCGTTCTCAGGCCAGTGACTTTGTATTTGTTGGCCAACCTAAACTGAAAATCCTGCCCTCACAGCTCCTACGTGGAGAAGACTGGCATGTTCATGCTAATTTTAGAGCTCTGAGTATGGTTCAAAATTGCTTAAAAGGAATGAACTTGGAGTAGCAATAAAATATTTATGCACAATGCTAGCCTCCAGTCTTAATATGAAATCTAATAGTTTGGTCCACTGTACCATCACATTCATAAAAGCTGCACTGCCTGGCAGCCACAAAACAATGCATCATATGAACGCACACTTCTTCAAAAACGTAATTTGAGACTTATCATGCAGTGGTGTTTGTCCAGAATCATGTCATTATGTCAGTAGTGCCTCAATATTACTGGCGATGCAATGAATGGGGTCCTTGTATGCTACAGTGCTGAACCTTTGGATCTCCTGGCCACTATAAGTAAAAGAGAAATCCTGAATTTTAGGAGAAACCTGGAAATATTCTTGTTAACATTATAAATCAGTTCTGTTCTTTTAGAAAATTGGTCTCCTCCCAGCATTATGAAACCTGAGCGTGTATGTGTGCTTTAAAAATGCCCAAGGAGACAAGATGGAAGGTTACTTGCTTTCACTGAAAACTTTCTCCCAGAAATGGCAGTAGATTGTCTTGGGTTTTGTCCTTTACATGTTATAAAGAGGCCATTAATCAATTTAAAGATCTCCCCACAAAAATGAACACTTCATCCTTACGTTTTTAAACATATTTCTATTGTGCACGAGGGTCCATATTACATAAAGAGCCCTGGCCGTGCAATTCGAATGTGCACCTACTTTCTGGGTGTTTCCTCGTTAGCAAGGTGAAGGGCTCTATGCAAATGGGTGGAGCATTTTGCCTCTGTACTCACACTGCATTATGGACAAAGAGGCCACCGGGACGTGCCCTGACTGCTCAACAAAGATCTGGTGCACAGTGAGCATGCACCCGAGGGCGACTCTTCAAGGGCGGAACATGGTTACAGTGGACCAACAGGACATTCTTCTGCAGGTGGGTGAGGTCACTGCCTACCTTTCAAAAGGTAGCTGAGTGCTGCTTGCACTGCTAAAGATGGATTGACAGCTCACAAAGCCAGTCCGTCTTTCAATAATGTATTGCCCACCAAGGTACACATGTTCGAGGGCAGGGCATTATTTGTAATAAGATGCACCTGGCACACCTAGTTTAAAGAGCATTAATGTGCAAACAGAGACTGTGCGGATATGTGCAATGCACCCTCAGAAACACTGAGGACAGAGCCGTACCGAAACCACTTACATTCTAAATCTGGATTTACATTGACAAGGACATCTGTTTGTTTTAAATAATTTGAGCCAGCGCAGGAAAAGAACACCACTATATGACAAGTGATCGCTATTTGAGGTCAGACAATGCAGGGATACAGTTTTCAAGTATTTTGGCTGAAAAATATAATGAGCATACTTAGTTGATCATAGCAGATTGCATCTTCTATTTTCGAGTTTGAGTGCAATAAACTAAGAAAAATACTATATTTTCTTCACTTGGAAAAAATAGTAAAATCACGCTGTGTAATTTCTTTGAGCAATGAAAACAGAGTGTAATATAAATATATATATATATATATATATTTATATATATATATATATATACACAAATTATATGCATTGTAAGGCCACGCTGGGCATTAAATCAAGTATGCCAATCAAAGATTCCTAGTCATCTATAGACATCAAATAATGTGTACAAGATTCACCTGAAACAGACATCGGTATCAATTCCACAGAATTGTAAGAAATCACTGTTGTTATCACGATGTTCTGAAAAATGTTTTTCTTCCCTTCTTTGTAGCCAATTCTTGTTTTTTTCAGCCTTTCAGCGGCTCTGAACTAAATGACACTTCAATGATTCATTTAAGACAACACCAATGGCATTGCCACTTTTGAGGATGTTCCAGTTATTTTAGAAACATCACTTCAGTTTATTGGCCTGTTGGTTGTATGTGGTGATAAATCTAATACTAGGTTCTGAAGATGGATTCTTATAACTTGTATTAAATAACACCTGATATTGTACAATCCTTTCCATTCTAGTAGTGCATGATTCAGTACCTTGTCAGGGTAACCACTCTATCTGAGATATTAAAACATTTCTCGTTTCTGTAACTGAAAAGTTATGTGGTTCTACAAATATATCTGGCACTTAATAACTCATCATATGTAACACTCATTTTGATATTACCTGGGGGTCCTCTTTTCGCATGTATTTTTTGTTGATTACATCAGTCTCTAACTTTAAATGTTCTACTTTCACACACTTGCCGCTGGGAAATGATATATAGGTCAGCTGTTCCATCAGAAAAGCATTTTTTGTGTTGCCAATAACTTTGGGCCTATTTGAAATTTTTCAAAAAGATGCTACTGGTTTGTACATGGAAAGTTTTGGGGTGATCCGTCAAGTGAGGACTAAGAAAAAAGTGGGTCCCAAGACACAAAATCCCCATGCATTTGGCATAGACTTCTTTAAGAAGGGTACAGCAAAAACTGCTGAATGGAATTACACCACATATGGCAGAAATCTAGCTCGGCAGATTGTGCTTCTTTGTGATTTGTTGTAAATCCATTCAGTAGTTTTTGAGAAATTAAGGTTAGAAAATAATTGTTTATCTGGCTGGTTGGGTCTGGGAGAGGCTAAAGAGACCCTTGTGTGAATGCCAGTGTAACAATAGAGCATTCTGATCGTCCCAGGGAGCTTTATTTCCCTCGGGCCATCTCGCTCGCCTGGGAGCGAGGGCTCTGATTAGCTGAAAGCATCATCAGAAAAGTGTTGCTGGCACCATTACAGGACTGAGGGACTTAGATCCTTTCTCCTTAAGTAAATTATAAAAAATATAAGGAGACAGAGTAGGGATACCTGGAAAATCTGCAAAACTAGCATAATCCACGAAACTCCAGCAGGATCAGAAAAAAGCCCAAAAATGGTGGCCAGGATGCATTCATTAATTATATGCCCTAGAGAGCCCACCACCAGAGCCATATTCAATAAGGGGAGGGGGCATGTGGCCCACCCTCCCGGAGCCATAAAAGGCCATAGGGTGCCCACCTCAGGGGTTGCAATTTTCAAATAAGGGTGGGGGGGACCACATGTCCCCCTTCCTGGGCCTCTAGAGGTCCCGGGGAGCCCATCCCCTGGGGCCAAAGTTATATTTAATGGGGTAGGGGACTCACAGCCCCCGCTCTCTAAGCCATTAAAGACCCCGCAGAGCCCACACCGGGGCTACAATTTGAAAATAAGGAGAGGGGGGGTCTCATGGCCCCTCTTCACAAGACGTTAAAGGCCTCGGGGAGCCCAACTCTGGAAGTGATTATATTAAGAATGGGGGCCAAGCAACCCCTCTACCTGAGCCATTAATGATCCCAGAATCCCACCCCCCTATGCCAGATCACATGCTATATCCCAGGGAGTCCACCAGGACATAGCAGTTTTCCTGCCCGCAGTGGCATGAGCAAGGAAACCTGTGTTTGCTCCTACTTCTTAAGAGCATTTTTTAATCTCCTGCCAAGCAGGGGAAAACACAAAGTCTGCTCCTTGCTGGTGGGGGCTTTGAAAGTGCTCCCAGCCAGCAGGAGCTTTGAAAATGCTTCCAGCTGCCAGGAGCTTTGAAAATGCTCAAGTAGGTGGGAGCTTTGAAAATGTTCCCACCAGCTTGGAGCAGACTTTTGATCTATTTCCCTGCCCGCAGTGATCCAGGCAGGGAAACAGATCAAAATGTTGCCCCCACCTGGAGGGAGCAGCATTAGTAGGTGCTTGCTCCGGGTGAGAGCAATGCCGGCTCCTTCTGCATCTGGGTAGCCGTCTGGGGCTATGGGCGTTACCATGGTAAGGAGGGAGTAAGTGTATGGTAGGTGCCTTGGGTGGGCACCAGGCCACCTACCTTTCATACTGCGGTCCGTAGGGGGATAGGCTCCATGGGGCTGATAACAGTTCAGGAAGAGGAGTGCTTGGCATCTCCACTTTATTTTTACTAGTGGCCCTGGAGGACAGGGTCCCCAGTGCCTAATAAGGCTGGGAGAGTTGAGCCATGTGGCCTCCCTCCCCTTTATTTTTGCTGGTGGCCCTGGGAGTTGAGGTTCCCATGGTAACAAGGCTCTGGAAGGGGGACACCTAGCTTTTTCCCATTTTTATTTTTTATTAGTGCCCCAGAGCCTCAGAAAGTCCCCTCCCCTTTAATTTAATGGAGTCCCTGGGGCCTTACGCAGCCCCCCTCCATGTTAAGTGTAGTAGTGACCCTGGGGGATGGAGTCCCCAGGGCCTAATAAGGCTCAGGGGAGGCAAGTGGTCCCCTCCCCTTTAATTTGAAAAAAAAAACAGCACTGGGGGAATGGATCCCCTCGGGCTAGTACGGCTCAGGAAAGAGGGGCATGCAGCCCCTTTCTTACAGTCTTAAAGAAAAAGGCCATGGGGGATGGGGTCCCCAAGGCCTAATAAGGTTTGGGGACGAAGCCACATGGGCCCCCTCCCCTTCAATTTGAAAAAAGTGCCCTGGTGAATGGGGTCCCCAGGTCCTGATAAGGCTCAGGGACGGTGGACACTTGGCCGCCCACCCTATAAAAAAGAAGTGATCTGGGGAATGGGGTTCTATAATGTCAAATAAAGCTCCGGGAGGTGGCCACGTAGACCCCCCCCCTTTAAAAAAACATAAAGTACCGTGACCCCACCTCCCGCTGCCGCACATGGCCGAAGGAGACCCATTGCTCTGGGATAAACTCTCTCCTAGAGCGACTGTCTCAGTTTGCTGGTTTCTTTTTATGGGAAGTGCCCCTCTAACAACAAGCATATCTAAAGGATATTATGGACTTCCTGCAGTTGGTACAGGATGTGGAGCTTGACCCTGAAAGGCAGTTCCTGGTAAACTTGGACTTTGAGCCGCTGTATACTAGTATTCCCCAAGATGCCACTCTGGGGGCGATGGCTAGAGAGTTAGCCATGTTGGAACGGTTCTATGATACTCCTCAGACATTTATGTTGCAGTGTATTGAACTGGCTCTCACACAGATTATTTCTTTCAATACAGACAAGCTATTCCTCCAAGTATCAGGGACTTTGTTGGTGGCAACATTTGCACTCAATCTTGCTTGCAGCTATGTGGGTTCAGAAGCCCATGGACATTAATTTGCTGTTACATTACACATTCTTTTCATCCACTAGCATAGAGGGATAACCTTCTGGAGGGTCAGTTTTTCCATTACTATCATAACTCCAGAGAGCAGTCTCTACTAGAATGCTTACCCCAGGAAGATAATGAATAAGGCTAATAAGCAGGTGTTGAACACTCTTAGAGCTTCCCTGAGAGAGAACGAGCCAAAAGCAAAAGATGAATGTGTCACAATGGTATTGATGTATGATCAGTTGGTGACTCAAATAAGGAATATCATTCAGAACCATTGGAACATCCTGAATGTGTTACACGACCATGTTTTAACTTCTGACAGTTAGCCAATTTGAAAGATGATTTGGTCCACACTAGGTATGGGTTTCACTTAGGAACTGTGACAGGCACCTGGCTCTAGTGAGAGGGCATTTCCCTTATAGAGGATGTAATGTCTGTAAACTTACTAAGCACATGAAGAAAATTAACTTATGCAATGGTAAAATTTGGCATCAGAACAAAATAACTAGCTGTAACTCTTCATTTGTCATTTATCAGTTGAAATGCCTGTGTGCCCGCTTTTTCATCGGTCTGACTACAAGGAAGGTTAAGGTGCAGATGCAGGAACATATTAGCACCTTCAGGGTCTGAAGTCTCACCACGAAATGGGTCCAACATTTCAGAGATATGGTACATGAGCCAGTGGATTTTGAATAAGCAATTTTGGAAAAAAATAGACCAGGGGCATAGTGGAGCGGAGGCAATTAATAAAAAAGAGGCCTGTTGTATTTTTTCAGAGACCACAGATACTTCTGGTGTTAATGAACTTATTGAGTGCCAAAGGATAAGACAGAGATCAGGATGGCCTTTAATATATTGGGGGTGGCTTCCTAGGGACTCACTGGACACATTATGTTAGTCTGTATTAAGTTACGGTCAAAAGGTTTTTGTCTCCCTCTTTTTCAGTTTTTGATCTTAGTTTACAAGTCCTTATTTCTTTTTAACCAGTATGACTAGTATGCTTTGAAATTAGCATCACTTGACAATGGTTGTTAGTGGAGCAGGATTCCCATTATGTCATAGTAGGGTTTGATTTATAGATAACATTTGTTTGCGGGTGTTTAAATACAGAATTGTATTTAACCATTGTCACCTTATAGCTTTGACCCACCACAATAGGGTCTGTGCAGTGGCAAAATCTTTCCTCCCAAGATGGCGCCCCCACAGGAGCTGCTCTAGTTTACACTGAGTTTTCTGTCCTATTTATTTTCCTTGATTCCTAGTCTATGTGCCCCTTATCAAATTAACAAGAATTGGTTTTGGGGGTTTGCCAGTTTGTAATTTTAGGGATTGATTGAGCAAATAACTATGTGAGTCTACCAATTTTAGACTTAATTCCCCATTTTATTTCTTGACGTAGTGGTGCCCGGGGTATTGTTAAGACGCCCTCCCTAAAATGACAACCGTGTAGGAGCTGTTCTACCTACCTGTGATGATCTCTGGGTTTCAGGAAGCACGTAACTGTTCTGTTTTAAAAATCGGCATTCCCGGCTGCTACCAGGGATTATGTTTGTCGGTGTCCACACTGCAGGGAAGGAGCGCTAGCTAGATGAGTATGTTGCATGATTTGTACAAAAATTGTTTTATGTAGGCACATAGCTAGTTACTTGGGGATTTGCTTGGACCAGTGCCTTACTTTTGTCGATTATTGTCCATTGGAACTTGATGAACGAGGTTCAGCCTTTGAGTGCCTCGGTGAGTTGGTGTGAAAAGAAGCAGGGTGGATGCACAGGTTTAGAAGCTCCCTTTTCTCTCCATTTCCTGCAGGGGGATGCAACTTTTTTCATGTAATGTACCCTAATTGAAAGAAATCTTTTGAATATCATTTCATAGCTCTTATGGGGAAATGTCATTTTTTTTAGAGGTTTGCACAGTGGGTCATAGGATGTTGAGTATCTGTGTAATCTGCAGTGTCCATTGTCGGCTGCCTACAGGCTGAGGCAATCAGCATCTTTGATGTTGATAAGTTGTTTTCTCAGCAATCTTTTTTTATGACACATTTCTCTTTTTTACTTTAATGAACAGTGTTGCAGGTGGCAACAGCAAACTCAGAAATACCTTTCCCTGGTGTCCCAGGTATGTACAGGCCTGGGGAACATTTAGCAAATATTAAGTCTGCCACAAATCTTTTTTGGTGAGATTTATTCATACAAATTCTGTCATTCAGTTGTTTGACCACCCTAATTTGCCTTTTTTTGTCTTTGTTTTTTTCTTCTCTCTTTTTCTAGGGGTGCTGTAAAATGGGCGCTTGTCCGGCCCTCTGCCCTGGTGGATTTACCCAAAGATATGGTGGCAATAAAAAAGATGTTGATCTGTCAATTATTTGGTCAGAACATACCAGTGTGTCTTTTCATTATGTGCCAGGGCATTGGCAATTAAATAAATGAATGGTACACTCTCTGTGCACATTTTCTAACAGTTTTTGAGTGTAAGATGTGCACTCCATGTCTATCAGAGGGCCTCCTGATGTCTCATCAATAATGAATTTCTAAAGCAGGGATAGTATAGGTGGTTTATTACCTTTCCTCGGGTCAGATGAACGTGCTGACTGAGGGTTGAAATAAGGTTTTTTGTACAATTGTTTAAGTGCTTTTGCTGCCAGTAGGAGCTCCGGCTATGATGAAAAGCAGGAGCTCGTGGGGTTGTCATGTAATGACTAGTGATGGAAGCTTACATGAAACGACTCCTATTTTATGCTTTAGTTAGCTGAGAAAGCATGCACCTAGACTTTTTTTGCTTAGTTTTTTGGCTGGAGCACCCAGGGTCTTTTTCTGAACCAGATGGCTACAGCGATTGGTCCATATACAGTGAAGTTCAATGGTGGGGGCATTTATTCCTTTGTGAAAAAGGAAAAGCTCCAGGGGTTTGAGAAACTGTTTAATGGGGCATAATGAACTCAAGTCATCAAGTGTCACCTGCACAGAGAGTTACTATTTAGTACAAAGATTTATAACATGTTCAATACCTCTACATGTATGGTGCATTGGGAGCACATGCATTTTGTAAACCGTTACACCCATTAGTTGGACATAGGTTATACAAATTAGTTTGAAAAGTAATATGGTATCTACCTGCCACTATGAACATTTTAAAACTAACACACTCATTGGATAATGTCATCAGTGGTATCATCAATGATGTAATATGAGAAAGGTGTCATTGATGATGTCACAAATGATGCCATAGAACATGTCATGAGTGACATAATATGTGAGGTCACAAGCAGTGCATGGCAGAGGTGCAAGTTATGGTTAGCCCTGCTAACTAAACTGATGAATTTCTATGGATTTTTGTTTACTTCAAAATGTTGATGTCACAGATCTGTTCACATAAATAAAATGTTACTTTAACCTTTGAGACAAGAATTGTCGGCACCTCGAAACATGGAAAACAAGAAGATGCACACTAATCCAGGTATTTAACCATTTATTGGTGCTCAAACCCAACATGACAAAATTCTATACAATGATATTGCACAGCTGCGAGCATGATGCAAGCCATATTTGAGTGGCAATATACATGATTACACAATTAAACAGTATATAAATGTGACAAAAAGTAAAAAAATAAAGGCATCTGAAATAAATGATAAAATATACTAGAACTGTGTTCATGTACATCAACAAAGATGCACATGTATTCTATTCAGTGGCTCAAACGTCTCATCATTTACTAACAACCAACAATCATAAATCAATATACTTGATTGTCCTATGATATCATAATACCTTAATGGTGTACAGCCTACAGAAATACTTCAGTTTCTGTCCACACTCTTGTCATCTCATTGTTCCAAGCACAGTGATATAGAGAATATATATTGTACATTCATGCATTTTCATTATCAGTGCCAAGTGTTAGAAAAGATTCAAACTACAAGTGAATTAAAATACTTCTTGCATAGTTCCATTCTGTTATATTATATGCCATCCACTATTATAAAAATCAGAAACATAACATAACAATCATAGAATACTGATCTTCTACAGTATCCAGTTCATAGACTCCAAAGATTTATGTGCAGAACTTATACGACAATCACCTCAAGACATATGAAAATGTAACCTGCTGCAGTAATTGATCGTAGGCCAAAAGTGGGTAGCTAATAAGTAATACCATTATATCATATATATTCACATATATACTTGTTATGATAACTGTGATATTAGGTCTGATATCAAAGTACATAAAGAAAACCTTCAATATGTTGATTTTTGGGAAATAAATCATTATATTGTGGTAAGTGGCCATAATATTCCTTCTAGAGAAATGTACTCAAGAACGAAAATCCCCCCATACCAATCAATATGTCAACCCACATGGCATTCTACTCCATTCATGGCCCTGATAGACCTATTCTGCGCACATAAAATGAATGCTAAAAAAAAGCCCTCTAATATGATAATGTGGATGCCTATCGTGGAAATATTATTCAAATATTAAAATACAAATGTGCTGATCACGTGTGCAGTGATCATATATAAAAGTGTTGTTTTTTTCTAATGGGGGACCCTCACCAACACCCTCCCCATTTTTCCACATTATTATAATATATAATTAATTTGGGGGTAACCCCCCAAACTCCACCTTTTTTGTAATTTACCACCATATTCCTTTACATCCCCTTAACCCAAAAATTACCCTTACCACCCAATTTTGTTATGCACCCCTAAATCCTAAAAACAGCCTTACACATAATTCCCTTACCCACCCGTAAACCCTAAAACACCCTTACCACTCAAGTCACTTACCCACCCTTAAACCCAAAAACCACCCTTTTCACCTTACGCCTTTACCCACTCCTAAATCGGGAAAAAACACCCTTGAAACCAATTTGCTTACTCATCTATAAACCCTAAAAACACCCTTACCACCCAATTACATTACCCAACCCTAAACCCTAAAAACACCCTAACCAACCAATTCTCTGAGCCACCAATAAACCCTAAAAAACAGCCTTACCACCCTATTCCCTTACCCACACCTAAACACTCAAATCACCCTTACCATCGTATACCCTTACCCAACCCTAAATGCTAAAAATACCCTTGCCCTAATTCACTTACCCACCCCAAAACCATAAAAACACCTTAGCCACTCAATTCTCTTTGCAACCTATCACCCCTAGAAACAGCATTACCACCCTACTTTCTTACCCACACCTAAACACTAAAATCACCCCTAACCCAATTCCCATTCCCTCCCTTAAACACTAAAAAAACCCTTACCACCCTATTAATGTGTGTGTGGTACAGGCATCATGTGGTAATACCTATGTGGTAAAAGCTGTTTCTCTTCATGAGAAGTTTTTCCAAGTTGTTCATGGCTTTTCCACTGCTCAGAGTCTGAAAGAGCATACAATGGTGATGTAAATGAACATGTTAACCCATACACATTCATAAATGTATCAAAAATGTTCAATTGCACTTATTTCTTTTTTTAACCTCACCGAAATATAAAATACAGTCCCCTTCCTCTAAATGACCATTAGTTTTAGGGTCATTACTTCCCCATTGCTACTGTTGATAAAGATTTACTGCTGTCCTTGATGAGATTAGGGGCCCGATTAGGGTCAGACCGCGGCATGCCGGGTCTGACCACCAGATTATGTCCTGGTGGTTAGACCGCAAGGAGACTGCCGCCTCTGCCGGGATCAGGGATCCTGACAGGTTGGTGGTAGTCAGGGACGTGGTAAGCCACGCAGTGCTCAGTTGGGCACAGCCATGCTGATCACGACTCCACTTTCCGGCAGCCTTGCCTTTCCATGGCGGTTGCAACATCATGGAAAGGCCGGCAGAAAGACAGTCCTGGGGCCACTGGGGGGCCACTGCACTGCCCACGATCATGTTCTGGGCAGTGCAGCCCCCCCCCCCCGCCAGCACCCTCGGAATTCACACACTGTCTGCTATGCTTTTGTGAGACGGCATTGTCCTCGGCTCCCTTGCCACAACACTGTTTCCACAAGGCTGACTGGCAAAAACGTTGTGATATGATGTTTCTGCTGGTTCGCTCATTGGAAAGATTGCAATACGATGGCGGTGAGGCCACCGCCTTGACGGCAGCCTCACCCCTACCGTATTGGAGGTCTCAGTGGCAATGCCGCTGAGATCGTAATTAGCCCCTAAATTTCTGACTGAGCAGCGATATGACTTACAGCAGTTTGTGAATACCAACAAATTCATAGCTTCATTGGCATTCACCAATTTTGTAAAACATCTCTGCCCTTGAATGCCTGCGGCCTCTCCCTAGGAACAGATTTACCCACTTAAAATATTACATCATATTTCTTTATGTATGCATGTGAGCAGACTGCACAATCCATGTGCTCAACTTAATTTAATTTAGGAGTGAAAATGGCTTTCAGAAAGGGTCCAATTTATTCAGTTGAAGGTCAGACTGAGTCTATTCTTGTCTGTGCTCACAATATAGAGAGGGTCAAGTTGTACAGAACTTTCCAATCATAAACGCTATAAAAGGAGGACTAGTGCAGAATTACTCCTCAGGCAAATACTGTAACACGTGTTGGTGAAACTAAAGCTGACATCATCTAAGACTGAGAGAAAAATAGAGGAAGGCAAACTTTCTGCCTTTTCTCCTTTGAGAATACTACTCCTTGCATAGGTCTAGTCCTGGAGGCTTTGCATGGAGAAGGGTGCTTATCTCACATTAGGGCAAATGATCACCCTCAACAGTTTGTGTGGGCATGGATCCGCACCCTGAGGACATGATTACTGTGAGTGCTTGCAGCTAGCCCTGGAGGCCTGGTGTGGGAATGGTGGGTACCTCAGCTTAAGGCATATGATAACTCCCACAGTTTGTGTGGGCATTCACCAGCACCTTGAGATCGTGAATACAGGGTGTGCTTGCATCTAATCCTGGGGCTTTATAAGAAAGCATAAGCTCACCCCCCACAGTTTGTGTGGGCATGCACCAGCACTTTGAGGTCATAATCACCATGCTATACATCCTTCTGTCTATTTTCCGCTCCTGATTTTTATGGTGATGTGGAACGGTGCCTCTGATTTCCAGTGCAGCAGCCTACCAGAGAAATATTTTGAACCTTGATAAAATGCGTGCTCTCTGATTAGCTATTGACAGTCTCCCTCCTGTTGGCATCAACGTCCGAGTAACTTCAACTACAGAAATAGAAAATTACGAGTAGAAGGCTCCACCACATATGTGCAAATGGTTCCTGACACAAGATCTCAGACAGACAAAACACAATCTACAGTGCAGGTAATTGTGTGGCAGTAGTGCTTAGGGTGCTTGAGAATATATTTTATTAATTGAGCAGGTTGCATGGCAAAATAATGACGTGAATAACATTAACTTGCATGTATGTTGAGTTCATAATATCAACTACAAACATAGCATCAAGATAAACATAAATATGGAAGTATAGATTTACTGATCCTGACTCCATATTTACTTACCTTGATAATATCTAGGTATTAAGTAGGTATTATGCAGTCAATGTAAGCACAGATTGACATAACTAAAAGCTATATTTTGGGAGAGCACATTAGGTATTTCAAAGTTTGGTCTTAGAGTACGAGGCACAACCTTATATCACAAATAAAATTAAATGAATTGAGCACAACTAAAAACGTAGGTGCCTTTTCACAAAGGTAAACTTACATGTGAATAAATCTACAAGTGTAAGTTTAGTCTTACACTGTTGAGTAACTTTAGTGCTCTTGAATATTCACCATTTACGAGTGTTAAATTCCTCAAACTTGTTGCAACTAATATTGCAATACCCACACATAGAACATAATGGAGGCAGGGACTTAAAATAGAATGCCACAGGAAATCATGTGGAATCAGAACAATTTTGATTTTGAAAGAAAATATATAAATGTAATCTATATTTTAAAAATAAATAATACTTAATGCTAAAATATTTAATATTATTTTATTTATCAAATAATTGTAACTTTTAATTTTCAGAATCATATTAAACTACGTTTCAATTCTATCCATCACCTTTGTTAATTTTTCATACATAATTAGTAAAACAAGCATTGTAATTCAGGTGGGATGTTTTTAAGTAAATCTTTAAATATTATACTTTATTTCATTTATTATGTTTAAATTATTTAACTATTTTATAAAATAATCATATGAAAAATAAGTTAGTAGTTTAAAATTACTAGTAGTAAGTTTTCACATGTGCGCAGAGATCTCTGTATGGTAAGGTGTAGGGGAAAGTGTCATAGCTTATTAAACATTAAAAAATAATAGCAAACATTTATTAATTTAAAATAATAATTGTAAATATTTTTATATATTTATGTTAATTTTAAAAACGTATAACATATTGCAGAAATAATACATTAAATTAAATTTAAAATGTAATGATTTGAAAACATTACATTAAATTAAAATGATGTTCAGGAATTTAAATTATAAAAATAAATTACACTTAAGTAAAAACAGAATATTTTTATTGGGTATTTTTATTGGGTATTATTAAAAGTGATGTAGCATTAAATAAAAGTAAGTTAATTTTATTTGAATAATATTCGATATAACATGAATTGTAAATTAAAAATGTTATTAAACTCTTTTTAAACAATAAGTTTTATTTTAGATCATTCTTTAACTATCATCAAGGAAGTAAAATATAATGAAAAAAGTTGGAAAAGCCTGAACTTTCATGGGTTACATGTGGTAATGCGATAATCCTATGATAAAGCTTCAGGGGAAATGTTGGACACGTTTCTAAAGATTTCAAAATGGAAGAAAATTAAATAAGGTGTTTTGACTCCAGAGAGTGTGATAAATTATCTATGTCAGAGAGCAGAAGCAGCAACACCATAAAAAGTTAACAGTTAGTGCTGATCAATTTAGGACAAAGCAAGGCTCCATTAAGATTTGTATAATACTTCCCAAACAAAATAACAATGGTCCTATTCTGACTATGATTGAGATCTAGCAGATGGAGTCAGCGTTTGTGGCTACAATGCTGTTTTCCGATTTGTTCTTATTGAGATGTGACAAGCAGTTCTTCCAACGGTCACTCTAACCTCTTCCATCTACACTCGAGAATGTAGTTTTCTTTTTGATGTTTTTTTTAAACCGTTCAATTTGGAGATATCTGTTTATTTAAGCTGAAACCTTCAGATGAGAGGTCACCTCCTGCTAGAAAACGATTTTGTAGCCCGGGCCAACAGATATGTATGTATCCCTGCACACCTTATAAAGCCATTCAGCCATGCAGTTGGACCAGGGCAATTTAGCTTGTTCCCTCAGTAAAGTCTTTATTTTTGTCCCTCACAAATCCTTGTATCCATTTATACTTTCTCCTCCAACTATTTTCTACAGAGAGGTGAGGTGGAACAGGATGGCTGTTGTAGCTCCATCCACTGCAGGTACCACTGCAGCTTTCAAACATTCAATTTTCTATTTTGTTAATGTGACTAATGGCAACTTACAGCTATGAAAATAATATGGCACAGTTTTAGCATTACCATTCAGAATATGAATTTTCTAGGCCTTAACCCTGTCACACTCATGCACACACTAAAGAATTGGGCCTTTTACGTTTGCATAAATTCAGGCCTGGCTTGAATGTAACTCTTATACATTATGGAAGAAAAACTGCCAAGCACAATACCTCTACCAAAATTTAGTATGGATAAACCGTAAAGTAGGAAGTTAAGCTGTGCTATTATGATTGTAGATAGTGACGGGCCAGGAATAAGCACAGATATGAAAAAGGAAGTGATACAATGGTAAATGTGACAACCGGTGATACAATCAGAATTGATACTAAGAAGACGGTGGGAGGCAAGAGAGAACAGGAAGTGAAGTCCCATCTTTCAATAAGAGGCATTGATGTAATTGTAAGTGATATAGTACCACTCAGTAAGATGCAGTAAAGTATCAAAAGGGATGCAAAGTTTCAGATGAGATTTTATGTTGTGAAAGGAAGTGGTAAAATCGTTTGGGGGAGGTGGACTGATCGATATTGCTGTGTTTCTGTAATAAGAGGGATTAATTGGGAAATGGTGAAGTCTTTCATGGGAGCTAATGTAGTATCTCCGAGTGGGTAGCCAGAAGTGATGGGACAAGGACTGACACGGTATTCAGCTGGCAATTAGTAATAGGATAAGAAGTTGCTTCATGATTTAATGTTATTGTATTCACAGGATTTGCATAGTGCCTCCATTACCATCAAGGTGAATTTGAGCATTTTAGGATCTGATGAGACAGAATCTAAAAGCAAGACATACCAGGTAACAGTGAGAAGTGATGGTGGAGTTTCATTGTTCTTTCACAGTGCCATTTAAAGGAACTTCAGTGCTCTTCAGAGCCTCATACAGTTGCTTATTCAGTGGAAGCAGCAGAGGGGTGCATAAAATCCGTCATAGTATATGGAAAGACTAGAATGTTTTTTAATTTTCCTCTGAACTTCAGGTGGTACAAATGGAAGGCAAAGATGAGGAAGTACAACAGTGCAAAATCTCAAGTGTGCAGCAATTTTTCTTTCATATTTGCCTTATTTTGAAGAAGGAGAGTAATGTCATAAATGCCTCTATCAGGCATCTCGTGGGCTGGCAGACTAATAAAATACAGCGGTAATTTACACCCAGATTTACAATGATTTTGCATCCAGGTTGTGTCACTTTTTTGACATAGACCTGCCGCAAAATCTTTTTGGGTATTTATGAAGTCATGCAAATGTCGATTTACATAGCTTTGCAAGAATAATTAACTCAATGCAACACAAGTGCTACTTTTCATCAGGTAGGCCTTCAATATGCAGTGCATGGGCGTTCCAATACATCTACTCATGGATTTTGATGCAAACTCATATTTCCAAAGAGATGTCGACATGCGTTTGCACCAAAATGGTGAGCCTGCCTCATGCTGGACTAATTAGGAAAATTATATTTATTATTCTTTCCATGTGTGCTGCATTCTGCCACACAAACAAAAAGAGAATAACTTCAAATTATAGCTTTTGTGAAGGAAGGTCCTGCACTAAAACTATAGTGACCACACTGGTGCAAGGGTCTGTGCAAGGCCAAAGTTTGCCTGCGCATGGAAAGAGCTGGTCTGTGCTATTTCTTTCAAGATATGGCCCAGGTCGGTGGTCAGACACACTGCTTCAACATGGTAGGTAGCTCAGAACTCTTATTGTTAAGCAAGAGGCCATCCAACGATCCTCTGAGCTCTCTGTAGAGGAAAGGCTGCAATGCCTGCCAAAAGAGATACAGTAGTGGAATTGGAAGTGATGCGGTAACTCTGAAATGAGAGAGATTGTTGGATTAGGAAGTGATACAGTAACTCTCCGATGGAGGAAGTAAATGAATACAAAACAATGTAGGGACCCTTTCAGGTAGCGCAAGAGCAGGTAGCACAAGAAAAAATGATAACTTGTCTGCAATGTATTTTGGTTATGTCAGTTTAAGTGACAATATGAAGTTGAATCAGGAAGTGATAGGTTGCCTCTCAATTGGGCAGTTCCTTGGACTTGAATTGGCACTGGTAGCCAGGAGGACATTGTAAGGCGGGACTTGTTGAAGCATCTTTCTGTTTAGTGTAGGCTGAGTTCTTGAGAATCTTAGGTGCCAGAGGAATTGCAAAGAGGAGTGACACTCCCCTCTGCCTTTCAGAGACTTTCACTTCTCCCCAAAAACGTGTATTCTTTAATTTTATGGTGTTCTAAAAATAGAAAAAATATTAGCTTTAAATCAACCCAGGCCCAGTATGGCCGCCCTCCAGATGAGACCCCTTTGTTCCTCCAGATGCAAACACACTGAGTTCTGCTTCCTAGTGTTATTTACATGCGTTTATATCTGGGATCAGATGGCATATCATTTCCCTCGCTCTCCTTTATCTATAATTTTGTCATTTTGTTTTTGTTTTCTTCACTCCCGCGTCCGTCTGGGCCATATCTAATCAGAGGAATGCTTCCTCTGTTTGTTCCCAGGGCACCATCCTGCATGGGAGACCGAGCAATGCCAGAGGGAGTGATTTTTATCATCAAACAGAATTAAAATAGAACCAGGAAAGGGCTAAAATGAGACGGGGAGAGTGTCACATCTCCCGTTACCACCATATTTAGGACTCTTTTCTTCTTTTTATCTCCGTTCCCTTCAGAAACTAAAAGAATTGGTGGTGTCTGTGAATGTTCATGCATAGAGCCGCAACCCAACATGGTCATTTCTAGAATACATGTGGAGAGGGAAGTCGATTCATCTGAATGTTCTCTTAAGTGCATTGTATGTCAGAATTTACATAGTGCTTCACATCCCTGACATGGGCACAAAGCACTTTGATGGTGATCGGTAAGGTCGAGGTCCTTCGAATATGTATGGTTGAAAGATTATGAGTTTCCAATGTAGTCTTTTTGGGAAGCGCTGTGTGTAGTGCTGGAAGATCAGAAATACGCTCCAACTACATGTATGTAAAGATAAGACACAAAATATTAACATTTGCGTCAAATTATAGCTTCTTGTCCAGCGCCTTAACACAGCATCTCAAATGGGAAGACACAAAAGGACAAGTAATGGCAGTGAAAGAAACAATGCAGATCCTAACAGCAGCTACGAAATATGGATTTTCTTCTCCCTTAAAGCAGGGCTGTCTAGGGCTGAGTAGAACATACTTCAAGGGCAGTTGGCTCTTAGGCCCATATTTATTCTTTTTTAGCGCTGCATTTGCTTCGTTTTTTGGCACAAAATTGGTGCAAACTTACAAAATACAGTTGTATTTTGTATATTTGCGCTGCTTTTGGGACGCAAATGAGGTGCTAAAAAAGTATAACTATGGGCCTTAGTGTTTGAACGTTAGGAGTGGGAAGCAAGCAGCATCTTTTCCTGTATCCTACATAAAAACAGAAGCGTTGAGATTTTTTCTTGAAACTGAGTTATGCATGATGTCCTTGTTCTGAGCTTTATGTACTAAACCAGAGGTTGAAATGAAATTGAAAAAATATCAAAAGTTCCAAATTTACAATTTGAGAAATATAAATGAGGAAGGAAAAAGTTTGAAAAAAAGAACAGCAGACCACAAAGTTTGAAAAATATGAATTATATGATGCTTTTTTATAAGAGAGTTTTTCAAATAGGTTTGCTTTACAATAGGAGTTAGGGTCAGGGTAAGATTCTGGATTAGGTTAAAGGTGAAAGTTAAAATTAGGGGTAGTATTAAGGCTAAGGTGATGGATAGGTATACCATTAGGATTAGGACTTCTACTAGAATTAGTGCTAGAATGAGAGATAGGACTAGGTTGAAGATGAGATTTAGTATAAACCTTAATATTCAGATTAAGGTATGCAATCAATTTGGTGTTAGGGCTATAGTTTAGTTTGCTTAACAACGTGTTAGCAATGGGTACCTTTAACAGCATATTGGAAAAATGTAAGACTTTTTGCTTTCAAACAAATACAACCTCCAAACTCAACCTCTCACTTGTAGGGCCTTTAGTGGACAATGAGCAGCTCGCAAAACTGTTGCAGTGGGCCCCAGTTCTCCCTCCAAAATCATCTATCTCGGGGAGTGGTGTACTTTCTCCTTAATGACCTCAGTGTCTCTTGGACAGGTAGCCCAAATGTAAGGATTTTGGTGGCCAAAGCGTTGTCTTCCAGGTTCTTCACCTTGCTCTCTAGATGTATAATCCAAATGACTGCAAATCCCTCAATTTTTTGGTATCTGCGGCTGTTGGCACTATGCAGCTGTACTGTCTTTCTGACCACAGACATGTTTTAGTTATTTTGTATATTTCTCTTCTAGTCATCCCACTTTGTGGTTAGACATGTTAATCATTTAGTTGTTAATATAAGCAATTATTACAGAATCCACATTTATTTTTCATGTCATGTTTCTGTGCAGCATGATAATCAAGTCTGCTCAGAGATATTGACAGTATCTAATCTGAGTTGAGAGTTCTGTTCTAAATAATTGTATTTATGGAAAGTTATTAACTACATTTCTTGTATATTATTATTGTTCAAAGAACACAGGGCCTCATTATGAGTTTGGAGGTCCCACAATGGGACCACCAAACTCACGGGGAGGACACCACCACCACCACGTTCCCTCCGAAAGTATCTGCTGGGCTGATTGGCAGGAACATTGTAATAAGAGCAGGAACAGTGTTAGGATTTTGGTCTTGGCTCCTCTAAGGGAGCCGAGGCCAATATCCTAACACTCCAGCACCCACAGAATGTGCACTGTCCGATGGTGCTGGGCAGGGGGACCCCCAGCACTGTCTTTCCGCCAGCCTTTTCATGGTGGGGTCCCTGTCATGAAAAGGCTGGTGGAAAGAGGGGTTTTAATCAGCCAGGCGGCGCTGAATTCAGTGTCACCCTGGTTGATTGAAGCCTGACCGTCGTCATGCTGTCAGGAACCATGTTCCCGGCGGGGACAGTGGCCCCCTAGTGGGTCCACCCACCAGGGTTGTAATTGGGTAATCGGATAGCCAAAGTTGCCGCGGTCCGACCATCAACGTGAGTGTGGTGTTCGTGGGACCACCACACTCAAAATGAGGCCCACAGTCTTGCAGAAAGACATGAGTAAAAGGGCATCAAACTGCTTTTTTGTTTTTTTTTCCCTTAAATTTTAAGAAGGCATTAACCTGACCCCCTCCCCTCTAACTGGAATCCTTGAGAACAAGTTTGCGGTAGTGTACATTTTGAGAACTGGACTTTGGACTAGATGAAGAGTTTGGCAGACAGGGCACTATGTCACAACACATAGCAACAGAGTATTATATATACCAGACTCTTAGCCCACCTGCCTAACTTTAAGTTGGGCCGGCATCCAGGTTTATGCCTATGGACTCTGTTGGTGTAAACTTTCCTTAGATGGCCCGAGGGAGTATGGGCTATTGACGGTAAGCCACCCAGTCATTCTCCCTGTTTAGAGTGGGCAGTAACATTCCGTATTCTTAATGTTCATCACCATAATAATATCCAGGTGGTGAGGGACATTTAAAATATAAAAGTGACTCTTACACCATGGGAGAAAACTCCAATGGTGTTGAGGTCACCAGTTTTTACTTTCCAAAAAATAAACTCGTGCTTTGGGAGTTTGTTTTGGGAAAAGTACAAATGTTTAAAAGTTCCGTCTTAGCATCCATTATAGGCGGTTCAAACAAACCCCTAGACTTTATAGCCTACCATTCAATAAACACTAATTTTAGTGGGAAGAGTAAAGGCAGGGTGGTGGATGTCAGGCCCTTTATTCAGTGCAGATGGGTATGCCCAGCTCCCGCTCACCTTGCACTCCACTCTCCCCTCTGGGGCTGCACTTCTTTCCTTGTCTCATTTCCAAACTGTGCTCTCCTTTGCCCCCAAGAGACCCCAGCTACTTCCTTAAAATTTGGCCCTATCAGAGCAGTGGAATTATCTTAGGTTTCAAATCGCTAATGCACTTGGGCCTCCTTCCCGTCCAAAATAGGTCATGCATTCGTGAATGCCCTGGAGATGGGCATGCTTAGAACAAAAGTTGCTCCGAGAAAGACAAAGAGAACCAGAGAGACCTTCTCTGTCACCTCTGCTACATTTCATCAGTCTTCCCTCAAGTTCCTGAAACACAGCACGGTCCTGAAGCCAAGGTCCACCAAAGCTCACTTCAAATGCAGTAATCTTGGAGTTTGGCAAGCTCATCTTCCCACTAGCAGGTTACAGTGATAGAAGTGAATTGTTCTATAGAGATAATTTGCAGAATCAAAGCTGAAAAAATTACATTTTGCTTAGTGTAAAATGCTGAGCCTCCCCATTTTAGACTCATTTTATATTACAAAAAAATGCAAAACTTTCTCCGAAGTATCCCTTCAGTCCAGTGCATTTCAATAGAAGTTGAAGTAAGAGCAACATTTTAAAGTTAGAATTAAGGACACTCTTTAATAACCATGAAAGGTTTAGAATAGTGCTTAGTTTGTGGCTCACCGGCACTCATTTTTGAGGACTAGGCAGTGGGGTATGAAAGGGCGAGGGGAGGGTGAACCCCAGGAGGTCCCTCAGCACACTATGTTGTGTATGGGTGGCAGGCCCCTGACTGGGTCCAGGTGGCAGGGGGCGCCCTCTAGGGACTTTGCAGGGGGGGCTCCTTAAGCTCTGTTACGCCACTGGGACTAGGACTTCTTTTTCATCACCTAACTTTGATACAGAACAAAAGAGAGAAAAGGAAAAAAGTGAAAAGGAGGAGAAAGATGGAAAAGAAGTAACGAAGGGAGAATTCAGTAACCTGCCAGAGTGAGATAGAGGGTCAGGGGGTGTTTGATAGCGGAATAAAGAGGCATGAGGTGTAATCGAGATAAGACATCTTTGGTATTCAGGAATCCTGACATTCGGTAGAACTGTCAGCGTGCATCTGAAAAAAACTTGGGCCCCGCACTTATTTTACAAATTATGCACTGACCCAGAGAGGTGCTGCAGTCAGTGATAAATAAGGTCTCCTGGGGTAACTTTACTGGTAAGTTGTTTTATGGACGTACCTTCCCAAATATATTATTGCTCATGTCTTTGTATCCTAGATAAATGCCTTGTTGCTTTGCTCTTTTCAGATGTAGTCACCCTATACGTTTAAATTTAATTAGCACTTTTTTAGACAATTAAACTACACTCTCTTCCTCCTATGTTAAGCGGTTACTTAGTTACCAAGACCGCACCTGTTTTAATAGTTAAATAATTATACTTCTGAGGCGATGCATAACACTTTAGGCAGCACCCACAATATTGTTGTATTTTGACACGTTGGCCTCCCTGTCTTTTTTCACCCCCTGTGGTTGATCGAGGTCTGCCGTTGAGAAGGTCAACACAGCCATGAAATATCAGAGTGTACTCTAGACGAACACTAATGGAGAATTTCTAAATGGGGAATTCATATCTTAACCTTTCGAAACAGTATTGAATAGTTTTAGGACCTCTTTATTCCCACCTTGGACTTCCGATGTTGTGATTTTTTTTTTTTTTTTTCTTTCTTTCTGTTCACGTTCTTTTTTCTGTTCACGTTGACTGTTGGGGGAGGAAGACCAGCCAGTCTGTTCAGAGCGTCACTTTAACGTGACTTTCTTTGCGTGCAAGCTGCAAAGTTCTGGCAGCAGGATTCCCCTAGCAACCGTTGTGAAGGATCTGAGAGGTGAGAAATATTTATCTCTCTTTTTGGCAAGGTGCTGGTGTTACAACAGACAGCATTGCACAGGTTTGTCGCCACCCAGGTCATAAATTCACTCAGCCTCAGGCTGAAACCGCCAACAGGAGCCTCACGAAAAGACATTTGTAATAGAGGAGGACTGACCTATAGGGAAACCGACAAAGTTCACAGCACGTCCATGTCTCTGGAAGGTCGGTGGGGCAGGATCAAAGTCAGATGCGTGTCATGTAGCGTGACTGACATGTGACTGTATTTGCTCCACCCCTATTGACAATTTAGAGGCATCACACGTTTGCGGCTAAGTCCCCTGCAGGGCATGTAAATTCCCTCATATTTTACTAGCGAACTACAACTATAAATGTGTGAACGTGTGGACTGTTTTGTTGCAACCTACTTAACGTTCTGTGGAAATTCACCCGAAGGCTTCACAGCGTCACCTTTCAGGCATTTATATATAAATCTTGACATTTTGTGACAGTTTATCCGCAAATAGTACCTTTGCAGAGAAAAACTGCATGTATTTGCCATTGTGCGTAGAAAAACTTTGCTTGCAAAAGGTACATATGCGTAGAAAAAGCCTGCATATACTTTCCGTTCTGGCTGGTTTCAGTTACAATGCAAATTATCTTTTCAGTGCCATGAAATTAATATTGCGACGTACAAATTAATGTTTCAGAAAAAAGAAAAAGAAATCTGTGCGAACGAGCCTATGGCATAGAAAATAATATATAATGCAAAATTGGGAGAAGTTTTGCCAGTCACTCAAATGGGAAATTATGTGAATTTCACCAGTGTAATTAAAATTTCACTCAGATCAACAATGAGGAATTGATGAAACAATCTGTGATGCTGGGATATTGTACTTAAGCACTGAGTTGTGACAATGCACGAAGTTCAAAGATTTTTCTGCTTGTGACCTCTAAGCTCTCCTGGAAGTGGTACCTGAAACTCACTCTAGGTTTCTGCCTGAGAGTGCAGAAGTACATCAGGTATGTGACCAGACAAAAAAAAAAATCTTTCCGATAACACTCTGCTGCCAAATGGCACCCATTTCACGTGTGGCACTTTCTGCCAATGGAACAATGCATTCTAGGACTTGACACGCTGTGCTTCCTATTACATGAACAATTTTACTGACTTAAAAGTTGGGCCTGACAAAAGATGTCGCACATTATATAGGGCCTATTGGAAGCTAATTGTTGTTGAATCCAAACCCCTTTCAGTTGCTGTTTGCAAATAAGGCCTGTCTGTCTATGATTGACTGTTGTTGTGTCTTCATTGCTGAAACAAACTTTAACACACCTGCATTGATATGAGAGGGTCGGTTTTTTCCAACCACTGAGATTCAACCCTCTTTTAGCATAGATGTCAAAACTCCGAGCTGTGTTTAATTTTAATGCATCCAGTACTTAGGAGATGCATTAAATACTTCACAGTTTAATTACATTTTAGGAGGTCAAACCTGCTTGAATGTATCAAGGGGAAACGGAACTGAATTTACTGTTACATGCGCATGTTCTTACAGTAAGCACTAAAATCTGCACGCTATTCCCCAAAAACTCAGCATGTGTGGCATGGATCTCATCTGATAAATACTGAACCCCAGATAGTTGAATTTTACTGGATGCGAAAAGTGGTACCAACTTTTTCCATGCACTCATGATCGGAACCATTTGAGTCTCCATGTTTCCCCCCTTTTCAGCGCTTTGTCTCTTGATACATTTCAGCAGGTTTGACCTTCCAGAATCACAAATTTGTGCTAATTATCACCCAACCTTTAGTTCTGATGCCTTTTGCATAGCTCGCAATTTAACCCTGCATTTGGAGGGCTATTTCTTTTCTTTTGTAAATGCAAACACAACATGTGTTTGTTCAAGAATTTAAAAAATATAAGACCCTTTTAAAGCCTGCAAGTGGGCTGATGCTCTGTCATAGAGGATGGAGGGGTGAATCCAATACTGGGCTCATCCTTCACCTATTACCAACCTGAAAACTGTTAGCAGTCCTTTAGCCAGGACTGGGACCTCTTCAGGCGTAGTGTCCTCTTTGCTTTGGCCTGCAGTCCATAGCAAAACTCTCATCGTAAACAAAACATTCATGACCGATATATTGTGCCTTAAATATTGTTTCCAAAAACTGTCACTCCATTGCAGCTAATAACGCAAAATGTACACCCAGTAGCGAAATTTAGGGCTCAATATTTCTCTCAGGTGATATTGCTAATGGCATATATAAATATATATATATATAGTTTTTTTCCAGGCATTCCAGCTCTCCAAATTATATACATGACATATATTTTGAATATTTTGATATAGAATGGGCAGCATTCCAGTATTAAAATGAAAAGCTAATTTTTTTAGGTTACCTTCCTCTCCCACCACCTTATACATTATAATAGAAACTGCCTCACACCACATTCCACCATTGTTAGTATTTGTAGGTGTTTCGCTTGCTTTTAAATAACTGCGCACTTTATAGCTTTTTTGTCCCTGAAACCTTGCCACTATCAGCCGCAGCAGATGCTGAAGGGTGGCCTGTGATTGGTTGGGTGAACCAATCTGTGTAAAGTTGGGCAGACCCTGTCAGGGCTCTCAGACCTTTAAATGGTGGTAGTAGCACGGTTGCGCACAGCCGGCCGGGCCTAGTTACTATGTCCAAAAATGTATATACACTTCTACTGATCTTAGAGACCTAGGGCCTCATTAGGAGTTCGGTGGACGGTTTGAACTGTCCGCCGAACCTCCGACAGGGAGGTTTCCACCACACTGGCTACCTCCCCGCTGGACCCATTAAGAGTTTCCAGCTGGGCTGGGTGGCCGAAACCGAGGTTTCTGCTCACCAGCCTATCAGGAAACAGGTGGCAGTCTTGCCGCCAGCTCGTAATCGAGCAGGCAGCAATGCTGCCACTGCAGGGTGCACCAGCACCTTCACAATGTTCATTGTATGCACAGTAAACAGTAAACATTACAATGGTGCTGGGCAGGGGGACCCCTGCACTGCCGATGCCTAGTGCATAGACAGTGCAGGGACCCCCTGTGGCCCCCTGCACCTGTTCTCACCAGCCTTTTCATGGCGGTTTAAAAGGCTTGCAGAGATGAAGGTCATAATCAGCAGGATGGCGCTGTATGCAGCGCCGCCCTGCTGATTGTGATCTCCGCCACAGGATCATGGATGCTGGTGGTACTCTGGCGGTCTAACCACCAGGGTCAAATGTGGCGGTCGGACTGCCACAGCAGCAGCGATCCTGACCGCCACAGCGAGCCTGGCAGTCTCAAGACCGCCAGCCTCATAACGAAGCCGTTAAATTCTGGAAAACTCCAACTTGACCCCTTTTCCTCACTCCACCTTTCCAACCTAGGGTTACTCAATCAGAACCACACATTTATTGAAACAATTAAACCTGTCACCTCCCCCACCAGGGTCTGTACTGGGAAAGCTAACACATCCAACCAGATCTCGATCTTCTATCTCAAAACTCGATCCATGGTTAAACACCTACTAGAAATATGAATCTGATAAACCTGCTATATTACTTTTATAAGAAACCTTGCTAACAAATGAATCCTCCCCAAAATCTTAGCTGCTCTCCCAGAAAACTACTATTTACTCCATGCTAATCAATCAGCGGGCAAAATAGGTGGAGGTGTGCCAGTAATAATTGAGAAAAACCTGAGATTTCTAGTCTTGAATCATTCAAAATCCAAGCTGTTGACAGCCTCCTAATAAAACTAAATTCCTCAACCTCCTCTATAAGTTGCTCTCTGACATACAGACCCCGAGGCATATGCCCCACCTTCCCCATGTCCATGGCAGAATTAATTTCTCCTTTAGTAACTGCAAAAATACTGATAATTGGGGATCTCAATTACTGGGCTAGTGGGGAAACAGGCAGGCACTCATCCTTGGATTTAACCAACATTCTAAGTAGCCTGAACTTTGAACAACATGTGTTATCACCCGCCCATAAAAAAGGTCATACCATAGATCAGGTGTGGTCAATAAACCTATTTGTAGCTAACCTCACTGTTATGTCTGGAGAATGGTCTGATCACTATCTAATCAATTTGTTTCTCACTGATCTGGTCCTCCCTAAACCGCTCACTAATGCAGGAATTCCATCTAAAAGTTGGGCCAGAGTCAATACTACATCATTTTTCAATTTACTGGCAACTACTACTTCTGAAACAAACACCAATATTAACCAACATGAGTAAAGAATGACTGCTTGTTTTACAGAAGCTATCATTTTTCTTGCCCCTTTCCAAAAAACAGCCAAATCAGATGACACATCCAAATGGTTCTCTGAAGAATTAAAAATAGCAAACTCGAACTCTGTCAGGCCGAACGCTTTTGGCGAGGGAGTATTCACATAGGAAAAAAAAGAAGCCTACCTGCTTCATCTAAAATAATACCAAAAACTATTATGCATGCTAAATGTGCCTTTTTCTCAAATATAACCATAAAGTCAACAAACACAAGGAAATCCTCAGAATCATCGCCGAATTATCAAACCCCGACAGAGTGACCGCAATTATCCCACCCACCTAAACCATATACGATGCTCTCAACTCTTTCTTTATTGACAAGATCAAAGTAAGCAAAGACAGTATCCCAACCAGTCCTCCCACAACAACTCCAATTAATGACAAAAAACCTACCATAATGTCCAACTTGCCCGCTATGAGCAAGGTGCGCTTCACAGACCTGCTAACTAAAGATATGCACAGTTTTCTCACCATTAATTTTACTGCAAAACGTTACAGTGATACTATCAATAATGTCATAGAAGAAGTTATGAGTGCTGTAATATCAGAGGTAATTAGCAGTGCATGGTGAGGGTGTGTGTTATAATTATCTTAGGTCATGAGTTATAGTTACTTGAAATAACTCCAACAGCTCAAATTCTATAGTTTTGGGCGTGTAAAATCTGAATCTAGCAATAATGTCTCTGTAACCTTTGTTTTTTTTGTGAATTTCTAAGTTTTTTTTTCATTCTGGTTCTTACTATAATGCCCCTGTAACCTATGTTTTTTCAGTGAATTTCTAGGGCTTTTTAACATTAAGTAAAATTCCCATCACAATGCAGATTGGGGGGGAGTTGGACGCAGGGCCTGGCTTGGCATTGTGCTGCCCCCACCCAAGCTTGCTGCTCCTGCCCCTCCCTCCTCCATGCCAACCACTGTCCAAGTCCATGACCCTGCTCCCTCATTACACCCCTGTGTGGCTTGTGTTCTGCCACTGCCCTTCCCGCCTGCCCTGAACAGTTAGCTTGCTGCCCCATCCACCTCCTCCCTACCCTGTATTGTCCATGCACCAGCCCTCTCCCTCCTGCCCTGCATGAACCAATGTGCTGCCACTGCCTTCCATTTAGCTTGATGTCCCTGCTCACTCCTCCTGCCCTCCGTTGCCCAATTCTATGCCCCATCATTACCTTCCTTCTTAACATCTGTGCTTAGCTTGATGCCCCTGCCCTCCTTCCCCCTGCCCTCCAATGTCTGTGTGCTTGCCCCTGCTCCCTCCTTTTTACCCACCATGTTACATGGACCTGCCACTACCCCTCATATCTTCTGTGAGTGTTCTGTTGAGCTGCCACCGCCCATCCCACCTGCCTAGCATTGTCAGATGACTGCTGTCTTTCCCTGCCAACTTCATTCTTCCTTCCGAGTTACATGCTCCTGTCCCTTCCCTCCTGTCTTCCATGGTCCATTTTGTTCCCACTCTCTTCTGCCTTCCATGCTTTGTTGTGATGCAATTACTCCTCCTGCCTACCCTGTGGGTCTGTTGTCAAGCTCCTTCCCTATCTCCTCTTGCCTGTGTCCAGCCCCTATCCTTTCAGTCCTCCATGGTCCTTTGTGCATGCTCCTTCCCCCTCCCTCTTTCCCACCATGGTCACTGTGCTGTCACTAACCCTCCCACTTGCCATGCATGTCCTATTGTGCTGCCACAGCCCCTCCAACCTGCTCTGTATGGTCAGCCTGCTGCCCCGGACCCCCTCCCACCTTCCATCCATCATATGTGTGTATACCATCATAGTTTCACCGTTGCCCTCCATGGTGTGTTGTGCTGACAATGCCCATCTCATCAGCCCTCCATGGTCAGCTTAATTCTCCATCCTTGCTCCATTGCCCTTGTTGTCCTTCTTCCATGTTCAGTCCCCTATCCCCTCCCTTCTGCCTTGTCTGGTCCGTTGTTATGCCCCTACCTCTCCCTCCTGCTCTTCATGTTCTTTTATGCTGCAACTGTTTCTCCTGTCTGTCTGGTATGGTCAGCTTGCTGCTCTTTCCTCTTTACCCTCTCCTTTCTGTTGTCTATATGCTTGACCCTGTCCCCTTTCTAATTGCTTTCCATGGTCTGTTGTGCTGCACTGCCCTCCTGCTTGCCTTGTGCGGTATATTTTGCTGCTGCATCCCCTGATGCCTGCCCTGTAATGTCAGTCCCTAAAGTAACTATAATGTGCTCCCCTGTCATTCAGTTTTTTTATCAATGATACTATCAAAAATGTCATGAGTGCCATAATGTGTGGGGTAATTAGCAGTGTATGGCGAGGGCGTGAATTATAGTTTCCTTATGGCACAAGATATAGTTACTTGAGATATAACTATAGCAGATGAATTTCAATGGTTTTGAATGTTTAAAATGTGAGCCTAACTATAACATCCATGTAAACTTTGTTTTTTAAGTGAATTTCTATGTTTTTTAAAATTCTATTTCCTAACTATAAGGTCCCTGTAACCGTTGTTTTTTCAGTGAATTTCTAAGTTTTCTTTTAACGCAAAGTAATTTTCATTACTATACATTAATCCAACCACAGCCTCACATGGTCTTTGCCTGTGCGCATTGGCAGTTGGGCGCAAGGCCTGGCCTGTGGCCACACCCTACGGCCAACCCCTATAACAACCCAACCCCGTGCTGCACACAGCATTCAGTTGTGCACAGCAGGAGTTGGCTGCAGGGCCTGGCCTGCAGCCAGGCTGGAGCAGACTAAGCCCTATGACCACCCAACCTGGAACTGCGCACGGCCATTGGCCATGCATAGCAGTGGTTGGCCACAGGGCCTGGCCTGGGTCCAACACCTGATAACCACTCAAACCCACACTGTGCACAGCCAAAGGCTGTGCATGGTGGGGGTTGGCAGCAGGGCCTGTGAGAGGGAGGGTCTGAGTGGGTCTGTGAATGGGTACATCTGTGTCTGAGTGGGTCTGTGAGTGGGTGCAAGGGGGTCTGATTGGGTCTGTGAGTGGGTGCATCAGTGCCAGTCTGTGAGTGGGTGCATGAGTCTCTGAGTGGGTTTGTGAGTGGGTGCATCAGTGTATGAGTGGGTCTGTGAGTGAGTGCGGGTCTGAGTGGGTCTGTCAGTTGGTGCATCAGTGTCTGAGTGGGTCTGTGAGTGGGTATGTCAGTGCCTCAGTGGGTCTGTGAGTGGATGCATGAGGCTCTGAGTGATTTTGTGAGTGGGTGCATGAGTGTCTGAGTGGGTCTGAAAGTGGCTGTGGGAGTCTATGATTGGGTCTGAGTTGGTGCATCAGTGTCTGAGTGGGTGAGTGAGGGAGCGCATGGATCTCTGAGTGCATGTATAAGTGAATTAATTAGTGTATGAATGAGTCTGATTGAAAAATCTTTTTTTGCTTATTTGCAATTAATCTCAATTAATCTTGATTATTGGCGAATATTGTGCGTGGTGAAGAAAAATAATTTTAAACCCATAATTTGACCCTCAAGCACCCCCATATCACACTCCTGGGGTCAGGGTACCTCCAACCTGACCCCTTATGCTACTTTTCATTTTGTTTTTCTGCCCAAGTGACCATGTGCCGGGATCTAAAAATGGCGGCTGCAACTTTCTGTACAGGTTATGGCCAGCCAATTACAGAGCTTCTATTCATGTGCACATTGGCGAAAATTTACAAACATTCATGAATTATTCACAACCTCAGATATACATATTTGGGTTTTCTTTACTTTCTCGTAAACTTCTCAACGGATTTGCACCAAATATGCAAAAGTGTAATCTGTTCACCAAAACTTATCCTTCTACCAAATTCTGTGCCATTCTGTTCAGTGGTTCTGGCAGTAGTTGTGTCTAAAGGTCCTATGGCAATTAACATAGGAAAAACAATTTTTTGACCCCCCCCCCTTTTATATCGGCCCTCGTCTGACCAATCACCCCGAAGATTCATATGCGCAACAAGAATCACCTGCACACAATTTTTTGGGAATTTTTTTTGAGGATTCGTCAAACGGCACCAAAGATATAGGCAAGTCAAAACACGCTTTTTCTATGGAAACATGGTCCTAACTATAATTATAACTATAACTACCTACTCGCGTCCTACTGTAACTATAACTGGTGCCTTCGCCATGCACAACTAAGTACTCCACTTATTATATTATTGATGAGATCTTCTATGGCATCTTTGATATTATCACTGCAACATTTGCAATAAAATTATGGATAAGAAAACTGCATGGCAAGGGTGTGAGTCATACTTACCTTAGGGCACGAGTTATAGTTACTTAAAATAACTCTAACTATAATTGCTGCATTTCTATGGTTTTGTATGAGTAAATTCAGAACCTAACTATAACATCCCTGTAACCTTTGTTTTTTTCAGTGTTTCAGTGAAAAAAAAATAAAAAAAATATATATATATATATATATATATATATATATATATATATATACACACCAACATGCATGTTTTGACATACAGCTTGAAGAATTGAGCTTTGTTTGGAAAGTGTACATGCTTTATAAATGACCTGTTTCCACTCTTGTTCCTACAGGATTTCTTTTCATTCTTTTAATTGTATTTATGTTTACATTATGATTGGACATTAGAGAAAATTAAATTACACAATGTAATTTGCATAATTTCAGAAATTTTGCATTAAACTTATTTTGAGAATTTCCCAAATTTTGCCATGTCACATGGTAAGTGTAGTAACGAAAAAAAAAACAGAAAGTGAGTGGCTGTGTATTTAAGGCTCTTGTGTGTTTTTTGCGCTGTTTTTTCAGCACACCATGCATCCTGGCATTCGAAACGGACCCGAGGACGCATTTGGTGAAAAAAATACCGGTTTTGCATTTTGTGTAATTAGGTGTAATTTCACTTAATTATACAACAATTGTGTGCATTTACATGAAATCAAATTACGGAAACGTTTGCACAGCTGTAACTATGATGCGTATTGGGCAATCCACATTGTTATGCTTCTAATGACACTATGTGAAACTATCTGATGGATCCTGGGCCTTGTATGCACTCTTTAAGACTACTAAAAAGAGAAATTCAAAGAGGACATAGGTTTCATAAACCACTCTTGCATGGATTGCCTCCAGTATCACATGGTACAACCAGGGCTGCGGAGGTTGTCATGAGTCACTTGCTGCTGGGAGTAGGATTGCTTTTAATTTCTGACCGCTTTGGTATGGTATTATTTATTATCCATTTTATATCGTGACAGTGGACCTTGGGAGCTCCGAGTAGGGTTGTGTGACGTTGAAAAGATGTTTGTTTTCACACGACTTTTTTATGCTGGTTTGAAATAAAAAACCCAAAACAAACAACAAAAAACATACATTGTAATTTCTAAGTGATTGCGCTCACAAATGAAAATCTGGACTTTTACAATGCTTTTAAAATCGCACTTTCCCTTCGTTACCATTTTGAAGGCAAATACAATGTCACATATCTTTCTTCAATGCTGTCAAAAGGTCGTGCATTGAATGTGCTCCCTTGGGAAATGCGGACCTTTCAGTTCACATCTATATATTTTGAGGAAATGAGAGCAAGTAGAAAGAAAAGGAATCTTGCTATTTGGGGCATGTTGTGTTCCATGTATGAGTTGAAGACACACTTTGGCATAGGGGAAGTGAAGGAGGGAAACTGGCTTGAAACCCTTGGACTCTAGGTTTAAGTAGACAACCAGGCTGCGCTGGTTTTAAAGGCCAGTTATGGTTCGCCGGTATAGACTTTTCCACGGGGGCTGCATGCCTGTTTACGTTCGGTAGACAGAGGGAAACATGGCAATTCACTGAATTTTAATCACAACATAATATTATCAGTGCGCTGGTATCTATCTTCTTTGTGAGGCAAAAGATACATACGGTCAGCACTTCAGAGCCCAAAGGGAAAGAACCAGGGAAATGCAAACACACAAAAATGCAGCAGGATCTGAGAAGTATGAATGGCGGCAACGGAAAGAAGGGTTGGAAATGGATATATGTTCCCGGCATCTTAATAGGCCTCTATTGTTTTGTGGGAATTTCAGCATGTTTTCAGCTCCGGTGTATAGAGAACAAAGGGGTTTTTGAGAGAGGATAATAGAGGCTTGTTCGCTATAATGAGCAACAGTTGAGAGGTAGGGAGTCAGCGGCAAAGCACAGCAGCGGCCCTGCTCATGGCCGAGAGTGGGGCGGGAGGGGGGTTGTTCGGTGCCTAATGAAGACCAGTTGAGAGTTTGGGCCTGGCGGGGGTGACTCCAGCCGTCTCCCATTGTCACAGGTCGGTCCCGGGAGACAGGCAGCAGAGCCTTCTTTTACTAGACAGAAAAAAGAAACAACAGCCATATGAAACATGATTAGGTTCATCTGTCAGCATGATGGCCCATGACCTCCCAGACCTCCGCAACTCTGCCCTTTGACCTTTGGATTTGACCTCTTCATAAAGGTTCTGCTGTTCAGCCAGAAGTCGCTATTGACTACCTGCCAAGAGGCACCTGCTTAAAGGAGCCCCTGAGAAATTAAAACCTCCTCTCCAATGGTTCGCTGGGGACACTTTAACCTACCCCCCCCAGCTTTGAATTTGAGGGAAACAAATCTCAGAAATGGTGTACCAAGAACAGGCTCTTTAAGCTTTGCTCCTTTTATTCCTACAGAGACTGTTTGTATTGTGGCCTTGAGGAATATGTCAGCATGTCTTGCAAAAGGCGCTATCAAAGAACCCTGCTACTACATGGGAACAACATTTGCTCCGTGCCATCCAAGGCTTAGTTGTCTTGCCTAAAATCTGACTGGCCAGAGCTGGGGGATTTCTTTCACCTTTGAAAGCTGACGGCTCTGTAGTTTTGGGACTTACGCAAATTGTCACAGGTGCTGCTTCCCTTCAATCCAGCTACATTTTATTCAGAAATTGGGACAAATTGCTTTATGATGACAGAACGAATCAATTCTTCTCTAATGGGGGCATTTGCTGCCTAGTTCATGAACCTAACTGCTTCTGTTTCATAAATTATGTCATAAGGAATACATTTCAGAACAGGGAGCACATCTAGCCCATTTCCTGTGATATCAGCCCCTGTCTGGCAAGAATTGAAAAAACAAATTACACTCTGGTGTGCAGTCTCCCAGAATTATTATACCCTGGCTAGATGGATTCTGGCAATATCACACCATCTTTAGCTGATGCCCTGAAATATTAGACTATGGCTGGTATGTGTTATAATGTGCTATTGGTTAGAATAGAATGTTGGTAGGTTGTTATAGAAACAGTGTCTTAGTAACGTGAGATTCTGCCTGGGAACAGTTGATTCAAGCTGGCCGAGATGGAGGTCACATTTATGTACTGTGCTTAATAAATACGTAATGAAGACATCCTCACTGTCCAGACCCATCATTACAACATAAATTTGGCGACGAGTTGGAGCCAGCTGCTACGACCTAGAAGTGGTGTGACCTCTATCCTCAAGGAGTAAACGAACTAGCGTGCAGTGGAAAAGAGAGGACGTTGTTGAATCTATGCCTGGTTACAATACAGCTGTATTGTTGATGGTGATTAAAGGTTAGGATTGTCGGAAGGAATCAACGGAGGCTGTGGTCATCTGGAGACCAAAAGGGAAGAGAAAGGATATAGTTGGAGCGACGTCTTGCTACAATTTAGCGCATACAGTACAGCGCAGATACTGTGGGTAAAGGAAACACAGCCAACGGTAGTTATAGGTTGCGGGCGCTGTGTGGAGTGCGACTTTCGTTCAGTGCAGAGCGCTAGAGTCCGGAAAAAGGAAAAGAAGGGACTCGGTTGAATTTTAACTTTTGCCTTGTTACTATACAGTGCTTTGCTACAATTTAGCGCTAAATTGCTACAATCTAGCGCATACAGTACAGCGCAGGTACTGTGTGTAAAGGAAACACAGCCAACGGTAATTATAAGTCGCGCGCGCTGAGTGGAGCGTGGTGGCGTCTGTTATTCTTTCAGCGCAGAGCGCGAGACTGGCTCTGTTATTCTTTCAGCGCAGAGCGCGAGACTGGCTGCGTGGACAGCGCAATCTGCAGCGCGTAACTCACCTCAGTTCTTCACGGCGACCGCAGAGTGGTGTGCGGTCACATCCTGCAGCGTGTGGGACTTGAGCTCATCTCAGTTTTCACGGTGGGCGCGGAGTGGTGTGTAGTCTCATCTGTGTTCGTTCTTTATCTCAAGAGGTCTTCACGGCAAGTGGTTCCGGTGTTACGGTATTAGAGGAAAGGGCCTTACCATCAACTTGACATGAACTTAAGCTGGTCACAAGCTGGAAAACTTTAGATTTTAAATTTGACTTGGTATATCTTCATGTTCTTATCGCATTATTGTTGTTTACGGGGAAGATTACTTTGATATTTTTGATATTTGTATTTTAGGTGTCAACATCAACATGGATTTGCATTCCATTGCGCCACCACCATTGTTTTTACCTCAAACTGGTGAGCCTTCGCTTGAATGGGAAGAATGGATAGATGTATTTGATAACTATTTAGAAGCAATAGATGGGCGCACCTTTTCTCTTGGGAGGAAAAAGGCCATTTTATTGAATGCTTTAGGAAAGTAAGGGCAACGCATCTTTAAGTATCTACCGGCTTTACCCATTCAAGAAGACCAACCTGATGTAGATGTTTATTCTGATGCTCGTAAACGTTTAGAAATTAGATTTGCAAAGGGTCGAAATATTGTAATTAGACAACACAAATTTTACACTCAGTCACAACGTCCTGGGGAGTCGATTGATGACTTCATTACTAGATTAAGAGAATTATCGTTAAAATGTGAGTTTGGTCCAATGACTGAGGAGATGATACGTGATCAATTGATAGTGCAATGCAACAGTCGCAAAATACAAGAAAGATTGTGGGCTGCTAAGAATCCTACTCTAAAAGATGCCATTGAGATAGCTAAAGTTATTGAGGAGTCTGAATATTGCATGAGAGTAATGGATAACAGAGAGGAAAAAACCGGTGTGTCAATCATCGGTCAACATACAGAAAGTCAAGTTTTTAGCAGCAAAAGTGGTACCAGTGCATACAAAGGTGGTACAGGTGGTCAGAGGGTAAAAACAACAGGGAAAGCATGCAATAATTGTGGTAGCTACAACCATGTAACTGGAGCAAGAAATTGTTTTGCGAAGGGAAAGGATTGTAGGAAGTGTAATCAAAAAGGACATTTTGCCAGGATGTGTCGAAGTTCTGCAAAGATGAGAGTAGCAGTGTTATCAGAGGGATCTGATGGTAATTTGAATGAATGCCCAGACAGAGTATTATTAGTGGAGGATGAATATTATAGAAAGCAAAGACCCACAGCTGAATTTCGCATTATGGGACAGGCAATTCACTTAATGGTTGACTCTGGGTCTCTTTATACCATTATACCTAAGAGTTTATTCAGGTCCAAGTGGCCAGACATTAAGTTATTGCCGAAAGACATCACCCTGGTGGCTATCAGGGTGAAAAAATTTATATTATAGGTTATGTGGTATCTGACATCGCCTTTAGTGAAAGGATTATCCAAGGGAAAGTATATGTTGCAGAAGCGGGTCCGCCGATTCTTGGGTGGGCTCATCAATACGATTTACACATCATTATAAATCCACGTGCGGAGAATCCTGTCATGGTTGTTCAGGAGGTTACATTGGAAGACATTATTAGGGGTGCCGACAATGTGTTTTGTGAGGATATGGGTGAACTCAAAGGGTATGTGCATAAGATTAAATTGAAACGTGGTGCGATTCCTATTCAACATAAAGTTAGAAGAGTACCTGTTCTGGTAAGAGAAGAGGTCAACAAATTAATACGTGACATGTTAAAAAGGGGAATAATTGAGCCAGTGGAGACGGCAGAGTGGATTTCTCCAGTGGTTATCACACGTAAAGCTGATGGCAAATTGAGATTTTGTGTTGACTTGAGGAGCCTAAATCAATCTGTTGTTACAGACAATTTTCCACTTCCAAATATCAACAAACTTTTGACTCTCCTGAAGGGTGGAACATTTTTCACGAAACTAGATCTGAAGCATGCATATCATCAGATTAAATTGCACAGTGACTCTAAATCTTTAACCTCCTTCATAACTATGGAAGGCACGTTTCAATTTACACATATGCAGTTTGGGTTATGTTCGGCGGCTAGTGTGTTTCAGAGAGTAATGACTGATGTATTCCGTGAATTGGAAAATGTTCTATTTTTCCAGGATGATATCTTAATTTTTGGAGACACAGTGGAGAATCATAATTTCACCTTGAAGCACGTCTTGGACAGAATTTCTAATGCTGGGCTAACTTTGAGGAAGGAGAAATGTGTGTTCTTAGTCAGGGAGATAGAATATCTCGGGCATACTCTTTCAGGGGAAGGTATCAAGCCTAAAAAAAAACTACTTGATTCCATTAGATTGGCTCCATCGCCGCAGGACAAAGATCAATTAAGGTCTTTTTTAGGAATGTTAGAATATTACTCTAAATTTGTGAAGAATTTCGCCTCTAAGACTGAGAGTTTGAGAGGGTTGTTAAGGAAAGGGGCAAGATTTTCATGGACCAACATGCATCAAGAGTGTTTTGAGAGTATTAAAGAGGAGGTGTGCTGCGCTGGTATATTGACTCCATTTGACATTGGAAAGAAATCCACAATTACGGTAGATGCGAGTGCATGTGGTATAGGGACAGTGCTGGCACAAATACACCCAACAGGTGAGAAGACTGTTGCGTTTGCTTCACGTTCCTTAACGGATTCAGAGTGCAATTACTCCGTTATCGAGAGAGAAGCTTTGGCCGCAGCTTGGGGCATGGAGTATTTCAGAGTCTATGTATGGGGAACAAGAGTGTCTCTACGTTTCGATCACAAACCTTTGTTGAAAATTTTGTCTTCTGGTGGTGCTGGCAAGTGTTCTGCAAGATTGGCTCGACTAGCTGCAAGGTTGCAGGAATATATGTACGACTTAGAATACATACCAGGGTGGAGGAATGTGCAGGCAGACTTGTTATCACGCTTACCTTTAGATTGGGAGGTAGTTGATGGTGAAGGTGTACTGAAATACGAAAGTGAAGGTGCAGTTGCAAGTGTTTGTGATGTAACTCATTGGACCTTGGGGGCGGTGAGTAAAAAAGAGTGGGAGCGAGCTTTTACACATGATGAGGTGCTTATGGGAGTAGTTAAAATGATAGTGGAAGGGGGAAGAAGAGAGAGTACGTTACCCCCAGCTCTTAGACCTTATGGTAAGGTCTTGGACGAATTATCTATCTTGGACAAAGGAGTTTTAGTACGGGGAGAAAGGTTGATACCTCCTGTAGGTGTCAGGAAAAGGTTATTTGATATAGCCCATGAAGGACACTTAGGACAAACTATGTCAAAGAAACGCCTCAGGGCTGAGTTTTGGTGGCCAGGAATGGACGATGATGTGGTAAACTGGGTGGAAAGGTGTTCTGAATGCATGGAGAGTGAGAAAAGGTTGAAGGTGGGCAAACAAACGGTGTGTGGGACCATGCGGGATCCAGGCATAGCTTGGCATACTGTGTGTGGTGATTTTATTGGTCCTATTGCAGGAGTAAGTTATAGTCAGAGGTTTGCGTTTGTATTGATTGATTTGAATACCAAATGGTTAGTAGTTAAGTTTATGGCGGAAGTGACGACGGTTTCTACTATGAGGGTGCTATCCGAGATTTTTAGTGAGGAAGGTTATCCTGATTGTCTCATCACGGATAATGGTACTCAACTTACTTCAGATCGTATGAAACTATTCTTAAATGAATGTGGTGTGAAACATGCACGCACTTCTCTCTATAATCCTCAGGGAAATGGCACTGTAGAAAGAGCTAATAGGGTAGTTAAGGGCGCCATTCAACTAGCTTTGGCGAATAGACTAAGCGTAGGAAAAGTTGTGAGTGATTTGGTGTGGGCTTATCGGTCTACTGTGCACAATACGCTAGTATCTTCACCTTTTGAGTTGATGCGGGGCAGGAAGCCCAGTACCAAATTAACACCATTTTGGATTAAATCCCTGCTGGAAGGAAATAGTTTGGAGGAGGAATGTCAGAAGGGTGAAAGTAGACACACTAAAAAAATAAGTTCTGGGGATTGGGTAAAAATAAAATCGGGATGGTGTGCTGGGGGATTGAACAAATTTCGTGGGCCGTTTCAAGTTAAGCATGTTGGCAGATGGCATGTTGTGTTAGAAAATGGTGAAAAGTGGAATTTTAGGAGGGTAGCTAGGTTTGGTGCGCAAGACTCAAAGTTTGGTCCATAGAGGAGTGAGTGTGAGGGGTCAGTGTTGGGTGAGGATGAAGGAGTAAATTCAGAATCTCGGAGTTCTACTAAAGATATTGGGTCAAATTCTTTAACATTTAATATTGATGTTGATAGACCCAGTAGCGAAACAACACAGGATTTGAAGAAGGGGGCCACATCTTTCTCTAAGGATTTGGTAGAGAATAGAGAGTTTTCTTCTCAAACATCAGGCATTGAATCTTCTGGTATTATTCCAGAGGTGGAACAATACTCTGGATCTTCCCGAAGGGTTGCAAGTTGTGTACAAAACACTGCGGTAGAGAGTTTGCCTGTAAGGGAGCAGAGACAAAGACGTCATGTAAGATAGTAATATTTAAAGTGATACATACCTTAAGGTTAAAGTTCAAGTAATGTTAGTTAGGTGATGTTTGATAATGTACTTTTGCTTCAAATCAAAAGGGTGTTATTATGTAAAGGGGGAGGATATGTTATAATGTGCTATTGGTTAGAACAGAATGTTGGTAGGTTGTTATAGAAACAGTGTCTTAGTAACGTGAGATTCTGCCTGGGAACGGTTGATTCAAGCTGGCCGAGGTGGAGGTCACATTTATGTACTGTGCTTAATAAATACGTAATTAAGACATCCTCGCTGTCCAGACCCATCATTACAACAGTATGCATGCAGCATAAACAGATTCTAGGTGTCAGTTATCTAACATTATAAGGCCTTAGCGATCAGACATTTTGAACAGTGAATGACAGGCATTTAGCATTATTTACATCTTACTAGCCAGCTTGCAGCAATGTCACACCCTGGTTGTCAGACTTCCAACACCTTGGCAACCGGCTTCTACAATTATCAAACCCTGATTAACTGGTCTCTAGTAATACCAGTCTGTGACTGTCAGGCTACCAACAATAAGCAATGTAAGAGAGGATTCTAGCATAAATATAACAAGCGTAAACAGACCCTTGTTAAAAGGCACTAAACAATTTCAGAACCTTGAAGCAGTATTGAACAGTGATTGGCAGGCTACCAGCTTCCAGCAAAACCATATTCTGACAAGCGTTCTTCTAGCAATACATAGAGCTGACAGACTCTCTGTTCTATGACAACGTGGTTTGCTGACGTCCAGGAATAACAGACCCTGCTGACAGAATTCCAGTAAAATGAGAACTTGGATAGGTGGACTCTAGCAGAATTAGATCTAAGGTGTCAGGCTTACAGCTGTACCTGACTGACATGGCTCCAGCATCATCAGACACTGGCTAGCAAGCTTCCAAAAAAACAAACGCTAACTGACCAGATTACAGCACTATCTGACCATAACTGTCAAGTTTCCAGCAATAACAAACCCTGACTGGAAATTCCCCAGCATTATCCGGCCCTGGCCACAAAGCTTCCGAAAACATCAGTATGATCAGCACAGAGTTCTAGGACTTCCAGAGTATTTGGAGTAGCAGGAATTATAAATGGGAGCAGGCAGAACAAAACCTTACAAATCCCCATACTATCCAACCCGAAGCATACTGTGAACTCCAGCTGTGTGACATGCTCTTGAAATACAGTCTATAAACAGATACATCAATAAGGATTGGTGCAAATGTTTCCATACATCAGATTTCTGACTGTTTGCCTGGTCTTCTTAAATATTAGGTTTATGCTTTGATGTAGATTCAGAGCTCACTCTTCCTAGGCGCTCAATCTGATCCTCATCTGTAAGGTGCAGTAGGGAAGAAGACTGTCTGTAGCAGGTTCACAGAAAATTGGAGATTTTATTCCTGACTGGCAGGATGAGAACATGTCACAGAAACTCCAAGTCATGCGGTTTTGTGGAACTTGTCTAAGGGGCAAAACACATCAGCAATGCCAATACCTCTGTTTCTGAAGCTATGGTGTGTGATAATATGAAGTATTGCAAGTAAATGGCAATGGGATTGATATGTATGTGTGGGGAAGCAAAGAACTGTAGGATCATATTGGTGTAGGTTAAAAGGTGCAGTGACAGTTACACTGTCAAGCTGGCCCTCAAAATCCTTGTTGGTTAATGACTGCCCTTCTCCCATCTATGCTGCTGCCAAAGACAAACACCATAAGTTATCTAGTTATCTAAGAAGCTTTAATATAATTACAATATCATGTGTGTGTCTCTGACAGTTCAAGCTCCGCAGCTGGATAAACAAAATAATCACAATTGTGTGGAGGTCAAGCACTTTTTTGTGGAGGCACACAACTTCTGCCCAATCAAAACATAGACTCCTGACTCCCAACATGTGGACGAAGCCAAAGTCCCTCTATAGTGATGCCCTCATAATTGGCTTTTCACAGCTGCGTTGCCAAGTCAGATCATAAAAAATGAATCCTAGAGTAACAGGGTAAAAAGGAGAGATGGGGGACAGAAAGGAGGAGGAGGAAGGGAAGAAAAATAGAAGTGATGGAGGGGATGGTAAGAACAAAGTTATGGGAAGCTGAGGTGCTAAACTTCACACAGGCCGGGCCTTAGCTTCAGGATTTTTAGCTGAAAAGGCCTTGTGCTCATTCACAAGACTAGACCATCTAGAGAAATCCTAAGACACTGTGCTTTTCTTTGACATACCTATGAGATCTAATAGGGGAACCACTTAAAGTTGAGTATGGGTTACCCACTGTACCTTTTTAAATCCAGTATCGACATACCTTCACACACACACATACCAAAGCACAGAAATACACATGCATGCAAGTATGCACACATTCATCCTGTCATGTGTTGTCTCAGATGCTTGATGGTAAGGTGAGACTGCACTTGTTGCGTACTGACTAAAATTCTTGGTATTGATCAGACAGATGGTTTGTTTACTAAACTATTTTTCATTCTTCTTGGTGGCATGGCCGAGTTGCCATTGGCCTAGTTCATAAGTGCGGGTGTGACGGTTAAGTCAGATACGTTATAACACAATTAATTAACACTCAATAAATATTCATGTCTAGCTAGCATTATTGCATGTAAAGAAATAACATGTTGTCAAACACATACAAAATATAGGACCAACACTCAGACGAGTGTCAGCAGGCTCGAATATCCAGCTCTAGCAATGCAAGAGATCGGTTCAAAAACATCTGTGCAGCAGGGTTATGATTCCATCATCAAGTGTCATTCAAGGAAATGGACATAGGGTGACTTTGGTCTCCAGTGTAACTCCGGTACAATCTTCAGGAACAGAAGGAAAATGGCATGGGGCAGCATCCCATTGATACTCAGTTTGTTTGCAATAATCAAAGATGCAGGCATCACTTACTGAGGTCAAAAATCATCTCCAGAGAGTTTTCCTTGCTCTTGGCGTTTCAACCTCTAACTTGGACTGGATATGATGTGCATTCTGAACCCAAACCAGGCAGGAGAAAGACCAGTTAAGAGTTTCCTTCTTAATGTTACAGGCTTATACCCAGTTGAGCATCCTTGATAGAAATGTTTTCTTTGCCTTAGTCAGGATAGCAAACAGAGGGGCAGGGAAGGGCCAAAGGAGAATGTTGAACACTGTTCTCCCAGCTGCCAGGTTGAAGCCAAAGTAACCTGAGACACAATAGAAGTCCATAGGAAGAGGCTGCTGCTACAAGGGGATACCTTGTCTTATGTACACATCAACTGTCTTCTCACACATACGGTCCTGTTCCAAAGAACAATTTGCTACTTTTAATGGGAAGTTGGTGTCAGCAAAACTCGCCCCTGGGATGTAGCTGTGTCTTACATGCAAGAATTATTATTTCACTGCCATCAGCAGAGGTCCAGAGCTATCCTAGGGAGCATGGGAAGGTTGCACAGGTGGTCACTTAAAGAGGGGGCTGTTTGGACTCTCCATACAGAAAGGTTACTTTTAAGGAACAACAAAAACAAGCATTGGCAAAGGCAATAGGTCTTACGTTTTGTATGGTGTGCTATTGGCTTTGCCAATGCATGTGTGTGTGTGTGTGTGTACTGACAATCATGTGCCGAGGAAACAATCTGTAAGATGGATGCTACAGGAAGAAAAAAAATGTTGCTCTTTTGTTTAGCATCCATTTCATATGCTTTTGTCAGTGCTTGCCCCCTAGTGCTACAGGGCACTCAGTGACTATAAAGTAGCAACTTGTGCATTTCAGTGGAGGTGGACAGACACACCGAAACAGTCAATAGAAAAAATGTGAGACTGAAATACTCTGGTTTTCTGAGCCAAGATGTGATTGACAGTAGATGTTGCCTATGGACAAAATAGGCTGTTACAAAGCCCTTTCATATAAATATGAAGCACAATATGTTTGCCTTGATTGGTGCCAACGTCGTGCAGGTCCAACCTAAAAACGGAAAACTGGGACACCTTCTACAAATAGATACATATGTTGTTACCTGCACATACTCACACACAAACACACGCACAACTATATGGGTGGAAATCACTGAATCGTCTGTTAGACAAAATTAAGAAAGGCAGGTAGTGTTGCCCATGAATGATAGCACATCGTATTACGTCTAAAGATCCGGGAACTGCAAAGCAATTCAGAAGTTCTTGACTTCCAGTCCTTCTCTGAACTGACTGCATTAACTTCTTCAAGTTCGTGTATCTTTCAGTGCCTTTGCAAAAGGAACTATGATTGTTTATTGGTTGGAAGGTGTGACTCTCTTCACAAGGGCATGTGCTTGACCAATGCTTATTTATGCATCCCCGTCTCATGCCCAGTCTGTCTTTCTTATATAGATCCTGTTTGTATTGATTGTGCTGGACCTACTAATACAAGGTGTTCCCTGTGCCCTGCCGTATGCTGGAGGAGACATGGGACAGCTAGTCTGCCTGGCAGTGCTCCTTGTCTCGCCGCTTATTTTGCCTGAAGCGCTGCCAAGCCACAAGGCACATGCTGGAAAGCCCAAAGTATTCAGCACTACTTTTGGTGCCCCAGTCCAGCAGATAGAGACTCCTGTTCACACCTCAAGACCTTTCCCCCAACTGTGCGTTGCACACAGCCTCAGCATCCTCTGAAGGACTAATGCCTCTGGGTATAGACTTTAACACAAAGAAATTAAATGGGAATAGATGAAAGGTGTGGGACATGGTCTTTGTTCGAGGGATTGTGGATACTGGATTCTTTGGTTAATATGCACAGAATGAGCCTCATGAATGATGGTAGCACAAGTTATCGGATTCACTACACTATGGAAGAAGCTGAAAAGGAAAAAGCATGTTTAACATAATTGTATGGATTTAGTGTTTATGTCATGCCACAGACCGTTACCCCAAAGAACCAGTAACATGCAACTTCGGCCGGACTAGATGCGAAGCTCTGCCAGAGGTACCAAGCAAGAGCTTGCTTAGTACTCCGGTGCCAGCAGGCGTGGGAACATGGGATGTGACGGCACAGGAACCACAATTGGAAAATGGTTACCTGCCAGGAAAAATTGGGCACCAGCTCTCACCTCAGTGGCACGCTATTTGGCGAAACCAAGGAGTTACCTATAGCAATCAAGGAGTCTAAATATTTTGTATTGCCTTCTGGAATGCCAAGCGAGGCACTGAGCTGTGTTTACGGGGAGCCTACCTGATCAGCAAGGTAGAGGGCAGGGTGCCATGCTCAACAATTAAAAGTTGGCTAGGGGAGCCGTCTCTGTGACGCCTCCTTCTCTATTTACACGTTCCAGTATCTTGGCTGGCAAGGCTCTTACCTCAGATGAAGTGAGCAGGTTTTCCAAGGTTACCTTCTTAAGGTGTAGCAGAAACATTGATAAAGGAAGTCCTGGAGGCATTGGGTCATCTTCCTCAATGCCTGCCAACACTGAGCAAGCTCTTCAAGGTTCTCTCAAACTGGCCACGGCTGCTTACACAGCATCACTGACATAGGCAGATGTTTTTCTCCTTTCAAGTCATAGAGACGCATCTGATAGAAAAGCCCCTCTGAATTATGCATTTCAACCTCATGTCATTGTCGTCACTGATGCCTACCTTGTGGCATTTCCCTAGTTCAAAACAAAACTGCATAAGGGACACTGAGCATTATTACACATAGATCTGATATACTACCTGTTGTATGTGTTGGGTACACACCTTCTGTGTGCGTGTGTGCACTTATTTGTGTGTACTAGTTTCTGTGTATACATGCTTCCACGTGTATTTCTGTGCTTGCTTCCTTGTGTGTGTATGCTTTTGTGCATCTTTATTTACATGTTTGCATCTGTCAGTGTGTATGTGTTCATGTCCTTGCTTGCTTCTCTGAGTGGGTGTGTTTGTGATTGTGCGTGTAGTTATGAGTGTTTGCGCATTGCATGTGTATTCAAATCTCCTATGACACTCTCTCAATGCTATCAGCTCTTACGGTTCCTGTCTCACTGCCATTGCTCCGAGCGTTTTAACTGGAATGAAAAAGATGGGGTTTCTAAAGAGGTGTGGTCACAGTAGCATAATTTTGAATTCTTTATGAGATGTGTGGACTATGTAACTGAGGGCATGGTTTGAGAGATGTAAACTAATATTCTGTGCCTCACGTAGCATGCCAACTAACAAGTATTTGTATGCTTCTTTGTAAGTTTCTTGTTATTTCATGCAGACATCACACAACAAAACACACATAAAACAAACCATACCTATTGGCTTTGATATTGTTTGTTAGCAATACCAGATAAATGAGTAGCAACAATTATATTTTTTAATAATAACTAAAATTGAAACTAAAGGCTTCAATTCTCAAAATATGGGACTGTGAATTAAACGTTACAAAGTTCTGTGGAAGTGGGAGTGAGTGGTCTTCGGGATACCTCAACCACTTCTATTCTACCACTTTCTTCTGCAAACTCTCACTCTCCGTTAGACCTGCTACTTCTCCTATATTTCTGAAATCCTTTGATCTGTATAGCTCATGCGTCATCTCTCTTCTCATCATCATTGTCTTTCTGAATGTACTTTCTTGCATCACATTCCCTTCACCACTCACTTCCTCTCACTCTCTCCTCATCTGTAATCACTGCATTTTCATATCTTTGTAGCACTGTCAATATTTCAACAGCTGTACATAAGTCATTCACACATTCACATAAAATTGCAATAGCAATTGGCATTTATGACCATCGCTCTGCACGCTGTGCAAAGAGGCTGGATGAGTCGGAAAATCTTTGTGACTCACTGATAGGCACTGAAAGAAACACATGCTGCCATCCGCTTCTACTCCTCTGCTCCCAATAATGTCATATCATGAGCTCCCACTCGCAACCTAAACTCACCCAGTCACCTAGCTGTGACTCAGTTCACAATATGCAACATGCAATTCTTGGGCTCGATTCACAAAGGTAAACTTAGATGTTAGGTCTAAACTTACACCAAACGTTTAAGTTAACAACTTTGGGAATTCACAAAGGGCATTTACGAGTACTATCGTTAGGTCCTCACTCACTTCTCAAGTAAAAATCACCTCTCCTGTGCAAACTGGGTGATTGACCAGAATGTAATCTAGAATGTATAGAACTTTGATTTCGATCATGATATTCTTCTCATCTCTTCACAAATCATTTCTAGTGCTTTGAATCCTGAATACACATCGTCATATTTTTAATGTTTATTGATAATATGAACTGTATATGATTACATATCCCAGAATACCTCCAAAGCAGCATCTTTTCCTTGCACTTCAGCAGGGTCTGTTTCCCTCTACCGCTGGCACGGCAGTCTGAGTGTGCTGCTGACCCTGTGACCATATTGTTTGCATTGTATGCTGATATATATGTAATAGTTAGGACCTAGGGCCATATTTATACTTTTTGGCACAAATCTGCGCTAGTGCAGATTTGCGTCAAAAAGTTTACAGCCGGCTACTGCCATTCCAACGTGCCAGTCGGGGCGCCTTATTTATGGAATGATGGTAGCCGGTGCTGTGGCCTGGTTAGCATCAAAATAAATTACGGTAACCGGGCAGTGGAGGCGAAGGGAAGACTGGGGGTTGTGCGCCAAAGAATGGTGCAAGTCAGGTTAGAGTAAAAAATATTGGCTCCAACCTGACTAGCGCCATTTTTTGATGCACAACCCCCATGGAAATGACTCCTGTCTTAGCAAAGACAGGAGTCATGCCCCTCTGCCCAATGGCCATGCCCAGGGGTCTTTTGTCCTCTGGGCATGGCCATGGGGCACAGTGGCATGTAGGGGCGCCCAAGTTAGGGCCCCCTATGCCACTTAAAAAATATTTTAAAAAATACTTACCTGCACTTACGTGCACTCTCTGTAGATGGGTCCCCCCATCCATGGGAGTCCTCCAGTGGTGGGCGAGGGTGGCAGGCGGTGTCCCTGGGTGCAGGGAAGGGCACAAATCCGGCTTGGCGCCATGTTTTAAGGCCCGCCTTCTCCAGTGCATCATTATGACGCCGGAGGATAAATAAGACGCACATGTCTTAGAGTCATTTTTTGCACGGGAATGCCTACCTTGGATGTCATTAGCGCAAGGTAGGTTTGCACGTACAAAAATGGCGCACACTCCATAACTTTGGCACTAGACGGGTCTAGCGCCAAAGTATAAATATGGAGTTAAGTTTGCGCTGAATTTGCATCAAAACAAATGACACTAATCCGGCGCAAACAGAGTACAAATATGGGCCTTAGTGTCTATAGAAAAAAGTGTTTGTAGGGTCGAGCCTGCGTCGCATGCGCTCGCGCATGCGTTTCGCTAAGCGAGACACTTTAGTTATTAAAAAGGGCTCGGAGCCCCGTCCACGTCAAGTCAGTGTCTGTCATTGGTTCGTGGGCTTGCCTGTTAGAATCTGCTTGAGTTCATTAGTGGAAGGCATGCAATCGTCATGCTTTTTCCGGTGGATAGCCCCCCTCGAGCGCATCGACCAAGTACAGAAAACATGCGAGGCTCGCTGTTTTCCGTCTGGCTCATGGACTACTTTTTCTCTATTTTCCCAGCGCGATCTCGCTTGGCAGAAGTCGATCGCTTTACATAATATCGACCCTGTTACACAGTTAATTGCACTTTTTCCGGTTAGTACATAAATGCACTTTTGCCGATAGGTTTCATTACCAGTTAAAAGTTGGGTTAGGAGTTTACAAAGCATTGCAAATGCTTGTTTGTTTGGGTAATAACTTAGGTGCCATTTGATGAATCTCCATGCAATTTTCCCAAAAAATACGATGCTCTCTTCGGCATCTGTCTGAAAAGTTTTGTGGTGATCTGTCAAGAGGAGGCCAAGAAAAAAGGGGGGGGCAAAAAACACTTTTTTTCCCATGCATTTTTACATGGGATTTTGAAGAGTGGTAGAGCACGAACTACCGGACAGAATTACACCAAATTTGGGAGAATGGTAGCTCTTGGTCCAGACGGAGTGCTTTTTGTTATTTCATGTGAATCCATTCAGTAGTTTTAGAAAAAAATAAAGGGAATCCAACTTTGCATATAAAGGGACACAAAGGCTTTGCGACCCTTTTGATCGCGTGTTGAGATCTGATTGGCTGCCGACACTTCAACAAGAAAGTGTTCGCAGCCATGTTGGGGATCGGCTTCAGCTGAGTCCCAGGAAAAAAATGTTTAAAAAAAACAAAAAGGGCCAGGGTAGAGTCACCCTGACTCCTCAGCTCTGGTGCGTGATCCTAGAGGGACTTCTACCCCAGGGCTTCAAAAAGCATTGTTCTTTAACTTTCGCCACGAGTCACGCCAGATTCACTGAAAAAAAATGCGGGAGGGGATGCTGCACCCGCAGCCCCAGGGACCACCACCTCCCCAAAACACTAATAACAAATTATGATAGGGGGTCTGTAGTGGACCCCCTAGCCTCGGGTACCGCCACCTCCCTGGGATACTTTAGCATATTGAATGCGGGGGGCTGAGCTGCACTCTGCAGCCCCGGGAAAAACCACCTCCCCAGGGCATTAATGACAATTAATGCAGGGGGCCACCCAGCCCCCCCTGCTGCCCTGGAGACCACCACCTCCCCTGGGTACATGTTCAAATTGATGTGGGGGCATGTGCCCCCCCTGCAGTCCCGGGGACTGCCACCTCTCCAGGGCACATTCATTTTAAGTTATGCAGGGGGGGCACCCGGTCCTCCTGCAGCTCCAGGGACCGCCACCTCTCCAAGGCTACAATAAAAAAGTGAAGGGGGTTCATTTAAGACCCCCAAGCCCTGGGGACCACCACCTCCCTGGGGCAATGCTTGTTGTAAGGGGGCTCCCCTCGAGGGGCCAATAATGGCCTTGGGGACTGCCTCTCACCAAGGCTGGCTCCTGCTATGTGCCCGGGTGTCCACCCCCAAGACATAGCTGTTTGCTTTTGCTTGGTGGGAGCTGTCTCCTCCCACCAAGCAAAAGCAAACAAAGTCCACTTTTTGAGAGCAGGAGCTGTCAAACAGCTCCCGCTGGCAGAAAGCAGACTTTTCATCTGCTTCTCTGCCCGTGGAGATGCAGGTAGGGAAACAGATGAAAACATTGCTCTCACAGAGAGGGACCTGCTTTGGCATAATTGAGATGAGGGTGCAGAGGCAACAAGTTGACCACACTAGGCAGGCAGGAGGGGCAGTGGCAACACAATGGACCACGGAGAGCATAAGACACCCTTATAACACAGCTCTGGGGTCAGGGTACCTTTACCCTGACCCCTTATGCCACCTCCAATTTGGATTTTCAGCCCCAGGGACCATGTCCTGTGAAATAAAATTGCAGCCGCAATGTTCTAGTCAGGTTGGGGCCATCAAATTACAGTGCTTCTATTCGTCCTCACATTCGCAAAAATTCATGAATTTTATGATTTATTTGCAATGGATCCATGTCCCTAGATGTACAACTTTATTTTCCCTTTAATATCTCAAAAACTACTGAAAAGATTTACACCACATAAGTGAAAGTGTGAAAAGTGTCCTGAAAGCTAGAGTTTTTGCAAATTTAGTGCAATTCTGTCCAGTGGCTCAGCTTGTAGTCGTATTTAAATGTCCCATGGGAATTAACATGGGACCCCCCCCTTTTCTTGGCCCGCACTTGATGGATCACCCCAAAACTTTCTGTGCACAACAAGAATCACCGGGGCACTTTTTTGTGAAAATTTCGTGAAGATTCTTTAGGCAAGTCAAAAAATGCTTTTTCTATGGAAACATGGTCCTAACTATAACTACCTACTGGCAACTCCCAGTAGGTAATATTTTTATATATATATATATATATATATATATATATATATATATATAGTAGTGTGGGTGTCATATGCCACCATAACGGGTTTTAGCAGTACTCAGCCTTGTTCACATGAGGCATGATCGATGCATTGAGAAAAGTTATGTCAGATGCAGTAGCTCTTATCTGTTGAGTAATAAACGTCATAACATAGGTAATAGACCTGATTTATTTATTGTGAGATACATTTATTAAAGTTATCAAGCCTTAAGGGTGAAGTGTCATTACACAGTGTTCAAGGCTGTAGGACTGTGTATTGCTGATAATATTTTAGAGGGGAATTGTTATTACACTGAATTAAAGCCTGTAATTAGGTATGTACATACATAGGGCCAGATTTGCAAGGCCCTAACGCCTCCTTTTGCCACATTAGCCTAATTTTATTTTACACTAATGTAGCTTAAGGAGGCAATTTTTGCTGCACCATATTTACAAAGTGGTGCAATGCATGCATTGCACCACTTTGCGACCCCTTGCATCACATTATGTCAGCATTAGGAGGCCCGCAAAAATGGCACAGTGAAATCTACAAGATTTCACTGTGCCATTTTTGGCGTCATTTTGAATACCTCCTCAGAGCAGGCTTTAAATTGACACTTCCAGTGAAATCAATGGGCCTCCTTGCACTTTGCTACACTAGCGTCAACATTTTTGACGCTAGTGTAGCAAAGTACGACAACACCGTATTTTGACGCTATTGTTCTAACGACCACCATGGTGTGCAGTATTATAAATATGGCACACACGTCATTGTTAGGTGGGGCAAGGGTGACGCAAGAAAAGTGGTGCATCAGTACTGATGCGCCACTTTCTTGTAAATCTGGCCCATAGTTCTTTGGGTCAGCCTTTATCTGTCTGTATGTCTGAGTGTCATTAACATTCTGCTTCTCCCCATGACAGCATGCTGCTTGGATCAAGGGGCTAGCCTATTTCCGCTATTTGCTCTATTAATCTATGAGGGACATAATTTTGCCTCTTAGCATGCACACAGTTGTCCTAAAATAACTGTGCTCAGGGCTTAGGCCAGTGGACCAGTCATCGTTTTAACATTGTTTTCCTTCTATAGGTCCCCTGTATTTTCTTTCCACAGGACACTTGCTTTACATTTATTATTTTAATTCATCTTGCATTTGTTTGTTATGTGTATGTGTGTGAATGCAAGGATGAGTCTTAGGTGGATGAATGGATGCACAGGTGTAAGGATGAGTGGCAGAGTGCATATATGATAACCTCTTGGATGCCAAAACTCATCAGTGACTGACTGCTTTTGTTATAAGCCAGACCTATTGGCCCTCCCAGTTTCTGCTAGGTCTGGTGTGAAAACAGCTTTATTGCTGTCTCTCTAGCCTAATGTTTTATAAAAAAAAGTATGATAAAAATAGGTAGACATACATACATGGACAAGCTTTCAGTCAGTCCAGTCCAGTCCCTTTTGCTTCTCCCATGACATCATACAGTATGGAGAATCAGCCTACCTCATCCGTTGAGTATTTTGCACTGTGAGTCTTGCCATTTTGCCTGATCACATGTGCACAACTGCTAGAAGCAGAATGGTGTTCAGTGTCAAGGCTGGGGTGCCTGGGCTGCTCAGCCACGATTTCGTCATTTTGTGCATGTACCATATGTTTGTAAATAACAACATCGAATAAAACATTGTATACAAAACAAAGCCAGACCTGCTTTTTCAGTGCCTTTTAGAATAGTACCTTATTGTGAATCAAAAAAAGAGAAAGGGGAATCCCGGAGTGGAACTTTCCATCAGTCAACGAACCAGATAATATTTTAGCTGTGTGGGGAAAGGTTTTATTTCTACTGCAATAGATGGAAATTAGACATTATTTTTCTTTCAAGCTTTTCAGTATTCTTAACATGGTTCTCAGCTAGAAAGTTTGAAAGTGGACTCCATGTTTCAATGTATTCCGTCTTAAACGAAAGGTTCTTTATGCAGCATTTCATGTAAAATCTCAAGAACTTTTTACCACTTCTACATAGGACTGCTATGAAAGTTTGCATCTCTACTCAAAGGATGCAGTGATTTCGTACAAGTATTATACAGTGTATGGAATGCGATCTGATATAAATGTGTAACTCATAGACAGCATATACATTTTCTGCACTGCAGTGGTGAAACTATGACAGTTAGTCTGCTCTCCCTTCGAAATGTGAGTAACTCCCTGACGACTGGCGAGAGTTCTTTGTTTTTTTCATGAGAAGGCAGCGACGTGTGCCTCTCTGAAGCCATGGGATACTTCTGCTCCTGGCTGCACCCTGGCTGGGCATCAAAGCATCTCTGTGTGACGTTCCACCTAAATACATCATTGCATCCTAGCCTGCATTGCCGTCACTTCATGCTTTGCCAAGACATAAACATTCCACTCTCGTGCATTTCAGATGCTAGGAATATTCCCGGTGCAGATAAAAAGACTTCCTCCTGCTTCTTCTGTAAACCCTGCGCGAGCCAGCCTTCCTGAAGTCTGAATGATGCCACCAGAGGCCTGGGAGATGGATGACTCTGTTTGTGTGGAGGCCAGGGTGACACAGACCTCACCACCCTGCAAGCCAGAGTTCTGAGAATATTGTGCATCTGGCCTGAGAAAACTCTGTGCGAGGAAATTGACTCCTTCCGCTGTGCAGGCAAAATCGATCAAAGGCTCGAGATGTCTTCCATCAGTTGGATGCCATGTCTTCCTTGACAGTCTAGCAGAGCTTGGCGGGCAACAAAACACAAAATACTCGGCGAAGTCAAAAGGCTGGCCTTATTTGTCAGATAGGCATTCTTTCAAGGCACCAGTTCCACTTAGGTGAACATGTACAGTGCGTGCACAATGCACAAGTCGCCTCCTGCACCTTTACACTGCCCGTTGCAGGTGTTGAATAAAGAAAATACGATTTTTGTGGTTCACCCATGGCATAGCCTTTTATTCCCATAGTAACATTAAAGCTATGTTCAGTGGCCAAGGCAACAAAGAATGACAGGATGTAACCAAAACTCACAAGATTCCAAAAAAATAAACATCAAATTCCACATTTAAGACACTTCACATCACATTGTTATGAGTTCTGCTGTATACAATGTGCCAGAAGACCCCAAACATGATACATCTCCAAGGCTCTTGACCTGGGGCATCCATGCACTAATACAAAGAACACATTTGGATGGCAGACCTTAGTAAAACATCACCACATCCCCTCCACCCCATAGTGCACCGGCCCTGCCTGGGTCCCTGTCCACAGGTGAAGCCCCTAAAAGTTCCAACCAGACATCGTGTGGTAGGGCAGGAGGTTCCAGGACCACCCACAGGTTGGTCCCCCCTCCCGTCAGCCCAGTGCCCACACAAAACAACACCCCGCCCAAGGGTCAGTCCAGTCACAGAGTCCAATTCTATCCTCTGTTCTACTGCCAAGGACACTGCCTCTGTCAAGAGGTGGGTGGGTGACCACTTTTGCAGCTGCTCAGATGCGATGAAGGGGCAAAAGAAGGCTGCTCTTGGGATGCACTGGGTTTAAATACCCTCGGATCTCCCTGATGATGTCACATCGTGTACGACCAACCAATAACAGAATTCCTGAGGTGGGCTCCTGCCCCTGGTGTGACTAATGGCACCCCGATCTCGAGTTGCAGATAGCACCTGCCCTAGTGCGGGCAAGTCATTGCCCCGCACCTTTGCACTCCCCACTGCAGGTGCTCAAGAAAGAAAATATGATTTTTGTGGCTCACAGATGGCGTAGCCTTTTATTTGCATAGTAACATTAAAGCTTTGTTCAGTGGTAAAGAAAACATAGCAATACAGGATTCAACAAGAAAGCACAAGATTCCAGAAAATAAACATCCAATTCCATATTTAAGATGCTTCACATCACATTGTCATGAGTTCTGAAGTATACATTGTGGCAGAAAGCCCCTAACATGATACATCTCCCAGGCTCTCTATCTAGGGCACCCATGAACTATTGCAAGAACACACTTGGATGGCAAAACTCAGTAAAACATCAACACATCCCCTCCATCCCAAAGTAGTACCATGCTAGCTAATACTCAGGGCACCCCATAGTTCACCGGCCCTGCTGGGGTACCTGCCCACAGACGAAGGCTCCAAAAGCTCCAACCAGACATTGTTGGGTAGGGCAGGAGGGTTTAGGACCACCAGCAGGTCAGCCACTCCTGCCATCCCGGTGCCCACACAAAACAACACCCGCCCAGGGGTCAGTCCAGTCACAGAGTCCAATTCTTGTGTACCCCATTATTCTGCTACCAGGGACACCATCACAGAGCAAGGAGATTACTGGTGCACTCGCCCCCCTACAGTCACTAGCAGAGGTCAGCAATGACCCCAAAGATAGTCTGGATGAAGTGCTCCTGGCCTCTGGAGGACAAGTGAACCCCATCCCTGTGGAACAACTCGACTCTCGATAACAGAAGTAAACTGTGCCATATCGTGCCCATAGAGGAACCTCACCAAGAATGTTTGCACCGAGTTGTTAAGCTTTTTCACAAAATCATTCATGCCCTGACGGGTGCCCCCTGTACCAGACTGACTGTGGTATGACATAAGTCCACAGAATTGCCACATGCAGTAAATGTTTCCTTACTTTAGAATTAGCTGAAAATAGCACTTCCCGTAGCCTTGCCTCCCCATCAGGACCATACTATAGCCCCCATGTGGATGAAAAAAAGTATCAGGGGTGGGCAGGCCACCCTTCTCGAGTAACTCCTAGAAGTGTTCAAAAAGGTTCTCCATTTTAAGCCCCCCAGTACCTACCCAGTGATGCTTGGCTCCTGCATCCAGTTGGGCAATCTCAATTCTGGGTCGGCGAAACTGTTCAGCTGCTCTGCCAATAAGAGTGACCACACCAGCACACATTCACCAGCCCTCGCCCACAGACTATGGAAAAGACAAGAGAGAAGTGTTACCTGGAGCTAGCAGACCCGCAACATGTAACTGCCTTAACCCTAGGCCAGGTGTGGCCTACTGTAGCGCTTGGAGCATGACGACCTTCATCAACTTACTCCTTTTTAGGCCTCACAGGATAGGTCCAGAGCTGCTGCTGTGATTCCTGCACCAATGCGGAAAGAATGGAAGCTAAACTGCGATGTCTCTTCACTCAGCAGGGCCAAAGATTTTTGGCATAACAGTGTAAATTGAAAACATGTCAGTGGGGCCCCATCTGCATGCACTAGCAAGTTGGTGCTTCTGCAAGTGGGGCGAGATTGAAGTAAGTCCTGCGTCAAGGACACAGGGCAACAAGGAGTGACAAGAGCTGCACAGAGGCACACCCATGGTCCTTTTCATAATAGGTCTGTCTTTGACCTCCACACCCTGAAGTGTAGGGTTCCCCCAACAAGATTATATCACCAACACCAACCCTGTCCCTTCCTGGAAGACGCCACCAACTCAGAAATCCTGAAGGCCCCAAAGAAAACGAGGGAGTAGGCTAGACTTTTAACAACCACACTTCGTACTCGGACGAGCAGAGCCGGTGCAAAATTCCTAAAATACGTGACAGGCTGGCTACATCAATGGGCCTCCTGCTGTTCTCTTCCACCAGAACTAGGTTCTCCCAACCCTTGATGGCCCTGCACACCCTGAAGTCCTTCGTCGGATCCCTAATGCCCCTCAGACCTGCGCAAAAGGTGATTGCTGACATCTGCCTCTGCACTAGTGGTAGCAACTTACCAAAAGCTCTCCGATTAGCCAGGAAATGCAAAACAGCCTCTGGGGTAAACTTCTCTGAAATGTCCAGTGAGCTGTAGAACACATCGTACACTCACCAAACAGCCTCATACATATGTTTTGTCATTGGGACCAGGGATATTGAATTTAGTCTGGGGCAATGGGGCACCAAGCTTCCCCAATTCCTTGGGGAAGTCCGACATCACCTTACCCTCCTGCAGCCACAATGCTCCGAACTCTGCCAACTTAGAACGGGGTAAGGCAACAGATACTGTATTATCTACCCTAGGGACATGCTTGGCAGAAAAATACATGTTTTGCACAAGGCAGCTGCGGATGAGGGCCTTCAGCAGCCTCAACAAAAAAGGACATCAAGAGATCTGATTGTTAATTGGCAGTACTTCTGACATGCTGCCCAACCAGAAGATGAACCTGCTGTTGGCTAAGCATGCACCCTAAATCTGCAAAGCCGCTACAATAGGGAACAGTTCCAGAAAGGTAATGATATGAGTGAACCCAGAAGATACCCAATCTACAGGCCAATGCTGCCTACACCATTTGTTGCCAAACACCGCCCCAAAACCTACGCTGCCCATGGGGTCTGTGTGGAAGACGAAATCTGCATTGGACTGTGCTGGTTCGTGCCATAAGAGCATCTCATTAAAGTTTGCAAAAAAGTCCCTCAATTTGCGTAGATTCTTCCAGACCTCATATGAAAGCCTGGTTTTGTGGTGTTTGGCCTGGAGCCAGACATGGCCCTGGCAATATTCTTAGAGAACACCAACCCCGTTAAGATCACCCTGAGAGCAAAGTGTAGTTGACCCATCTGAAAGTGTAATTGATGCAATATGACTTTCTTTTTTGACCAGCAGGCAAGACTCAAATGCAGGCCCTGAGGGTGGATACCTTGCGTAGCCTACACACCACTGCTAATGTATCTATTTTTATGACCATGAAGGTGATACAAGTCTTGGGGCCCTCTGTCATATCTTCCAATAATGGCACCCCTAGTGCTTGAGCCAGTTCACGGAAACCCAGCAGGTCCTTCCTGCATGCCAGGGATCCCACAGGCCCCATGAACAAAAATTCTTCTAAGCACTGCACACAAACCCTGGTCCAGGCCGTTGTTCCTGGAGGAAAGGACAAATTGTGTATCAGGCAGAACTTGTCTGGCTCTTTCTTCTGGGCCAGGCCTAGAGGTGAGCAGACCTTGGCCTCACATGGAGGGAAGTAGAATGGGCCCATCACTCTCCCCATCCACACTTCCTTTAGAAACTGCTCTCCAGCAATCTCTGGTTGGTGCAGCACTAACAACTGGTTCTTGGGTGGGGCTGGACCTGGAGCTACATTGGAGGGAATGTGGAAACTGTTCCCAAAACCATAACACAGCAGTTGAGCATTGTGCTTGTTTTTGAATTTCGCAAAGAGGTGAGCTAACATAAGCAGGTGAATGGGCGAGGGGTGCTTGGTGGATGACAGAAGAAGGTAAATGACTTTTGGAGACAAGCCGCTTCTTTGGTTTCCCATGCTTTTTAAACACTTACTTTCGGGATGCTGTTGAGCTCTGCAAAAGAAGCAAAGGTGTTTGAACTTACAGGCCGTGCCTCTGTGACATTATTTTTTGTTCTACTGCCAGAAGGCCCACTTTTTGCTCACAAAACATTTTCCAGACTGATAGCACTGTAAGAATTTAGCCGAGGAGGTGGCCATTTTGAACTCAGAGTGCCAGATGTTAATCTCCCTGTCATCCCATGCTACATCAGGCCTGACCGCTTACATTTGTCTAAATTTGATGTCATATTGCAACCAGGCTGAACTCTGAAATTCAGATGCTGCACTATGTATTGGGGGCAAATAACCAAACAAATTGCGGCACCAAAGCAGGGAAATTCTCTGACAGGATAGCTCAGTAAATAAAAAAAAACTATCGCCCAATTCTTGAGGGACCACTCCACCCAAACCTTCAACAGCTTCTGTTTTCCCTCTTTTCTGGCCCTGGTTTTGTCAGGATCTACTCCCTCATTAATCAAGTCCAATACATCGATGTATTCCTTTTTATGAATCTTCTCTTTAGTTTCAGATAGGACATGCCAGGCATTCGCCGAAGGAGGGCCAAGGTGAGTGATGTTGAGCCAAGGAGCATGGGACTGATTGTGAAGGGGTACTGCTCTGTATGGCCCTCAGAATGGGAAGGAGAGGCCCCTAGTTGTGGCCTCACCTGTGCAACTGCACCACCATGCCCACTAGCTTTGGCTACTTGACTAGGTGTGGGAGCTGCCCCACCTCCCTCATCAGCGCAGTTGAGACCAAGGATTTGCTGGTTGTGGTGACTGCAGCTGGAGCTGAGATCTGCAGGGGCAGGGTCACTGCTGCCTTCTGCCCCAGCATATGATTCGACCCTTTCAGGGGGAGGCCATCACTCTGGGGTGCTGGGAAGATGACCACATTGCTCTGACCCACCACTCCCCTGTTAGCACTAAAAACGGACCCAATGGGGGCCTGTTCCCTGTGGCAGGACGTGGGGGGTTGCCTTATTGACTCACCCTCCTCTGAGGGAGCAACCTGCAGATGATAACTGGTCTTACGTTGTGGCGTAGGGAGAGCATCTTTGTAGAGTGCTGGTACTTTCCTCTGTCATTTGGGGAGAGGTGTGGACTGCTGCTGACCTTGTCAGGTCCTTCAGACAAATTCTTGAGGGCCCAATTGGTGCCTCTGAGCTTTGCCACTTTCCAGAGCTCGCTGAGGGAGCAGAAATGTTCCTGTCAGTAGCCGGGGTATTTGCAGATAGTCCCACACGTTTTAGGGCCATGCTAATTGGAAGGAAGGGAAGGTGAGTTAGGCGTAACTGAGCAAGGCTTAAGCAATCTAAACAACTGGCCCTCCTAGAACCCAGCAGTACAATTACAGCGAAGTTGTGCGAACCCCCCTTGTGGTTGGCATCTGCCCCACCTTTGAAGAGTGTCATCGCTTTTTCCTGCGCCCCCATCCTCGTCTTGAGCCACCTTGCTCTTACCTGCCTTCCCAGTGGAACAATGGGTACTGTGAGGAGCGCAATCTAGTATACCGTCAATGGACACTATGCCGGAGATAGAAACATGAAGACACAATCATTGGCTGTAAAAATTAATTTAACATGAAGCTCACTGTCCGGGATCTGAACCTGTGACCTTTTGGTCACACCTCAATCTAAAATGTGAGTGCTTACCCCATTGAAAGTGGAAAATGGCTACAATGCCCTTCATCGATGAGAAGACTGCCTCTAATTATACAACACCAACAATGTCACTTAAAGAAAAAGCATTCAGGTACTGCTTGGAGTTTCCTCCCCCAATAAGCTAAAAACTATCAACAAAGACTAGGATCATTAATCCCACCACGAGGAGTGTGTAAAATAGCTTGGGACCGTCACAATATATATTCGAGAGAGGCAAAGAAAAAGGTGCCATTTGATTCCTTTTACCCCATTCATATGCCGATTATATAGAATAATTGTGCACGTTGAACCCAGACAGAATCCCCCTTCTGAAATATGTCTTAACAGGTGGAGGAGCCAAACGAGGGAAGCGGCGTCCACTCGTTACATGCCATCAGCTGCTATTTCCACTTTATATGCCAACAAAGGCCGCTTTTATTGACTTGAGGAGTCTAATTTCAAATGATTTTGTATTCTTACTAACTGAACAATTAAACGTAACAGCTGATTTAAGGTGGTTACACAATAGCAGCTATACAGCTACACCCCGTCGCCATCACCGGCGCCAACCAGAGAGACTTAACTGCTACCGGTTGGCGCAAAAATAGCAATTGTGTCATTGTTGTCCTGTGTGGGGATTCGAAGTCATGACCTCGCTGCACTGAAAAGCACTCTGAGATCCAGCATGCACCTGCCGTGGCCGCCTGGGGAGGCTTAGGTCCATATTTATACTTTTTTTAGCGTTGCATTTACGTCGTTTTTTGACGAAAAATCGGCGCAAACTTATAAAATACAATCGTATTTTGTAAGTTTGCGCTGCTTTTCCGTTAAAAAGCGACGCAAATGCGGCGCTAAAAAAGTATAAATATGGGGCCATTAAGCGCAAATGCAGAACAAGGGAGCATGCACTTAAATTGAGACATGCCGCACCAGGGAGACTCACCAACTGCCAGTAGCATTGCAAAATGATGAAGCACATCCACATGAATAACTGGCTGTGCAGTGGCGACTCCCTCCACAGCGCCCCAACACCAGTCCTCCTCTTCACTTACCCGAAGAGACTGAAGCTGATCGGATGACCAGTTCTGCAGCTACTCTAGACCAGTGTTGCAGCTACTCGGACGCGATGAAAAGGGCAAAAGAGGGCCTCTACTGGGACGTGCTGGGTTTAAATGCCCCCTGATCATTAGTCGCCTTAGTTCTGTACAACCAACCAACAACAGACTTTCTGAGGCGGGCTCCTGCCTCTGCCGCGACTAATGGCACCCGACTTCGAGTTGTGAGAAGTCTGAATGATGCCCCCAGAGGCGGGGAGATGTATAACTCTGTGTGGAGGCGAGGGTAGGATAGACCTCACCACCCTGCAAGCCAGAGTTCTGAGGAATATTGTGCACCTGGCCAGAGAAAACCCTGTGTGGGAAAATGGACTCCTTCCACTGTGTAGGTGAAATCGATCAAAGGCTAGGGGAGACGTCTTCCATCAGTTGGATGCCATGTCTTCCTTGCCAGTCTATCAGAGCCTGGCTGGCTACAAAGCACAACGCACTCTGCCAAGTCAAAAGGCTGGTCTTATTTGGCAGATGGTGGCCTCAAGCATTCTTCCAAGGCACCAGTTCCACTTAGGTGTACATGTAATATTGCTGCAGGTGGAGTCGGCATTTTAAGTGTGAACACAGAAAACAATTGTTTGGCAGTCTCAAGATGGTGCCCATTCACTTCACAATAGGAGAGTTTTGCCTTCAGCAGCTGCGTTTAAAAACACCCTGCTTTGATTTATGTTACATTTAGAGAGAGAACCGGCGCCATGGGTGACATTGTTTCTCACAAAATGCTCTATTTGAGCAGACAAAAATTGTTATATTAAATGGAAGCTAGAAGAAAAACATGTTAGGGTCATCATGTACCAGCAGGTACCCTGTCATGTATTAATCTTTTTCTGAGTATGATGTTGAACCTTGGAGCGCCAGCCTATTCTGGGAGACTTACCTTAATTTAAAATGGTATTTATTTGATCACTTATTTATTTAAATAATTAGTATTTTACTAATTTGTTACAACAGGCAGTTTGTGGTGCTTGTGTGTTGACAGACCATTCTATAAGTCCCTTCTCAGACAGTGCCCAGATGAGAGTCAAGGTGTCTTCTCACATCAAGGGTTCAATGGAGGGTGAACAGCATTTGGAGGAGCTCTGTCTCTTATAGGATGGGCTTGGTCCTGTGGAATAGGGAGGAAGGGAGAAAGTTCAATGAGCTGGCCTTAGATGTGTTTTGTTCTTTAATTCTGGGTATGGGTAGGCCTAGTCTGTGGGCCCAGCGTACTAATGAATCCTCTGCAGGCATCTCTGTTTGACCTTTTACATATCGACGTTGGCACTCAGCCTTTCATTCTTCCAAGGTCTGTAAAATGATTATCATTGTGCGGAGTAAACAGTAAGGATTTCCTATTCAGCACCAACACGCGCATTTGGGTGAACATACACTTTACAAGCACAAATGTTATGCTATTTAATGAATTCCAGAATAGTACACCTATGATCTGGATCGATTTGCCCTCCTTCATCTTCAGGTTGTATATTGTTTGTGTGATCATGTATGCTTCGCTTTAGGTAAGCTTGGAAGAATATACGTGATGTAGAGTACATTTCTATCAGTATTTGGGTAAAAAACCTTGTGCATTTTGAACACTGAACAAAGTATTTTGGACCTTGTCCTCTGGCTAAGTGAGAGTAAGTGGGTTGTTTGGGAGGAGGGGAAATAAGGACAAATAGTACATGGGTTAGAGATGGCAGCCAGTTAAAAGAGGCCGTAAGGAGTTCTTCTCTTCTCATCTCCAACCTGCAGACCTACAATGTTTTCTGTCTTTCCCAGTTACGTCTCCCTTTTTAGGACAGTGATGTGACATCAGCAACAACACCTGAAAGTACCTGAAGGAAGTTTATGTATGTTTCCCTATTTAGCTTTGTGGTGTATCCCTGCTCCTGTTGTCAGTCGCTTCGGAAGACCCTGCATCGCTATGCAGCTGTTGGCATGCAATGGGCACTTGGTGAAGTGAAGGTGCCCAAGGTAGTCAAACAGATCAAGTGCCCCAAATTAGCCTTCTTCATCTACTACTATTTTTCCCTCACTTGTGTAGCATCTGCCTCCTACCCTGCTGTCTACTCTCACTTATGGAGCACCTGTCATTAAGGGAGGCCATCCCAGGGGATAAAAGTGCGGAGCTGTTCATTGGTGCTAAACCAGGCAAGAGGTTAAGATCTCCCTCCAAAGCAAGTCTCCATGCCACTTCGAGAAACTGAGAACTTTGGGATGGTGCTTATGTCAATGGTTGACAAGTTGAAGTCTGCAGCTTTATTCGACTCTACCTGTACTCCAGAATCTAGAGGTGGGATTACTTTTGCTGCAAAGCAACCCTTTATTCCTGAGCAAGAAGGCTGTGCAGTGACATTGCAGAATGGTTGACAGTTTGTTCACCACTCCCAAACCTGGCTGCTAGGATAACAGTGTAGAGCAACAGGGCAGAGGAATCTGTGATCAGCCTGAGGACTCTGAGACTCGCATCAAGTCTCTGAGCTACAATCATTAAATGCAATATCATAGACTACCTGATACTTTGGATAAATAAAGGTAAAATTGAGGTGATTTGGCAGTTGAAAGTACACCCCAAATTTCCTCTGCCTGGCTGCGCTTTCTGAAAAATATTCTGGGTTTTTAACAAATCCAGTGTGAGATCAGGATAACCATGTTAAAAAAGGATTTTTCCACTCCTGGGATACCAGCATCCAGGACGCTGATCACAAGACACCCCAGAGTAAAGATACGGGGTCTCTTGGTGGGTCTATGTTAAAGACACAGAAACCTCAACTAGTTCCACTGCATTCTTGTTGTTAATTGGAGAAAGCCTAGGGGCTTATAAATGGATTATTAGAGAACTGGGCAATCATGAGTAACTCTGTTCTCTATCTGACGTCTTTACTGACTTATAAGAGAATAATGACAGTACAGCTAGTGAAGTCTCTGAAGTGGACTCAGCCTCTGAAGATTATGGAGGGGACCCCGAAAAATATTGTTAAAAAGCTTTAGGTAATTGTTTTGAGTCAGAAGAAGCAGATTCATTTAAATTGGATTACTAAGCAACACATCTTGTGTCTCTCAAAGAACAAAATGAGCTTGAATCAAACCCTCATGCTTCACAGTGTGCAGGGCCAGGGCAACACAGCCTTCAGAATCCTCCCACAGCTCATTCTATCAGCTAATTATGTCTCAGTGAATTGAAACCCACATGGATGGCCAGTTAGCACACGCAGAAATTAGAATAGTCTAGGGCGCTTTTACAAAAATCTCAAAGTTCTCTTCTAACATCATGAAAATGCTGACAGAAGTAGGTGAGTGTACCTTGGAGGTAGGGTCTGTCCTTAAGCAGACTAATACGCAAGAAGAGGTGCACAGAAATCAAATGTTTGACATTCTGTGGAATCTAGAAGATTTTGAAAACTGTCAATGAAGAAATAATCTTCCAGTGCTGGGGATTGGGGAAGATTCTGAGGAATCTGAATCTAGAAGTTTTGTAATCAGTATACTTAAAAGGACATTTCAGACTTGAATGGCTGTGATTAGGATTGACAAATCCAATGTGTGCACAGATTACCTTTGAGTAGCAAACAATGCCAATTTTACCCTTAGAACTCACAACAAAAGTTGCCCACTAGAAGAAGTTTGATCTGATTCAGGCTTATTTTAACAGGGGGTTCGATTCATAGATGGACAAGGCATAGTACTGATTGTTTTATCACTTGAGTTTTTGGTATTCATGACTTTTATGTTTGGAATGCAATGGTGTTAGAAGTCACTGAACAAGATCGTTTGGTACTGGGCTAGTTAGCTGCATGAAAAGCCCAGAACCAATAGTATGGGGAGAAGTGTGGACCAAATTGAGGAGATTATTATCTTGTCACTTGATGACCCCTTCAATTATGACTTGTATATTGGTTTCATAGGAGGATGAAATAGGCATTAAACAAGGCCAGGTGTTGATGGCATATATGGACCTTAATTGTCTCATGGACTGCAGAGGTGCTGGATATCCAGATTGATTAGACTAAAGCCCTCATTATGAACATGGCGGTCCGTTTCTGCTCCGCCTGCGGTGGCGGCAGAAACCACCAACAGAGTAGCGGGCCGGACCACCAAATAATGAACCAAACGAAAGTCAGGCATCCCGTGAACCACCCACCGTCAGCAGAGGAGTGCCACCGCCGATGGCAGAGTCCACCCACAGGCCGTCGGAAAGGCCCAACCACCGCCACACAAAAGCCAGGCGGAAACAAACCAAATATAAGGCAACACTCACTGGAGTCCCACCGAACGCACCGTGGCAGACATGGATAGAGAGCTGCAGATCATGCCAGCCCTGCTCCTTGCCATAGACCTCCACGACCGAGACCGCAGACGAAGACGATGACAGTAAGTACTGCAACCTTCTGAACAAGGTAAGAGAGGGCACAGTCACATACCCACCCACTCCACACACCCTGCAACGCCCCCCCAACCCTTCACAGCAGCACAACCCATACCCCCACATCAAGAGGTACTTACCCGACACAAGGCTAATCCAACATGACCATAGTATATATAAATGCTCCACACTCATAACAAATTAAACAAAAGATCAGGGTTAACGGCGTGCAGCCCAAACACAGGCCACACAGAAACTTTAATATGAAGCTCACTGAGCAAACAGTCTAAACAGGGCCAGTCCGTATGTCGACAATTGCCATGGGCCACAACGGGCCCAACCTGACTCCCACAAGTGCATGGTACTCCACCTCATGGGGCACCATATGGGCTTCTGGGCACCTCACGGAATGTGGGCAGGGGGTGGTGGGGATGGGGATTTTCAACAGGGTTGGGCCTTTGACTTTCATTTGTAAGGTGGAGGAGGAGGTGAGCTTGTCCTTAGAAGGAGGTGGGGGATGTTTGGATCGGGTGGAGCTAGATGGCCTAGGCTCAGTCCAGGCCTTTTTCTTATCAGGGGAAGGGGCACAGGAATGTGAAGGGCAGACAGGGGTGGGCTGTGATGTGGAAGGAGCGGAAAGGGCAAAGAGGTGTGCACATTTGGGGACAAGATGGGGTGGGCCAGTGGCTGGAAGAGGTCAGCATGGGAGAGGAAAAGTTTCTTTGGAGCAATTGGGGTGGGCGTGGATGAAGGTGTGGGTGTAGGAGTGGAGGCAGAGGGTGTGGATGTATGTGGTGTAGGGGTGCATGTAGTGGGTGCAGGTGACTGCTCAGTATGCTGTGGTGTGGTGGATGTCTGAAAGGTGGGCGTCTTGGTGCGTTGGGGCGAAGGAGACGCCCATCTTTCTGGGTGGGCTGGCACGGGCAACTCGGTGGGGGGCAGAAGGGAGGGCGGTGATGGAATGGGGGTTGGCAGAAGATGTCACAGTAGTGGTGTGTGCACTAGGGTCCGCCACCACCGAGGAGCCCCATCGGAGGAGGTTTCAGAGTCACTATCTCTTGTGGTAGTAGCCTCCCCCATGGAACTCCCCTCACCCTCCCACCCACTGGTCCCCTGAGCGTCAGTTGTCTCTGCCTCAGAGGATCTGTGGGCCGCTGCCTCCCCACTTGCTGGTGCCTCAGATCCCTCACCTGATGTTGATGCTGTACTAAACCAACACAAGAGAACAGGGATGGGGAGAAAAACAGGAGAGACACTTGTAAATAGCTGAATGCAGGTACATAATGGCCAGACTTACACCCACCCAGAAGACACACCCAACAGGCAGCACCGTTCACTATGCCCATGGCCATGCCCCTCACTACTGACCAGAATACTGCTCTACACCCATCCCCTAGACTAACTAAGGAGGCGACGTATGGGAGACCTGACAAAGACACCCCTACACCCCTTGGGGACCATAAAGTAGATGGACACCAGTCAAAGTCCCTGCCTCTAAGCAGCATGAACCCTAATGCACACCCAGACATCCTTCCAGACTGAAGTATGTGAAATGAGTACTCACCCCCTTGTGACTGCTGTGCAGCCTTCAAGCGCCCATCCAGGTCTTGTTACCCCACCGCCAAGATCCATCGCATGAGGGGTCAGTGCCCGACCGGCACCCCTTCCACGTTGGGAGGACTTCCCCAGCTGGGCTTCACTGATCTTTCGCGCCCAGCGCCGCAGGTCCTCCCACGTCTTTCTACAGTGGGTGCTCCGCCGGTTGTAGACCCCCAAAGTCCGCACCTCCTTGGCGATGGCATGCCAATGTGCCCTCTTCTGGTGGGCGCTGACCTAAAAGGGCGACACCGAAATGGAACACAGAGGTCAGACACTTGCACAATAGGAACAGCTGGCTAATCACCCACTATGTGATGGACAGTACTCTCAGACTTACAGGACAGTCGCACGCAGCATGCCATGCACCATGGCCCATGCAGGCTCATTGGTGCACACATATGTGCAATCAACACCATCCATTACACACACACAGTGCCCCCCAACCCAGACTCACCTGTACCTCTGGCCGTCCGTATAGTTTCGCGTACAGGGGCAGGACCCCGTCAACTAGCTTCTCCAGTCCCTCCTGGGTGAATGCCGGGGCCCTTTCCCCTGCAAAATGTGGCACATCCATAGCCAGAGGCAGGCCACAGCAGTACACAAAGTGGAGTACCTGTCCGCACAAGATCAGGGTGTCAAGTGATCAAACAATGACGAACACGCGTACGGTCCGCGGCGGTATGCACCGTCAGCACCGGCAGAGATCATGATACGCCAGGATTCCCCATTGGCATCCATGTTAGCCAATGAGGGTGCGAACAGCGGTAAACACCTTCTTACGCTGTGATGTCAACCACTAGCAGTATGAGGTCACTTTCACAACAACAGGGCAGATCTACAGTGGGCAGACATTTTGCCATCACCTACGCATCTAGAATCAATTACTACTCACAATGCAGGCCCTACTAGCCACATGAAGCACCTAGGCCTCTGTCCATTCTGTATAGTAGCACACATGAAATACTCTGTTCCCGCCTTGTGATGTACATGTATATCTGTCAGGTAGTAGTTATTGTCTTGACACCACAATGAACAATGCAGTACACAAATGACAAGTGTGCCTATGTATGTGTCTTCATCACTCCTTTTTGTAACCCCTCATAGGTACCGACCCTTGTGGCGAGGAAGGGCACCATGGGTGTACAGACCACTTGTGGATATGGGGACCTGGTGGAGCATCAGATCATAATCACTTACAGACTCACACGTGCAACTATTCAGGACCTTTGTGCATTACTAGATCCTGCACTAACTCTGGGAAATCATAATCAGCATGCCATTCCAACTGAAGTGCAGGTGCTCTCCGCACTCCATTTCCTGGCCTCAGGCTCATTTCAAGTGACAGTGGGCATAGGGGCTGGTTTTTCGCAGCCAATGTTCAGCATGGTACTGACAAGATTTCTGAATGCATTTGTCTGACATCTGCAGCCCTATGTGAAGTTTCCCCAAAGTACTGACCTACCTGCCATCAAGTCTGAATTCTATGCCTCTGCCAACATACCCCATGTCATAGGTGCCATTGATGGCACCCACATACCGATCATCCCCCCAAGAGTAAGTGAACAGGTGTACAGAAACAGGAAGAACTTTCACTCCATGAACATCAAATTGGTATGTACTGCAGACCAGTACATTTCACATGTGAATGCCATGTTTCCAGGTTCAGTCCGTGATTCCTTTGTGTTGAGGAACAGTAGTATGCCACAGAAGATGGAACAACTACAAGAGGACAGAGGGTAGATCATAGGTAAGTGTGCCTGTCAGTAACTGACACATTGCAGAAAACCAGGCTGTCTGACTAAGGGTCATACCAATGACGAGTCTGTATTGCACCATTTTCTAGATGATTCTGGCTATCCAAACTTGCGTTGGCTCCTGACACCAGTGAGGAATCTCAGGACGGATGCAGAGAGGAATTACAATGAGGCCCATGTACGTACTAGGAGGGTAATAGAGCAAACTATAGGTCTCCTGAAGGCTAGATTCCGGTGTCTACATATCTCTGGGGGTTCCCTGGCCTATGGGCCTGATAAGGAGTGTAGAATAGTGGTGGCCTGCTGCATGCTGCACAACGTGGCAGTGAGACATTCTATCCCCCTCCTGGAGGTGGAGAGGCCTATAGGTCCTAATCAGCTACCTCAGAGAGGTGAGGAGACTGATGGTGATGATGAGGAAGGGGAAGATGGCAATTCCAGGAATCAACTGATACAACTCTACTTCCAGTAATAGTGTGGGACTTAGGCCTGTCATTGGGGTTAGTGACTAATACTGTCAGTGTGCTCTGTCATATAGGGGGGTTGGTAATGATAGGCGAAACATGGCCCACTTCTGCATGGTACTGACTGAAAATGTATGCATTTCCTCCTTGCCACCATTTGGGCACACAGGACTCCCATCATGCACAGATTCGACAATAAAGTTGTTCTCTGCCAATTGCATCCATACTTCACTTTGTTCACAATTTAACACAGGGGACAGTGTTACAGGTGTGAAAAGTGTTTTATTGGTTGAAGTGAGTGAATTGTGGAATTTACAGTGATGGGAAGTCGTAAGGGTGGGGTGTCCTCAAGACCAACATGGTGACAGCCTTGTTGGTAGTATTGATGGGTCCATCTTGTCTAACAGTATTTCATATTGCTTCTCAGCAATGTGTGGTTGGTGATTGGGTGGGATGGTTGCTTTGCATTTGTTGCAGAGTTAATTGTTGGGGGGGGCCTTGTTCTTAGCTGGGGTTCCAGTGCCATATCGTGGCCTGAGGGTCCGTTTAGGTGCCTGCTGTTGAGCTTCATGGGATGACATGGTAGGCCCTTGTGTTTCCTGTGAGGGTAGTTCCTGGGATGTTTCTGCTGCTGGGGTCATCTGATGCTGGCTGCCCGGTGCTGTTGTGGGGGCCTCTTGTCCTGTGTGGGTGTCAGACTGGTTTTTGACCGGCTGCAGCAGTGCTCCTGCTATGGTGGCCATTGTGGCATTGTTCTCTTTCCACTGCTGCACGGCCTGTTGGTGTTGTTCCTGCTGCATCCTCTGACTGTGCCCTATTGTGGACACAATCTGTGCCAACCTGTCATGGGTATGTTGGTAGGCCCCCAATACCTCAGAGATCACACCCTGGGCTGCTGCATCCATCCTGTGGCCTCCCCCCTGGCCCACTGCGAGCCTTGCACTTGCCCTAGCCCCCTGTGCCTGTGTCCCCTGCACAGGTTTGGCAGTACCACTTGTACTGGGACCCTTACCTTCCTGCATGTTGGGAGTGGGAGACTGTGGCCTCTGTACCTGTGTTCCACCAGTCTGTGCCCTGGGTACACTGGTGTGGGGACGGCTGCCCTGGGCTGCTGGTCTTGACTCGGTGGTAGGGGTTACAATGGTTTCCTGGGTGGGGCTGCTGCATGGTGAGAATCCAGGACTGTGTGAGGGGCCTGCCTGCTCATCAGTGTCCAGGGATCCTTCACCAGTGTCCTGTGAGGTGGCACTGGCACTCCTTGTCCCGTCCGTTAGGGTTTCATGGGTGGTGGTGCCTGTTGGGGGACATAGACATGTCTGTTCCATCTTGAACGTTTGAGGTGAACAGGACTGGGTGATTTTGTGTTGGTGTTACTTTCAGCGGCCTTCCACGGTGCCTTTGTGAGATTGACATTGCATTTTGCGCCAGCGTGGGGTTGCATTGTGGTGGGGGGTCTTGTTCCATTGTGGGTACGTGCAGGGGTGGGTGACTGTGCACAGGGGGAGGGATGTGGGCCTTTTAGTGGGTTTGTGGTCATGCAGGGGGGTGGATGTAGTGGCTGATGCCTGGGTGGGATGTAGGTCCTGGTGGGTGTGGGTGGGTTGGCGCATGCATTACAGGTGTGGTGGCTATGGGGTAAATGCAGATCACTTACCCGAGTCCATTCCCCTAGTGAGTCCAGTGAGTCCCTCTGGGTGCAGGATGGCCAGTACCTTTTCCTCCCAGTCAGTGTAGTCGGGTGGTGTTGGTGGCAGTCCTCCCCCAGTCTTCTGCACTGCGATGTGGTGCCTTGATGCCATGCCCTGGACCTTCCCCCGCAGGTCGTTCCATCTCTTCCGGATGTCGTCCCTGGTGCGTGGATGATGTCCCACTGCACTGACCCTGTCCACAATGGTCTGCCACAGCTCCATTTTCCTTGCGATGGGTGTGAGCTGCACCTCGGCCCCGAATATTTGTGGCTCCACCTTCAAGATCTCATCCACCATGGTGCTTAACTCCCTTTCGGTGAAGCGTGGATGTTTGTGGGGGGACATGGTGAGTGTGGGGAATGGTGTCGGGGCTGGGAACGAGGTAGGGGTGCTCTTCTGTGGGTCGGTTTGCGTGTCCTGTATGCTAACATTTGCTGTCTGGCTTTGGTGCTCTCCGTCTTCTTGTCCTGCTTTTGTTGCAAGGTATTGTGGGGTGTGTCTGGGGTTGTCTTATGGGGTTCTGGATGTGTGTCAGGTGTGTGGGTCTTATGCCTAGCCAATGTGTGCACTTCTGGCCGTTGAGTCCTCTTGCCGCCCGTTGCGGTCGCAGCCGCCAATGGTTGTCCGGCCTCTACTGCCTGCTGAGGTTATTTGTGCATCATTATTTGGAGGGCGGGATGTGGGTGTGCTTGGCAGTGGTGGGGTGGGGAGGTCCGGGATTCCCGCCAACAGAGTCATGGCAGGGAGTGGTGGACTGGTGATTTTTGGCAGGGTTGGGATTTTCGTTCATTATATGGCGGGTTTCCATTCACCACCAACAGCAGGTAATTTTCGCCTAGCTGAGATCTTGAGAAGGTTTGAGAAGGACTGACACCGTTGTTGCATAGCCAATGGCTGAAAAAGCTAGGAAACACTAACCCTATCCAGTCTGTGTTTACACATCCAGTCCCATGATAATTATACTTACATATCAATGTATTACATTGGTTGAGTGTTTTCTTTACTTTTGTAAAGAGTCGCTCTGTGTATATCATTAATCACAACCTAAAAGTTATACTTACCGTAGCCTAACAATGGCTAAAATAAGTTGTCTTGGGTAAGATATTCTAAAATGTAATCTGTTGCAGCTAGTTCTGTTGTTATTAGACAATGTGCAGGAGAACAGGCAGCTGCAGGAGGGACAGTACCAGGGTGTCAGGGAGGACTTCAACACCACCCTGGTCTCCATAGCAGGGGTGCTGGCAAACATGGCCAATATTATGAGGGAGGCAGTCACACAACAGTGGGCCCCGGCCACTAGCCAGACATTGAAACTGCCTTCCACCTCCGCTGCTGCTAGTGTAAAGGAGGCCACCACCACAGGACCAACAGGCCACCAGCACCCCTCCCCCTGCAGAAGGAGAACCACCCCGCAAACGTTCCCTGTGATCCAGACAGAAGCCACAGACACTTGCCAAGACCCCCGCTAGGAAATAAGACTCTCCTGATTGTCACCCTTGTATCCCACCCTGTCACCCTGTCCTCCTTGAACTGCCATTGCTCCCCTTCCTATGTCCCATTGGACAATGTACCTGTGCTACACACTGATACGATACCCTGGACTTTCCTCCATCCTCACCCCATCCCATTGCACTTGTGTCTCAATATTTTAGCACTTCAATATACACACTTGGAAAAAATAGAAGTATGGAGTATGTCAAATGTTTCAAGTATGGATTCAGTTAAACAGGTTCAAACATTGCAATTCAACTGTACAGAAAATGAGCATATGTTAATGAGCTGTAGCTGGTTGCAGTGATCACACCAGGAGCTATTGTGAGGCACCAACATCTGTAAAATGAATTGCGAAAGGGTTCTGTAATTGGGCATAGAAGTGGGAAATAAAAGCATGCCAGTGCCACAGAAATTCAAAATAATTACAATGAAATGTGAAGTAACACTGTCTTACCTGAGTGTCATTGGAAGTATTGTCTGATGACTGCTGTTCTGTTGTCCTCATTCTCATCCTCTGCCTCCTCAGCCTCACTGTCCACAGGGTCCATTGCTGACACACGGGCATCTCCAGCCTCCTCCTCCTGCAGAAAAGGCACATGGCATCTCAGGGCAAGGTTGTTGACCATGCAGCATGCCACAATTATCTGGCAGGCCTTCTTGGGTGAGTAGCACAGGGATCCACCTGTTAGAAGGAGGGACCTGAACCTGGCTTTCAGGAGGCAAAAGGTCCTTTCTATAATCCTTCTGGTGTGCCCATGTGCCTCATTGTAACATTCTTCTGCCCTTGTCCTGGCAGAACTGTCTGACTAATACTATTTTCCTGTGTGTATTGCCTCTGCAGGTCAGCGCCCATCAAAAGAAGGGTATATGGCATGCCATCGCCAAGGGCATGCGGACCCTGGGGTCTATGGCAGGTGGAGCACCCACTGTCGGAAACGGTGGGAGGACCTGAGACGCTGGGCACAGAAGACCGTTTAGGCCCAGCTGGGTATGGCCTCCCAACGAGGAAGGGGTGCCCGTCGAGCCCTGACCCCTGCTACGGCCCACATACTCACAGTGGCCTATCCAGAGCTGGATGGGCACTTGAGGGCACAAGGGAGTGAGTACAGTGTTCATCATTACTACTAACACCTGGTGGGGTGGAATCTGGGTGGTGGATGTGTGTCAGTGGGTGCCCCTATGCCAGGCCTGACATTGCAGCATAGGTCCCCTGGTGGCTAGGGTTCTGAAGGGATAATCCTGCTACCTAGCTCGTAGGCATCCACTACTGGTCAGGGCTGCGTTGGTCCCAGGTGTGCTGCATTTGCCAGTGTGTGCCCCTCCCCATGCCTTGGTGGCTAGCAATATCACTGGTAGTGCAATGCATAGTGCGTAGGCCTGTACCCTGTGTGTGACAGTGCTGTGTATGCCAACAGTGGTGTTGGTGCAGCCATTGACCAAGTGTATCCTTTGTCTCCCCCCATTTTTGTTTTGTCACCCTGTCCTTATGTGCATTAGCATCATCTGGCGGAGGAGCAGAGGCACCGGCGACAGGGGAGCTGCATTCCATAGGACCCAAGAGGCAGAGTCCACCGACGCTGAGGGCATCAATGGGACGGAGGGTGAGGGGAGCACCACGGCGGAGACTGTTGGGGACAGGTATGACACAGATACCTTCTCTGATGGAAGCTGCCTGGTGGTGGCGGACACCTCTGTGACCACCCCAGGTACAGCCACCACCCCCGTACCAGCACCGCCTTCCCAGCAGCCCCTCAGCGAGTTGCCCATGCCCGCTCACCCAGGATGGTGGGCATCTCCTTCGCCCCAGGCACTTCAGGCCCTGCCACAGTGAGCCCTGCTGCTCTGAGTGAGGAGGCTATTGACCTCCTGAGATTCAGCTCTGTAGGGCAGTCAACCATTGTGAATGCCATCCAGGGGCTGGCAGCCCAGATGCAACAGACTAATGCATTCCTGGAGGGCATTCACACTGGCTTGGCGGCCCAACAGAGATCGATCCAGGCTCTGCTCTCCTCTCTGATGGCAGCCATAGTTCCTGTTTCCAACCTCCCCCTCCAACTTCCTCTTCCCAATTCCATTCCCCTCAACCTCAACCTATCCCAAGCACACAGGCAGACAAGCATGCACACAAGACAACACACAAGAGTGACACAGGCAAACACAAGCACCACACTTCATCCCACAGGCACTCACACAAACATCATCCAGATGCAGACATACCAACATCCACAATTTCCACTGTCTCCCTCTCCTCCTCCTCCACTTCCCTCCCAGTTCTGTCTTCACTCACACCTGCATGCACTACACCATCATCCACTACCAGCATCACCACCACACCTAGCAGAACACACACCTCACTGGCAGACACCTCCACAACAGCCATGCACACGTCCCCTGTGCCCTCTCCCTCTGTGTTTGTTCCCCCCTCCCAAGGTACACAAACGCAAGCACTCAGACACCCAACAGCCATCTGCCTCACAACAGCATCCAGCCCATGCACCCTCACCCAAAATCAGCAGACACCTCCTACAACCACTCCTTCTTCCTCCACTCCCAAACCTTCTCCTTCCTCCCGCTCCAATGTCCCTAAAAAACTTTTCCTATCCACCATTGACCTCTTCCCAACCCCTTCCCCCTGTCCTGCACGTCTGGCCAGAGTGGCAAAAACCCAGCCAAGCACCTAAGCCACCCAGTCCACGGACCCAGTCGTCACCATAACCACTTGTGGTGGAAAAGGATCCAGGGCACGTGTCCTGAGGGTGAAGGAGCCAGCACCAGGCAGCCTCAAGGGAAAGGAGCCTTTCATAAGGAGCAAGGAGCCTGCCCAAGCCGCTGCCAGGAAGACTTAGGAGTCTGCCCCAGCTTCTTGTAAGAAGTTAAATTAGCCTGCCCCAGCTGCTGCCAGGAAGACTAAGGAGCCTGCCCCAGCTGCCAGGAAGATCAAGGAGCCAGCATCAGCAGGCAGGAAGGGCAAGGGGCCTGGGGCAGGAACTGTGACGGAGCCCCCACCACCAACCATGGTTGTGCAGCTGTCTGAGGCTGCAGGGGATGGGCAGTAGCCTCCCCCACCAGCAGCACCACCACCATTGAGCAACCGTCCAAGGTTGCAGGGGAAGGGCAGGAGCCCCCCCAGCAGCACCACCACCACCTTTGAGCAGCCATCCGAGGCTGCAGGGGATGGGCAGGAGCCCTCCCTCCCAGCACCACCACCACCACCACCATTGAGCAGCCATCTGAGGTTGCAGGGGAAAGACAGGAGGCCCCCCCGCAGCAGCACCACCACCACTGAGCAGCCACCTGAGGTTGCAGGGGATGGACAGCAGCCTCCCCCCAGCACCACCAGCACCAGCAGTGAGCAGCCATCAACGCTGGCAGATGGTATGTAATCCTGCCTCCATCGGCTGCTGTGCAACCTGCCGCCTGCAAATCCAGTGGATATGGCACCCACCGGAGAGACTGTGACCTTGCACTCCCCAGGATCAAGAGCACAGGGCACGATGCCCCCTGAAGAACCAGCGGGTAAGACACCCACCTACCGCAGACTCCCCAGGATCAAGATCACAGGCCACAATGCCCCCTCTAGAATCAGCGGGTAAGACACCCACCTACCCCAGACTCCCCAGGATCAAGAGCACAGGGCTCAATGCCCCCTCCAGAACCAGTCAATAAGGCACCCACCTATCCCAGACTCCCCAGGATGAAGAGCACAGGGCACAATGCCCCCTCCAGAACCAGTGGGCAAGTCTCCCACTTGAGAGACTGTGGCCTTGCACTCCCCAGGACCAAGCACAGGGCATGTTGCCCCCTCCAGAGCGTCTGGGCAAGTCACTCACTTGAGAGACTGTGGCCTTGCACTCCCTAGTACCAAACACAGGGCATGTTGCCCCCTCCAGAGCATGTGGGCAAGTCACCCACTTCAGAGACTGTGGCCTTGCACTCCCGAGGACCAAGCACAGGGCATGTTGCCCCCTCCAGAACCAGTGGTCTTGTTTCATCTGCCGGCTGAGGTTCACCCCGTTCTCCCGTCCCCCTGAGGTGACTGCCTATTTCCAAACTGATGCCCCTGCAGTGTTCTCTCCGTGTTGAGGCAGATGTCATGTGTGGACAACGTACATTGTGGACTGGGCTGTGTTCATTTTTATGTACATATGTATATATCTATTATCTTGCCTCACTTATTTATCTTGATGTGTTGCTCTCATTGCATTCACTTTTTCTAAAACATTTTGTCCTTGCGTAATTCATCCGAGGTATGGGGTAAATATGTTTTAGTATTGCAGCTGATTGTGTTATGGTGTTGGGGGGAGTGTGTGTGTCACTCTCATTTTCATCATCCCCTCCCTTGTGTACTAGGTGGCTGTACACACTGTTGTTGTCTACGCCGTCATTGGTGTTCGTGTTGGAGCAGCACACAGAAGATAGGGAAGACATGCAGCCTGGGCTCCATGGCGGCACGGTTGTTCCCTGTGTCTCCAATAGTTAAGTCCTTTCCCTTCTGAGGTCTGTTTCCTCCAGGCTTTTGAGTACCGCCCCGGAAAAGGTGTTGGTTTCCTAGGTCATAATATGGTGGGCGGATCATTGACTCCTGTCTGGCTGTAGGCAGCTACCGCCATGGTGGCTGTTGTTTCCGCCCTGGCGGTCAGTGTGGTACACTGGCTATCTATCGGAGATAACACCGCCATGGTCATAATTTGGCAGTAGTTACCGCCGGCCTGTTGTCGGTATTTCTGCCACTTTTACACCAACCACCAGGGTTGTAATGAGGGCCTTAGTTTCTATGAATATAATGAATAAGACAGACTCACAATTACGGGCTTCATACTGTGGAATATGACATTCCACTTCCATTGAGAGCTTGTGATTATAACTTGGTGGTACGCTATTTTTATCATCTTTACAAAATGTCTTTATTTTTTTATGATGAATGTCATTATTTGTAAGTTCTTAAATGATTCTGTGGAAAACTAGCCATTCTCCAACTCACTATCCTCTTCTTTGACGTCCCTATATATTTCTAAAGCTGATATTTTAAGGCAAACTAGTGTAACTTGAATAAAATTATGGCTAAAAAAGACTTTGAAAAAAAGTTTTTTATAAACTTTTACCATTATGTAAACATTACAAAAAATACATTTAAATTGCACCTTTGTGAAAATGTGTGAAACCAAATGCAAATCTTAGCTGAAAATGTAGACGTTAAAAAGAAAACAATCCAGGAATCTAGCCTTAGGTGAAAATATTGTTCTTTCTAGTAAAGAAGTTAAAATCACCCGGGTTACCATTACTGCAACTCTGATATTCAAGATTTAAATCATGTATTTTTTTTCCAGAGCTACAATCTTTCCAAAATTTATATATAAACACTTTTTCCTGAATATAATTTTCAAATTTTTTCTGATGCTTTATCAATTTTGTACTACCCACATTTATTGAATGTTTGTTACTGGTGTTTTACATTTTGTAGTCCTTTCTTACTTCATAATATGTATAGTACTCATACTAAAAACTATTAATGAAATTAAATATTTAAGTTGAAATATTTTAACAAATAAAAAACTAGATTAATAAACGAAATAATGGAATTGGTGTAGGTATTACATAAATAAAAATATCACAATGCAGATTGACAATAACTTTATAGCAGATGTATGATGGAACAACACATGTACCAACCATGCATCCCAGAACAACGCGGTCAGAACAACGACCACGTTGTTTCCATGAATGCCTTTGCCACGCATGCCTATACAACAATTTTTTGTTGTAACAGTATGCCTAGTAAAGGCATGTTAGGAACGGCATGCGTGGTTTTCGCACGCCATAAAAAAATACAACTACTCCGACCCCTTAACCTACCCTAAAAATAAAACTACCGGACCCCCCCAACCTGCTCTAAAAATAAAACTACCTGACACCCCCAACTCGCCCTAAAAATAAAACTACCCTGACCACCCTCAACCCTCCCTAAAAATAATACTACCCCAACCTGCACCTGCCCCTAAAAACTGACCCCACCCCAAAAATAAAAATACTCCGCCACTGCAAACCAAACTACCCTGACCCCCCCACCCACCCCAGAAATAAAACTACCCGACCCCCCACCCCGTCCCTAAAAACTACCCCAATACCCTCACCCACCGTGAGCCCTAAAACCTACTCCAACCCCCCACCCACCCTAAAAACAACCAGCCCCTACCCCAAAAATAAAACTACCCCACCGCTAAAAACAAAATTACCCTGACCCCCCAACCTCGCCCCTAAAAACCCACCCCCCAACTGCCCTAAATACAAAATTACCCTGATCCCCCACCCCGCCCCTAAAAAACAAAAATACCCCTACACCCCACCCCCACCCCTTAAAAAAAAGAACCCAACCATTTCCATCCCTAAAAACTACCCCACACCCCACTTATGACCATGTCCTACCCCAACCCCTGGCCCCAAAAATAAAACTACCCCACCCCTAAAAACAAAATTACCCGGACCCCCTGTTAGATTTTTCATCCTTGGCATGGTCTCCCTTAACTTTTTGCCCCTGGTTCCCAGGTTGTTGATGTGTGCTGGACTCTGTTTTTGCTGTTTTTGTTATTCTGGGCACATTACCACTGCTAACCAGTGTTAACGTGCAAGTGCTCCTATACAAAATGTGTATGTAATTGGTTCATCTATGATTGCCATATTTGATTTAATGGTAAGTCCCTAGTACAGTGCACTAGAGGTGCCCAGGGCCTATAAGTCAAATGCTGCTAGTGGGCCTTCAGCACTGGTTGTGCCACCTGCATTAGTAGTCCTGTAATCATGTCTCAGACCTGCCACTGCAGTGTCTGTGGGTGCAGTTTTAAACTTCCAAATTCGACTTGGCAAGTGTATCCACTTGCCGGGCCTAAACCTTCCCTTTTCTTACATGTAAGGCACCCCTAAGATAGGCCCTAGGTAGCCCCATGGGCAGTGTGCAGTGTATGTTTAAGGTAGGATATATACTAATATGTTTTATATGTCCTAACAGTAAAATACTGCTAAATTCGTTTTTCACTGTTGCAAGGCCTACCCCTCTCAAAGGTTAACATGGGGGCTGCCTTTAAATCTGGTTAAAGTGTAGATTCCCATTGGGAGTGGAGAGACATGTGGAGTTTGGGGTCTCTGAACTCACAATTTAAAAATACATCTTGTAGTAAAGTTGATTGTAAGATTGTGTGTTTGAAAATGCCACTTTAGAAAGTGAGCATTTTCTTGCTTAAACCATTCTGTGACTCTGCCTGTTTGTGGATTCCCTGCCTGGGTCAGTTTGACAGTTGGGCTGTTTGCATCTCTCTCTAGACAGTGACACAAAGGGAGCTGGGGTGTAGCCTGCATATCCTGATGAGCCATATGTGCTAGGAGGGTGGGGAGGAGTGGTCACTCACACCTGAAAGGACTGTGCCTGCCCTCACACAATGCAGTCTCCAACTCCCTGGTGTGTGTCTGGGGCCTGGCCCCAGAAAGGAAGGATTTCACAAATAAGAGAGACTTTTCTTTGAAGTAAGCCTACTTCAAAGGGCAACATGGGTATAAGGGCACCCAAAACCACAGACTTTAAATCACTTCTGGAAACCAAGAGGAACCTCTGCCTGGAGAAGAGCTGAAGAGCTGAGGAAGAAGAGCTGGCCAGCCTGTGACTGTGCTTTGTGGAGCTATCCTCTAGTTGCTGTTTCTGCCTGTGCCAGAGGACAAAGACTGGACTTTGTGTGCCTTCCTGCTTGTGAAGAACTCTCCAATGGCTTGAAACTGAACTTGCCTCCTGTTGTTGAAGTATTAGGGACAGCAAAGCCTTCTCTCTGCCAGCACCTGGAGCCTCTGCTGAGACTCCTGCCCTGCCAAGTGGTGCCCTATCCAGTTCCTGGGGCCTTGACAGGTGAAGCTGGTGGACTAAGGTTGGAAATCCATGCAACCTCCGAGTGCCGCTAGAGAAACAACGCGCTGCAGGCTCTGCGGCTGAAATCAACGCAGCACAGCTTGAAAATCGATGCACGCGGCTAGAGAAACAATGCTGGGCATTGCTGATGGAGGCTGCAACAACGCAACATCACTGGGCGCAGAAAAAGAATGCAAGCGTGCCCGGACCTGAGGTGTTTTGTCCAGATTGACGCATCTGTCTCCTGCGGGAAAAGAAACGGCACACGCCGATCGGATGGAGAAGGAGAACCAACGCACAAACTCACTTGTGGGTGAGAAATCGACGCACCACTTACCTTTTTTTGACACACACTCTCCTGTGCCGGTAATTGTGACATGACTCAGGTACATTTTCATGCTAACAGCGTTGATGTTGTGTTTAACCCCTTCCCCGCCAGGGACGTAATGGTTACGTCCATGGCAGCGCCCGTGTGGCGCCATGGACGTAACCATTACGTCCTGGGACTGGCAGTCGGGGGAAGCGCTAGCGCTTCCCCCGAGGGCCGCCCCCAACACCCCCAGGCCAGGGCTGAAAGGGGAATCCCTTCCCCTTTCACGCCAACCCCCCACCCCCACCCCCCCATGACGTCAGCGCGCGATCGCGCGCTGATTTCATGGAAAGGGGGAAAGACGCGCTGGAAGCCATTTGCTTCCAGCGCGTCTAAGGGAGAAGGTGAGTTTTTCACCTTCGTGCGGGGTGGGGGTGCTCTGAGAGAGGCATCGAGGGAAAGGAAAGGGTTTTCCTTTCCCTCGATGTCTCTTTGAGCATTCCTGCTGCCCGATCGCGATGCGATCGGGCAGCAGGAATGCCCACTAGACACCAGGGATTTCAGTATGTGTGTGTGTGTTATATTAGTGTGGGGGAGCGACCCCTTGGGCAAGGGTCGCTCCCCTTTGGGGGCACATGTATTTTACGTCGTTTCTGCCCCCCCTGGGGGCAGATTGGCCCTATTTTTAGGCCGATCTGCCCCCAAGGGGGGCAGAAAGCCACTAGACACCAGGGATTTTATTGTTGATTTGTATTTTTTGTGTTGGGGGGCGGCCCCTTGGGCAAGGGTCGCTCCCCTTTGGGGGCAAATGTATTTTACGTCGTTTCTGCTGCCCCCCCTGGGGGCAGATTGGCCCTATTTTTAGGCCGATCTGCCCCCAAGGGGGGCAGAAAGCCACTAGACACCAGGGATTTTATTGTTGATTTGTATTTTTTGTGTTGGGGGGCGGCCCCTTGGGCAAGGGTCGCCCCCAGGGGCCCTCATGTATTTTTGGGCAGTTCTGCCCCCCTTGAGGGCAGAGAGGCCTATTTTTTTAGGCCTTTCTGCCCCCAAGGGGGGCAGAATCCCAATAGCGCCAGAAATAGTATGTATGTATGTGTGCTTTGTGTTGGGGGGTGGCCCCTTGGGCAAGGGTCGCTCCCCCCAGGGGCGCAATGTATTTATTGTCGTTTCTGCCCCCCTTGGGGGCAGATTGGCCCTATTTTTAGGCAGAAAGCCACTAGACACCAGGGATTTTATTGTTGATTTTTATTTTTTGTGTTGGGGGGTGGCCCCTTGGGCAAGGGTCGCCCCCATGGGCCCACATGTATTTTTGGGCAGTTCTGCCCCCCTTGGGGGCAGAGAGGCCTATTTTTTTTAGGCCTTTCTGTCCCCAAGGGGGGCAGAATCCCCATAGCGCCAGAAAGATATGTTTGTATGTGTGCTTTGTGTTGGGGGGTGGCCCCTTGGGCAAGGGTCGCTCCCCCCGGGGGCGCAATGTATTTATCGTCGTTTCTGCCCCCCTTGGGGGCAGATTGGCCCTATTTTTACGCCGATCTGCCCCCAAGGGGGGCAGAAAGCCACTAGACACCAGGGATTTTATTGTTGGTTTTTATTTTTTGTGTTGGGGGGCGGCCCCTTGGGCAAGGGTCGCCCCCAGGGGCCCACATGTATTTTTGGGCAGTTCTGCCCCCCTTGGGGGCAGATATGCCTATTTTTTAGGCCTTTCTGTCCCCAAGGGGGGCAGAATCCCCATAGCGCCAGGGATACTATGTGTGTGTGTGTGCTTTGTGTGGGGGTGTGGCCCCTTGGGCAAGGGTCGCCCCCCCCCAAAGGGTGCAATGTAATCTGGGCAATTTCTGCCCCCTCCCCTTGGGGGTAGATTGGCCTATTTTTTTTTAGGCCCATCTTCCCCCAAGCAGAGAAGACTAGACACAAGGGAAAATGAAAAAATGGTTAGTGGCGGAGTGTTTGTCAACTGGCGAAGTATTTGCTTTTATGATAATAACAGTTTTTCTCCTTTTTGTTTTAGTTCAAAGCTTTTGCTGACTTTGCTGTGGCTTGTTGCAGTTTTGGCAGTAGTTGTCCTGCGGTTTGCGTAGTTGCATGTTTTAGGTAAGTAAATAAATTTACTCCAAGTGAGTATTGTTGCAATGCATGAATGACATGTTTGTAGGTGGTGTACTGAATGCAGGATTGTGTGTGAAATTGTCCTTAGAGTTATGCACAATGATTATTGTGTTGTCTTATGTCTAATTTGCTTTTTTTTCTTCTCTTTTTAGTGGGATATCGTTGGTGATTGCTGTGGCTGTGCAGAGTAGTTGCTGGTGAGTCAAGCTTTTTCAGGCAAGTGAGCAGTATAGTTTTTGAGTTTATAATTCTTAGTGATAAACCTATACTTTGTTACTTATCTTACACAGTGCTGGTTGTTGGTGGTGTATTTGTCCAGTTAATTTTTGTAGGAAGGATCATGGCCAGCCGTAGGATGACCGCTCAGCAGGTTGTCAGTGTGCTTTTTGAGTCATCTTCTGACCATGAATATGAGACTGACTCTGCATCTGAGGCAGAGGAGGAAGTGCAGGATTCTGGAAGTGAATTTTCTGTCAGAGATGAATCATCTGATGATGAAGCCACTCTCAGTGCTGATGAAGGGCCTGTTTTAGAGGAGGACAGTGATGTGCCAATGGTGCAGGAGCCAGCGGCTGAAAGGCTTCCCATTGGAAGACCTGACGCATGGGTTGCACCAAACATGGAGCAGCCACAGTTGCCTGCGTTTACTGGTTTTCCAGGGTGTCGAGTTAATACGGAAAACTTTTTGCCCGTCAACTTTTTTGAGTTGTTTATGGACGATATATTTTTGGAAGAGATTGTTGAGCAGACTAATTTGTATGCAGAGCAGTTTTTGAGGGACAACGCTGCCAGACTTAGGCCACACTCTAGAGCTAGCCGGTGGATTCCCACAAATCTGGAAGAGTTGAAAAAGTTATTGGGTTTAACTTTTTTGATGGGGCTGATAAGGAAGCCGTCGCTGTCTTCATATTGGTCTACTAGTCCCTTGATGGCAACTGCTATATTTCCTGCCATCATGAGTCGTAACCGGTATGAGCTTCTTCTTCGGATGTTGCATTTTGTAGATAATGCTTTAGCCTTGCCACGAGATCATCCTGATTCTGACCATCTTTTTAAGATTAGACCTGTCCTTGATCATTTGGTAGATCGGTTTTCAGAGATCTATGTTCCAGGGAAAGAAATATCTGTAGATGAGTCTTTGGTCCTGTTCAAGGGTCGTTTGGTTTTTAGGCAGTACATTCCTAGCAAGAGGGCACGGTATGGAATTAAATTGTATATGCTGTCAGAAAGTAGTACAGGATATGTTTATAATTTCCGAGTCTACACTGGTAGGGATTCCAATATTGACCCCCCTGGTTGTCCTCCCACTTTTGGAGTTAGTGAGAAAATTGTGTGGGAACTTGGTAGACGACTGTTTAACAAAGGTCACCATTTATATGTAGATAACTTCTACACTGGAGTTCGGTTGTTCAAGGAGTTGTTCAGAGTGGACACTGTTGCTTGTGGCACAATCCGCTCTAATCGGAAAGGCTATCCAAAAGAGCTTGTCTGTAAAAAACTTGAGAAGGGACAGTGCAGTGCCTTGCGGAATGATGAGCTGCTAGCTCTGAAATTTGTAGACAAGAGGGATGTATACATGCTAAGCACCATCCATGATGAGAGTACTTCACCTGTGGCTGTTTGGGGTCAGGTGCCGAAGTGCGCAAACCTGTGTGCATCTTAGACTATAATAAGCACATGGGTGGTGTTGATAGAGTAGATCAGAGGTTAGAACCTTACACTGCTGCTCGTAAGTCTTATGTGTGGTATAAGAAATTAGTGCTTCACTTGTTCCACTTGGCAACTTTTAATGCTTTTGTTGTGTTTAAGGATAGTTCTCCAGAGTCAAGGATGACATTTGTGAAATTTCAGGAGTCTATCATAGCTAGCCTTGTTGTGCTGGAACAGGCAAGAGTTCCTAGAGAAGCAGTGGTGGAGGATGTGGCTAGATTGAAAGATCGTCACTTTGCTGAGCACATTCCTCCCACGGCCCAAAAAAACTTTCGTGCTAAGAGATGTAGAGTCTGTGCTCGAAGAGGTATCAGGAAGGAGACTAGGATGTACTGCCCTGATTGTCCTTCAAAGCCTGGGCTGTGTGTGGGTGGCTGTTTCAGGAGCTACCACACACAGAAGAATTATTGGGAAATTCCGTGAGCGTAAACTGGTGTTTTATATTTTTATATGTTCGGTTTCACGGTTGGCATTAGTCATGTATTCAGTTAGAGCTTTTGTGTTTGTAGTTTTGTACTAATTTATGATTAGTGGTTTCTTTGTTGTTTAAAAACAAAAAAAAGGGGATGGCATGTGTAGAGTGGCGCTTGGCTGGCGGCGTGGGTGTGGTGGCGCTTGGCTGGCGGTGTGTGTGGGGTGGCGCTTGGCTAGCGGTGTGTGTGGGGTGGCGCTTGGCTGGCGGTGTGTGTGGGGTGGCGCTGGGCTGGCGGTGTGTGTGGGGTGGCGCTTGGCTGGTGGTGTGGGTGGGGTGGCGCTTGGCTGGTGGTGTGGCGCTTGGCTGGCAGTGCCGGCCAAACGCCAGTCCACACACTCATCAGCTGGTGTGATTGCTGTATCAGGCATGTGGGCGTATGAAAGTGATGGGCCCTTGACTGGCGCTGTCTGTGGATGCGAGTCTTGTAATGTGCTGGGCCCGTGGCTGGCGGCGTGAATGGTCTAGTGCATGTCATGTATGAAAGGTGTGTGAATGGACTGTAAAGCGGTTGGTGCCTTGTCGTGGCTTTACAGCTCACGAGCTGTGAGTCATTGGTTCAGTTTTTTGGCCTTTCAGTTATTACCAGTGCATTTCACTTTTGTGAAATCTCTTGTTAATAAAAATTGATCTACTGAACCATCACTCACCCTCGTGCCAAATCCAACCAGTATGTGTTGTAAAAATGACAAAACCTGCTCTGCTGTAATCAGGCGTCGCAGCACACTTGAGACACGCTAGGTGCCTCGGGTGGGACCCCGATGATGAAGCATGCCACCAACTTGGTTGGTGGGTGAGGGGTCTTCTTCACATAACCTAAGTGTGTTTCTTTTCACAATTTTAGTGTTTGGCACATCACGGACGTATCTGCACACATCAAAGTGATATATTCCAAAAATACCTGTGTTTGGGGGGGAGGGCCCACCTATGTTTTTGGTCCTGGGTGCGGCCGTCATGTAGGGAAACCTACAAAACCCAGAAACTTTTTAAAACTAGGCACCCCAAGGAGTCTAGGGAGGTGTGGCTTGTGTGGCTCCCCCAACATTTTCTTACCCAGACTCCTCTGTAAACCTCAAAATTTGCATAAAAAAGGATATTTTCCTGATTTTTCTTAGTAGGATCACCGCTCCAGCACAAAATTCCTACTCCCCAGTTTTCCCCTCAGTCTCCCAAGTAAAATGACACCTCACTTATGTGGGTCCCCAAAGCAGAGTCCGTCTAAAGATGTATAAAAGAATATGCCCTTATAAACTTGCTGTGCTATCCCTTCTATCCCTTCAGGTTTTGGGCCTTATTCTGTTGCAGGCACCTGGCCCACCCACACAAGTGAGGTATCATTTTTATCGGGAGACTTGGGGGAACGCTGGGTGGAAGGAAATTTGTGGCTCCAATCAGATTCCAGAACTTTCTGCCACAGAAATGTGAGGAACATGTGTTTCTTTAGCCAAATTTTGAGGTTTGCAAAGGATTCTGGGTAACAGAACCTGGTCCGAGCCCCGCAAGTCACCCCTCCTTGGATTCCCCTAGGTCTCTAGTTTTCAGAAATGCACAGGTTTGGTAGGTTTCCCTAGGCGCCGGGTGAGCTACAGGCCAAAATCCACAGGTAGGCACTGTTTTCTCCCAAAATTTTGGATGTGTCCACGTTGCGCTTTGGGGTGTTTCCTGTCGCAGGCGCTAGGCCTACCCACGCAAGTGAGGTATCATTTTTATCGGGAGACTTGGGGGAACGCTGGGTGGAAGGAAATTTGTAGCTCCTCTCAGATTCCAGAACTTTCTGCCACAGAAATGTGAGGAACATGTGTTTTTTTAGCCAAATTTTGAGGTTTGCAAAGGATTCTGGGTAACAGAACCTGGTCCGAGCCCCGCAGGTCACCCCTCCTTGAATTCCCCTAGGTCTCTAGTTTTCAGAAATGCACAGATTTGGTAGGTTTCCCTAGGCGCCGGGTGAGCTAGAGGCCGAAATCTACAGGTAGGCACTTCGCAAAAAACACCTCTGTTTTTTTCCAAAATTTAGGATGTGTCCACGTTGCGCTTTGGGGTGTTTCCTGTCGCCGGCGCTAGGCCTACCCACGCAAGTGAGGTATCATTTTTATCGGGAGACTTGGGGGAACGCTGGGTGGAAGGAAATTTGTAGCTCCTCTCAGATTCCAGAACTTTCTGCCACAGAAATGTGAGGAACATGTGTTTTTTTAGCCAAATTTTGAGGTTTGCAAAGGATTCTGGGTAACAGAACCTGGTCCGAGCCCCGCAAGTCACCCCTCCTTGGATTCCCCTAGGTCGCTAGTTTTCAGAAATGCACAGGTTTGGTAGGTTTCCCTAGGTGCCGGCTGAGCTAGAGGCCAAAATCTACAGGTAGGCACTTCGCAAAAAACACCTCTGTTTTTTTCCAAAATTTAGGATGTGTCCACGTTGCGCTTTGGGGTGTTTCCTGTCGCCGGCGCTAGGCCTACCCACGCAAGTGAGGTATCATTTTTATCGGGAGACTTGGGGGAACGCTGGGTGGAAGGAAATTTGTAGGTCCTCTCAGATTCCAGAACTTTCTGCCACAGAAATGTGAGGAACATGTGTTTTTTTAACCAAATTTTGAGGTTTGCAAAGGATTCTGGGTAACAGAACCTGGTCCGAGCCCCGCAAGTCACCCCTCCTTGGATTCCCCTAGGTCTCTAGTTTTCAGAAATGCACAGGTTTGGTAGGTTTCCCTAGGTGCCGGCTGAGCTACAGGCCAAAATCTACAGGTAGGGACTTCGCAAAAAACACCTGTTTTTTTCCAAAATTTAGGATGTGTCCACGTTGCGCTTTGGGGTGTTTCCTGTCGCCGGCGCTAGGCCTACCCACGCAAGTGAGGTATCATTTTTATCGGGAGACTTGGGGGAACGCTGGGTGGAAGGAAATTTGTAGCTCCTCTCAGATTCCAGAACTTTCTGCCACAGAAATGTGAGGAACATGTGTTTTTTTAGCCAAATTTTGAGGTTTGCAAAGGATTCTGGGTAACGGAACCTGGTCCGAGCCCCGCAAGTCACCCCTCCTTGGATTCCCCTAGGTCTCTAGTTTTCAGAAATGCACAGGTTTGGTAGGTTTCCCTAGGTGCCGGCTGAGCTAGAGGCCAAAATCTACAGGTAGGCACTTCGCAAAAAACACCTCTGTTTTTTTCCAAAATTTAGGATGAGTCCGCGTTGCGCTTTGGGGTGTTTCCTGTCGCCGGCGCTAGGCCTACCCACGCAAGTGAGGTATCATTTTTATCGGGAGACTTGGGGGAACGCTGGGTGGAAGGAAATTTGTAGCTCCTCTCAGATTCCAGAACTTTCTGCCACAGAAATGTGAGGAACATGTGTTTTTTTAGCCAAATTTTGAGGTTTGCAAAGGATTCTGGGTAACAGAACCTGGTCCGAGCCCCGCAAGTCACCCCTCCTTGGATTCCCCTAGGTCTCTAGTTTTCAGAAATGCACAGGTTTGGTAGGTTTCCCTAGGTGCCGGCTGAGCTAGAGGCCAAAATCTACAGGTAGGCACTTCGCAAAAAACACCTCTGTTTTTTTCCAAAATTTAGGATGTGTCCACGTTGCGCTTTGGGGTGTTTCCTGTCGCCGGCGCTAGGCCTATCCACGCAAGTGAGGTATCATTTTTATCGGGAGACTTGGGGGAACGCTGGGTGGAAGGAAATTTGTAGCTCCTCTCAGATTCCAGAACTTTCTGCCACAGAAATGTGAGGAACATGTGTTTTTTTAGCCAAATTTTGAGGTTTGCAAAGGATTCTGGGTAACAGAACCTGGTCCGAGCCCCGCAAGTCACCCCTCCTTGGATTCCCCTAGGTCTCTAGTTTTCAGAAATGCACAGGTTTGGTAGGTTTCCCTAGGTGCCGGCTGAGCTAGAGGCCAAAATCTACAGGTAGGCACTTCGCAAAAAACACCTCTGTTTTTTTCCAAAATGTAGGATGTGAACGCGTTGCGCTTTGGGGTGTTTCCTGTCGCCGGCGCTAGGCCTACCCACGCAAGTGAGGTATCATTTTTATCGGGAGACTTGGGGGAACGCTGGGTGGAAGGAAATTTGTAGCTCCTCTCAGATTCCAGAACTTTCTGCCACAGAAATGTGAGGAACATGTGTTTTTTTAGCCAAATTTTGAGGTTTGCAAAGGATTCTGGGTAACAGAACCTGGTCCGAGCCCCGCAAGTCACCCCTCCTTGGATTCCCCTAGGTCTCTAGTTTTCAGAAATGCACAGGTTTGGTAGGTTTCCCTAGGTGCCGGCTGAGCTAGAGGCCAAAATCTACAGGTAGGCACTTCGCAAAAAACACCTCTGTTTTTTTCCAAAATTTAGGATGTGTCCGCGTTGCGCTTTGGGGTGTTTCCTGTCGCCGGCGCTAGGCCTACCCACGCAAGTGAGGTATCATTTTTATCGGGAGACTTGGGGGAACGCTGGGTGGAAGGAAATTTGTAGGTCCTCTCAGATTCCAGAACTTTCTGCCACAGAAATGTGAGGAACATGTGTTTTTTTAGCCAAATTTTGAGGTTTGCAAAGGATTCTGGGTAACAGAACCTGGTCCGAGCCCCGCAAGTCACCCCTCCTTGGATTCCCCTAGGTCTCTAGTTTTCAGAAATGCACAGGTTTGGTAGGTTTCCCTAGGTGCCGGCTGAGCTAGAGGCCAAAATCTACAGGTAGGCACTTCGCAAAAAACACCTCTGTTTTTTTCCAAAATTTAGGATGTGTCCACGTTGCGCTTTGGGGTGTTTCCTGTCGCCGGCGCTAGGCCTACCCACGCAAGTGAGGTATCATTTTTATCGGGAGACTTGGGGGAACGCTGGGTGGAAGGAAATTTGTAGGTCCTCTCAGATTCCAGAACTTTCTGCCACAGAAATGTGATGAACATGTGTTTTTTTAGCCAAATTTTGAGGTTTGCAAAGGATTCTGGGTAACAGAACCTGGTCCGAGCCCCGCAAGTCACCCCTCCTTGGATTCCCCTAGGTCTCTAGTTTTCAGAAATGCACAGGTTTGGTAGGTTTCCCTAGGTGCCGGCTGAGCTACAGGCCAAAATCTACAGGTAGGGACTTCGCAAAAAACACCTCTGTTTTTTTCCAAAATTTAGGATGAGTCCGCGTTGCGCTTTGGGGTGTTTCCTGTCGCCGGCGCTAGGCCTACCCACGCAAGTGAGGTATCATTTTTATCGGGAGACTTGGGGGAACGCTGGGTGGAAGAAAATTTGTAGCTCCTCTCAGATTCCAGAACTTTCTGCCACAGAAATGTGAGGAACATGTGTTTTTTTAGCCAAATTTTGAGGTTTGCAAAGGATTCTGGGTAACAGAACCTGGTCCGAGCCCCGCAAGTCACCCCTCCTTGGATTCCCCTAGGTCTCTAGTTTTCAGAAATGCACAGGTTTGGTAGGTTTCCCTAGGTGCCGGCTGAGCTAGAGGCCAAAATCTACAGGTAGGCACTTCGCAAAAAACACCTCTGTTTTTTTCCAAAATTTAGGATGTGTCCACGTTGCGCTTTGGGGTGTTTCCTGTCGCCGGCGCTAGGCCTATCCACGCAAGTGAGGTATCATTTTTATCGGGAGACTTGGGGGAACGCTGGGTGGAAGGAAATTTGTAGCTCCTCTCAGATTCCAGAACTTTCTGCCACAGAAATGTGAGGAACATGTGTTTTTTTAGCCAAATTTTGAGGTTTGCAAAGGATTCTGGGTAACAGAACCTGGTCCGAGCCCCGCAAGTCACCCCTCCTTGGATTCCCCTAGGTCTGTAGTTTTCAGAAATGCACAGGTTTGGTAGGTTTCCCTAGGTGCCGGCTGAGCTAGAGGCCAAAATCTACAGGTAGGCACTTCGCAAAAAACACCTCTGTTTTTTTCCAAAATTTAGGATGTGTCCACGTTGCGCTTTGGGGTGTTTCCTGTCGCCGGCGCTAGGCCTACCCACGCAAGTGAGGTATCATTTTTATCGGGAGACTTGGGGGAACGCTGCGTGGAAGGAAATTTGTAGCTCCTCTCAGATTCCAGAACTTTCTGCCACAGAAATGTGAGGAACATGTGTTTTTTTAGCCAAATTTTGAGGTTTGCAAAGGATTCTGGGTAACAGAACCTGGTCCGAGCCCCGCAAGTCACCCCTCCTTGGATTCCCCTAGGTCTCTAGTTTTCAGAAATGCACAGGTTTGGTAGGTTTCCCTAGGTGCCGGCTGAGCTAGAGGCCAAAATTTACAGGTAGGCACTTCGCAAAAAACACCTCTGTTTTTTTCCAAAATGTAGGATGTGTCCGCGTTGCGCTTTGGGGTGTTTCCTGTCGCCGGCGCTAGGCCTACCCACGCAAGTGAGGTATCATTTTTATCGGGAGACTTGGGGGAACGCTGGGTGGAAGGAAATTTGTAGCTCCTCTCAGATTCCAGAACTTTCTGCCACAGAAATGTGAGGAACATGTGTTTTTTTAGCCAAATTTTGAGGTTTGCAAAGGATTCTGGGTAACGGAACCTGGTCCGAGCCCCGCAAGTCACACCTCCTTGGATTCCCCTAGGTCTCTAGTTTTCAGAAATGCACAGGTTTGGTAGGTTTCCCTAGGTGCCGGCTGAGCTAGAGGCCAAAATCTACAGGTAGGCACTTCGCAAAAAACACCTCTGTTTTTTTCCAAAATTTAGGATGAGTCCGCGTTGCGCTTTGGGGTGTTTCCCGTCGCCGGCGCTAGGCCTACCCACACAAGTGAGGTATCATTTTTATCGGGAGACTTGGGGGAACGCTGGGTGGAAGGAAATTTGTAGCTCCTCTCAGATTCCAGAACTTTCTGCCACAGAAATGTGAGGAACATGTGTTTTTTTAGCCAAATTTTGAGGTTTGCAAAGGATTCTGGGTAACGGAACCTGGTCCGAGCCCCGCAAGTCACCCCTCCTTGGATTCCCCTAGGTCTCTAGTTTTCAGAAATGCACAGGTTTGGTAGGTTTCCCTAGGTGCCGGCTGAGCTAGAGGCCAAAATCTACAGGTAGGCACTTCGCAAAAAACACCTCTGTTTTTTTCCAAAATTTAGGATGAGTCTGCGTTGCGCTTTGGGGTGTTTCCTGTCGCCGGCGCTAGGCCTACCCACGCAAGTGAGGTATCATTTTTATCGGGAGACTTGGGGGAACGCTGGGTGGAAGGAAATTTGTAGCTCCTCTCAGATTCCAGAACTTTCTGCCACAGAAATGTGAGGAACATGTGTTTTTTTAGCCAAATTTTGAGGTTTGCAAAGGATTCTGGGTAACAGAACCTGGTCCGAGCCCCGCAAGTCACCCCTCCTTGGATTCCCCTAGGTCTCTAGTTTTCAGAAATGCACAGGTTTGGTAGGTTTCCCTAGGTGCCGGCTGAGCTAGAGGCCAAAATCTACAGGTAGGCACTTCGCCAAAAACACCTCTGTTTTTTTCCAAAATTTAGGATGTGTCCACGTTGCGCTTTGGGGTGTTTCCTGTCGCCGGCGCTAGGCCTATCCACGCAAGTGAGGTATCATTTTTATCGGGAGACTTGGGGGAACGCTGGGTGGAAGGAAATTTGTAGCTCCTCTCAGATTCCAGAACTTTCTGCCACAGAAATGTGAGGAACATGTGTTTTTTTAGCCAAATTTTGAGGTTTGCAAAGGATTCTGGGTAACAGAACCTGGTCCGAGCCCCGCAAGTCACCCCTCCTTGGATTCCCCTAGGTCTCTAGTTTTCAGAAATGCACAGGTTTGGTAGGTTTCCCTAGGTGCCGGCTGAGCTAGAGGCCAAAATCTACAGGTAGGCACTTCGCAAAAAACACCTCTGTTTTTTTCCAAAATGTAGGATGTGAACGCGTTGCGCTTTGGGGTGTTTCCTGTCGCCGGCGCTAGGCCTACCCACGCAAGTGAGGTATCATTTTTATCGGGAGACTTGGGGGAACGCTGGGTGGAAGGAAATTTGTAGCTCCTCTCAGATTCCAGAACTTTCTGCCACAGAAATGTGAGGAACATGTGTTTTTTTAGCCAAATTTTGAGGTTTGCAAAGGATTCTGGGTAACAGAACCTGGTCCGAGCCCCGCAAGTCACCCCTCCTTGGATTCCCCTAGGTCTCTAGTTTTCAGAAATGCACAGGTTTGGTAGGTTTCCCTAGGTGCCGGCTGAGCTAGAGGCCAAAATCTACAGGTAGGCACTTCGCAAAAAACACCTCTGTTTTTTTCCAAAATTTAGGATGTGTCCGCGTTGCGCTTTGGGGTGTTTCCTGTCGCCGGCGCTAGGCCTACCCACGCAAGTGAGGTATCATTTTTATCGGGAGACTTGGGGGAACGCTGGGTGGAAGGAAATTTGTAGGTCCTCTCAGATTCCAGAACTTTCTGCCACAGAAATGTGAGGAACATGTGTTTTTTTAGCCAAATTTTGAGGTTTGCAAAGGATTCTGGGTAACAGAACCTGGTCCGAGCCCCGCAAGTCACCCCTCCTTGGATTCCCCTAGGTCTCTAGTTTTCAGAAATGCACAGGTTTGGTAGGTTTCCCTAGGTGCCGGCTGAGCTAGAGGCCAAAATCTACAGGTAGGCACTTCGCAAAAAACACCTCTGTTTTTTTCCAAAATTTAGGATGTGTCCACGTTGCGCTTTGGGGTGTTTCCTGTCGCCGGCGCTAGGCCTACCCACGCAAGTGAGGTATCATTTTTATCGGGAGACTTGGGGGAACGCTGGGTGGAAGGAAATTTGTAGGTCCTCTCAGATTCCAGAACTTTCTGCCACAGAAATGTGAGGAACATGTGTTTTTTAGCCAAATTTTGAGGTTTGCAAAGGATTCTGGGTAACAGAACCTGGTCCGAGCCCCGCAAGTCACCCCTCCTTGGATTCCCCTAGGTCTCTAGTTTTCAGAAATGCACAGGTTTGGTAGGTTTCCCTAGGCGCCGGGTGAGCTACAGGCCAAAATCCACAGGTAGGCACTGTTTTCTCCCAAAATTTTGGATGTGTCCACGTTGCGCTTTGGGGTGTTTCCTGTCGCAGGCGCTAGGCCTACCCACGCAAGTGAGGTATCATTTTTATCGGGAGACTTGGGGGAACGCTGGGTGGAAGGAAATTTGTAGCTCCTCTCAGATTCCAGAACTTTCTGCCACAGAAATGTGAGGAACATGTGTTTTTTTAGCCAAATTTTGAGGTTTGCAAAGGATTCTGGGTAACAGAACCTGGTCCGAGCCCCGCAGGTCACCCCTCCTTGAATTCCCCTAGGTCTCTAGTTTTCAGAAATGCACAGGTTTGGTAGGTTTCCCTAGGCGCCGGGTGAGCTAGAGGCCGAAATCTACAGGTAGGCACTTCGCAAAAAACACCTCTGTTTTTTTCCAAAATTTAGGATGTGTCCACGTTGCGCTTTGGGGTGTTTCCTGTCGCCGGCGCTAGGCCTACCCACGCAAGTGAGGTATCATTTTTATCGGGAGACTTGGGGGAACGCTGGGTGGAAGGAAATTTGTAGCTCCTCTCAGATTCCAGAACTTTCTGCCACAGAAATGTGAGGAACATGTGTTTTTTTAGCCAAATTTTGAGGTTTGCAAAGGATTCTGGGTAACAGAACCTGGTCCGAGCCCCGCAAGTCACCCCTCCTTGGATTCCCCTAGGTCGCTAGTTTTCAGAAATGCACAGGTTTGGTAGGTTTCCCTAGGTGCCGGCTGAGCTAGAGGCCAAAATCTACAGGTAGGCACTTCGCAAAAAACACCTCTGTTTTTTTCCAAAATTTAGGATGTGTCCACGTTGCGCTTTGGGGTGTTTCCTGTCGCCGGCGCTAGGCCTACCCACGCAAGTGAGGTATCATTTTTATCGGGAGACTTGGGGGAACGCTGGGTGGAAGGAAATTTGTAGGTCCTCTCAGATTCCAGAACTTTCTGCCACAGAAATGTGAGGAACATGTGTTTTTTTAACCAAATTTTGAGGTTTGCAAAGGATTCTGGGTAACAGAACCTGGTCCGAGCCCCGCAAGTCACCCCTCCTTGGATTCCCCTAGGTCTCTAGTTTTCAGAAATGCACAGGTTTGGTAGGTTTCCCTAGGTGCCGGCTGAGCTACAGGCCAAAATCTACAGGTAGGGACTTCGCAAAAAACACCTGTTTTTTTCCAAAATTTAGGATGTGTCCACGTTGCGCTTTGGGGTGTTTCCTGTCGCCGGCGCTAGGCCTACCCACGCAAGTGAGGTATCATTTTTATCGGGAGACTTGGGGGAACGCTGGGTGGAAGGAAATTTGTAGCTCCTCTCAGATTCCAGAACTTTCTGCCACAGAAATGTGAGGAACATGTGTTTTTTTAGCCAAATTTTGAGGTTTGCAAAGGATTCTGGGTAACGGAACCTGGTCCGAGCCCCGCATGTCACCCCTCCTTGGATTCCCCTAGGTCTCTAGTTTTCAGAAATGCACAGGTTTGGTAGGTTTCCCTAGGTGCCGGCTGAGCTAGAGGCCAAAATCTACAGGTAGGCACTTCGCAAAAAACACCTCTGTTTTTTTCCAAAATTTAGGATGAGTCCGCGTTGCGCTTTGGGGTGTTTCCTGTCGCCGGCGCTAGGCCTACCCACGCAAGTGAGGTATCATTTTTATCGGGAGACTTGGGGGAACGCTGGGTGGAAGGAAATTTGGAGCTCCTCTCAGATTCCAGAACTTTCTGCCACAGAAATGTGAGGAACATGTGTTTTTTTAGCCAAATTTTGAGGTTTGCAAAGGATTCTGGGTAACAGAACCTGGTCCGAGCCCCGCAAGTCACCCCTCCTTGGATTCCCCTAGGTCTCTAGTTTTCAGAAATGCACAGGTTTGGTAGGTTTCCCTAGGTGCCGGCTGAGCTAGAGGCCAAAATCTACAGGTAGGCACTTCGCAAAAAACACCTCTGTTTTTTTCCAAAATTTAGGATGTGTCCACGTTGCGCTTTGGGGTGTTTCCTGTCGCCGGCGCTAGGCCTATCCACGCAAGTGAGGTATCATTTTTATCGGGAGACTTGGGGGAACGCTGGGTGGAAGGAAATTTGTAGCTCCTCTCAGATTCCAGAACTTTCTGCCACAGAAATGTGAGGAACATGTGTTTTTTTAGCCAAATTTTGAGGTTTGCAAAGGATTCTGGGTAACAGAACCTGGTCCGAGCCCCGCAAGTCACCCCTCCTTGGATTCCCCTAGGTCTCTAGTTTTCAGAAATGCACAGGTTTGGTAGGTTTCCCTAGGTGCCGGCTGAGCTAGAGGCCAAAATCTACAGGTAGGCACTTCGCAAAAAACACCTCTGTTTTTTTCCAAAATGTAGGATGTGAACGCGTTGCGCTTTGGGGTGTTTCCTGTCGCCGGCGCTAGGCCTACCCACGCAAGTGAGGTATCATTTTTATCGGGAGACTTGGGGGAACGCTGGGTGGAAGGAAATTTGTAGCTCCTCTCAGATTCCAGAACTTTCTGCCACAGAAATGTGAGGAACATGTGTTTTTTTAGCCAAATTTTGAGGTTTGCAAAGGATTCTGGGTAACAGAACCTGGTCCGAGTCCCGCAAGTCACCCCTCCTTGGATTCCCCTAGGTCTCTAGTTTTCAGAAATGCACAGGTTTGGTAGGTTTCCCTAGGTGCCGGCTGAGCTAGAGGCCAAAATCTACAGGTAGGCACTTCGCAAAAAACACCTCTGTTTTTTTCCAAAATTTAGGATGTGTCCGCGTTGCGCTTTGGGGTGTTTCCTGTCGCCGGCGCTAGGCCTACCCACGCAAGTGAGGTATCATTTTTATCGGGAGACTTGGGGGAACGCTGGGTGGAAGGAAATTTGTAGGTCCTCTCAGATTCCAGAACTTTCTGCCACAGAAATGTGAGGAACATGTGTTTTTTTAGCCAAATTTTGAGGTTTGCAAAGGATTCTGGGTAACAGAACCTGGTCCGAGCCCCGCAAGTCACCCCTCCTTGGATTCCCCTAGGTCTCTAGTTTTCAGAAATGCACAGGTTTGGTAGGTTTCCCTAGGTGCCGGCTGAGCTAGAGGCCAAAATCTACAGGTAGGCACTTCGCAAAAAACACCTCTGTTTTTTTCCAAAATTTAGGATGTGTCCACGTTGCGCTTTGGGGTGTTTCCTGTCGCCGGCGCTAGGCCTACCCACGCAAGTGAGGTATCATTTTTATCGGGAGACTTGGGGGAACGCTGGGTGGAAGGAAATTTGTAGGTCCTCTCAGATTCCAGAACTTTCTGCCACAGAAATGTGAGGAACATGTGTTTTTTTAGCCAAATTTTGAGGTTTGCAAAGGATTCTGGGTAACAGAACCTGGTCCGAGCCCCGCAAGTCACCCCTCCTTGGATTCCCCTAGGTCTCTAGTTTTCAGAAATGCACAGGTTTGGTAGGTTTCCCTAGGTGCCGGCTGAGCTACAGGCCAAAATCTACAGGTAGGGACTTCGCAAAAAACACCTCTGTTTTTTTCCAAAATTTAGGATGAGTCCGCGTTGCGCTTTGGGGTGTTTCCTGTCGCCGGCGCTAGGCCTACCCACGCAAGTGAGGTATCATTTTTATCGGGAGACTTGGGGGAACGCTGGGTGGAAGGAAATTTGTAGCTCCTCTCAGATTCCAGAACTTTCTGCCACAGAAATGTGAGGAACATGTGTTTTTTTAGCCAAATTTTGAGGTTTGCAAAGGATTCTGGGTAACAGAACCTGGTCCGAGCCCCGCAAGTCACCCCTCCTTGGATTCCCCTAGGTCTCTAGTTTTCAGAAATGCACAGGTTTGGTAGGTTTCCCTAGGTGCCGGCTGAGCTAGAGGCCAAAATCTACAGGTAGGCACTTCGCAAAAAACACCTCTGTTTTTTTCCAAAATTTAGGATGTGTCCACGTTGCGCTTTGGGGTGTTTCCTGTCGCCGGCGCTAGGCCTATCCACGCAAGTGAGGTATCATTTTTATCGGGAGACTTGGGGGAACGCTGGGTGGAAGGAAATTTGTAGCTCCTCTCAGATTCCAGAACTTTCTGCCACAGAAATGTGAGGAACATGTGTTTTTTTAGCCAAATTTTGAGGTTTGCAAAGGATTCTGGGTAACAGAACCTGGTCCGAGCCCCGCAAGTCACCCCTCCTTGGATTCCCCTAGGTCTGTAGTTTTCAGAAATGCACAGGTTTGGTAGGTTTCCCTAGGTGCCGGCTGAGCTAGAGGCCAAAATCTACAGGTAGGCACTTCGCAAAAAACACCTCTGTTTTTTTCCAAAATTTAGGATGTGTCCACGTTGCGCTTTGGGGTGTTTCCTGTCGCCGGCGCTAGGCCTACCCACGCAAGTGAGGTATCATTTTTATCGGGAGACTTGGGGGAACGCTGCGTGGAAGGAAATTTGTAGCTCCTCTCAGATTCCAGAACTTTCTGCCACAGAAATGTGAGGAACATGTGTTTTTTTAGCCAAATTTTGAGGTTTGCAAAGGATTCTGGGTAACAGAACCTGGTCCGAGCCCCGCAAGTCACCCCTCCTTGGATTCCCCTAGGTCTCTAGTTTTCAGAAATGCACAGGTTTGGTAGGTTTCCCTAGGTGCCGGCTGAGCTAGAGGCCAAAATTTACAGGTAGGCACTTCGCAAAAAACACCTCTGTTTTTTTCCAAAATGTAGGATGTGTCCGCGTTGCGCTTTGGGGTGTTTCCTGTCGCCGGCGCTAGGCCTACCCACGCAAGTGAGGTATCATTTTTATCGGGAGACTTGGGGGAACGCTGGGTGGAAGGAAATTTGTAGCTCCTCTCAGATTCCAGAACTTTCTGCCACAGAAATGTGAGGAACATGTGTTTTTTTAGCCAAATTTTGAGGTTTGCAAAGGATTCTGGGTAACGGAACCTGGTCCGAGCCCCGCAAGTCACCCCTCCTTGGATTCCCCTAGGTCTCTAGTTTTCAGAAATGCACAGGTTTGGTAGGTTTCCCTAGGTGCCGGCTGAGCTAGAGGCCAAAATCTACAGGTAGGCACTTCGCAAAAAACACCTCTGTTTTTTTCCAAAATTTAGGATGAGTCCGCGTTGCGCTTTGGGGTGTTTCCCGTCGCCGGCGCTAGGCCTACCCACACAAGTGAGGTATCATTTTTATCGGGAGACTTGGGGGAACGCTGGGTGGAAGGAAATTTGTAGCTCCTCTCAGATTCCAGAACTTTCTGCCACAGAAATGTGAGGAACATGTGTTTTTTTAGCCAAATTTTGAGGTTTGCAAAGGATTCTGGGTAACGGAACCTGGTCCGAGCCCCGCAAGTCACCCCTCCTTGGATTCCCCTAGGTCTCTAGTTTTCAGAAATGCACAGGTTTGGTAGGTTTCCCTAGGTGCCGGCTGAGCTAGAGGCCAAAATCTACAGGTAGGCACTTCGCAAAAAACACCTCTGTTTTTTTCCAAAATTTAGGATGAGTCCGCGTTGCGCTTTGGGGTGTTTCCTGTCGCCGGCGCTAGGCCTACCCACGCAAGTGAGGTATCATTTTTATCGGGAGACTTGGGGGAACGCTGGGTGGAAGGAAATTTGTAGCTCCTCTCAGATTCCAGAACTTTCTGCCACAGAAATGTGAGGAACATGTGTTTTTTTAGCCAAATTTTGAGGTTTGCAAAGGATTCTGGGTAACAGAACCTGGTCCGAGCCCCGCAAGTCACCCCTCCTTGGATTCCCCTAGGTCTCTAGTTTTCAGAAATGCACAGGTTTGGTAGGTTTCCCTAGGTGCCGGCTGAGCTAGAGGCCAAAATCTACAGGTAGGCACTTCGCAAAAAACACCTCTGTTTTTTTCCAAAATTTAGGATGTGTCCACGTTGCGCTTTGGGGTGTTTCCTGTCGCCGGCGCTAGGCCTATCCACGCAAGTGAGGTATCATTTTTATCGGGAGACTTGGGGGAACGCTGGGTGGAAGGAAATTTGTAGCTCCTCTCAGATTCCAGAACTTTCTGCCACAGAAATGTGAGGAACATGTGTTTTTTTAGCCAAATTTTGAGGTTTGCAAAGGATTCTGGGTAACAGAACCTGGTCCGAGCCCCGCAAGTCACCCCTCCTTGGATTCCCCTAGGTCTCTAGTTTTCAGAAATGCACAGGTTTGGTAGGTTTCCCTAGGTGCCGGCTGAGCTAGAGGCCAAAATCTACAGGTAGGCACTTCGCAAAAAACACCTCTGTTTTTTTCCAAAATGTAGGATGTGAACGCGTTGCGCTTTGGGGTGTTTCCTGTCGCCGGCGCTAGGCCTACCCACGCAAGTGAGGTATCATTTTTATCGGGAGACTTGGGGGAACGCTGGGTGGAAGGAAATTTGTAGCTCCTCTCAGATTCCAGAACTTTCTGCCACAGAAATGTGAGGAACATGTGTTTTTTTAGCCAAATTTTGAGGTTTGCAAAGGATTCTGGGTAACAGAACCTGGTCCGAGCCCCGCAAGTCACCCCTCCTTGGATTCCCCTAGGTCTCTAGTTTTCAGAAATGCACAGGTTTGGTAGGTTTCCCTAGGTGCCGGCTGAGCTAGAGGCCAAAATCTACAGGTAGGCACTTCGCAAAAAACACCTCTGTTTTTTTCCAAAATTTAGGATGTGTCCGCGTTGCGCTTTGGGGTGTTTCCTGTCGCCGGCGCTAGGCCTACCCACGCAAGTGAGGTATCATTTTTATCGGGAGACTTGGGGGAACGCTGGGTGGAAGGAAATTTGTAGGTCCTCTCAGATTCCAGAACTTTCTGCCACAGAAATGTGAGGAACATGTGTTTTTTTAGCCAAATTTTGAGGTTTGCAAAGGATTCTGGGTAACAGAACCTGGTCCGAGCCCCGCAAGTCACCCCTCCTTGGATTCCCCTAGGTCTCTAGTTTTCAGAAATGCACAGGTTTGGTAGGTTTCCCTAGGTGCCGGCTGAGCTAGAGGCCAAAATCTACAGGTAGGCACTTCGCAAAAAACACCTCTGTTTTTTTCCAAAATTTAGGATGTGTCCACGTTGCGCTTTGGGGTGTTTCCTGTCGCCGGCGCTAGGCCTACCCACGCAAGTGAGGTATCATTTTTATCGGGAGACTTGGGGGAACGCTGGGTGGAAGGAAATTTGTAGGTCCTCTCAGATTCCAGAACTTTCTGCCACAGAAATGTGAGGAACATGTGTTTTTTTAGCCAAATTTTGAGGTTTGCAAAGGATTCTGGGTAACAGAACCTGGTCCGAGCCCCGCAAGTCACCCCTCCTTGGATTCCCCTAGGTCTCTAGTTTTCAGAAATGCACAGGTTTGGTAGGTTTCCCTAGGTGCCGGCTGAGCTACAGGCCAAAATCTACAGGTAGGGACTTCGCAAAAAACACCTCTGTTTTTTTCCAAAATTTAGGATGTGTCCACGTTGCGCTTTGGGGTGTTTCCTGTCGCCGGCGCTAGGCCTACCCACGCAAGTGAGGTATCATTTTTATCGGGAGACTTGGGGGAACGCTGGGTGGAAGGAAATTTGTAGCTCCTCTCAGATTCCAGAACTTTCTGCCACAGAAATGTGAGGAACATGTGTTTTTTTAGCCAAATTTTGAGGTTTGCAAAGGATTCTGGGTAACGGAACCTGGTCCGAGCCCCGCAAGTCACCCCTCCTTGGATTCCCCTAGGTCTCTAGTTTTCAGAAATGCACAGGTTTGGTAGGTTTCCCTAGGTGCCGGCTGAGCTAGAGGCCAAAATCTACAGGTAGGCACTTCGCAAAAAACACCTCTGTTTTTTTCCAAAATTTAGGATGAGTCCGCGTTGCGCTTTGGGGTGTTTCCTGTCGCCGGCGCTAGGCCTACCCACGCAAGTGAGGTATCATTTTTATCGGGAGACTTGGGGGAACGCTGGGTGGAAGGAAATTTGTAGCTCCTCTCAGATTCCAGAACTTTCTGCCACAGAAATGTGAGGAACATGTGTTTTTTTAGCCAAATTTTGAGGTTTGCAAAGGATTCTGGGTAACAGAACCTGGTCCGAGCCCCGCAAGTCACCCCTCCTTGGATTCCCCTAGGTCTCTAGTTTTCAGAAATGCACAGGTTTGGTAGGTTTCCCTAGGTGCCGGCTGAGCTAGAGGCCAAAATCTACAGGTAGGCACTTCGCAAAAAACACCTCTGTTTTTTTCCAAAATTTAGGATGTGTCCACGTTGCGCTTTGGGGTGTTTCCTGTCGCCGGCGCTAGGCCTATCCACGCAAGTGAGGTATCATTTTTATCGGGAGACTTGGGGGAACGCTGGGTGGAAGGAAATTTGTAGCTCCTCTCAGATTCCAGAACTTTCTGCCACAGAAATGTGAGGAACATGTGTTTTTTTAGCCAAATTTTGAGGTTTGCAAAGGATTCTGGGTAACAGAACCTGGTCCGAGCCCCGCAAGTCACCCCTCCTTGGATTCCCCTAGGTCTCTAGTTTTTAGAAATGCACAGGTTTGGTAGGTTTCCCTAGGTGCCGGCTGAGCTACAGGCCAAAATCTACAGGTAGGCACTTCGCAAAAAACACCTCTGTTTTTTTCCAAAATTTAGGATATGTCCGCGTTGCGCTTTGGGGTGTTTCCTGTCGCCGGCGCTAGGCCTACCCACGCAAGTGAGGTATCATTTTTATCGGGAGACTTGGGGGAACGCTGGGTGGAAGTAAATTTGTAGCTCCTCTCAGATTCCAGAACTTTCTGCCACAGAAATGTGAGGAACATGTGTTTTTTTAGCCAAATTTTGAGGTTTGCAAAGGATTCTGGGTAACAGAACCTGGTCCGAGCCCCGCAAGTCACCCCTCCTTGGATTCCCCTAGGTCTGTAGTTTTCAGAAATGCACAGGTTTGGTAGGTTTCCCTAGGTGCCGGCTGAGCTAGAGGCCAAAATCTACAGGTAGGCACTTCGCAAAAAACACCTCTGTTTTTTTCCAAAATTTAGGATGTGTCCACGTTGCGCTTTGGGGTGTTTCCTGTCGCCGGCGCTAGGCCTACCCACGCAAGTGAGGTATCATTTTTATCGGGAGACTTGGGGGAACGCTGGGTGGAAGGAAATTTGTAGGTCCTCTCAGATTCCAGAACTTTCTGCCACAGAAATGTGAGGAACATGTGTTTTTTTAGCCAAATTTTGAGGTTTGCAAAGGATTCTGGGTAACAGAACCTGGTCCGTGCCCCGCAAGTCACCCCTCCTTGGATTCCCCTAGGTCTCTAGTTTTCAGAAATGCACAGGTTTGGTAGGTTTCCCTAGGTGCCGGCTGAGCTACAGGCCAAAATCTACAGGTAGGGACTTCGCAAAAAACACCTCTGTTTTTTTCCAAAATTTAGGATGTGTCCACGTTGCGCTTTGGGGTGTTTCCTGTCGCCGGCGCTAGGCCTACCCACGCAAGTGAGGTATCATTTTTATCGGGAGACTTGGGGGAACGCTGGGTGGAAGGAAATTTGTAGCTCCTCTCAGATTCCAGAACTTTCTGCCACAGAAATGTGAGGAACATGTGTTTTTTTAGCCAAATTTTGAGGTTTGCAAAGGATTCTGGGTAACGGAACCTGGTCCGAGCCCCGCAAGTCACCCCTCCTTGGATTCCCCTAGGTCTCTAGTTTTCAGAAATGCACAGGTTTGGTAGGTTTCCCTAGGTGCCGGCTGAGCTAGAGGCCAAAATCTACAGGTAGGCACTTCGCAAAAAACACCTCGGTTTTTTTCCAAAATTTAGGATGAGTCCGCGTTGCGCTTTGGGGTGTTTCCTGTCGCCGGCGCTAGGCCTACCCACGCAAGTGAGGTATCATTTTTATCGGGAGACTTGGGGGAACGCTGGGTGGAAGGAAATTTGTAGCTCCTCTCAGATTCCAGAACTTTCTGCCACAGAAATGTGAGGAACATGTGTTTTTTTAGCCAAATTTTGAGGTTTGCAAAGGATTCTGGGTAACAGAACCTGGTCCGAGCCCCGCAAGTCACCCCTCCTTGGATTCCCCTAGGTCTCTAGTTTTCAGAAATGCACAGGTTTGGTAGGTTTCCCTAGGTGCCGGCTGAGCTAGAGGCCAAAATCTACAGGTAGGCACTTCGCAAAAAACACCTCTGTTTTTTTCCAAAATTTAGGATGTGTCCACGTTGCGCTTTGGGGTGTTTCCTGTCGCCGGCGCTAGGCCTATCCACGCAAGTGAGGTATCATTTTTATCGGGAGACTTGGGGGAACGCTGGGTGGAAGGAAATTTGTAGCTCCTCTCAGATTCCAGAACTTTCTGCCACAGAAATGTGAGGAACATGTGTTTTTTTAGCCAAATTTTGAGGTTTGCAAAGGATTCTGGGTAACAGAACCTGGTCCGAGCCCCGCAAGTCACCCCTCCTTGGATTCCCCTAGGTCTCTAGTTTTCAGAAATGCACAGGTTTGGTAGGTTTCCCTAGGTGCCGGCTGAGCTAGAGGCCAAAATCTACAGGTAGGCACTTCGCAAAAAACACCTCTGTTTTTTTCCAAAATGTAGGATGTGAACGCGTTGCGCTTTGGGGTGTTTCCTGTCGCCGGCGCTAGGCCTACCCACGCAAGTGAGGTATCATTTTTATCGGGAGACTTGGGGGAACGCTGGGTGGAAGGAAATTTGTAGCTCCTCTCAGATTCCAGAACTTTCTGCCACAGAAATGTGAGGAACATGTGGTTTTTTAGCCAAATTTTGAGGTTTGCAAAGGATTCTGGGTAACAGAACCTGGTCCGAGCCCCGCAAGTCACCCCTCCTTGGATTCCCCTAGGTCTCTAGTTTTCAGAAATGCACAGGTTTGGTAGGTTTCCCTAGGTGCCGGCTGAGCTACAGGCCAAAATCTACAGGTAGGCACTTCGCAAAAAACACCTCTGTTTTTTTCCAAAATTTAGGATATGTCCGCGGTGCGCTTTGGGGTGTTTCCTGTCGCCGGCGCTAGGCCTACCCACGCAAGTGAGGTATCATTTTTATCGGGAGACTTGGGGGAACGCTGGGTGGAAGGAAATTTGTAGCTCCTCTCAGATTCCAGAACTTTCTGCCACAGAAATGTGAGGAACATGTGTTTTTTTAGCCAAATTTTGAGGTTTGCAAAGGATTCTGGGTAACAGAACCTGGTCCGAGCCCCGCAAGTCACCCCTCCTTGGATTCCCCTAGGTCTGTAGTTTTCAGAAATGCACAGGTTTGGTAGGTTTCCCTAGGTGCCGGCTGAGCTAGAGGCCAAAATCTACAGGTAGGCACTTCGCAAAAAACACCTCTGTTTTTTTCCAAAATTTAGGATGTGTCCACGTTGCGCTTTGGGGTGTTTCCTGTCGCCGGCGCTAGGCCTACCCACGCAAGTGAGGTATCATTTTTATCGGGAGACTTGGGGGAACGCTGCGTGGAAGGAAATTTGTAGCTCCTCTCAGATTCCAGAACTTTCTGCCACAGAAATGTGAGGAACATGTGTTTTTTTAGCCAAATTTTGAGGTTTGCAAAGGATTCTGGGTAACAGAACCTGGTCCGAGCCCCGCAAGTCACCCCTCCTTGGATTCCCCTAGGTCTCTAGTTTTCAGAAATGCACAGGTTTGGTAGGTTTCCCTAGGTGCCGGCTGAGCTAGAGGCCAAAATTTACAGGTAGGCACTTCGCAAAAAACACCTCTGTTTTTTTCCAAAATGTAGGATGTGTCCGCGTTGCGCTTTGGGGTGTTTCCTGTCGCCGGCGCTAGGCCTACCCACGCAAGTGAGGTATCATTTTTATCGGGAGACTTGGGGGAACGCTGGGTGGAAGGAAATTTGTAGCTCCTCTCAGATTCCAGAACTTTCTGCCACAGAAATGTGAGGAACATGTGTTTTTTTAGCCAAATTTTGAGGTTTGCAAAGGATTCTGGGTAACAGAACCTGGTCCGAGCCCCGCAAGTCACCCCTCCTTAGATTCCCCTAGGTCTCTAGTTTTCAGAAATGCACAGGTTTGGTAGGTTCCCTAGGTGCCGGCTGGGCTAGAGGCCAAAATCTACAGGTAGGCACTTCGCAAAAAACACCTCTGTTTTTTTCCAAAATTTAGGATGTGTCCGCGTTGCGCTTTGGGGTATTTCCTGTCGCCGGCGCTAGGCCTACCCACGCAAGTGAGGTATCATTTTTATCGGGAGACTTGGGGGAACGCTGGGTGGAAGGAAATTTGTAGCTCCTCTCAGATTCCAGAACTTTCTGCCACAGAAATGTGAGGAACATGTGTTTTTTTAGCCAAATTTTGAGGTTTGCAAAGGATTCTGGGTAACAGAACCTGGTCCGAGCCCCGCAAGTCACCCCTCCTTGGATTCCCCTAGGTCTCTAGTTTTCAGAAATGCACAGGTTTGGTAGGTTTCCCTAGGTGCCAGCTGAGCTACAGGCCAAAATCTACAGGTAGGCACTTCGCAAAAAACACCTCTGTTTTTTCCAAAATTTAGGATGTGTCCACGTTGCGCTTTGGGGTGTTTCCTGTCGCCGGCGCTAGGCCTACCCACGCAAGTGAGGTATCATTTTTATCGGGAGACTTGGGGGAACGCTGCGTGGAAGGAAATTTGTAGCTCCTCTCAGATTCCAGAACTTTCTGCCACAGAAATGTGAGGAACATGTGTTTTTTTAGCCAAATTTTGATGTTTGCAAAGGATTCTGGGTAACAGAACCTGGTCCGAGCCCCGCAAGTCACCCCTCCTTGGATTCCCCTAGGTCTCTAGTTTTCAGAAATGCACAGGTTTGGTAGGTTTCCCTAGGTGCCGGCTGAGCTAGAGGCCAAAATTTACAGGTAGGCACTTTGCAAAAAACACCTCTGTTTTTTTCCAAAATGTAGGATGTGTCCACGTTGCGCTTTGGGGTGTTTCCTGTCGCCGGCGCTAGGCCTACCCACGCAAGTGAGGTATCATTTTTATCGGGAGACTTGGGGGAACGCTGGGTGGAAGGAAATTTGTAGCTCCTCTCAGATTCCAGAACTTTCTGTCACAGAAATGTGAGGAACATGTGTTTTTTTAGCCAAATTTTGAGGTTTGCAAAGGATTCTGGGTAACAGAACCTGGTCCGAGCCCCGCAAGTCACCCCTCCTTGGATTCCCCTAGGTCTCTAGTTTTCAGAAATGCACAGGTTTGGTAGGTTTCCCTAGGTGCCGGCTGAGCTAGAGGCCAAAATCTACAGGTAGGCACTTCGCAAAAAACACCTCTGTTTTTTTCCAAAATTTAGGATGTGTCCGCGTTGCGCTTTGGGGTATTTCCTGTCGCCGGCGCTAGGCCTACCCACGCAAGTGAGGTATCATTTTTATCGGGAGACTTGGGGGAACGCTGGGTGGAAGGAAATTTGTAGCTCCTCTCAGATTCCAGAACTTTCTGCCACAGAAATGTGAGGAACATGTGTTTTTTTAGCCAAATTTTGAGGTTTGCAAAGGATTCTGGGTAACAGAACCTGGTCCGAGCCCCGCAAGTCACCCCTCCTTGGATTCCCCTAGGTCTCTAGTTTTCAGAAATGCACAGGTTTGGTAGGTTTCCCTAGGTGCCGGCTGAGCTAGAGGCCAAAATCTACAGGTAGGCACTTCGCAAAAAACACCTCTGTTTTTTTCCAAAATGTAGGATGTGAACGCGTTGCGCTTTGGGGTGTTTCCTGTCGCCGGCGCTAGGCCTACCCACGCAAGTGAGGTATCATTTTTATCGGGAGACTTGGGGGAACGCTGGGTGGAAGGAAATTTGTAGCTCCTCTCAGATTCCAGAACTTTCTGCCACAGAAATGTGAGGAACATGTGTTTTTTTAGCCAAATTTTGAGGTTTGCAAAGGATTCTGGGTAACAGAACCTGGTCCGAGCCCCGCAAGTCACCCCTCCTTGGATTCCCCTAGGTCTCTAGTTTTCAGAAATGCACAGGTTTGGTAGGTTTCCCTAGGTGCCGGCTGAGCTAGAGGCCAAAATCTACAGGTAGGCACTTCGCAAAAAACACCTCTGTTTTTTTTCCAAAATTTAGGATGTGTCCGCGTTGCGCTTTGGGGTGTTTCCTGTCGCCGGCGCTAGGCCTACCCACGCAAGTGAGGTATCATTTTTATCGGGAGACTTGGGGGAACGCTGGGTGGAAGGAAATTTGTAGGTCCTCTCAGATTCCAGAACTTTCTGCCACAGAAATGTGAGGAACATGTGTTTTTTTAGCCAAATTTTGAGGTTTGCAAAGGATTCTGGGTAACAGAACCTGGTCCGAGCCCCGCAAGTCACCCCTCCTTGGATTCCCCTAGGTCTCTAGTTTTCAGAAATGCACAGGTTTGGTAGGTTTCCCTAGGTGCCGGCTGAGCTAGAGGCCAAAATCTACAGGTAGGCACTTCGCAAAAAACACCTCTGTTTTTTTCCAAAATTTAGGATGTGTCCACGTTGCGCTTTGGGGTGTTTCCTGTCGCCGGCGCTAGGCCTACCCACGCAAGTGAGGTATCATTTTTATCGGGAGACTTGGGGGAACGCTGGGTGGAAGGAAATTTGTAGGTCCTCTCAGATTCCAGAACTTTCTGCCACAGAAATGTGAGGAACATGTGTTTTTTTAGCCAAATTTTGAGGTTTGCAAAGGATTCTGGGTAACAGAACCTGGTCCGAGCCCCGCAAGTCACCCCTCCTTGGATTCCCCTAGGTCTCTAGTTTTCAGAAATGCACAGGTTTGGTAGGTTTCCCTAGGTGCCGGCTGAGCTACAGGCCAAAATCTACAGGTAGGGACTTCGCAAAAAACACCTCTGTTTTTTTCCAAAATTTAGGATGTGTCCACGTTGCGCTTTGGGGTGTTTCCTGTCGCCGGCGCTAGGCCTACCCACGCAAGTGAGGTATCATTTTTATCGGGAGACTTGGGGGAACGCTGGGTGGAAGGAAATTTGTAGCTCCTCTCAGATTCCAGAACTTTCTGCCACAGAAATGTGAGGAACATGTGTTTTTTTAGCCAAATTTTGAGGTTTGCAAAGGATTCTGGGTAACAGAACCTGGTCCGAGCCCCGCAAGTCACCCCTCCTTGGATTCCCCTAGGTCTCTAGTTTTCAGAAATGCACAGGTTTGGTAGGTTTCCCTAGGTGCCGGCTGAGCTACAGGCCAAAATCTACAGGTAGGGACTTCGCAAAAAACACCTCTGTTTTTTTCCAAAATTTAGGATGAGTCCGCGTTGCGCTTTGGGGTGTTTCCTGTCGCCGGCGCTAGGCCTACCCACGCAAGTGAGGTATCATTTTTATCGGGAGACTTGGGGGAACGCTGGGTGGAAGGAAATTTGTAGCTCCTCTCAGATTCCAGAACTTTCTGCCACAGAAATGTGAGGAACATGTGTTTTTTTAGCCAAATTTTGAGGTTTGCAAAGGATTCTGGGTAACAGAACCTGGTCCGAGCCCCGCAAGTCACCCCTCCTTGGATTCCCCTAGGTCTCTAGTTTTCAGAAATGCACAGGTTTGGTAGGTTTCCCTAGGTGCCGGCTGAGCTAGAGGCCAAAATCTACAGGTAGGCACTTCGCAAAAAACACCTCTGTTTTTTTCCAAAATTTAGGATGTGTCCACGTTGCGCTTTGGGGTGTTTCCTGTCGCCGGCGCTAGGCCTATCCACGCAAGTGAGGTATCATTTTTATCGGGAGACTTGGGGGAACGCTGGGTGGAAGGAAATTTGTAGCTCCTCTCAGATTCCAGAACTTTCTGCCACAGAAATGTGAGGAACATGTGTTTTTTTAGCCAAATTTTGAGGTTTGCAAAGGATTCTGGGTAACAGAACCTGGTCCGAGCCCCGCAAGTCACCCCTCCTTGGATTCCCCTAGGTCTGTAGTTTTCAGAAATGCACAGGTTTGGTAGGTTTCCCTAGGTGCCGGCTGAGCTAGAGGCCAAAATCTACAGGTAGGCACTTCGCAAAAAACACCTCTGTTTTTTTCCAAAATTTAGGATGTGTCCACGTTGCGCTTTGGGGTGTTTCCTGTCGCCGGCGCTAGGCCTACCCACGCAAGTGAGGTATCATTTTTATCGGGAGACTTGGGGGAACGCTGCGTGGAAGGAAATTTGTAGCTCCTCTCAGATTCCAGAACTTTCTGCCACAGAAATGTGAGGAACATGTGTTTTTTTAGCCAAATTTTGAGGTTTGCAAAGGATTCTGGGTAACAGAACCTGGTCCGAGCCCCGCAAGTCACCCCTCCTTGGATTCCCCTAGGTCTCTAGTTTTCAGAAATGCACAGGTTTGGTAGGTTTCCCTAGGTGCCGGCTGAGCTAGAGGCCAAAATTTACAGGTAGGCACTTCGCAAAAAACACCTCTGTTTTTTTCCAAAATGTAGGATGTGTCCGCGTTGCGCTTTGGGGTGTTTCCTGTCGCCGGCGCTAGGCCTACCCACGCAAGTGAGGTATCATTTTTATCGGGAGACTTGGGGGAACGCTGGGTGGAAGGAAATTTGTAGCTCCTCTCAGATTCCAGAACTTTCTGCCACAGAAATGTGAGGAACATGTGTTTTTTTAGCCAAATTTTGAGGTTTGCAAAGGATTCTGGGTAACGGAACCTGGTCCGAGCCCCGCAAGTCACCCCTCCTTGGATTCCCCTAGGTCTCTAGTTTTCAGAAATGCACAGGTTTGGTAGGTTTCCCTAGGTGCCGGCTGAGCTAGAGGCCAAAATCTACAGGTAGGCACTTCGCAAAAAACACCTCTGTTTTTTTCCAAAATTTAGGATGAGTCCGCGTTGCGCTTTGGGGTGTTTCCCGTCGCCGGCGCTAGGCCTACCCACACAAGTGAGGTATCATTTTTATCGGGAGACTTGGGGGAACGCTGGGTGGAAGGAAATTTGTAGCTCCTCTCAGATTCCAGAACTTTCTGCCACAGAAATGTGAGGAACATGTGTTTTGTTAGCCAAATTTTGAGGTTTGCAAAGGATTCTGGGTAACAGAACCTGGTCCGAGCCCCGCAAGTCACCCCTCCTTGGATTCCCCTAGGTCTCTAGTTTTCAGAAATGCACAGGTTTGGTAGGTTTCCCTAGGTGCCGGCTGAGCTAGAGGCCAAAATCTACAGGTAGGCACTTCGCAAAAAACACCTCTGTTTTTTTCCAAAATGTAGGATGTGAACGCGTTGCGCTTTGGGGTGTTTCCTGTCGCCGGCGCTAGGCCTACCCACGCAAGTGAGGTATCATTTTTATCGGGAGACTTGGGGGAACGCTGGGTGGAAGGAAATTTGTAGCTCCTCTCAGATTCCAGAACTTTCTGCCACAGAAATGTGAGGAACATGTGTTTTTTTAGCCAAATTTTGAGGTTTGCAAAGGATTCTGGGTAACAGAACCTGGTCCGAGCCCCGCAAGTCACCCCTCCTTGGATTCCCCTAGGTCTCTAGTTTTCAGAAATGCACAGGTTTGGTAGGTTTCCCTAGGTGCCGGCTGAGCTAGAGGCCAAAATCTACAGGTAGGCACTTCGCAAAAAACACCTCTGTTTTTTTCCAAAATTTAGGATGTGTCCGCGTTGCGCTTTGGGGTGTTTCCTGTCGCCGGCGCTAGGCCTACCCACGCAAGTGAGGTATCATTTTTATCGGGAGACTTGGGGGAACGCTGGGTGGAAGGAAATTTGTAGGTCCTCTCAGATTCCAGAACTTTCTGCCACAGAAATGTGAGGAACATGTGTTTTTTTAGCCAAATTTTGAGGTTTGCAAAGGATTCTGGGTAACAGAACCTGGTCCGAGCCCCGCAAGTCACCCCTCCTTGGATTCCCCTAGGTCTCTAGTTTTCAGAAATGCACAGGTTTGGTAGGTTTCCCTAGGTGCCGGCTGAGCTAGAGGCCAAAATCTACAGGTAGGCACTTCGCAAAAAACACCTCTGTTTTTTTCCAAAATTTAGGATGTGTCCACGTTGCGCTTTGGGGTGTTTCCTGTCGCCGGCGCTAGGCCTACCCACGCAAGTGAGGTATCATTTTTATCGGGAGACTTGGGGGAACGCTGGGTGGAAGGAAATTTGTAGGTCCTCTCAGATTCCAGAACTTTCTGCCACAGAAATGTGAGGAACATGTGTTTTTTTAGCCAAATTTTGAGGTTTGCAAAGGATTCTGGGTAACAGAACCTGGTCCGAGCCCCGCAAGTCACCCCTCCTTGGATTCCCCTAGGTCTCTAGTTTTCAGAAATGCACAGGTTTGGTAGGTTTCCCTAGGTGCCGGCTGAGCTACAGGCCAAAATCTACAGGTAGGGACTTCGCAAAAAACACCTCTGTTTTTTTCCAAAATTTAGGATGTGTCCACGTTGCGCTTTGGGGTGTTTCCTGTCGCCGGCGCTAGGCCTACCCACGCAAGTGAGGTATCATTTTTATCGGGAGACTTGGGGGAACGCTGGGTGGAAGGAAATTTGTAGCTCCTCTCAGATTCCAGAACTTTCTGCCACAGAAATGTGAGGAACATGTGTTTTTTTAGCCAAATTTTGAGGTTTGCAAAGGATTCTGGGTAACAGAACCTGGTCCGAGCCCCGCAAGTCACCCCTCCTTGGATTCCCCTAGGTCTCTAGTTTTCAGAAATGCACAGGTTTGGTAGGTTTCCCTAGGTGCCGGCTGAGCTACAGGCCAAAATCTACAGGTAGGGACTTCGCAAAAAACACCTCTGTTTTTTTCCAAAATTTAGGATGAGTCCGCGTTGCGCTTTGGGGTGTTTCCTGTCGCCGGCGCTAGGCCTACCCACGCAAGTGAGGTATCATTTTTATCGGGAGACTTGGGGGAACGCTGGGTGGAAGGAAATTTGTAGCTCCTCTCAGATTCCAGAACTTTCTGCCACAGAAATGTGAGGAACATGTGTTTTTTTAGCCAAATTTTGAGGTTTGCAAAGGATTCTGGGTAACAGAACCTGGTCCGAGCCCCGCAAGTCACCCCTCCTTGGATTCCCCTAGGTCTCTAGTTTTCAGAAATGCACAGGTTTGGTAGGTTTCCCTAGGTGCCGGCTGAGCTAGAGGCCAAAATCTACAGGTAGGCACTTCGCAAAAAACACCTCTGTTTTTTTCCAAAATTTAGGATGTGTCCACGTTGCGCTTTGGGGTGTTTCCTGTCGCCGGCGCTAGGCCTATCCACGCAAGTGAGGTATCATTTTTATCGGGAGACTTGGGGGAACGCTGGGTGGAAGGAAATTTGTAGCTCCTCTCAGATTCCAGAACTTTCTGCCACAGAAATGTGAGGAACATGTGTTTTTTTAGCCAAATTTTGAGGTTTGCAAAGGATTCTGGGTAACAGAACCTGGTCCGAGCCCCGCAAGTCACCCCTCCTTGGATTCCCCTAGGTCTGTAGTTTTCAGAAATGCACAGGTTTGGTAGGTTTCCCTAGGTGCCGGCTGAGCTAGAGGCCAAAATCTACAGGTAGGCACTTCGCAAAAAACACCTCTGTTTTTTTCCAAAATTTAGGATGTGTCCACGTTGCGCTTTGGGGTGTTTCCTGTCGCCGGCGCTAGGCCTACCCACGCAAGTGAGGTATCATTTTTATCGGGAGACTTGGGGGAACGCTGCGTGGAAGGAAATTTGTAGCTCCTCTCAGATTCCAGAACTTTCTGCCACAGAAATGTGAGGAACATGTGTTTTTTTAGCCAAATTTTGAGGTTTGCAAAGGATTCTGGGTAACAGAACCTGGTCCGAGCCCCGCAAGTCACCCCTCCTTGGATTCCCCTAGGTCTCTAGTTTTCAGAAATGCACAGGTTTGGTAGGTTTCCCTAGGTGCCGGCTGAGCTAGAGGCCAAAATTTACAGGTAGGCACTTCGCAAAAAACACCTCTGTTTTTTTCCAAAATGTAGGATGTGTCCGCGTTGCGCTTTGGGGTGTTTCCTGTCGCCGGCGCTAGGCCTACCCACGCAAGTGAGGTATCATTTTTATCGGGAGACTTGGGGGAACGCTGGGTGGAAGGAAATTTGTAGCTCCTCTCAGATTCCAGAACTTTCTGCCACAGAAATGTGAGGAACATGTGTTTTTTTAGCCAAATTTTGAGGTTTGCAAAGGATTCTGGGTAACGGAACCTGGTCCGAGCCCCGCAAGTCACCCCTCCTTGGATTCCCCTAGGTCTCTAGTTTTCAGAAATGCACAGGTTTGGTAGGTTTCCCTAGGTGCCGGCTGAGCTAGAGGCCAAAATCTACAGGTAGGCACTTCGCAAAAAACACCTCTGTTTTTTTCCAAAATTTAGGATGAGTCCGCGTTGCGCTTTGGGGTGTTTCCCGTCGCCGGCGCTAGGCCTACCCACACAAGTGAGGTATCATTTTTATCGGGAGACTTGGGGGAACGCTGGGTGGAAGGAAATTTGTAGCTCCTCTCAGATTCCAGAACTTTCTGCCACAGAAATGTGAGGAACATGTGTTTTTTTAGCCAAATTTTGAGGTTTGCAAAGGATTCTGGGTAACGGAACCTGGTCCGAGCCCCACAAGTCACCCCTCCTTGGATTCCCCTAGGTCTCTAGTTTTCAGAAATGCACAGGTTTGGTAGGTTTCCCTAGGTGCCGGCTGAGCTAGAGGCCAAAATCTACAGGTAGGCACTTCGCAAAAAACACCTCTGTTTTTTTCCAAAATTTAGGATGAGTCCGCGTTGCGCTTTGGGGTGTTTCCTGTCGCCGGCGCTAGGCCTACCCACGCAAGTGAGGTATCATTTTTATCGGGAGACTTGGGGGAACGCTGGGTGGAAGGAAATTTGTAGCTCCTCTCAGATTCCAGAACTTTCTGCCACAGAAATGTGAGGAACATGTGTTTTTTTAGCCAAATTTTGAGGTTTGCAAAGGATTCTGGGTAACAGAACCTGGTCCGAGCCCCGCAAGTCACCCCTCCTTGGATTCCCCTAGGTCTCTAGTTTTCAGAAATGCACAGGTTTGGTAGGTTTCCCTAGGTGCCGGCTGAGCTAGAGGCCAAAATCTACAGGTAGGCACTTCGCAAAAAACACCTCTGTTTTTTTCCAAAATTTAGGATGTGTCCACGTTGCGCTTTGGGGTGTTTCCTGTCGCCGGCGCTAGGCCTATCCACGCAAGTGAGGTATCATTTTTATCGGGAGACTTGGGGGAACGCTGGGTGGAAGGAAATTTGTAGCTCCTCTCAGATTCCAGAACTTTCTGCCACAGAAATGTGAGGAACATGTGTTTTTTTAGCCAAATTTTGAGGTTTGCAAAGGATTCTGGGTAACAGAACCTGGTCCGAGCCCCGCAAGTCACCCCTCCTTGGATTCCCCTAGGTCTCTAGTTTTCAGAAATGCACAGGTTTGGTAGGTTTCCCTAGGTGCCGGCTGAGCTAGAGGCCAAAATCTACAGGTAGGCACTTCGCAAAAAACACCTCTGTTTTTTTCCAAAATGTAGGATGTGAACGCGTTGCGCTTTGGGGTGTTTCCTGTCGCCGGCGCTAGGCCTACCCACGCAAGTGAGGTATCATTTTTATCGGGAGACTTGGGGGAACGCTGGGTGGAAGGAAATTTGTAGCTCCTCTCAGATTCCAGAACTTTCTGCCACAGAAATGTGAGGAACATGTGTTTTTTTTAGCCAAATTTTGAGGTTTGCAAAGGATTCTGGGTAACAGAACCTGGTCCGAGCCCCGCAAGTCACCCCTCCTTGGATTCCCCTAGGTCTCTAGTTTTCAGAAATGCACAGGTTTGGTAGGTTTCCCTAGGTGCCGGCTGAGCTAGAGGCCAAAATCTACAGGTAGGCACTTCGCAAAAAACACCTCTGTTTTTTTCCAAAATTTAGGATGTGTCCGCGTTGCGCTTTGGGGTGTTTCCTGTCGCCGGCGCTAGGCCTACCCACGCAAGTGAGGTATCATTTTTATCGGGAGACTTGGGGGAACGCTGGGTGGAAGGAAATTTGTAGGTCCTCTCAGATTCCAGAACTTTCTGCCACAGAAATGTGAGGAACATGTGTTTTTTTAGCCAAATTTTGAGGTTTGCAAAGGATTCTGGGTAACAGAACCTGGTCCGAGCCCCGCAAGTCACCCCTCCTTGGATTCCCCTAGGTCTCTAGTTTTCAGAAATGCACAGGTTTGGTAGGTTTCCCTAGGTGCCGGCTGAGCTAGAGGCCAAAATCTACAGGTAGGCACTTCGCAAAAAACACCTCTGTTTTTTTCCAAAATTTAGGATGTGTCCACGTTGCGCTTTGGGGTGTTTCCTGTCGCCGGCGCTAGGCCTACCCACGCAAGTGAGGTATCATTTTTATCGGGAGACTTGGGGGAACGCTGGGTGGAAGGAAATTTGTAGGTCCTCTCAGATTCCAGAACTTTCTGCCACAGAAATGTGAGGAACATGTGTTTTTTTAGCCAAATTTTGAGGTTTGCAAAGGATTCTGGGTAACAGAACCTGGTCCGAGCCCCGCAAGTCACCCCTCCTTGGATTCCCCTAGGTCTCTAGTTTTCAGAAATGCACAGGTTTGGTAGGTTTCCCTAGGTGCCGGCTGAGCTACAGGCCAAAATCTACAGGTAGGGACTTCGCAAAAAACACCTCTGTTTTTTTCCAAAATTTAGGATGTGTCCACGTTGCGCTTTGGGGTGTTTCCTGTCGCCGGCGCTAGGCCTACCCACGCAAGTGAGGTATCATTTTTATCGGGAGACTTGGGGGAACGCTGGGTGGAAGGAAATTTGTAGCTCCTCTCAGATTCCAGAACTTTCTGCCACAGAAATGTGAGGAACATGTGTTTTTTTAGCCAAATTTTGAGGTTTGCAAAGGATTCTGGGTAACGGAACCTGGTCCGAGCCCCGCAAGTCACCCCTCCTTGGATTCCCCTATGTCTCTAGTTTTCAGAAATGCACAGGTTTGGTAGGTTTCCCTAGGTGCCGGCTGAGCTAGAGGCCAAAATCTACAGGTAGGCACTTCGCAAAAAACACCTCTGTTTTTTTCCAAAATTTAGGATGAGTCCGCGTTGCGCTTTGGGGTGTTTCCTGTCGCCGGCGCTAGGCCTACCCACGCAAGTGAGGTATCATTTTTATCGGGAGACTTGGGGGAACGCTGGGTGGAAGGAAATTTGTAGCTCCTCTCAGATTCCAGAACTTTCTGCCACAGAAATGTGAGGAACATGTGTTTTTTTAGCCAAATTTTGAGGTTTGCAAAGGATTCTGGGTAACAGAACCTGGTCCGAGCCCCGCAAGTCACCCCTCCTTGGATTCCCCTAGGTCTCTAGTTTTCAGAAATGCACAGGTTTGGTAGGTTTCCCTAGGTGCCGGCTGAGCTAGAGGCCAAAATCTACAGGTAGGCACTTCGCAAAAAACACCTCTGTTTTTTTCCAAAATTTAGGATGTGTCCACGTTGCGCTTTGGGGTGTTTCCTGTCGCCGGCGCTAGGCCTATCCACGCAAGTGAGGTATCATTTTTATCGGGAGACTTGGGGGAACGCTGGGTGGAAGGAAATTTGTAGCTCCTCTCAGATTCCAGAACTTTCTGCCACAGAAATGTGAGGAACATGTGTTTTTTTAGCCAAATTTTGAGGTTTGCAAAGGATTCTGGGTAACAGAACCTGGTCCGAGCCCCGCAAGTCACCCCTCCTTGGATTCCCCTAGGTCTCTAGTTTTCAGAAATGCACAGGTTTGGTAGGTTTCCCTAGGTGCCGGCTGAGCTAGAGGCCAAAATCTACAGGTAGGCACTTCGCAAAAAACACCTCTGTTTTTTTCCAAAATGTAGGATGTGAACGCGTTGCGCTTTGGGGTGTTTCCTGTCGCCGGCGCTAGGCCTACCCACGCAAGTGAGGTATCATTTTTATCGGGAGACTTGGGGGAACGCTGGGTGGAAGGAAATTTGTAGCTCCTCTCAGATTCCAGAACTTTCTGCCACAGAAATGTGAGGAACATGTGTTTTTTTAGCCAAATTTTGAGGTTTGCAAAGGATTCTGGGTAACAGAACCTGGTCCGAGCCCCGCAAGTCACCCCTCCTTGGATTCCCCTAGGTCTCTAGTTTTCAGAAATGCACAGGTTTGGTAGGTTTCCCTAGGTGCCGGCTGAGCTACAGGCCAAAATCTACAGGTAGGCACTTCGCAAAAAACACCTCTGTTTTTTTCCAAAATTTAGGATATGTCCGCGTTGCGCTTTGGGGTGTTTCCTGTCGCCGGCGCTAGGCCTACCCACGCAAGTGAGGTATCATTTTTATCGGGAGACTTGGGGGAACGCTGGGTGGAAGTAAATTTGTAGCTCCTCTCAGATTCCAGAACTTTCTGCCACAGAAATGTGAGGAACATGTGTTTTTTTAGCCAAATTTTGAGGTTTGCAAAGGATTCTGGGTAACAGAACCTGGTCCGAGCCCCGCAAGTCACCCCTCCTTGGATTCCCCTAGGTCTGTAGTTTTCAGAAATGCACAGGTTTGGTAGGTTTCCCTAGGTGCCGGCTGAGCTAGAGGCCAAAATCTACAGGTAGGCACTTCGCAAAAAACACCTCTGTTTTTTTCCAAAATTTAGGATGTGTCCACGTTGCGCTTTGGGGTGTTTCCTGTCGCCGGCGCTAGGCCTACCCACGCAAGTGAGGTATCATTTTTATCGGGAGACTTGGGGGAACGCTGGGTGGAAGGAAATTTGTAGCTCCTCTCAGATTCCAGAACTTTCTGCCACAGAAATGTGAGGAACATGTGTTTTTTTAGCCAAATTTTGAGGTTTGCAAAGGATTCTGGGTAACGGAACCTGGTCCGAGCCCCGCAAGTCACCCCTCCTTGGATTCCCCTAGGTCTCTAGTTTTCAGAAATGCACAGGTTTGGTAGGTTTCCCTAGGTGCCGGCTGAGCTAGAGGCCAAAATCTACAGGTAGGCACTTCGCAAAAAACACCTCTGTTTTTTTCCAAAATTTAGGATGAGTCCGCGTTGCGCTTTGGGGTGTTTCCCGTCGCCGGCGCTAGGCCTACCCACACAAGTGAGGTATCATTTTTATCGGGAGACTTGGGGGAACGCTGGGTGGAAGGAAATTTGTAGCTCCTCTCAGATTCCAGAACTTTCTGCCACAGAAATGTGAGTAACATGTGTTTTTTTAGCCAAATTTTGAGGTTTGCAAAGGATTCTGGGTAACGGAACCTGGTCCGAGCCCCGCAAGTCACCCCTCCTTGGATTCCCCTAGGTCTCTAGTTTTCAGAAATGCACAGGTTTGGTAGGTTTCCCTAGGTGCCGGCTGAGCTAGAGGCCAAAATCTACAGGTAGGCACTTCGCAAAAAACACCTCTGTTTTTTTCCAAAATTTAGGATGAGTCCGCGTTGCGCTTTGGGGTGTTTCCTGTCGCCGGCGCTAGGCCTACCCACGCAAGTGAGGTATCATTTTTATCGGGAGACTTGGGGGAACGCTGGGTGGAAGGAAATTTGTAGCTCCTCTCAGATTCCAGAACTTTCTGCCACAGAAATGTGAGGAACATGTGTTTTTTTAGCCAAATTTTGAGGTTTGCAAAGGATTCTGGGTAACAGAACCTGGTCCGAGCCCCGCAAGTCACCCCTCCTTGGATTCCCCTAGGTCTCTAGTTTTCAGAAATGCACAGGTTTGGTAGGTTTCCCTAGGTGCCGGCTGAGCTAGAGGCCAAAATCTACAGGTAGGCACTTCGCAAAAAACACCTCTGTTTTTTTCCAAAATTTAGGATGTGTCCGCGTTGCGCTTTGGGGTGTTTCCTGTCGCCGGCGCTAGGCCTACCCACGCAAGTGAGGTATCATTTTTATCGGGAGACTTGGGGGAACGCTGGGTGGAAGGAAATTTGTAGGTCCTCTCAGATTCCAGAACTTTCTGCCACAGAAATGTGAGGAACATGTGTTTTTTTAGCCAAATTTTGAGGTTTGCAAAGGATTCTGGGTAACAGAACCTGGTCCGAGCCCCGCAAGTCACCCCTCCTTGGATTCCCCTAGGTCTCTAGTTTTCAGAAATGCACAGGTTTGGTAGGTTTCCCTAGGTGCCGGCTGAGCTAGAGGCCAAAATCTACAGGTAGGCACTTCGCAAAAAACACCTCTGTTTTTTTCCAAAATTTAGGATGTGTCCACGTTGCGCTTTGGGGTGTTTCCTGTCGCCGGCGCTAGGCCTACCCACGCAAGTGAGGTATCATTTTTATCGGGAGACTTGGGGGAACGCTGGGTGGAAGGAAATTTGTAGGTCCTCTCAGATTCCAGAACTTTCTGCCACAGAAATGTGAGGAACATGTGTTTTTTTAGCCAAATTTTGAGGTTTGCAAAGGATTCTGGGTAACAGAACCTGGTCCGAGCCCCGCAAGTCACCCCTCCTTGGATTCCCCTAGGTCTCTAGTTTTCAGAAATGCACAGGTTTGGTAGGTTTCCCTAGGTGCCGGCTGAGCTACAGGCCAAAATCTACAGGTAGGGACTTCGCAAAAAACACCTCTGTTTTTTTCCAAAATTTAGGATGTGTCCACGTTGCGCTTTGGGGTGTTTCCTGTCGCCGGCGCTAGGCCTACCCACGCAAGTGAGGTATCATTTTTATCGGGAGACTTGGGGGAACGCTGGGTGGAAGGAAATTTGTAGCTCCTCTCAGATTCCAGAACTTTCTGCCACAGAAATGTGAGGAACATGTGTTTTTTTAGCCAAATTTTGAGGTTTGCAAAGGATTCTGGGTAACGGAACCTGGTCCGAGCCCCGCAAGTCACCCCTCCTTGGATTCCCCTAGGTCTCTAGTTTTCAGAAATGCACAGGTTTGGTAGGTTTCCCTAGGTGCCGGCTGAGCTAGAGGCCAAAATCTACAGGTAGGCACTTCGCAAAAAACACCTCTGTTTTTTTCCAAAATTTAGGATGTGTCCACGTTGCGCTTTGGGGTGTTTCCTGTCGCCGGCGCTAGGCCTACCCACGCAAGTGAGGTATCATTTTTATCGGGAGACTTGGGGGAACGCTGGGTGGAAGGAAATTTGTAGGTCCTCTCAGATTCCAGAACTTTCTGCCACAGAAATGTGAGGAACATGTGTTTTTTTAGCCAAATTTTGAGGTTTGCAAAGGATTCTGGGTAACAGAACCTGGTCCGAGCCCCGCAAGTCACCCCTCCTTGGATTCCCCTAGGTCTCTAGTTTTCAGAAATGCACAGGTTTGGTAGGTTTCCCTAGGTGCCGGCTGAGCTACAGGCCAAAATCTACAGGTAGGGACTTCGCAAAAAACACCTCTGTTTTTTTCCAAAATTTAGGATGTGTCCACGTTGCGCTTTGGGGTGTTTCCTGTCGCCGGCGCTAGGCCTACCCACGCAAGTGAGGTATCATTTTTATCGGGAGACTTGGGGGAACGCTGGGTGGAAGGAAATTTGTAGCTCCTCTCAGATTCCAGAACTTTCTGCCACAGAAATGTGAGGAACATGTGTTTTTTTAGCCAAATTTTGAGGTTTGCAAAGGATTCTGGGTAACGGAACCTGGTCCGAGCCCCGCAAGTCACCCCTCCTTGGATTCCCCTAGGTCTCTAGTTTTCAGAAATGCACAGGTTTGGTAGGTTTCCCTAGGTGCCGGCTGAGCTAGAGGCCAAAATCTACAGGTAGGCACTTCGCAAAAAACACCTCTGTTTTTTTCCAAAATTTAGGATGAGTCCGCGTTGCGCTTTGGGGTGTTTCCTGTCGCCGGCGCTAGGCCTACCCACGCAAGTGAGGTATCATTTTTATCGGGAGACTTGGGGGAACGCTGGGTGGAAGGAAATTTGTAGCTCCTCTCAGATTCCAGAACTTTCTGCCACAGAAATGTGAGGAACATGTGTTTTTTTAGCCAAATTTTGAGGTTTGCAAAGGATTCTGGGTAACAGAACCTGGTCCGAGCCCCGCAAGTCACCCCTCCTTGGATTCCCCTAGGTCTCTAGTTTTCAGAAATGCACAGGTTTGGTAGGTTTCCCTAGGTGCCGGCTGAGCTAGAGGCCAAAATCTACAGGTAGGCACTTCGCAAAAAACACCTCTGTTTTTTTCCAAAATTTAGGATGTGTCCACGTTGCGCTTTGGGGTGTTTCCTGTCGCCGGCGCTAGGCCTATCCACGCAAGTGAGGTATCATTTTTATCGGGAGACTTGGGGGAACGCTGGGTGGAAGGAAATTTGTAGGTCCTCTCAGATTCCAGAACTTTCTGCCACAGAAATGTGAGGAACATGTGTTTTTTTAGCCAAATTTTGAGGTTTGCAAAGGATTCTGGGTAACAGAACCTGGTCCGAGCCCCGCAAGTCACCCCTCCTTGGATTCCCCTAGGTCTCTAGTTTTCAGAAATGCACAGGTTTGGTAGGTTTCCCTAGGTGCCGGCTGAGCTAGAGGCCAAAATCTACAGGTAGGCACTTCGCAAAAAACACCTCTGTTTTTTTCCAAAATGTAGGATGTGAACGCGTTGCGCTTTGGGGTGTTTCCTGTCGCCGGCGCTAGGCCTACCCACGCAAGTGAGGTATCATTTTTATCGGGAGACTTGGGGGAACGCTGGGTGGAAGGAAATTTGTAGCTCCTCTCAGATTCCAGAACTTTCTGCCACAGAAATGTGAGGAACATGTGTTTTTTTAGCCAAATTTTGAGGTTTGCAAAGGATTCTGGGTAACAGAACCTGGTCCGAGCCCCGCAAGTCACCCCTCCTTGGATTCCCCTAGGTCTCTAGTTTTCAGAAATGCACAGGTTTGGTAGGTTTCCCTAGGTGCCGGCTGAGCTACAGGCCAAAATCTACAGGTAGGCACTTCGCAAAAAACACCTCTGTTTTTTTCCAAAATTTAGGATATGTCCGCGTTGCGCTTTGGGGTGTTTCCTGTCGCCGGCGCTAGGCCTACCCACGCAAGTGAGGTATCATTTTTATCGGGAGACTTGGGGGAACGCTGGGTGGAAGTAAATTTGTAGCTCCTCTCAGATTCCAGAACTTTCTGCCACAGAAATGTGAGGAACATGTGTTTTTTTAGCCAAATTTTGAGGTTTGCAAAGGATTCTGGGTAACAGAACCTGGTCCGAGCCCCGCAAGTCACCCCTCCTTGGATTCCCCTAGGTCTGTAGTTTTCAGAAATGCACAGGTTTGGTAGGTTTCCCTAGGTGCCGGCTGAGCTAGAGGCCAAAATCTACAGGTAGGCACTTCGCAAAAAACACCTCTGTTTTTTTCCAAAATTTAGGATGTGTCCACGTTGCGCTTTGGGGTGTTTCCTGTCGCCGGCGCTAGGCCTACCCACGCAAGTGAGGTATCATTTTTATCGGGAGACTTGGGGGAACGCTGGGTGGAAGGAAATTTGTAGGTCCTCTCAGATTCCAGAACTTTCTGCCACAGAAATGTGAGGAACATGTGTTTTTTTAGCCAAATTTTGAGGTTTGCAAAGGATTCTGGGTAACAGAACCTGGTCCGAGCCCCGCAAGTCACCCCTCCTTGGATTCCCCTAGGTCTCTAGTTTTCAGAAATGCACAGGTTTGGTAGGTTTCCCTAGGTGCCGGCTGAGCTACAGGCCAAAATCTACAGGTAGGGACTTCGCAAAAAACACCTCTGTTTTTTTCCAAAATTTAGGATGTGTCCACGTTGCGCTTTGGGGTGTTTCCTGTCGCCGGCGCTAGGCCTACCCACGCAAGTGAGGTATCATTTTTATCGGGAGACTTGGGGGAACGCTGGGTGGAAGGAAATTTGTAGCTCCTCTCAGATTCCAGAACTTTCTGCCACAGAAATGTGAGGAACATGTGTTTTTTTAGCCAAATTTTGAGGTTTGCAAAGGATTCTGGGTAACGGAACCTGGTCCGAGCCCCGCAAGTCACCCCTCCTTGGATTCCCCTAGGTCTCTAGTTTTCAGAAATGCACAGGTTTGGTAGGTTTCCCTAGGTGCCGGCTGAGCTAGAGGCCAAAATCTACAGGTAGGCACTTCGCAAAAAACACCTCGGTTTTTTTCCAAAATTTAGGATGAGTCCGCGTTGCACTTTGGGGTGTTTCCTGTCGCCGGCGCTAGGCCTACCCACGCAAGTGAGGTATCATTTTTATCGGGAGACTTGGGGGAACGCTGGGTGGAAGGAAATTTGTAGCTCCTCTCAGATTCCAGAACTTTCTGCCACAGAAATGTGAGGAACATGTGTTTTTTTAGCCAAATTTTGAGGTTTGCAAAGGATTCTGGGTAACAGAACCTGGTCCGAGCCCCGCAAGTCACCCCTCCTTGGATTCCCCTAGGTCTCTAGTTTTCAGAAATGCACAGGTTTGGTAGGTTTCCCTAGGTGCCGGCTGAGCTAGAGGCCAAAATCTACAGGTAGGCACTTCGCAAAAAACACCTCTGTTTTTTTCCAAAATTTAGGATGTGTCCACGTTGCGCTTTGGGGTGTTTCCTGTCGCCGGCGCTAGGCCTATCCACGCAAGTGAGGTATCATTTTTATCGGGAGACTTGGGGGAACGCTGGGTGGAAGGAAATTTGTAGCTCCTCTCAGATTCCAGAACTTTCTGCCACAGAAATGTGAGGAACATGTGTTTTTTTAGCCAAATTTTGAGGTTTGCAAAGGATTCTGGGTAACAGAACCTGGTCCGAGCCCCGCAAGTCACCCCTCCTTGGATTCCCCTAGGTCTCTAGTTTTCAGAAATGCACAGGTTTGGTAGGTTTCCCTAGGTGCCGGCTGAGCTAGAGGCCAAAATCTACAGGTAGGCACTTCGCAAAAAACACCTCTGTTTTTTTCCAAAATGTAGGATGTGAACGCGTTGCGCTTTGGGGTGTTTCCTGTCGCCGGCGCTAGGCCTACCCACGCAAGTGAGGTATCATTTTTATCGGGAGACTTGGGGGAACGCTGGGTGGAAGGAAATTTGTAGCTCCTCTCAGATTCCAGAACTTTCTGCCACAGAAATGTGAGGAACATGTGTTTTTTTAGCCAAATTTTGAGGTTTGCAAAGGATTCTGGGTAACAGAACCTGGTCCGAGCCCCGCAAGTCACCCCTCCTTGGATTCCCCTAGGTCTCTAGTTTTCAGAAATGCACAGGTTTGGTAGGTTTCCCTAGGTGCCGGCTGAGCTACAGGCCAAAATCTACAGGTAGGCACTTCGCAAAAAACACCTCTGTTTTTTTCCAAAATTTAGGATATGTCCGCGGTGCGCTTTGGGGTGTTTCCTGTCGCCGGCGCTAGGCCTACCCACGCAAGTGAGGTATCATTTTTATCGGGAGACTTGGGGGAACGCTGGGTGGAAGTAAATTTGTAGCTCCTCTCAGATTCCAGAACTTTCTGCCACAGAAATGTGAGGAACATGTGTTTTTTTAGCCAAATTTTGAGGTTTGCAAAGGATTCTGGGTAACAGAACCTGGTCCGAGCCCCGCAAGTCACCCCTCCTTGGATTCCCCTAGGTCTGTAGTTTTCAGAAATGCACAGGTTTGGTAGGTTTCCCTAGGTGCCGGCTGAGCTAGAGGCCAAAATCTACAGGTAGGCACTTCGCAAAAAACACCTCTGTTTTTTTCCAAAATTTAGGATGTGTCCACGTTGCGCTTTGGGGTGTTTCCTGTCGCCGGCGCTAGGCCTACCCACGCAAGTGAGGTATCATTTTTATCGGGAGACTTGGGGGAACGCTGCGTGGAAGGAAATTTGTAGCTCCTCTCAGATTCCAGAACTTTCTGCCACAGAAATGTGAGGAACATGTGTTTTTTTAGCCAAATTTTGAGGTTTGCAAAGGATTCTGGGTAACAGAACCTGGTCCGAGCCCCGCAAGTCACCCCTCCTTGGATTCCCCTAGGTCTCTAGTTTTCAGAAATGCACAGGTTTGGTAGGTTTCCCTAGGTGCCGGCTGAGCTAGAGGCCAAAATTTACAGGTAGGCACTTCGCAAAAAACACCTCTGTTTTTTTCCAAAATGTAGGATGTGTCCGCGTTGCGCTTTGGGGTGTTTCCTGTCGCCGGCGCTAGGCCTACCCACGCAAGTGAGGTATCATTTTTATCGGGAGACTTGGGGGAACGCTGGGTGGAAGGAAATTTGTAGCTCCTCTCAGATTCCAGAACTTTCTGCCACAGAAATGTGAGGAACATGTGTTTTTTTAGCCAAATTTTGAGGTTTGCAAAGGATTCTGGGTAACAGAACCTGGTCCGAGCCCCGCAAGTCACCCCTCCTTAGATTCCCCTAGGTCTCTAGTTTTCAGAAATGCACAGGTTTGGTAGGTTTCCCTAGGTGCCGGCTGGGCTAGAGGCCAAAATCTACAGGTAGGCACTTCGCAAAAAACACCTCTGTTTTTTTCCAAAATTTAGGATGTGTCCGCGTTGCGCTTTGGGGTATTTCCTGTCGCCGGCGCTAGGCCTACCCACGCAAGTGAGGTATCATTTTTATCGGGAGACTTGGGGGAACGCTGGGTGGAAGGAAATTTGTAGCTCCTCTCAGATTCCAGAACTTTCTGCCACAGAAATGTGAGGAACATGTGTTTTTTTAGCCAAATTTTGAGGTTTGCAAAGGATTCTGGGTAACAGAACCTGGTCCGAGCCCCGCAAGTCACCCCTCCTTGGATTCCCCTAGGTCTCTAGTTTTCAGAAATGCACAGGTTTGGTAGGTTTCCCTAGGTGCCAGCTGAGCTACAGGCCAAAATCTACAGGTAGGCACTTCGCAAAAAACACCTCTGTTTTTTCCAAAATTTAGGATGTGTCCACGTTGCGCTTTGGGGTGTTTCCTGTCGCCGGCGCTAGGCCTACCCACGCAAGTGAGGTATCATTTTTATCGGGAGACTTGGGGGAACGCTGCGTGGAAGGAAATTTGTAGCTCCTCTCAGATTCCAGAACTTTCTGCCACAGAAATGTGAGGAACATGTGTTTTTTTAGCCAAATTTTGATGTTTGCAAAGGATTCTGGGTAACAGAACCTGGTCCGAGCCCCGCAAGTCACCCCTCCTTGGATTCCCCTAGGTCTCTAGTTTTCAGAAATGCACAGGTTTGGTAGGTTTCCCTAGGTGCCGGCTGAGCTAGAGGCCAAAATTTACAGGTAGGCACTTTGCAAAAAACACCTCTGTTTTTTTCCAAAATGTAGGATGTGTCCACGTTGCGCTTTGGGGTGTTTCCTGTCGCCGGCGCTAGGCCTACCCACGCAAGTGAGGTATCATTTTTATCGGGAGACTTGGGGGAACGCTGGGTGGAAGGAAATTTGTAGCTCCTCTCAGATTCCAGAACTTTCTGTCACAGAAATGTGAGGAACATGTGTTTTTTTAGCCAAATTTTGAGGTTTGCAAAGGATTCTGGGTAACAGAACCTGGTCCGAGCCCCGCAAGTCACCCCTCCTTGGATTCCCCTAGGTCTCTAGTTTTCAGAAATGCACAGGTTTGGTAGGTTTCCCTAGGTGCCGGCTGAGCTAGAGGCCAAAATCTACAGGTAGGCACTTCGCAAAAAACACCTCTGTTTTTTTCCAAAATTTAGGATGTGTCCGCGTTGCGCTTTGGGGTATTTCCTGTCGCCGGCGCTAGGCCTACCCACGCAAGTGAGGTATCATTTTTATCGGGAGACTTGGGGGAACGCTGGGTGGAAGGAAATTTGTAGCTCCTCTCAGATTCCAGAACTTTCTGCCACAGAAATGTGAGGAACATGTGTTTTTTTAGCCAAATTTTGAGGTTTGCAAAGGATTCTGGGTAACAGAACCTGGTCCGAGCCCCGCAAGTCACCCCTCCTTGGATTCCCCTAGGTCTCTAGTTTTCAGAAATGCACAGGTTTGGTAGGTTTCCCTAGGTGCCGGCTGAGCTAGAGGCCAAAATCTACAGGTAGGCACTTCGCAAAAAACACCTCTGTTTTTTTCCAAAATTTAGGATGTGTCCACGTTGCGCTTTGGGGTGTTTCCTGTCGCCGGCGCTAGGCCTATCCACGCAAGTGAGGTATCATTTTTATCGGGAGACTTGGGGGAACGCTGGGTGGAAGGAAATTTGTAGCTCCTCTCAGATTCCAGAACTTTCTGCCACAGAAATGTGAGGAACATGTGTTTTGTTAGCCAAATTTTGAGGTTTGCAAAGGATTCTGGGTAACAGAACCTGGTCCGAGCCCCGCAAGTCACCCCTCCTTGGATTCCCCTAGGTCTCTAGTTTTCAGAAATGCACAGGTTTGGTAGGTTTCCCTAGGTGCCGGCTGAGCTAGAGGCCAAAATCTACAGGTAGGCACTTCGCAAAAAACACCTCTGTTTTTTTCCAAAATGTAGGATGTGAACGCGTTGCGCTTTGGGGTGTTTCCTGTCGCCGGCGCTAGGCCTACCCACGCAAGTGAGGTATCATTTTTATCGGGAGACTTGGGGGAACGCTGGGTGGAAGGAAATTTGTAGCTCCTCTCAGATTCCAGAACTTTCTGCCACAGAAATGTGAGGAACATGTGTTTTTTTAGCCAAATTTTGAGGTTTGCAAAGGATTCTGGGTAACAGAACCTGGTCCGAGCCCCGCAAGTCACCCCTCCTTGGATTCCCCTAGGTCTCTAGTTTTCAGAAATGCACAGGTTTGGTAGGTTTCCCTAGGTGCCGGCTGAGCTAGAGGCCAAAATCTACAGGTAGGCACTTCGCAAAAAACACCTCTGTTTTTTTCCAAAATTTAGGATGTGTCCGCGTTGCGCTTTGGGGTGTTTCCTGTCGCCGGCGCTAGGCCTACCCACGCAAGTGAGGTATCATTTTTATCGGGAGACTTGGGGGAACGCTGGGTGGAAGGAAATTTGTAGGTCCTCTCAGATTCCAGAACTTTCTGCCACAGAAATGTGAGGAACATGTGTTTTTTTAGCCAAATTTTGAGGTTTGCAAAGGATTCTGGGTAACAGAACCTGGTCCGAGCCCCGCAAGTCACCCCTCCTTGGATTCCCCTAGGTCTCTAGTTTTCAGAAATGCACAGGTTTGGTAGGTTTCCCTAGGTGCCGGCTGAGCTAGAGGCCAAAATCTACAGGTAGGCACTTCGCAAAAAACACCTCTGTTTTTTTCCAAAATTTAGGATGTGTCCACGTTGCGCTTTGGGGTGTTTCCTGTCGCCGGCGCTAGGCCTACCCACGCAAGTGAGGTATCATTTTTATCGGGAGACTTGGGGGAACGCTGGGTGGAAGGAAATTTGTAGGTCCTCTCAGATTCCAGAACTTTCTGCCACAGAAATGTGAGGAACATGTGTTTTTTTAGCCAAATTTTGAGGTTTGCAAAGGATTCTGGGTAACAGAACCTGGTCCGAGCCCCGCAAGTCACCCCTCCTTGGATTCCCCTAGGTCTCTAGTTTTCAGAAATGCACAGGTTTGGTAGGTTTCCCTAGGTGCCGGCTGAGCTACAGGCCAAAATCTACAGGTAGGGACTTCGCAAAAAACACCTCTGTTTTTTTCCAAAATTTAGGATGTGTCCACGTTGCGCTTTGGGGTGTTTCCTGTCGCCGGCGCTAGGCCTACCCACGCAAGTGAGGTATCATTTTTATCGGGAGACTTGGGGGAACGCTGGGTGGAAGGAAATTTGTAGCTCCTCTCAGATTCCAGAACTTTCTGCCACAGAAATGTGAGGAACATGTGTTTTTTTAGCCAAATTTTGAGGTTTGCAAAGGATTCTGGGTAACAGAACCTGGTCCGAGCCCCGCAAGTCACCCCTCCTTGGATTCCCCTAGGTCTCTAGTTTTCAGAAATGCACAGGTTTGGTAGGTTTCCCTAGGTGCCGGCTGAGCTACAGGCCAAAATCTACAGGTAGGGACTTCGCAAAAAACACCTCTGTTTTTTTCCAAAATTTAGGATGAGTCCGCGTTGCGCTTTGGGGTGTTTCCTGTCGCCGGCGCTAGGCCTACCCACGCAAGTGAGGTATCATTTTTATCGGGAGACTTGGGGGAACGCTGGGTGGAAGGAAATTTGTAGCTCCTCTCAGATTCCAGAACTTTCTGCCACAGAAATGTGAGGAACATGTGTTTTTTTAGCCAAATTTTGAGGTTTGCAAAGGATTCTGGGTAACAGAACCTGGTCCGAGCCCCGCAAGTCACCCCTCCTTGGATTCCCCTAGGTCTCTAGTTTTCAGAAATGCACAGGTTTGGTAGGTTTCCCTAGGTGCCGGCTGAGCTAGAGGCCAAAATCTACAGGTAGGCACTTCGCAAAAAACACCTCTGTTTTTTTCCAAAATTTAGGATGTGTCCACGTTGCGCTTTGGGGTGTTTCCTGTCGCCGGCGCTAGGCCTATCCACGCAAGTGAGGTATCATTTTTATCGGGAGACTTGGGGGAACGCTGGGTGGAAGGAAATTTGTAGCTCCTCTCAGATTCCAGAACTTTCTGCCACAGAAATGTGAGGAACATGTGTTTTTTTAGCCAAATTTTGAGGTTTGCAAAGGATTCTGGGTAACAGAACCTGGTCCGAGCCCCGCAAGTCACCCCTCCTTGGATTCCCCTAGGTCTGTAGTTTTCAGAAATGCACAGGTTTGGTAGGTTTCCCTAGGTGCCGGCTGAGCTAGAGGCCAAAATCTACAGGTAGGCACTTCGCAAAAAACACCTCTGTTTTTTTCCAAAATTTAGGATGTGTCCACGTTGCGCTTTGGGGTGTTTCCTGTCGCCGGCGCTAGGCCTACCCACGCAAGTGAGGTATCATTTTTATCGGGAGACTTGGGGGAACGCTGCGTGGAAGGAAATTTGTAGCTCCTCTCAGATTCCAGAACTTTCTGCCACAGAAATGTGAGGAACATGTGTTTTTTTAGCCAAATTTTGAGGTTTGCAAAGGATTCTGGGTAACAGAACCTGGTCCGAGCCCCGCAAGTCACCCCTCCTTGGATTCCCCTAGGTCTCTAGTTTTCAGAAATGCACAGGTTTGGTAGGTTTCCCTAGGTGCCGGCTGAGCTAGAGGCCAAAATTTACAGGTAGGCACTTCGCAAAAAACACCTCTGTTTTTTTCCAAAATGTAGGATGTGTCCGCGTTGCGCTTTGGGGTGTTTCCTGTCGCCGGCGCTAGGCCTACCCACGCAAGTGAGGTATCATTTTTATCGGGAGACTTGGGGGAACGCTGGGTGGAAGGAAATTTGTAGCTCCTCTCAGATTCCAGAACTTTCTGCCACAGAAATGTGAGGAACATGTGTTTTTTTAGCCAAATTTTGAGGTTTGCAAAGGATTCTGGGTAACGGAACCTGGTCCGAGCCCCGCAAGTCACCCCTCCTTGGATTCCCCTAGGTCTCTAGTTTTCAGAAATGCACAGGTTTGGTAGGTTTCCCTAGGTGCCGGCTGAGCTAGAGGCCAAAATCTACAGGTAGGCACTTCGCAAAAAACACCTCTGTTTTTTTCCAAAATTTAGGATGAGTCCGCGTTGCGCTTTGGGGTGTTTCCCGTCGCCGGCGCTAGGCCTACCCACACAAGTGAGGTATCATTTTTATCGGGAGACTTGGGGGAACGCTGGGTGGAAGGAAATTTGTAGCTCCTCTCAGATTCCAGAACTTTCTGCCACAGAAATGTGAGGAACATGTGTTTTTTTAGCCAAATTTTGAGGTTTGCAAAGGATTCTGGGTAACGGAACCTGGTCCGAGCCCCACAAGTCACCCCTCCTTGGATTCCCCTAGGTCTCTAGTTTTCAGAAATGCACAGGTTTGGTAGGTTTCCCTAGGTGCCGGCTGAGCTAGAGGCCAAAATCTACAGGTAGGCACTTCGCAAAAAACACCTCTGTTTTTTTCCAAAATTTAGGATGAGTCCGCGTTGCGCTTTGGGGTGTTTCCTGTCGCCGGCGCTAGGCCTACCCACGCAAGTGAGGTATCATTTTTATCGGGAGACTTGGGGGAACGCTGGGTGGAAGGAAATTTGTAGCTCCTCTCAGATTCCAGAACTTTCTGCCACAGAAATGTGAGGAACATGTGTTTTTTTAGCCAAATTTTGAGGTTTGCAAAGGATTCTGGGTAACAGAACCTGGTCCGAGCCCCGCAAGTCACCCCTCCTTGGATTCCCCTAGGTCTCTAGTTTTCAGAAATGCACAGGTTTGGTAGGTTTCCCTAGGTGCCGGCTGAGCTAGAGGCCAAAATCTACAGGTAGGCACTTCGCAAAAAACACCTCTGTTTTTTTCCAAAATTTAGGATGTGTCCACGTTGCGCTTTGGGGTGTTTCCTGTCGCCGGCGCTAGGCCTATCCACGCAAGTGAGGTATCATTTTTATCGGGAGACTTGGGGGAACGCTGGGTGGAAGGAAATTTGTAGCTCCTCTCAGATTCCAGAACTTTCTGCCACAGAAATGTGAGGAACATGTGTTTTTTTAGCCAAATTTTGAGGTTTGCAAAGGATTCTGGGTAACAGAACCTGGTCCGAGCCCCGCAAGTCACCCCTCCTTGGATTCCCCTAGGTCTCTAGTTTTCAGAAATGCACAGGTTTGGTAGGTTTCCCTAGGTGCCGGCTGAGCTAGAGGCCAAAATCTACAGGTAGGCACTTCGCAAAAAACACCTCTGTTTTTTTCCAAAATGTAGGATGTGAACGCGTTGCGCTTTGGGGTGTTTCCTGTCGCCGGCGCTAGGCCTACCCACGCAAGTGAGGTATCATTTTTATCGGGAGACTTGGGGGAACGCTGGGTGGAAGGAAATTTGTAGCTCCTCTCAGATTCCAGAACTTTCTGCCACAGAAATGTGAGGAACATGTGTTTTTTTAGCCAAATTTTGAGGTTTGCAAAGGATTCTGGGTAACAGAACCTGGTCCGAGCCCCGCAAGTCACCCCTCCTTGGATTCCCCTAGGTCTCTAGTTTTCAGAAATGCACAGGTTTGGTAGGTTTCCCTAGGTGCCGGCTGAGCTAGAGGCCAAAATCTACAGGTAGGCACTTCGCAAAAAACACCTCTGTTTTTTTCCAAAATTTAGGATGTGTCCGCGTTGCGCTTTGGGGTGTTTCCTGTCGCCGGCGCTAGGCCTACCCACGCAAGTGAGGTATCATTTTTATCGGGAGACTTGGGGGAACGCTGGGTGGAAGGAAATTTGTAGGTCCTCTCAGATTCCAGAACTTTCTGCCACAGAAATGTGAGGAACATGTGTTTTTTTAGCCAAATTTTGAGGTTTGCAAAGGATTCTGGGTAACAGAACCTGGTCCGAGCCCCGCAAGTCACCCCTCCTTGGATTCCCCTAGGTCTCTAGTTTTCAGAAATGCACAGGTTTGGTAGGTTTCCCTAGGTGCCGGCTGAGCTAGAGGCCAAAATCTACAGGTAGGCACTTCGCAAAAAACACCTCTGTTTTTTTCCAAAATTTAGGATGTGTCCACGTTGCGCTTTGGGGTGTTTCCTGTCGCCGGCGCTAGGCCTACCCACGCAAGTGAGGTATCATTTTTATCGGGAGACTTGGGGGAACGCTGGGTGGAAGGAAATTTGTAGGTCCTCTCAGATTCCAGAACTTTCTGCCACAGAAATGTGAGGAACATGTGTTTTTTTAGCCAAATTTTGAGGTTTGCAAAGGATTCTGGGTAACAGAACCTGGTCCGAGCCCCGCAAGTCACCCCTCCTTGGATTCCCCTAGGTCTCTAGTTTTCAGAAATGCACAGGTTTGGTAGGTTTCCCTAGGTGCCGGCTGAGCTACAGGCCAAAATCTACAGGTAGGGACTTCGCAAAAAACACCTCTGTTTTTTTCCAAAATTTAGGATGTGTCCACGTTGCGCTTTGGGGTGTTTCCTGTCGCCGGCGCTAGGCCTACCCACGCAAGTGAGGTATCATTTTTATCGGGAGACTTGGGGGAACGCTGGGTGGAAGGAAATTTGTAGCTCCTCTCAGATTCCAGAACTTTCTGCCACAGAAATGTGAGGAACATGTGTTTTTTTAGCCAAATTTTGAGGTTTGCAAAGGATTCTGGGTAACAGAACCTGGTCCGAGCCCCGCAAGTCACCCCTCCTTGGATTCCCCTAGGTCTCTAGTTTTCAGAAATGCACAGGTTTGGTAGGTTTCCCTAGGTGCCGGCTGAGCTACAGGCCAAAATCTACAGGTAGGGACTTCGCAAAAAACACCTCTGTTTTTTTCCAAAATTTAGGATGTGTCCACGTTGCGCTTTGGGGTGTTTCCTGTCGCCGGCGCTAGGCCTACCCACGCAAGTGAGGTATCATTTTTATCGGGAGACTTGGGGGAACGCTGGGTGGAAGGAAATTTGTAGCTCCTCTCAGATTCCAGAACTTTCTGCCACAGAAATGTGAGGAACATGTGTTTTTTTAGCCAAATTTTGAGGTTTGCAAAGGATTCTGGGTAACGGAACCTGGTCCGAGCCCCGCAAGTCACCCCTCCTTGGATTCCCCTATGTCTCTAGTTTTCAGAAATGCACAGGTTTGGTAGGTTTCCCTAGGTGCCGGCTGAGCTAGAGGCCAAAATCTACAGGTAGGCACTTCGCAAAAAACACCTCTGTTTTTTTCCAAAATTTAGGATGAGTCCGCGTTGCGCTTTGGGGTGTTTCCTGTCGCCGGCGCTAGGCCTACCCACGCAAGTGAGGTATCATTTTTATCGGGAGACTTGGGGGAACGCTGGGTGGAAGGAAATTTGTAGCTCCTCTCAGATTCCAGAACTTTCTGCCACAGAAATGTGAGGAACATGTGTTTTTTTAGCCAAATTTTGAGGTTTGCAAAGGATTCTGGGTAACAGAACCTGGTCCGAGCCCCGCAAGTCACCCCTCCTTGGATTCCCCTAGGTCTCTAGTTTTCAGAAATGCACAGGTTTGGTAGGTTTCCCTAGGTGCCGGCTGAGCTAGAGGCCAAAATCTACAGGTAGGCACTTCGCAAAAAACACCTCTGTTTTTTTCCAAAATTTAGGATGTGTCCACGTTGCGCTTTGGGGTGTTTCCTGTCGCCGGCGCTAGGCCTATCCACGCAAGTGAGGTATCATTTTTATCGGGAGACTTGGGGGAACGCTGGGTGGAAGGAAATTTGTAGCTCCTCTCAGATTCCAGAACTTTCTGCCACAGAAATGTGAGGAACATGTGTTTTTTTAGCCAAATTTTGAGGTTTGCAAAGGATTCTGGGTAACAGAACCTGGTCCGAGCCCCGCAAGTCACCCCTCCTTGGATTCCCCTAGGTCTCTAGTTTTCAGAAATGCACAGGTTTGGTAGGTTTCCCTAGGTGCCGGCTGAGCTAGAGGCCAAAATCTACAGGTAGGCACTTCGCAAAAAACACCTCTGTTTTTTTCCAAAATGTAGGATGTGAACGCGTTGCGCTTTGGGGTGTTTCCTGTCGCCGGCGCTAGGCCTACCCACGCAAGTGAGGTATCATTTTTATCGGGAGACTTGGGGGAACGCTGGGTGGAAGGAAATTTGTAGCTCCTCTCAGATTCCAGAACTTTCTGCCACAGAAATGTGAGGAACATGTGTTTTTTTAGCCAAATTTTGAGGTTTGCAAAGGATTCTGGGTAACAGAACCTGGTCCGAGCCCCGCAAGTCACCCCTCCTTGGATTCCCCTAGGTCTCTAGTTTTCAGAAATGCACAGGTTTGGTAGGTTTCCCTAGGTGCCGGCTGAGCTACAGGCCAAAATCTACAGGTAGGCACTTCGCAAAAAACACCTCTGTTTTTTTCCAAAATTTAGGATATGTCCGCGTTGCGCTTTGGGGTGTTTCCTGTCGCCGGCGCTAGGCCTACCCACGCAAGTGAGGTATCATTTTTATCGGGAGACTTGGGGGAACGCTGGGTGGAAGTAAATTTGTAGCTCCTCTCAGATTCCAGAACTTTCTGCCACAGAAATGTGAGGAACATGTGTTTTTTTAGCCAAATTTTGAGGTTTGCAAAGGATTCTGGGTAACAGAACCTGGTCCGAGCCCCGCAAGTCACCCCTCCTTGGATTCCCCTAGGTCTGTAGTTTTCAGAAATGCACAGGTTTGGTAGGTTTCCCTAGGTGCCGGCTGAGCTAGAGGCCAAAATCTACAGGTAGGCACTTCGCAAAAAACACCTCTGTTTTTTTCCAAAATTTAGGATGTGTCCACGTTGCGCTTTGGGGTGTTTCCTGTCGCCGGCGCTAGGCCTACCCACGCAAGTGAGGTATCATTTTTATCGGGAGACTTGGGGGAACGCTGGGTGGAAGGAAATTTGTAGGTCCTCTCAGATTCCAGAACTTTCTGCCACAGAAATGTGAGGAACATGTGTTTTTTTAGCCAAATTTTGAGGTTTGCAAAGGATTCTGGGTAACAGAACCTGGTCCGAGCCCCGCAAGTCACCCCTCCTTGGATTCCCCTAGGTCTCTAGTTTTCAGAAATGCACAGGTTTGGTAGGTTTCCCTAGGTGCCGGCTGAGCTACAGGCCAAAATCTACAGGTAGGGACTTCGCAAAAAACACCTCTGTTTTTTTCCAAAATTTAGGATGTGTCCACGTTGCGCTTTGGGGTGTTTCCTGTCGCCGGCGCTAGGCCTACCCACGCAAGTGAGGTATCATTTTTATCGGGAGACTTGGGGGAACGCTGGGTGGAAGGAAATTTGTAGCTCCTCTCAGATTCCAGAACTTTCTGCCACAGAAATGTGAGGAACATGTGTTTTTTTAGCCAAATTTTGAGGTTTGCAAAGGATTCTGGGTAACGGAACCTGGTCCGAGCCCCGCAAGTCACCCCTCCTTGGATTCCCCTAGGTCTCTAGTTTTCAGAAATGCACAGGTTTGGTAGGTTTCCCTAGGTGCCGGCTGAGCTAGAGGCCAAAATCTACAGGTAGGCACTTCGCAAAAAACACCTCGGTTGTTTTCCAAAATTTAGGATGAGTCCGCGTTGCGCTTTGGGGTGTTTCCTGTCGCCGGCGCTAGGCCTACCCACGCAAGTGAGGTATCATTTTTATCGGGAGACTTGGGGGAACGCTGGGTGGAAGGAAATTTGTAGCTCCTCTCAGATTCCAGAACTTTCTGCCACAGAAATGTGAGGAACATGTGTTTTTTTAGCCAAATTTTGAGGTTTGCAAAGGATTCTGGGTAACAGAACCTGGTCCGAGCCCCGCAAGTCACCCCTCCTTGGATTCCCCTAGGTCTCTAGTTTTCAGAAATGCACAGGTTTGGTAGGTTTCCCTAGGTGCCGGCTGAGCTAGAGGCCAAAATCTACAGGTAGGCACTTCGCAAAAAACACCTCTGTTTTTTTCCAAAATTTAGGATGTGTCCACGTTGCGCTTTGGGGTGTTTCCTGTCGCCGGCGCTAGGCCTATCCACGCAAGTGAGGTATCATTTTTATCGGGAGACTTGGGGGAACGCTGGGTGGAAGGAAATTTGTAGCTCCTCTCAGATTCCAGAACTTTCTGCCACAGAAATGTGAGGAACATGTGTTTTTTTAGCCAAATTTTGAGGTTTGCAAAGGATTCTGGGTAACAGAACCTGGTCCGAGCCCCGCAAGTCACCCCTCCTTGGATTCCCCTAGGTCTCTAGTTTTCAGAAATGCACAGGTTTGGTAGGTTTCCCTAGGTGCCGGCTGAGCTAGAGGCCAAAATCTACAGGTAGGCACTTCGCAAAAAACACCTCTGTTTTTTTCCAAAATGTAGGATGTGAACGCGTTGCGCTTTGGGGTGTTTCCTGTCGCCGGCGCTAGGCCTACCCACGCAAGTGAGGTATCATTTTTATCGGGAGACTTGGGGGAACGCTGGGTGGAAGGAAATTTGTAGCTCCTCTCAGATTCCAGAACTTTCTGCCACAGAAATGTGAGGAACATGTGTTTTTTTAGCCAAATTTTGAGGTTTGCAAAGGATTCTGGGTAACAGAACCTGGTCCGAGCCCCGCAAGTCACCCCTCCTTGGATTCCCCTAGGTCTCTAGTTTTCAGAAATGCACAGGTTTGGTAGGTTTCCCTAGGTGCCGGCTGAGCTACAGGCCAAAATCTACAGGTAGGCACTTCGCAAAAAACACCTCTGTTTTTTTCCAAAATTTAGGATATGTCCGCGGTGCGCTTTGGGGTGTTTCCTGTCGCCGGCGCTAGGCCTACCCACGCAAGTGAGGTATCATTTTTATCGGGAGACTTGGGGGAACGCTGGGTGGAAGTAAATTTGTAGCTCCTCTCAGATTCCAGAACTTTCTGCCACAGAAATGTGAGGAACATGTGTTTTTTTAGCCAAATTTTGAGGTTTGCAAAGGATTCTGGGTAACAGAACCTGGTCCGAGCCCCGCAAGTCACCCCTCCTTGGATTCCCCTAGGTCTGTAGTTTTCAGAAATGCACAGGTTTGGTAGGTTTCCCTAGGTGCCGGCTGAGCTAGAGGCCAAAATCTACAGGTAGGCACTTCGCAAAAAACACCTCTGTTTTTTTCCAAAATTTAGGATGTGTCCACGTTGCGCTTTGGGGTGTTTCCTGTCGCCGGCGCTAGGCCTACCCACGCAAGTGAGGTATCATTTTTATCGGGAGACTTGGGGGAACGCTGCGTGGAAGGAAATTTGTAGCTCCTCTCAGATTCCAGAACTTTCTGCCACAGAAATGTGAGGAACATGTGTTTTTTTAGCCAAATTTTGAGGTTTGCAAAGGATTCTGGGTAACAGAACCTGGTCCGAGCCCCGCAAGTCACCCCTCCTTGGATTCCCCTAGGTCTCTAGTTTTCAGAAATGCACAGGTTTGGTAGGTTTCCCTAGGTGCCGGCTGAGCTAGAGGCCAAAATTTACAGGTAGGCACTTCGCAAAAAACACCTCTGTTTTTTTCCAAAATGTAGGATGTGTCCGCGTTGCGCTTTGGGGTGTTTCCTGTCGCCGGCGCTAGGCCTACCCACGCAAGTGAGGTATCATTTTTATCGGGAGACTTGGGGGAACGCTGGGTGGAAGGAAATTTGTAGCTCCTCTCAGATTCCAGAACTTTCTGCCACAGAAATGTGAGGAACATGTGTTTTTTTAGCCAAATTTTGAGGTTTGCAAAGGATTCTGGGTAACAGAACCTGGTCCGAGCCCCGCAAGTCACCCCTCCTTAGATTCCCCTAGGTCTCTAGTTTTCAGAAATGCACAGGTTTGGTAGGTTTCCCTAGGTGCCGGCTGGGCTAGAGGCCAAAATCTACAGGTAGGCACTTCGCAAAAAACACCTCTGTTTTTTTCCAAAATTTAGGATGTGTCCGCGTTGCGCTTTGGGGTATTTCCTGTCGCCGGCGCTAGGCCTACCCACGCAAGTGAGGTATCATTTTTATCGGGAGACTTGGGGGAACGCTGGGTGGAAGGAAATTTGTAGCTCCTCTCAGATTCCAGAACTTTCTGCCACAGAAATGTGAGGAACATGTGTTTTTTTAGCCAAATTTTGAGGTTTGCAAAGGATTCTGGGTAACAGAACCTGGTCCGAGCCCCGCAAGTCACCCCTCCTTGGATTCCCCTAGGTCTCTAGTTTTCAGAAATGCACAGGTTTGGTAGGTTTCCCTAGGTGCCAGCTGAGCTACAGGCCAAAATCTACAGGTAGGCACTTCGCAAAAAACACCTCTGTTTTTTCCAAAATTTAGGATGTGTCCACGTTGCGCTTTGGGGTGTTTCCTGTCGCCGGCGCTAGGCCTACCCACGCAAGTGAGGTATCATTTTTATCGGGAGACTTGGGGGAACGCTGCGTGGAAGGAAATTTGTAGCTCCTCTCAGATTCCAGAACTTTCTGCCACAGAAATGTGAGGAACATGTGTTTTTTTAGCCAAATTTTGATGTTTGCAAAGGATTCTGGGTAACAGAACCTGGTCCGAGCCCCGCAAGTCACCCCTCCTTGGATTCCCCTAGGTCTCTAGTTTTCAGAAATGCACAGGTTTGGTAGGTTTCCCTAGGTGCCGGCTGAGCTAGAGGCCAAAATTTACAGGTAGGCACTTTGCAAAAAACACCTCTGTTTTTTTCCAAAATGTAGGATGTGTCCACGTTGCGCTTTGGGGTGTTTCCTGTCGCCGGCGCTAGGCCTACCCACGCAAGTGAGGTATCATTTTTATCGGGAGACTTGGGGGAACGCTGGGTGGAAGGAAATTTGTAGCTCCTCTCAGATTCCAGAACTTTCTGTCACAGAAATGTGAGGAACATGTGTTTTTTTAGCCAAATTTTGAGGTTTGCAAAGGATTCTGGGTAACAGAACCTGGTCCGAGCCCCGCAAGTCACCCCTCCTTGGATTCCCCTAGGTCTCTAGTTTTCAGAAATGCACAGGTTTGGTAGGTTTCCCTAGGTGCCGGCTGAGCTAGAGGCCAAAATCTACAGGTAGGCACTTCGCAAAAAACACCTCTGTTTTTTTCCAAAATTTAGGATGTGTCCGCGTTGCGCTTTGGGGTATTTCCTGTCGCCGGCGCTAGGCCTACCCACGCAAGTGAGGTATCATTTTTATCGGGAGACTTGGGGGAACGCTGGGTGGAAGGAAATTTGTAGCTCCTCTCAGATTCCAGAACTTTCTGCCACAGAAATGTGAGGAACATGTGTTTTTTTAGCCAAATTTTGAGGTTTGCAAAGGATTCTGGGTAACAGAACCTGGTCCGAGCCCCGCAAGTCACCCCTCCTTGGATTCCCCTAGGTCTCTAGTTTTCAGAAATGCACAGGTTTGGTAGGTTTCCCTAGGTGCCGGCTGAGCTAGAGGCCAAAATCTACAGGTAGGCACTTCGCAAAAAACACCTCTGTTTTTTTCCAAAATTTAGGATGTGTCCACGTTGCGCTTTGGGGTGTTTCCTGTCGCCGGCGCTAGGCCTATCCACGCAAGTGAGGTATCATTTTTATCGGGAGACTTGGGGGAACGCTGGGTGGAAGGAAATTTGTAGCTCCTCTCAGATTCCAGAACTTTCTGCCACAGAAATGTGAGGAACATGTGTTTTGTTAGCCAAATTTTGAGGTTTGCAAAGGATTCTGGGTAACAGAACCTGGTCCGAGCCCCGCAAGTCACCCCTCCTTGGATTCCCCTAGGTCTCTAGTTTTCAGAAATGCACAGGTTTGGTAGGTTTCCCTAGGTGCCGGCTGAGCTAGAGGCCAAAATCTACAGGTAGGCACTTCGCAAAAAACACCTCTGTTTTTTTCCAAAATGTAGGATGTGAACGCGTTGCGCTTTGGGGTGTTTCCTGTCGCCGGCGCTAGGCCTACCCACGCAAGTGAGGTATCATTTTTATCGGGAGACTTGGGGGAACGCTGGGTGGAAGGAAATTTGTAGCTCCTCTCAGATTCCAGAACTTTCTGCCACAGAAATGTGAGGAACATGTGTTTTTTTAGCCAAATTTTGAGGTTTGCAAAGGATTCTGGGTAACAGAACCTGGTCCGAGCCCCGCAAGTCACCCCTCCTTGGATTCCCCTAGGTCTCTAGTTTTCAGAAATGCACAGGTTTGGTAGGTTTCCCTAGGTGCCGGCTGAGCTAGAGGCCAAAATCTACAGGTAGGCACTTCGCAAAAAACACCTCTGTTTTTTTCCAAAATTTAGGATGTGTCCGCGTTGCGCTTTGGGGTGTTTCCTGTCGCCGGCGCTAGGCCTACCCACGCAAGTGAGGTATCATTTTTATCGGGAGACTTGGGGGAACGCTGGGTGGAAGGAAATTTGTAGGTCCTCTCAGATTCCAGAACTTTCTGCCACAGAAATGTGAGGAACATGTGTTTTTTTAGCCAAATTTTGAGGTTTGCAAAGGATTCTGGGTAACAGAACCTGGTCCGAGCCCCGCAAGTCACCCCTCCTTGGATTCCCCTAGGTCTCTAGTTTTCAGAAATGCACAGGTTTGGTAGGTTTCCCTAGGTGCCGGCTGAGCTACAGGCCAAAATCTACAGGTAGGCACTTCGCAAAAAACACCTCTGTTTTTTTCCAAAATTTAGGATGTGTCCACGTTGCGCTTTGGGGTGTTTCCTGTCGCCGGCGCTAGGCCTACCCACGCAAGTGAGGTATCATTTTTATCGGGAGACTTGGGGGAACGCTGGGTGGAAGGAAATTTGTAGCTCCTCTCAGATTCCAGAACTTTCTGCCACAGAAATGTGAGGAACATGTGTTTTTTTAGCCAAATTTTGAGGTTTGCAAAGGATTCTGGGTAACGGAACCTGGTCCGAGCCCCGCAAGTCACCCCTCCTTGGATTCCCCTAGGTCTCTAGTTTTCAGAAATGCACAGGTTTGGTAGGTTTCCCTAGGTGCCGGCTGAGCTGGAGGCCAAAATCTACAGGTAGGCACTTCGCAAAAAACACCTCTGTTTTTTTCCAAAATTTAGGATGTGTCCACGTTGCGCTTTGGGGTGTTTCCTGTCGCCGGCGCTAGGCCTATCCACGCAAGTGAGGTATCATTTTTATCGGGAGACTTGGGGGAACGCTGGGTGGAAGGAAATTTGTAGCTCCTCTCAGATTCCAGAACTTTCTGCCACAGAAATGTGAGGAACATGTGTTTTTTTAGCCAAATTCTGAGGTTTGCAAAGGATTCTGGGTAACAGAACCTGGTCCGAGCCCCGCAAGTCACCCCTCCTTAGATTCCCCTAGGTCTCTAGTTTTCAGAAATGCACAGGTTTGGTAGGTTTCCCTAGGTGCCGGCTGGGCTAGAGGCCAAAATCTACAGGTAGGCACTTCGCAAAAAACACCTCTGTTTTTTTCCAAAATTTAGGATGTGTCCGCGTTGCGCTTTGGGGTATTTCCTGTCGCCGGCGCTAGGCCTACCCACGCAAGTGAGGTATCATTTTTATCGGGAGACTTGGGGGAACGCTGGGTGGAAGGAAATTTGTAGCTCCTCTCAGATTCCAGAACTTTCTGCCACAGAAATGTGAGGAACATGTGTTTTTTTAGCCAAATTTTGAGGTTTGCAAAGGATTCTGGGTAACAGAACCTGGTCCGAGCCCCGCAAGTCACCCCTCCTTGGATTCCCCTAGGTCTCTAGTTTTCAGAAATGCACAGGTTTGGTAGGTTTCCCTAGGTGCCAGCTGAGCTACAGGCCAAAATCTACAGGTAGGCACTTCGCAAAAAACACCTCTGTTTTTTTCCAAAATTTAGGATGTGTCCACGTTGCGCTTTGGGGTGTTTCCTGTCGCCGGCGCTAGGCCTACCCACGCAAGTGAGGTATCATTTTTATCGGGAGACTTGGGGGAACGCTGCGTGGAAGGAAATTTGTAGCTCCTCTCAGATTCCAGAACTTTCTGCCACAGAAATGTGAGGAACATGTGTTTTTTTAGCCAAATTTTGAGGTTTGCAAAGGATTCTGGGTAACAGAACCTGGTCCGAGCCCCGCAAGTCACCCCTCCTTGGATTCCCCTAGGTCTCTAGTTTTCAGAAATGCACAGGTTTGGTAGGTTTCCCTAGGTGCCGGCTGAGCTAGAGGCCAAAATTTACAGGTAGGCACTTTGCAAAAAACACCTCTGTTTTTTCCCAAAATGTAGGATGTGTCCACGTTGCGCTTTGGGGTGTTTCCTGTCGCCGGCGCTAGGCCTACCCACGCAAGTGAGGTATCATTTTTATCGGGAGACTTGGGGGAACGCTGGGTGGAAGGAAATTTGTAGCTCCTCTCAGATTCCAGAACTTTCTGTCACAGAAATGTGAGGAACATGTGTTTTTTTAGCCAAATTTTGAGGTTTGCAAAGGATTCTGGGTAACAGAACCTGGTCCGAGCCCCGCAAGTCACCCCTCCTTGGATTCCCCTAGGTCTCTAGTTTTCAGAAATGCACAGGTTTGGTAGGTTTCCCTAGGTGCCGGCTGAGCTAGAGGCCAAAATCTACAGGTAGGCACTTCGCAAAAAACACCTCTGTTTTTTTCCAAAATGTAGGATGTGAACGCGTTGCGCTTTGGGGTGTTTCCTGTCGCCGGCGCTAGGCCTACCCACGCAAGTGAGGTATCATTTTTATCGGGAGACTTGGGGGAACGCTGGGTGGAAGGAAATTTGTAGCTCCTCTCAGATTCCAGAACTTTCTGCCACAGAAATGTGAGGAACATGTGTTTTTTTAGCCAAATTTTGAGGTTTGCAAAGGATTCTGGGTAACAGAACCTGGTCCGAGCCCCGCAAGTCACCCCTCCTTGGATTCCCCTAGGTCTCTAGTTTTCAGAAATGCACAGGTTTGGTAGGTTTCCCTAGGTGCCGGCTGAGCTAGAGGCCAAAATCTACAGGTAGGCACTTCGCAAAAAACACCTCTGTTTTTTTCCAAAATTTAGGATGTGTCCGCGTTGCGCTTTGGGGTGTTTCCTGTCGCCGGCGCTAGGCCTACCCACGCAAGTGAGGTATCATTTTTATCGGGAGACTTGGGGGAACGCTGGGTGGAAGGAAATTTGTAGGTCCTCTCAGATTCCAGAACTTTCTGCCACAGAAATGTGAGGAACATGTGTTTTTTTAGCCAAATTTTGAGGTTTGCAAAGGATTCTGGGTAACAGAACCTGGTCCGAGCCCCGCAAGTCACCCCTCCTTGGATTCCCCTAGGTCTCTAGTTTTCAGAAATGCACAGGTTTGGTAGGTTTCCCTAGGTGCCGGCTGAGCTAGAGGCCAAAATCTACAGGTAGGCACTTCGCAAAAAACACCTCTGTTTTTTTCCAAAATTTAGGATGTGTCCACGTTGCGCTTTGGGGTGTTTCCTGTCGCCGGCGCTAGGCCTACCCACGCAAGTGAGGTATCATTTTTATCAGGAGACTTGGGGGAACGCTGGGTGGAAGGAAATTTGTAGGTCCTCTCAGATTCCAGAACTTTCTGCCACAGAAATGTGAGGAACATGTGTTTTTTTAGCCAAATTTTGAGGTTTGCAAAGGATTCTGGGTAACAGAACCTGGTCCGAGCCCCGCAAGTCACCCCTCCTTGGATTCCCCTAGGTCTCTAGTTTTCAGAAATGCACAGGTTTGGTAGGTTTCCCTAGGTGCCGGCTGAGCTACAGGCCAAAATGTACAGGTAGGGACTTCGCAAAAAACACCTCTGTTTTTTTCCAAAATTTAGGATGTGTCCACGTTGCGCTTTGGGGTGTTTCCTGTCGCCGGCGCTAGGCCTACCCACGCAAGTGAGGTATCATTTTTATCGGGAGACTTGGGGGAACGCTGGGTGGAAGGAAATTTGTAGCTCCTCTCAGATTCCAGAACTTTCTGCCACAGAAATGTGAGGAACATGTGTTTTTTTAGCCAAATTCTGAGGTTTGCAAAGGATTCTGGGTAACAGAACCTGGTCCGAGCCCCGCAAGTCACCCCTCCTTGGATTCCCCTAGGTCTCTAGTTTTCAGAAATGCACAGGTTTGGTAGGTTTCCCTAGGTGCCAGCTGAGCTACAGGCCAAAATCTACAGGTAGGCACTTCGCAAAAAACACCTCTGTTTTTTTCCAAAATTTAGGATGTGTCCACGTTGCGCTTTGGGGTGTTTCCTGTCGCCGGCGCTAGGCCTACCCACGCAAGTGAGGTATCATTTTTATCGGGAGACTTGGGGGAACGCTGCGTGGAAGGAAATTTGTAGCTCCTCTCAGATTCCAGAACATTCTGCCACAGAAATGTGAGGAACATGTGTTTTTTTAGCCAAATTTTGAGGTTTGCAAAGGATTCTGGGTAACAGAACCTGGTCCGAGCCCCGCAAGTCACCCCTCCTTGGATTCCCCTAGGTCTCTAGTTTTCAGAAATGCACAGGTTTGGTAGGTTTCCCTAGGTGCCGGCTGAGCTAGAGGCCAAAATTTACAGGTAGGCACTTTGCAAAAAACACCTCTGTTTTTTTCCAAAATGTAGGATGTGTCCACGTTGCGCTTTGGGGTGTTTCCTGTCGCCGGCGCTAGGCCTACCCACGCAAGTGAGGTATCATTTTTATCGGGAGACTTGGGGGAACGCTGGGTGGAAGGAAATTTGTAGCTCCTCTCAGATTCCAGAACTTTCTGTCACAGAAATGTGAGGAACATGTGTTTTTTTAGCCAAATTTTGAGGTTTGCAAAGGATTCTGGGTAACAGAACCTGGTCCGAGCCCCGCAAGTCACCCCTCCTTGGATTCCCCTAGGTCTCTAGTTTTCAGAAATGCACAGGTTTGGTAGGTTTCCCTAGGTGCCGGCTGAGCTAGAGGCCAAAATCTACAGGTAGGCACTTCGCAAAAAACACCTCTGTTTTTTTCCAAAATGTAGGATGTGAACGCGTTGCGCTTTGGGGTGTTTCCTGTCGCCGGCGCTAGGCCTACCCACGCAAGTGAGGTATCATTTTTATCGGGAGACTTGGGGGAACGCTGGGTGGAAGGAAATTTGTAGCTCCTCTCAGATTCCAGAACTTTCTGCCACAGAAATGTGAGGAACATGTGTTTTTTTAGCCAAATTTTGAGGTTTGCAAAGGATTCTGGGTAACAGAACCTGGTCCGAGCCCCGCAAGTCACCCCTCCTTGGATTCCCCTAGGTCTCTAGTTTTCAGAAATGCACAGGTTTGGTAGGTTTCCCTAGGTGCCGGCTGAGCTAGAGGCCAAAATCTACAGGTAGGCACTTCGCAAAAAACACCTCTGTTTTTTTCCAAAATTTAGGATGTGTCCGCGTTGCGCTTTGGGGTGTTTCCTGTCGCCGGCGCTAGGCCTACCCACGCAAGTGAGGTATCATTTTTATCGGGAGACTTGGGGGAACGCTGGGTGGAAGGAAATTTGTAGGTCCTCTCAGATTCCAGAACTTTCTGCCACAGAAATGTGAGGAACATGTGTTTTTTTAGCCAAATTTTGAGGTTTGCAAAGGATTCTGGGTAACAGAACCTGGTCCGAGCCCCGCAAGTCACCCCTCCTTGGATTCCCCTAGGTCTCTAGTTTTCAGAAATGCACAGGTTTGGTAGGTTTCCCTAGGTGCCGGCTGAGCTAGAGGCCAAAATCTACAGGTAGGCACTTCGCAAAAAACACCTCTGTTTTTTTCCAAAATTTAGGATGTGTCCACGTTGCGCTTTGGGGTGTTTCCTGTCGCCGGCGCTAGGCCTACCCACGCAAGTGAGGTATCATTTTTATCGGGAGACTTGGGGGAACGCTGGGTGGAAGGAAATTTGTAGGTCCTCTCAGATTCCAGAACTTTCTGCCACAGAAATGTGAGGAACATGTGTTTTTTTAGCCAAATTTTGAGGTTTGCAAAGGATTCTGGGTAACAGAACCTGGTCCGAGCCCCGCAAGTCACCCCTCCTTGGATTCCCCTAGGTCTCTAGTTTTCAGAAATGCACAGGTTTGGTAGGTTTCCCTAGGTGCCGGCTGAGCTACAGGCCAAAATGTACAGGTAGGGACTTCGCAAAAAACACCTCTGTTTTTTTCCAAAATTTAGGATGTGTCCACGTTGCGCTTTGGGGTGTTTCCTGTCGCCGGCGCTAGGCCTACCCACGCAAGTGAGGTATCATTTTTATCGGGAGACTTGGGGGAACGCTGGGTGGAAGGAAATTTGTAGCTCCTCTCAGATTCCAGAACTTTCTGCCACAGAAATGTGAGGAACATGTGTTTTTTTAGCCAAATTCTGAGGTTTGCAAAGGATTCTGGGTAACAGAACCTGGTCCGAGCCCCGCAAGTCACCCCTCCTTAGATTCCCCTAGGTCTCTAGTTTTCAGAAATGCACAGGTTTGGTAGGTTTCCCTAGGTGCCGGCTGGGCTAGAGGCCAAAATCTACAGGTAGGCACTTCGCAAAAAACACCTCTGTTTTTTTTCCAAAATTTAGGATGTGTCCGCGTTGCGCTTTGGGGTATTTCCTGTCGCCGGCGCTAGGCCTACCCACGCAAGTGAGGTATCATTTTTATCGGGAGACTTGGGGGAACGCTGGGTGGAAGGAAATTTGTAGCTCCTCTCAGATTCCAGAACTTTCTGCCACAGAAATGTGAGGAACATGTGTTTTTTTAGCCAAATTTTGAGGTTTGCAAAGGATTCTGGGTAACAGAACCTGGTCCGAGCCCCGCAAGTCACCCCTCCTTGGATTCCCCTAGGTCTCTAGTTTTCAGAAATGCACAGGTTTGGTAGGTTTCCCTAGGTGCCAGCTGAGCTACAGGCCAAAATCTACAGGTAGGCACTTCGCAAAAAACACCTCTGTTTTTTTCCAAAATTTAGGATGTGTCCACGTTGCGCTTTGGGGTGTTTCCTGTCGCCGGCGCTAGGCCTACCCACGCAAGTGAGGTATCATTTTTATCGGGAGACTTGGGGGAACGCTGCGTGGAAGGAAATTTGTAGCTCCTCTCAGATTCCAGAACTTTCTGCCACAGAAATGTGAGGAACATGTGTTTTTTTAGCCAAATTTTGAGGTTTGCAAAGGATTCTGGGTAACAGAACCTGGTCCGAGCCCCGCAAGTCACCCCTCCTTGGATTCCCCTAGGTCTCTAGTTTTCAGAAATGCACAGGTTTGGTAGGTTTCCCTAGGTGCCGGCTGAGCTAGAGGCCAAAATTTACAGGTAGGCACTTTGCAAAAAACACCTCTGTTTTTTTCCAAAATGTAGGATGTGTCCACGTTGCGCTTTGGGGTGTTTCCTGTCGCCGGCGCTAGGCCTACCCACGCAAGTGAGGTATCATTTTTATCGGGAGACTTGGGGGAACGCTGGGTGGAAGGAAATTTGTAGCTCCTCTCAGATTCCAGAACTTTCTGTCACAGAAATGTGAGGAACATGTGTTTTTTTAGCCAAATTTTGAGGTTTGCAAAGGATTCTGGGTAACAGAACCTGGTCCGAGCCCCGCAAGTCACCCCTCCTTGGATTCCCCTAGGTCTCTAGTTTTCAGAAATGCACAGGTTTGGTAGGTTTCCCTAGGTGCCGGCTGAGCTAGAGGCCAAAATCTACAGGTAGGCACTTCGCAAAAAACACCTCTGTTTTTTTCCAAAATTTAGGATGTGTCCGCGTTGCGCTTTGGGGTATTTCCTGTCGCCGGCGCTAGGCCTACCCACGCAAGTGAGGTATCATTTTTATCGGGAGACTTGGGGGAACGCTGGGTGGAAGGAAATTTGTAGCTCCTCTCAGATTCCAGAACTTTCTGCCACAGAAATGTGAGGAACATGTGTTTTTTTAGCCAAATTTTGAGGTTTGCAAAGGATTCTGGGTAACAGAACCTGGTCCGAGCCCCGCAAGTCACCCCTCCTTGGATTCCCCTAGGTCTCTAGTTTTCAGAAATGCACAGGTTTGGTAGGTTTCCCTAGGTGCCGGCTGAGCTAGAGGCCAAAATCTACAGGTAGGCACTTCGCAAAAAACACCTCTGTTTTTTTCCAAAATTTAGGATGTGTCCACGTTGCGCTTTGGGGTGTTTCCTGTCGCCGGCGCTAGGCCTATCCACGCAAGTGAGGTATCATTTTTATCGGGAGACTTGGGGGAACGCTGGGTGGAAGGAAATTTGTAGCTCCTCTCAGATTCCAGAACTTTCTGCCACAGAAATGTGAGGAACATGTGTTTTTTTAGCCAAATTTTGAGGTTTGCAAAGGATTCTGGGTAACAGAACCTGGTCCGAGCCCCGCAAGTCACCCCTCCTTGGATTCCCCTAGGTCTCTAGTTTTCAGAAATGCACAGGTTTGGTAGGTTTCCCTAGGTGCCGGCTGAGCTAGAGGCCAAAATCTACAGGTAGGCACTTCGCAAAAAACACCTCTGTTTTTTTCCAAAATGTAGGATGTGAACGCGTTGCGCTTTGGGGTGTTTCCTGTCGCCGGCGCTAGGCCTACCCACGCAAGTGAGGTATCATTTTTATCGGGAGACTTGGGGGAACGCTGGGTGGAAGGAAATTTGTAGCTCCTCTCAGATTCCAGAACTTTCTGCCACAGAAATGTGAGGAACATGTGTTTTTTTAGCCAAATTTTGAGGTTTGCAAAGGATTCTGGGTAACAGAACCTGGTCCGAGCCCCGCAAGTCACCCCTCCTTGGATTCCCCTAGGTCTCTAGTTTTCAGAAATGCACAGGTTTGGTAGGTTTCCCTAGGTGCCGGCTGAGCTAGAGGCCAAAATCTACAGGTAGGCACTTCGCAAAAAACACCTCTGTTTTTTTCCAAAATTTAGGATGTGTCCGCGTTGCGCTTTGGGGTGTTTCCTGTCGCCGGAGCTAGGCCTACCCACGCAAGTGAGGTATCATTTTTATCGGGAGACTTGGGGGAACGCTGGGTGGAAGGAAATTTGTAGGTCCTCTCAGATTCCAGAACTTTCTGCCACAGAAATGTGAGGAACATGTGTTTTTTTAGCCAAATTTTGAGGTTTGCAAAGGATTCTGGGTAACAGAACCTGGTCCGAGCCCCGCAAGTCACCCCTCCTTGGATTCCCCTAGGTCTCTAGTTTTCAGAAATGCACAGGTTTGGTAGGTTTCCCTAGGTGCCGGCTGAGCTAGAGGCCAAAATCTACAGGTAGGCACTTCGCAAAAAACACCTCTGTTTTTTTCCAAAATTTAGGATGTGTCCGCGTTGCGCTTTGGGGTGTGTCCTGTCGCCGGCGCTAGGCCTACCCACGCAAGTGAGGTATCATTTTTATCGGGAGACTTGGGGGAACGCTGGGTGGAAGGAAATTTGTAGGTCCTCTCAGATTCCAGAACTTTCTGCCACAGAAATGTGAGGAACATGTGTTTTTTTAGCCAAATTTTGAGGTTTGCAAAGGATTCTGGGTAACAGAACCTGGTCCGAGCCCCGCAAGTCACCCCTCCTTGGATTCCCCTAGGTCTCTAGTTTTCAGAAATGCACAGGTTTGGTAGGTTTCCCTAGGTGCCGGCTGAGCTAGAGGCCAAAATCTACAGGTAGGCACTTCGCAAAAAACACCTCTGTTTTTTTCCAAAATTTAGGATGTGTCCACGTTGCGCTTTGGGGTGTTTCCTGTCGCCGGCGCTAGGCCTACCCACGCAAGTGAGGTATCATTTTTATCGGGAGACTTGGGGGAACGCTGGGTGGAAGGAAATTTGTAGGTCCTCTCAGATTCCAGAACTTTCTGCCACAGAAATGTGAGGAACATGTGTTTTTTTAGCCAAATTTTGAGGTTTGCAAAGGATTCTGGGTAACAGAACCTGGTCCGAGCCCCGCAAGTCACCCCTCCTTGGATTCCCCTAGGTCTCTAGTTTTCAGAAATGCACAGGTTTGGTAGGTTTCCCTAGGTGCCGGCTGAGCTACAGGCCAAAATCTACAGGTAGGGACTTCGCAAAAAACACCTCTGTTTTTTTCCAAAATTTAGGATGTGTCCACGTTGCGCTTTGGGGTGTTTCCTGTCGCCGGCGCTAGGCCTACCCACGCAAGTGAGGTATCATTTTTATCGGGAGACTTGGGGGAACGCTGGGTGGAAGGAAATTTGTAGCTCCTCTCAGATTCCAGAACTTTCTGCCACAGAAATGTGAGGAACATGTGTTTTTTTAGCCAAATTTTGAGGTTTGCAAAGGATTCTGGGTAACGGAACCTGGTCCGAGCCCCGCAAGTCACCCCTCCTTGGATTCCCCTAGGTCTCTAGTTTTCAGAAATGCACAGGTTTGGTAGGTTTCCCTAGGTGCCGGCTGAGCTAGAGGCCAAAATCTACAGGTAGGCACTTCGCAAAAAACACCTCTGTTTTTTTCCAAAATTTAGGATGTGTCCACGTTGCGCTTTGGGGTGTTTCCTGTCGCCGGCGCTAGGCCTATCCACGCAAGTGAGGTATCATTTTTATCGGGAGACTTGGGGGAACGCTGGGTGGAAGGAAATTTGTAGCTCCTCTCAGATTCCAGAACTTTCTGCCACAGAAATGTGAGGAACATGTGTTTTTTTAGCCAAATTCTGAGGTTTGCAAAGGATTCTGGGTAACAGAACCTGGTCCGAGCCCCGCAAGTCACCCCTCCTTAGATTCCCCTAGGTCTCTAGTTTTCAGAAATGCACAGGTTTGGTAGGTTTCCCTAGGTGCCGGCTGGGCTAGAGGCCAAAATCTACAGGTAGGCACTTCGCAAAAAACACCTCTGTTTTTTTCCAAAATTTAGGATGTGTCCGCGTTGCGCTTTGGGGTATTTCCTGTCGCCGGCGCTAGGCCTACCCACGCAAGTGAGGTATCATTTTTATCGGGAGACTTGGGGGAACGCTGGGTGGAAGGAAATTTGTAGCTCCTCTCAGATTCCAGAACTTTCTGCCACAGAAATGTGAGGAACATGTGTTTTTTTAGCCAAATTTTGAGGTTTGCAAAGGATTCTGGGTAACAGAACCTGGTCCGAGCCCCGCAAGTCACCCCTCCTTGGATTCCCCTAGGTCTCTAGTTTTCAGAAATGCACAGGTTTGGTAGGTTTCCGTAGGTGCCAGCTGAGCTACAGGCCAAAATCTACAGGTAGGCACTTCGCAAAAAACACCTCTGTTTTTTTTCCAAAATTTAGGATGTGTCCACGTTGCGCTTTGGGGTGTTTCCTGTCGCCGGCGCTAGGCCTACCCACGCAAGTGAGGTATCATTTTTATCGGGAGACTTGGGGGAACGCTGCGTGGAAGGAAATTTGTAGCTCCTCTCAGATTCCAGAACTTTCTGCCACAGAAATGTGAGGAACATGTGTTTTTTTAGCCAAATTTTGAGGTTTGCAAAGGATTCTGGGTAACAGAACCTGGTCCGAGCCCCGCAAGTCACCCCTCCTTGGATTCCCCTAGGTCTCTAGTTTTCAGAAATGCACAGGTTTGGTAGGTTTCCCTAGGTGCCGGCTGGGCTAGAGGCCAAAATCTACAGGTAGGCACTTCGCAAAAAACACCTCTGTTTTTTTCCAAAATTTAGGATGTGTCCGCGTTGCGCTTTGGGGTATTTCCTGTCGCCGGCGCTAGGCCTACCCACGCAAGTGAGGTATCATTTTTATCGGGAGACTTGGGGGAACGCTGGGTGGAAGGAAATTTGTAGCTCCTCTCAGATTCCAGAACTTTCTGCCACAGAAATGTGAGGAACATGTGTTTTTTTTAGCCAAATTTTGAGGTTTGCAAAGGATTCTGGGTAACAGAACCTGGTCCGAGCCCCGCAAGTCACCCCTCCTTGGATTCCCCTAGGTCTCTAGTTTTCAGAAATGCACAGGTTTGGTAGGTTTCCCTAGGTGCCGGCTGAGCTAGAGGCCAAAATCTACAGGTAGGCACTTCGCAAAAAACACCTCTGTTTTTTTCCAAAATTTAGGATGTGTCCGCGTTGCGCTTTGGGGTGTTTCCTGTCGCCGGAGCTAGGCCTACCCACGCAAGTGAGGTATCATTTTTATCGGGAGACTTGGGGGAACGCTGGGTGGAAGGAAATTTGTAGGTCCTCTCAGATTCCAGAACTTTCTGCCACAGAAATGTGAGGAACATGTGTTTTTTTAGCCAAATTTTGAGGTTTGCAAAGGATTCTGGGTAACAGAACCTGGTCCGAGCCCCGCAAGTCACCCCTCCTTGGATTCCCCTAGGTCTCTAGTTTTCAGAAATGCACAGGTTTGGTAGGTTTCCCTAGGTGCCGGCTGAGCTAGAGGCCAAAATCTACAGGTAGGCACTTCGCAAAAAACACCTCTGTTTTTTTCCAAAATTTAGGATGTGTCCGCGTTGCGCTTTGGGGTGTGTCCTGTCGCCGGCGCTAGGCCTACCCACGCAAGTGAGGTATCATTTTTATCGGGAGACTTGGGGGAACGCTGGGTGGAAGGAAATTTGTAGGTCCTCTCAGATTCCAGAACTTTCTGCCACAGAAATGTGAGGAACATGTGTTTTTTTAGCCAAATTTTGAGGTTTGCAAAGGATTCTGGGTAACAGAACCTGGTCCGAGCCCCGCAAGTCACCCCTCCTTGGATTCCCCTAGGTCTCTAGTTTTCAGAAATGCACAGGTTTGGTAGGTTTCCCTAGGTGCCGGCTGAGCTAGAGGCCAAAATCTACAGGTAGGCACTTCGCAAAAAACACCTCTGTTTTTTTCCAAAATTTAGGATGTGTCCACGTTGCGCTTTGGGGTGTTTCCTGTCGCCGGCGCTAGGCCTACCCACGCAAGTGAGGTATCATTTTTATCGGGAGACTTGGGGGAACGCTGGGTGGAAGGAAATTCGTAGGTCCTCTCAGATTCCAGAACTTTCTGCCACAGAAATGTGAGGAACATGTGTTTTTTTAGCCAAATTTTGAGGTTTGCAAAGGATTCTGGGTAACAGAACCTGGTCCGAGCCCCGCAAGTCACCCCTCCTTGGATTCCCCTAGGTCTCTAGTTTTCAGAAATGCACAGGTTTGGTAGGTTTCCCTAGGTGCCGGCTGAGCTAGAGGCCAAAATCCACAGGTAGGGACTTCGCAAAAAACACCTCTGTTTTTTTCCAAAATTTAGGATGTGTCCACGTTGCGCTTTGGGGTGTTTCCTGTCGCCGGCGCTAGGCCTACCCACGCAAGTGAGGTATCATTTTTATCGGGAGACTTGGGGGAACGCTGGGTGGAAGGAAATTTGTAGCTCCTCTCAGATTCCAGAACTTTCTGCCACAGAAATGTGAGGAACATGTGTTTTTTTAGCCAAATTTTGAGGTTTGCAAAGGATTCTGGGTAACGGAACCTGGTCCGAGCCCCGCAAGTCACCCCTCCTTGGATTCCCCTAGGTCTCTAGTTTTCAGAAATGCACAGGTTTGGTAGGTTTCCCTAGGTGCCGGCTGAGCTAGAGGCCAAAATCTACAGGTAGGCACTTCGCAAAAAACACCTCTGTTTTTTTCCAAAATTTAGGATGTGTCCACGTTGCGCTTTGGGGTGTTTCCTGTCGCCGGCGCTAGGCCTATCCACGCAAGTGAGGTATCATTTTTATCGGGAGACTTGGGGGAACGCTGGGTGGAAGGAAATTTGTAGCTCCTCTCAGATTCCAGAACTTTCTGCCACAGAAATGTGAGGAACATGTGTTTTTTTAGCCAAATTCTGAGGTTTGCAAAGGATTCTGGGTAACAGAACCTGGTCCGAGCCCCGCAAGTCACCCCTCCTTAGATTCCCCTAGGTCTCTAGTTTTCAGAAATGCACAGGTTTGGTAGGTTTCCCTAGGTGCCGGCTGGGCTAGAGGCCAAAATCTACAGGTAGGCACTTCGCAAAAAACACCTCTGTTTTTTTCCAAAATTTAGGATGTGTCCGCGTTGCGCTTTGGGGTATTTCCTGTCGCCGGCGCTAGGCCTACCCACGCAAGTGAGGTATCATTTTTATCGGGAGACTTGGGGGAACGCTGGGTGGAAGGAAATTTGTAGCTCCTCTCAGATTCCAGAACTTTCTGCCACAGAAATGTGAGGAACATGTGTTTTTTTAGCCAAATTTTGAGGTTTGCAAAGGATTCTGGGTAACAGAACCTGGTCCGAGCCCCGCAAGTCACCCCTCCTTGGATTCCCCTAGGTCTCTAGTTTTCAGAAATGCACAGGTTTGGTAGGTTTCCCTAGGTGCCAGCTGAGCTACAGGCCAAAATCTACAGGTAGGCACTTCGCAAAAAACACCTCTGTTTTTTTCCAAAATTTAGGATGTGTCCACGTTGCGCTTTGGGGTGTTTCCTGTCGCCGGCGCTAGGCCTACCCACGCAAGTGAGGTATCATTTTTATCGGGAGACTTGGGGGAACGCTGCGTGGAAGGAAATTTGTAGCTCCTCTCAGATTCCAGAACTTTCTGCCACAGAAATGTGAGGAACATGTGTTTTTTTAGCCAAATTTTGAGGTTTGCAAAGGATTCTGGGTAACAGAACCTGGTCCGAGCCCCGCAAGTCACCCCTCCTTGGATTCCCCTAGGTCTCTAGTTTTCAGAAATGCACAGGTTTGGTAGGTTTCCCTAGGTGCCGGCTGAGCTAGAGGCCAAAATTTACAGGTAGGCACTTTGCAAAAAACACCTCTGTTTTTTTCCAAAATGTAGGATGTGTCCACGTTGCGCTTTGGGGTGTTTCCTGTCGCCGGCGCTAGGCCTACCCACGCAAGTGAGGTATCATTTTTATCGGGAGACTTGGGGGAACGCTGGGTGGAAGGAAATTTGTAGCTCCTCTCAGATTCCAGAACTTTCTGTCACAGAAATGTGAGGAACATGTGTTTTTTTAGCCAAATTTTGAGGTTTGCAAAGGATTCTGGGTAACAGAACCTGGTCCGAGCCCCGCAAGTCACCCCTCCTTGGATTCCCCTAGGTCTCTAGTTTTCAGAAATGCACAGGTTTGGTAGGTTTCCCTAGGTGCCGGCTGAGCTAGAGGCCAAAATCTACAGGTAGGCACTTCGCAAAAAACACCTCTGTTTTTTTCCAAAATTTAGGATGTGTCCGCGTTGCGCTTTGGGGTATTTCCTGTCGCCGGCGCTAGGCCTACCCACGCAAGTGAGGTATCATTTTTATCGGGAGACTTGGGGGAACGCTGGGTGGAAGGAAATTTGTAGCTCCTCTCAGATTCCAGAACTTTCTGCCACAGAAATGTGAGGAACATGTGTTTTTTTAGCCAAATTTTGAGGTTTGCAAAGGATTCTGGGTAACAGAACCTGGTCCGAGCCCCGCAAGTCACCCCTCCTTGGATTCCCCTAGGTCTCTAGTTTTCAGAAATGCACAGGTTTGGTAGGTTTCCCTAGGTGCCGGCTGAGCTAGAGGCCAAAATCTACAGGTAGGCACTTCGCAAAAAACACCTCTGTTTTTTTCCAAAATTTAGGATGTGTCCACGTTGCGCTTTGGGGTGTTTCCTGTCGCCGGCGCTAGGCCTATCCACGCAAGTGAGGTATCATTTTTATCGGGAGACTTGGGGGAACGCTGGGTGGAAGGAAATTTGTAGCTCCTCTCAGATTCCAGAACTTTCTGCCACAGAAATGTGAGGAACATGTGTTTTTTTAGCCAAATTTTGAGGTTTGCAAAGGATTCTGGGTAACAGAACCTGGTCCGAGCCCCGCAAGTCACCCCTCCTTGGATTCCCCTAGGTCTCTAGTTTTCAGAAATGCACAGGTTTGGTAGGTTTCCCTAGGTGCCGGCTGAGCTAGAGGCCAAAATCTACAGGTAGGCACTTCGCAAAAAACACCTCTGTTTTTTTCCAAAATGTAGGATGTGAACGCGTTGCGCTTTGGGGTGTTTCCTGTCGCCGGCGCTAGGCCTACCCACGCAAGTGAGGTATCATTTTTATCGGGAGACTTGGGGGAACGCTGGGTGGAAGGAAATTTGTAGCTCCTCTCAGATTCCAGAACTTTCTGCCACAGAAATGTGAGGAACATGTGTTTTTTTAGCCAAATTTTGAGGTTTGCAAAGGATTCTGGGTAACAGAACCTGGTCCGAGCCCCGCAAGTCACCCCTCCTTGGATTCCCCTAGGTCTCTAGTTTTCAGAAATGCACAGGTTTGGTAGGTTTCCCTAGGTGCCGGCTGAGCTAGAGGCCAAAATCTACAGGTAGGCACTTCGCAAAAAACACCTCTGTTTTTTTCCAAAATTTAGGATGTGTCCGCGTTGCGCTTTGGGGTGTTTCCTGTCGCCGGCGCTAGGCCTACCCACGCAAGTGAGGTATCATTTTTATCGGGAGACTTGGGGGAACGCTGGGTGGAAGGAAATTTGTAGGTCCTCTCAGATTCCAGAACTTTCTGCCACAGAAATGTGAGGAACATGTGTTTTTTTAGCCAAATTTTGAGGTTTGCAAAGGATTCTGGGTAACAGAACCTGGTCCGAGCCCCGCAAGTCACCCCTCCTTGGATTCCCCTAGGTCTCTAGTTTTCAGAAATGCACAGGTTTGGTAGGTTTCCCTAGGTGCCGGCTGAGCTAGAGGCCAAAATCTACAGGTAGGCACTTCGCAAAAAACACCTCTGTTTTTTTCCAAAATTTAGGATGTGTCCGCGTTGCGCTTTGGGGTGTTTCCTGTCGCCGGCGCTAGGCCTACCCACGCAAGTGAGGTATCATTTTTATCGGGAGACTTGGGGGAACGCTGGGTGGAAGGAAATTTGTAGCTCCTCTCAGATTCCAGAACTTTCTGCCACAGAAATGTGAGGAACATGTGTTTTTTTAGCCAAATTTTGAGGTTTGCAAAGGATTCTGGGTAACGGAACCTGGTCCGAGCCCCGCAAGTCACCCCTCCTTGGATTCCCCTAGGTCTCTAGTTTTCAGAAATGCACAGGTTTGGTAGGTTTCCCTAGGTGCCGGCTGAGCTAGAGGCCAAAATCTACAGGTAGGCACTTCGCAAAAAACACCTCTGTTTTTTTCCAAAATTTAGGATGAGTCCGCGTTGCGCTTTGGGGTGTTTCCTGTCGCCGGCGCTAGGCCTACCCACGCAAGTGAGGTATCATTTTTATCGGGAGACTTGGGGGAACGCTGGGTGGAAGGAAATTTGTAGCTGCTCTCAGATTCCAGAACTTTCTGCCACAGAAATGTGAGGAACATGTGTTTTTTTAGCCAAATTTTGAGGTTTGCAAAGGATTCTGGGTAACAGAACCTGGTCCGAGCCCCGCAAGTCACCCCTCCTTGGATTCCCCTAGGTCTCTAGTTTTCAGAAATGCACAGGTTTGGTAGGTTTCCCTAGGTGCCGGCTGAGCTAGAGGCCAAAATCTACAGGTAGGCACTTCGCAAAAAACACCTCTGTTTTTTTCCAAAATTTAGGATGTGTCCACGTTGCGCTTTGGGGTGTTTCCTGTCGCCGGCGCTAGGCCTATCCACGCAAGTGAGGTATCATTTTTATCGGGAGACTTGGGGGAACGCTGGGTGGAAGGAAATTTGTAGCTCCTCTCAGATTCCAGAACTTTCTGCCACAGAAATGTGAGGAACATGTGTTTTTTTAGCCAAATTTTGAGGTTTGCAAAGGATTCTGGGTAACAGAACCCGGTCCGAGCCCCGCAAGTCACCCCTCCTTGGATTCCCCTAGGTCTCTAGTTTTCAGAAATGCACAGGTTTGGTAGGTTTCCCTAGGTGCCGGCTGAGCTAGAGGCCAAAATCTACAGGTAGGCACTTCGCAAAAAACACCTCTGTTTTTTTCCAAAATGTAGGATGTGAACGCGTTGCGCTTTGGGGTGTTTCCTGTCGCCGGCGCTAGGCCTACCCACGCAAGTGAGGTATCATTTTTATCGGGAGACTTGGGGGAACGCTGGGTGGAAGGAAATTTGTAGCTCCTCTCAGATTCCAGAACTTTCTGCCACAGAAATGTGAGGAACATGTGTTTTTTTAGCCAAATTTTGAGGTTTGCAAAGGATTCTGGGTAACAGAACCTGGTCCGAGCCCCGCAAGTCACCCCTCCTTGGATTCCCCTAGGTCTCTAGTTTTCAGAAATGCACAGGTTTGGTAGGTTTCCCTAGGTGCCGGCTGAGCTACAGGCCAAAATCTACAGGTAGGCACTTCGCAAAAAACACCTCTGTTTTTTTCCAAAATTTAGGATATGTCCGCGTTGCGCTTTGGGGTGTTTCCTGTCGCCGGCGCTAGGCCTACCCACGCAAGTGAGGTATCATTTTTATCGGGAGACTTGGGGGAACGCTGCGTGGAAGGAAATTTGTAGCTCCTCTCAGATTCCAGAACTTTCTGCCACAGAAATGTGAGGAACATGTGTTTTTTTAGCCAAATTTTGAGGTTTGCAAAGGATTCTGGGTAACAGAACCTGGTCCGAGCCCCGCAAGTCACCCCTCCTTGGATTCCCCTAGGTCTCTAGTTTTCAGAAATGCACAGGTTTGGTAGGTTTCCCTAGGTGCCGGCTGAGCTAGAGGCCAAAATTTACAGGTAGGCACTTCGCAAAAAACACCTCTGTTTTTTTCCAAAATGTAGGATGTGTCCGCGTTGCGCTTTGGGGTGTTTCCTGTCGCCGGCGCTAGGCCTACCCACGCAAGTGAGGTATCATTTTTATCGGGAGACTTGGGGGAACGCTGGGTGGAAGGAAATTTGTAGCTCCTCTCAGATTCCAGAACTTTCTGCCACAGAAATGTGAGGAACATGTGTTTTTTTAGCCAAATTTTGAGGTTTGCAAAGGATTCTGGGTAACAGAACCTGGTCCGAGCCCCGCAAGTCACCCCTCCTTAGATTCCCCTAGGTCTCTAGTTTTCAGAAATGCACAGGTTTGGTAGGTTTCCCTAGGTGCCGGCTGGGCTAGAGGCCAAAATCTACAGGTAGGCACTTCGCAAAAAACACCTCTGTTTTTTTCCAAAATTTAGGATGTGTCCGCGTTGCGCTTTGGGGTATTTCCTGTCGCCGGCGCTAGGCCTACCCACGCAAGTGAGGTATCATTTTTATCGGGAGACTTGGGGGAACGCTGGGTGGAAGGAAATTTGTAGCTCCTCTCAGATTCCAGAACTTTCTGCCACAGAAATGTGAGGAACATGTGTTTTTTTAGCCAAATTTTGAGGTTTGCAAAGGATTCTGGGTAACAGAACCTGGTCCGAGCCCCGCAAGTCACCCCTCCTTGGATTCCCCTAGGTCTCTAGTTTTCAGAAATGCACAGGTTTGGTAGGTTTCCCTAGGTGCCAGCTGAGCTACAGGCCAAAATCTACAGGTAGGCACTTCGCAAAAAACACCTCTGTTTTTTTCCAAAATTTAGGATGTGTCCACGTTGCGCTTTGGGGTGTTTCCTGTCGCCGGCGCTAGGCCTACCCACGCAAGTGAGGTATCATTTTTATCGGGAGACTTGGGGGAACGCTGCGTGGAAGGAAATTTGTAGCTCCTCTCAGATTCCAGAACTTTCTGCCACAGAAATGTGAGGAACATGTGTTTTTTTAGCCAAATTTTGAGGTTTGCAAAGGATTCTGGGTAACAGAACCTGGTCCGAGCCCCGCAAGTCACCCCTCCTTGGATTCCCCTAGGTCTCTAGTTTTCAGAAATGCACAGGTTTGGTAGGTTTCCCTAGGTGCCGGCTGAGCTAGAGGCCAAAATTTACAGGTAGGCACTTTGCAAAAAACACCTCTGTTTTTTTCCAAAATGTAGGATGTGTCCACGTTGCGCTTTGGGGTGTTTCCTGTCGCCGGCGCTAGGCCTACCCACGCAAGTGAGGTATCATTTTTATCGGGAGACTTGGGGGAACGCTGGGTGGAAGGAAATTTGTAGCTCCTCTCAGATTCCAGAACTTTCTGTCACAGAAATGTGAGGAACATGTGTTTTTTTAGCCAAATTTTGAGGTTTGCAAAGGATTCTGGGTAACAGAACCTGGTCCGAGCCCCGCAAGTCACCCCTCCTTGGATTCCCCTAGGTCTCTAGTTTTCAGAAATGCACAGGTTTGGTAGGTTTCCCTAGGTGCCGGCTGAGCTAGAGGCCAAAATCTACAGGTAGGCACTTCGCAAAAAACACCTCTGTTTTTTTCCAAAATTTAGGATGTGTCCGCGTTGCGCTTTGGGGTATTTCCTGTCGCCGGCGCTAGGCCTACCCACGCAAGTGAGGTATCATTTTTATCGGGAGACTTGGGGGAACGCTGGGTGGAAGGAAATTTGTAGCTCCTCTCAGATTCCAGAACTTTCTGCCACAGAAATGTGAGGAACATGTGTTTTTTTAGCCAAATTTTGAGGTTTGCAAAGGATTCTGGGTAACAGAACCTGGTCCGAGCCCCGCAAGTCACCCCTCCTTGGATTCCCCTAGGTCTCTAGTTTTCAGAAATGCACAGGTTTGGTAGGTTTCCCTAGGTGCCGGCTGAGCTAGAGGCCAAAATTTACAGGTAGGCACTTCGCAAAAAACACCTCTGTTTTTTTCCAAAATGTAGGATGTGTCCGCGTTGCGCTTTGGGGTGTTTCCTGTCGCCGGCGCTAGGCCTACCCACGCAAGTGAGGTATCATTTTTATCGGGAGACTTGGGGGAACGCTGGGTGGAAGGAAATTTGTAGCTCCTCTCAGATTCCAGAACTTTCTGCCACAGAAATGTGAGGAACATGTGTTTTTTTAGCCAAATTTTGAGGTTTGCAAAGGATTCTGGGTAACAGAACCTGGTCCGAGCCCCGCAAGTCACCCCTCCTTGGATTCCCCTAGGTCTCTAGTTTTCAGAAATGCACAGGTTTGGTAGGTTTCCCTAGGTGCCGGCTGAGCTAGAGGCCAAAATCTACAGGTAGGCACTTCGCAAAAAACACCTCTGTTTTTTTCCAAAATTTAGGATGTGTCCACGTTGCGCTTTGGGGTGTTTCCTGTCGCCGGCGCTAGGCCTATCCACGCAAGTGAGGTATCATTTTTATCGGGAGACTTGGGGGAACGCTGGGTGGAAGGAAATTTGTAGCTCCTCTCAGATTCCAGAACTTTCTGCCACAGAAATGTGAGGAACATGTGTTTTTTTAGCCAAATTTTGAGGTTTGCAAAGGATTCTGGGTAACAGAACCTGGTCCGAGCCCCGCAAGTCACCCCTCCTTGGATTCCCCTAGGTCTCTAGTTTTCAGAAATGCACAGGTTTGGTAGGTTTCCCTAGGTGCCGGCTGAGCTAGAGGCCAAAATCTACAGGTAGGCACTTCGCAAAAAACACCTCTGTTTTTTTCCAAAATGTAGGATGTGAACGCGTTGCGCTTTGGGGTGTTTCCTGTCGCCGGCGCTAGGCCTACCCACGCAAGTGAGGTATCATTTTTATCGGGAGACTTGGGGGAACGCTGGGTGGAAGGAAATTTGTAGCTCCTCTCAGATTCCAGAACTTTCTGCCACAGAAATGTGAGGAACATGTGTTTTTTTAGCCAAATTTTGAGGTTTGCAAAGGATTCTGGGTAACAGAACCTGGTCCGAGCCCCGCAAGTCACCCCTCCTTGGATTCCCCTAGGTCTCTAGTTTTCAGACATGCACAGGTTTGGTAGGTTTCCCTAGGTGCCGGCTGAGCTAGAGGCCAAAATCTACAGGTAGGCACTTCGCAAAAAACACCTCTGTTTTTTTCCAAAATTTAGGATGTGTCCACGTTGCGCTTTGGGGTGTTTCCTGTCGCCGGCGCTAGGCCTACCCACGCAAGTGAGGTATCATTTTTATCGGGAGACTTGGGGGAACGCTGGGTGGAAGGAAATTTGTAGGTCCTCTCAGATTCCAGAACTTTCTGCCACAGAAATGTGAGGAACATGTGTTTTTTTAGCCAAATTTTGAGGTTTGCAAAGGATTCTGGGTAACAGAACCTGGTCCGAGCCCCGCAAGTCACCCCTCCTTGGATTCCCCTAGGTCTCTAGTTTTCAGAAATGCACAGGTTTGGTAGGTTTCCCTAGGTGCCGGCTGAGCTACAGGCCAATATCTACAGGTAGGGACTTCGCAAAAAACACCTCTGTTTTTTTCCCAAATTTAGGATGTGTCCACGTTGCGCTTTGGGGTGTTTCCTGTCGCCGGCGCTAGGCCTACCCACGCAAGTGAGGTATCATTTTTATCGGGAGACTTGGGGGAACGCTGGGTGGAAGGAAATTTGTAGCTCCTCTCAGATTCCAGAACTTTCTGCCACAGAAATGTGAGGAACATGTGTTTTTTTAGCCAAATTTTGAGGTTTGCAAAGGATTCTGGGTAACGGAACCTGGTCCGAGCCCCGCAAGTCACCCCTCCTTGGATTCCCCTAGGTCTCTAGTTTTCAGAAATGCACAGGTTTGGTAGGTTTCCCTAGGTGCCGGCTGAGCTAGAGGCCAAAATCTACAGGTAGGCACTTCGCAAAAAACACCTCTGTTTTTTTCCAAAATTTAGGATGAGTCCGCGTTGCGCTTTGGGGTGTTTCCTGTTGCCGGCGCTAGGCCTACCCACGCAAGTGAGGTATCATTTTTATCGGGAGACTTGGGGGAACGCTGGGTGGAAGGAAATTTGTAGCTCCTCTCAGATTCCAGAACTTTCTGCCACAGAAATGTGAGGAACATGTGTTTTTTTAGCCAAATTTTGAGGTTTGCAAAGGATTCTGGGTAACAGAACCTGGTCCGAGCCCCGCAAGTCACCCCTCCTTGGATTCCCCTAGGTCTCTAGTTTTCAGAAATGCACAGGTTTGGTAGGTTTCCCTAGGTGCCGGCTGAGCTAGAGGCCAAAATCTACAGGTAGGCACTTCGCAAAAAACACCTCTGTTTTTTTCCAAAATTTAGGAAGTGTCCGCGTTGCGCTTTGGGGTGTTTCCTGTCGCCGGCGCTAGGCCTACCCACGCAAGTGAGGTATCATTTTTATCGGGAGACTTGGGGGAACGCTGGGTGGAAGGAAATTTGTAGGTCCTCTCAGATTCCAGAACTTTCTGCCACAGAAATGTGAGGAACATGTGTTTTTTTAGCCAAATTTTGAGGTTTGCAAAGGATTCTGGGTAACAGAACCTGGTCCGAGCCCCGCAAGTCACCCCTCCTTGGATTCCCCTAGGTCTCTAGTTTTCAGAAATGCACAGGTTTGGTAGGTTTCCCTAGGTGCCGGCTGAGCTAGAGGCCAAAATCTACAGGTAGGCACTTCGCAAAAAACACCTCTGTTTTTTTCCAAAATTTAGGATGTGTCCACGTTGCGCTTTGGGGTGTTTCCTGTCGCCGGCGCTAGGCCTACCCACGCAAGTGAGGTATCATTTTTATCGGGAGACTTGGGGGAACGCTGGGTGGAAGGAAATTTGTAGCTCCTCTCAGATTCCAGAACTTTCTGCCACAGAAATGTGAGGAACATGTGTTTTTTTAGCCAAATTTTGAGGTTTGCAAAGGATTCTGGGTAACGGAACCTGGTCCGAGCCCCGCAAGTCACCCCTCCTTGGATTCCCCTAGGTCTCTAGTTTTCAGAAATGCACAGGTTTGGTAGGTTTCCCTAGGTGCCGGCTGAGCTAGAGGCCAAAATCTACAGGTAGGCACTTCGCAAAAAACACCTCTGTTTTTTTCCAAAATTTAGGATGAGTCCGCGTTGCGCTTTGGGGTGTTTCCTGTCGCCGGCGCTAGGCCTACCCACGCAAGTGAGGTATCATTTTTATCGGGAGACTTGGGGGAACGCTGGGTGGAAGGAAATTTGTAGCTCCTCTCAGATTCCAGAACTTTCTGCCACAGAAATGTGAGGAACATGTGTTTTTTTAGCCAAATTTTGAGGTTTGCAAAGGATTCTGGGTAACAGAACCTGGTCCGAGCCCCGCAAGTCACCCCTCCTTGGATTCCCCTAGGTCTCTAGTTTTCAGAAATGCACAGGTTTGGTAGGTTTCCCTAGGTGCCGGCTGAGCTAGAGGCCAAAATCTACAGGTAGGCACTTCGCAAAAAACACCTCTGTTTTTTTCCAAAATTTAGGATGTGTCCACGTTGCGCTTTGGGGTGTTTCCTGTCGCCGGCGCTAGGCCTATCCACGCAAGTGAGGTATCATTTTTATCGGGAGACTTGGGGGAACGCTGGGTGGAAGGAAATTTGTAGCTCCTCTCAGATTCCAGAACTTTCTGCCACAGAAATGTGAGGAACATGTGTTTTTTTAGCCAAATTTTGAGGTTTGCAAAGGATTCTGGGTAACAGAACCTGGTCCGAGCCCAGCAAGTCACCCCTCCTTGGATTCCCCTAGGTCTCTAGTTTTCAGAAATGCACAGGTTTGGTAGGTTTCCCTAGGTGCCGGCTGAGCTAGAGGCCAAAATCTACAGGTAGGCACTTCGCAAAAAACACCTCTGTTTTTTTCCAAAATGTAGGATGTGAACGCGTTAAGCTTTGGGGTGTTTCCTGTCGCCGGCGCTAGGCCTACCCACGCAAGTGAGGTATCATTTTTATCGGGAGACTTGGGGGAACGCTGGGTGGAAGGAAATTTGTAGCTCCTCTCAGATTCCAGAACTTTCTGCCACAGAAATGTGAGGAACATGTGTTTTTTTAGCCAAATTTTGAGGTTTGCAAAGGATTCTGGGTAACAGAACCTGGTCCGAGCCCCGCAAGTCACCCCTCCTTGGATTCCCCTAGGTCTCTAGTTTTCAGAAATGCACAGGTTTGGTAGGTTTCCCTAGGTGCCGGCTGAGCTACAGGCCAAAATCTACAAGTAGGCACTTCGCAAAAAACACCTCTGTTTTTTTCCAAAATTTAGGATGTGTCCGCGTTGCGCTTTGGGGTGTTTCCTGTCGCCGGCGCTAGGCCTACCCACGCAAGTGAGGTATCATTTTTATCGGGAGACTTGGGGGAACGCTGGGTGGAAGTAAATTTGTAGCTCCTCTCAGATTCCAGAACTTTCTGCCACAGAAATGTGAGGAACATGTGTTTTTTTAGCCAAATTTTGAGGTTTGCAAAGGATTCTGGGTAACAGAACCTGGTCCGAGCCCCGCAAGTCACCCCTCCTTGGATTCCCCTAGGTCTGTAGTTTTCAGAAATGCACAGGTTTGGTAGGTTTCCCTAGGTGCCGGCTGAGCTAGAGGCCAAAATCTACAGGTAGGCACTTCGCAAAAAACACCTCTGTTTTTTTCCAAAATTTAGGATGTGTCCACGTTGCGCTTTGGGGTGTTTCCTGTCGCCGGCGCTAGGCCTACCCACGCAAGTGAGGTATCATTTTTATCGGGAGACTTGGGGGAACGCTGCGTGGAAGGAAATTTGTAGCTCCTCTCAGATTCCAGAACTTTCTGCCACAGAAATGTGAGGAACATGTGTTTTTTTAGCCAAATTTTGAGGTTTGCAAAGGATTCTGGGTAACAGAACCTGGTCCGAGCCCCGCAAGTCACCCCTCCTTGGATTCCCCTAGGTCTCTAGTTTTCAGAAATGCACAGGTTTGGTAGGTTTCCCTAGATGCCGGCTGAGCTAGAGGCCAAAATTTACAGGTAGGCACTTCGCAAAAAACACCTCTGTTTTTTTCCAAAATGTAGGATGTGTCCGCGTTGAGCTTTGGGGTGTTTCCTGTCGCCGGCGCTAGGCCTACCCACGCAAGTGAGGTATCATTTTTATCGGGAGACTTGGGGGAACGCTGGGTGGAAGGAAGTTTGTAGCTCCTCTCAGATTCCAGAACTTTCTGCCACAGAAATGTGAGGAACATGTGTTTTTTTAGCCAAATTTTGAGGTTTGCAAAGGATTCTGGGTAACAGAACCTGGTCCGAGCCCCGCAAGTCACCCCTCCTTAGATTCCCCTAGGTCTCTAGTTTTCAGAAATGCACAGGTTTGGTAGGTTTCCCTAGGTGCCGGCTGGGCTAGAGGCCAAAATCTACAGGTAGGCACTTCGCAAAAAACACCTCTGTTTTTTTCCAAAATTTAGGATGTGTCCGCGTTGCGCTTTGGGGTATTTCCTGTCGCCGGCGCTAGGCCTACCCACGCAAGTGAGGTATCATTTTTATCGGGAGACTTGGGGGAACGCTGGGTGGAAGGAAATTTGTAGCTCCTCTCAGATTCCAGAACTTTCTGCCACAGAAATGTGAGGAACATGTGTTTTTTTAGCCAAATTTTGAGGTTTGCAAAGGATTCTGGGTAACAGAACCTGGTCCGAGCCCCGCAAGTCACCCCTCCTTGGATTCCCCTAGGTCTCTAGTTTTCAGAAATGCACAGGTTTGGTAGGTTTCCCTAGGTGCCAGCTGAGCTACAGGCCAAAATCTACAGGTAGGCACTTCGCAAAAAACACCTCTGTTTTTTTCCAAAATTTAGGATGTGTCCACGTTGCGCTTTGGGGTGTTTCCTGTCGCCGGCGCTAGGCCTACCCACGCAAGTGAGGTATCATTTTTATCGGGAGACTTGGGGGAACGCTGCGTGGAAGGAAATTTGTAGCTCCTCTCAGATTCCAGAACTTTCTGCCACAGAAATGTGAGGAACATGTGTTTTTTTAGCCAAATTTTGAGGTTTGCAAAGGATTCTGGGTAACAGAACCTGGTCCGAGCCCCGCAAGTCACCCCTCCTTGGATTCCCCTAGGTCTCTAGTTTTCAGAAATGCACAGGTTTGGTAGGTTTCCCTAGGTGCCGGCTGAGCTAGAGGCCAAAATTTACAGGTAGGCACTTTGCAAAAAACACCTCTGTTTTTTTCCAAAATGTAGGATGTGTCCACGTTGCGCTTTGGGGTGTTTCCTGTCGCCGGCGCTAGGCCTACCCACGCAAGTGAGGTATCATTTTTATCGGGAGACTTGGGGGAACGCTGGGTGGAAGGAAATTTGTAGCTCCTCTCAGATTCCAGAACTTTCTGTCACAGAAATGTGAGGAACATGTGTTTTTTTAGCCAAATTTTGAGGTTTGCAAAGGATTCTGGGTAACAGAACCTGGTCCGAGCCCCGCAAGTCACCCCTCCTTGGATTCCCCTAGGTCTCTAGTTTTCAGAAATGCACAGGTTTGGTAGGTTTCCCTAGGTGCCGGCTGAGCTAGAGGCCAAAATCTACAGGTAGGCACTTCGCAAAAAACACCTCTGTTTTTTTCCAAAATTTAGGATGTGTCCGCGTTGCGCTTTGGGGTATTTCCTGTCGCCGGCGCTAGGCCTACCCACGCAAGTGAGGTATCATTTTTATCGGGAGACTTGGGGGAACGCTGGGTGGAAGGAAATTTGTAGCTCCTCTCAGATTCCAGAACTTTCTGCCACAGAAATGTGAGGAACATGTGTTTTTTTAGCCAAATTTTGAGGTTTGCAAAGGATTCTGGGTAACAGAACCTGGTCCGAGCCCCGCAAGTCACCCCTCCTTGGATTCCCCTAGGTCTCTAGTTTTCAGAAATGCACAGGTTTGGTAGGTTTCCCTAGGTGCCGGCTGAGCTAGAGGCCAAAATTTACAGGTAGGCACTTCGCAAAAAACACCTCTGTTTTTTTCCAAAATGTAGGATGTGTCCGCGTTGCGCTTTGGGGTGTTTCCTGTCGCCGGCGCTAGGCCTACCCACGCAAGTGAGGTATCATTTTTATCGGGAGACTTGGGGGAACGCTGGGTGGAAGGAAATTTGTAGCTCCTCTCAGATTCCAGAACTTTCTGCCACAGAAATGTGAGGAACATGTGTTTTTTTAGCCAAATTTTGAGGTTTGCAAAGGATTCTGGGTAACAGAACCTGGTCCGAGCCCCGCAAGTCACCCCTCCTTGGATTCCCCTAGGTCTCTAGTTTTCAGAAATGCACAGGTTTGGTAGGTTTCCCTAGGTGCCGGCTGGGCTAGAGGCCAAAATCTACAGGTAGGCACTTCGCAAAAAACACCTCTGTTTTTTTCCAAAATTTAGGATGTGTCCGCGTTGCGCTTTGGGGTATTTCCTGTCGCCGGCGCTAGGCCTACCCACGCAAGTGAGGTATCATTTTTATCGGGAGACTTGGGGGAACGCTGGGTGGAAGGAAATTTGTAGCTCCTCTCAGATTCCAGAACTTTCTGCCACAGAAATGTGAGGAACATGTGTTTTTTTAGCCAAATTTTGAGGTTTGCAAAGGATTCTGGGTAACGGAACCTGGTCCGAGCCCCGCAAGTCACCCCTCCTTGGATTCCCCTAGGTCTCTAGTTTTCAGAAATGCACAGGTTTGGTAGGTTTCCCTAGGTGCCGGCTGAGCTAGAGGCCAAAATCTACAGGTAGGCACTTCGCAAAAAACACCTCTGTTTTTTTCCAAAATTTAGGATGAGTCCGCGTTGCGCTTTGGGGTGTTTCCTGTCGCCGGCGCTAGGCCTACCCACGCAAGTGAGGTATCATTTTTATCGGGAGACTTGGGGGAACGCTGGGTGGAAGGAAATTTGTAGCTCCTCTCAGATTCCAGAACTTTCTGCCACAGAAATGTGAGGAACATGTGTTTTTTTAGCCAAATTTTGAGGTTTGCAAAGGATTCTGGGTAACAGAACCTGGTCCGAGCCCCGCAAGTCACCCCTCCTTGGATTCCCCTAGGTCTCTAGTTTTCAGAAATGCACAGGTTTGGTAGGTTTCCCTAGGTGCCGGCTGAGCTAGAGGCCAAAATCTACAGGTAGGCACTTCGCAAAAAACACCTCTGTTTTTTTCCAAAATTTAGGATGTGTCCACGTTGCGCTTTGGGGTGTTTCCTGTCGCCGGCGCTAGGCCTATCCACGCAAGTGAGGTATCATTTTTATCGGGAGACTTGGGGGAACGCTGGGTGGAAGGAAATTTGTAGCTCCTCTCAGATTCCAGAACTTTCTGCCACAGAAATGTGAGGAACATGTGTTTTTTTAGCCAAATTTTGAGGTTTGCAAAGGATTCTGGGTAACAGAACCTGGTCCGAGCCCCGCAAGTCACCCCTCCTTGGATTCCCCTAGGTCTCTAGTTTTCAGAAATGCACAGGTTTGGTAGGTTTCCCTAGGTGCCGGCTGAGCTAGAGGCCAAAATCTACAGGTAGGCACTTCGCAAAAAACACCTCTGTTTTTTTCCAAAATGTAGGATGTGAACGCGTTGCGCTTTGGGGTGTTTCCTGTCGCCGGCGCTAGGCCTACCCACGCAAGTGAGGTATCATTTTTATCGGGAGACTTGGGGGAACGCTGGGTGGAAGGAAATTTGTAGCTCCTCTCAGATTCCAGAACTTTCTGCCACAGAAATGTGAGGAACATGTGTTTTTTTAGCCAAATTTTGAGGTTTGCAAAGGATTCTGGGTAACAGAACCTGGTCCGAGCCCCGCAAGTCACCCCTCCTTGGATTCCCCTAGGTCTCTAGTTTTCAGAAATGCACAGGTTTGGTAGGTTTCCCTAGGTGCCGGCTGAGCTAGAGGCCAAAATCTACAGGTAGGCACTTCGCAAAAAACACCTCCGTTTTTTTCCAAAATTTAGGATGTGTCCGCGTTGCGCTTTGGGGTGTTTCCTGTCGCCGGCGCTAGGCCTACCCACGCAAGTGAGGTATCATTTTTATCGGGAGACTTGGGGGAACGCTGGGTGGAAGGAAATTTGTAGGTCCTCTCAGATTCCAGAACTTTCTGCCACAGAAATGTGAGGAACATGTGTTTTTTTAGCCAAATTTTGAGGTTTGCAAAGGATTCTGGGTAACAGAACCTGGTCCGAGCCCCGCAAGTCACCCCTCCTTGGATTCCCCTAGGTCTCTAGTTTTCAGACATGCACAGGTTTGGTAGGTTTCCCTAGGTGCCGGCTGAGCTAGAGGCCAAAATCTACAGGTAGGCACTTCGCAAAAAACACCTCTGTTTTTTTCCAAAATTTAGGATGTGTCCACGTTGCGCTTTGGGGTGTTTCCTGTCGCCGGCGCTAGGCCTACCCACGCAAGTGAGGTATCATTTTTATCGGGAGACTTGGGGGAACGCTGGGTGGAAGGAAATTTGTAGGTCCTCTCAGATTCCAGAACTTTCTGCCACAGAAATGTGAGGAACATGTGTTTTTTTAGCCAAATTTTGAGGTTTGCAAAGGATTCTGGGTAACAGAACCTGGTCCGAGCCCCGCAAGTCACCCCTCCTTGGATTCCCCTAGGTCTCTAGTTTTCAGAAATGCACAGGTTTGGTAGGTTTCCCTAGGTGCCGGCTGAGCTACAGGCCAATATCTACAGGTAGGGACTTCGCAAAAAACACCTCTGTTTTTTTCCAAAATTTAGGATGTGTCCACGTTGCGCTTTGGGGTGTTTCCTGTCGCCGGCGCTAGGCCTACCCACGCAAGTGAGGTATCATTTTTATCGGGAGACTTGGGGGAACGCTGGGTGGAAGGAAATTTGTAGCTCCTCTCAGATTCCAGAACTTTCTGCCACAGAAATGTGAGGAACATGTGTTTTTTTAGCCAAATTTTGAGGTTTGCAAAGGATTCTGGGTAACGGAACCTGGTCCGAGCCCCGCAAGTCACCCCTCCTTGGATTCCCCTAGGTCTCTAGTTTTCAGAAATGCACAGGTTTGGTAGGTTTCCCTAGGTGCCGGCTGAGCTAGAGGCCAAAATCTACAGGTAGGCACTTCGCAAAAAACACCTCTGTTTTTTTCCAAAATTTAGGATGAGTCCGCGTTGCGCTTTGGGGTGTTTCCTGTTGCCGGCGCTAGGCCTACCCACGCAAGTGAGGTATCATTTTTATCGGGAGACTTGGGGGAACGCTGGGTGGAAGGAAATTTGTAGCTCCTCTCAGATTCCAGAACTTTCTGCCACAGAAATGTGAGGAACATGTGTTTTTTTAGCCAAATTTTGAGGTTTGCAAAGGATTCTGGGTAACAGAACCTGGTCCGAGCCCCGCAAGTCACCCCTCCTTGGATTCCCCTAGGTCTCTAGTTTTCAGAAATGCACAGGTTTGGTAGGTTTCCCTAGGTGCCGGCTGAGCTAGAGGCCAAAATCTACAGGTAGGCACTTCGCAAAAAACACCTCTGTTTTTTTCCAAAATTTAGGAAGTGTCCGCGTTGCGCTTTGGGGTGTTTCCTGTCGCCGGCGCTAGGCCTACCCACGCAAGTGAGGTATCATTTTTATCGGGAGACTTGGGGGAACGCTGGGTGGAAGGAAATTTGTAGGTCCTCTCAGATTCCAGAACTTTCTGCCACAGAAATGTGAGGAACATGTGTTTTTTTAGCCAAATTTTGAGGTTTGCAAAGGATTCTGGGTAACAGAACCTGGTCCGAGCCCCGCAAGTCACCCCTCCTTGGATTCCCCTAGGTCTCTAGTTTTCAGAAATGCACAGGTTTGGTAGGTTTCCCTAGGTGCCGGCTGAGCTAGAGGCCAAAATCTACAGGTAGGCACTTCGCAAAAAACACCTCTGTTTTTTTCCAAAATTTAGGATGTGTCCACGTTGCGCTTTGGGGTGTTTCCTGTCGCCGGCGCTAGGCCTACCCACGCAAGTGAGGTATCATTTTTATCGGGAGACTTGGGGGAACGCTGGGTGGAAGGAAATTTGTAGCTCCTCTCAGATTCCAGAACTTTCTGCCACAGAAATGTGAGGAACATGTGTTTTTTTAGCCAAATTTTGAGGTTTGCAAAGGATTCTGGGTAACGGAACCTGGTCCGAGCCCCGCAAGTCACCCCTCCTTGGATTCCCCTAGGTCTCTAGTTTTCAGAAATGCACAGGTTTGGTAGGTTTCCCTAGGTGCCGGCTGAGCTAGAGGCCAAAATCTACAGGTAGGCACTTCGCAAAAAACACCTCTGTTTTTTTCCAAAATTTAGGATGAGTCCGCGTTGCGCTTTGGGGTGTTTCCTGTCGCCGGCGCTAGGCCTACCCACGCAAGTGAGGTATCATTTTTATCGGGAGACTTGGGGGAACGCTGGGTGGAAGGAAATTTGTAGCTCCTCTCAGATTCCAGAACTTTCTGCCACAGAAATGTGAGGAACATGTGTTTTTTTAGCCAAATTTTGAGGTTTGCAAAGGATTCTGGGTAACAGAACCTGGTCCGAGCCCCGCAAGTCACCCCTCCTTGGATTCCCCTAGGTCTCTAGTTTTCAGAAATGCACAGGTTTGGTAGGTTTCCCTAGGTGCCGGCTGAGCTAGAGGCCAAAATCTACAGGTAGGCACTTCGCAAAAAACACCTCTGTTTTTTTCCAAAATTTAGGATGTGTCCACGTTGCGCTTTGGGGTGTTTCCTGTCGCCGGCGCTAGGCCTATCCACGCAAGTGAGGTATCATTTTTATCGGGAGACTTGGGGGAACGCTGGGTGGAAGGAAATTTGTAGCTCCTCTCAGATTCCAGAACTTTCTGCCACAGAAATGTGAGGAACATGTGTTTTTTTAGCCAAATTTTGAGGTTTGCAAAGGATTCTGGGTAACAGAACCTGGTCCGAGCCCCGCAAGTCACCCCTCCTTGGATTCCCCTAGGTCTCTAGTTTTCAGAAATGCACAGGTTTGGTAGGTTTCCCTAGGTGCCGGCTGAGCTAGAGGCCAAAATCTACAGGTAGGCACTTCGCAAAAAACACCTCTGTTTTTTTCCAAAATGTAGGATGTGAACGCGTTAAGCTTTGGGGTGTTTCCTGTCGCCGGCGCTAGGCCTACCCACGCAAGTGAGGTATCATTTTTATCGGGAGACTTGGGGGAACGCTGGGTGGAAGGAAATTTGTAGCTCCTCTCAGATTCCAGAACTTTCTGCCACAGAAATGTGAGGAACATGTGTTTTTTTAGCCAAATTTTGAGGTTTGCAAAGGATTCTGGGTAACAGAACCTGGTCCGAGCCCCGCAAGTCACCCCTCCTTGGATTCCCCTAGGTCTCTAGTTTTCAGAAATGCACAGGTTTGGTAGGTTTCCCTAGGTGCCGGCTGAGCTACAGGCCAAAATCTACAAGTAGGCACTTCGCAAAAAACACCTCTGTTTTTTTCCAAAATTTAGGATGTGTCCGCGTTGCGCTTTGGGGTGTTTCCTGTCGCCGGCGCTAGGCCTACCCACGCAAGTGAGGTATCATTTTTATCGGGAGACTTGGGGGAACGCTGGGTGGAAGTAAATTTGTAGCTCCTCTCAGATTCCAGAACTTTCTGCCACAGAAATGTGAGGAACATGTGTTTTTTTAGCCAAATTTTGAGGTTTGCAAAGGATTCTGGGTAACAGAACCTGGTCCGAGCCCCGCAAGTCACCCCTCCTTGGATTCCCCTAGGTCTGTAGTTTTCAGAAATGCACAGGTTTGGTAGGTTTCCCTAGGTGCCGGCTGAGCTAGAGGCCAAAATCTACAGGTAGGCACTTCGCAAAAAACACCTCTGTTTTTTTCCAAAATTTAGGATGTGTCCACGTTGCGCTTTGGGGTGTTTCCTGTCGCCGGCGCTAGGCCTACCCACGCAAGTGAGGTATCATTTTTATCGGGAGACTTGGGGGAACGCTGCGTGGAAGGAAATTTGTAGCTCCTCTCAGATTCCAGAACTTTCTGCCACAGAAATGTGAGGAACATGTGTTTTTTTAGCCAAATTTTGAGGTTTGCAAAGGATTCTGGGTAACAGAACCTGGTCCGAGCCCCGCAAGTCACCCCTCCTTGGATTCCCCTAGGTCTCTAGTTTTCAGAAATGCACAGGTTTGGTAGGTTTCCCTAGATGCCGGCTGAGCTAGAGGCCAAAATTTACAGGTAGGCACTTCGCAAAAAACACCTCTGTTTTTTTCCAAAATGTAGGATGTGTCCGCGTTGAGCTTTGGGGTGTTTCCTGTCGCCGGCGCTAGGCCTACCCACGCAAGTGAGGTATCATTTTTATCGGGAGACTTGGGGGAACGCTGGGTGGAAGGAAGTTTGTAGCTCCTCTCAGATTCCAGAACTTTCTGCCACAGAAATGTGAGGAACATGTGTTTTTTTAGCCAAATTTTGAGGTTTGCAAAGGATTCTGGGTAACAGAACCTGGTCCGAGCCCCGCAAGTCACCCCTCCTTAGATTCCCCTAGGTCTCTAGTTTTCAGAAATGCACAGGTTTGGTAGGTTTCCCTAGGTGCCGGCTGGGCTAGAGGCCAAAATCTACAGGTAGGCACTTCGCAAAAAACACCTCTGTTTTTTTCCAAAATTTAGGATGTGTCCGCGTTGCGCTTTGGGGTATTTCCTGTCGCCGGCGCTAGGCCTACCCACGCAAGTGAGGTATCATTTTTATCGGGAGACTTGGGGGAACGCTGGGTGGAAGGAAATTTGTAGCTCCTCTCAGATTCCAGAACTTTCTGCCACAGAAATGTGAGGAACATGTGTTTTTTTAGCCAAATTTTGAGGTTTGCAAAGGATTCTGGGTAACAGAACCTGGTCCGAGCCCCGCAAGTCACCCCTCCTTGGATTCCCCTAGGTCTCTAGTTTTCAGAAATGCACAGGTTTGGTAGGTTTCCCTAGGTGCCAGCTGAGCTACAGGCCAAAATCTACAGGTAGGCACTTCGCAAAAAACACCTCTGTTTTTTTCCAAAATTTAGGATGTGTCCACGTTGCGCTTTGGGGTGTTTCCTGTCGCCGGCGCTAGGCCTACCCACGCAAGTGAGGTATCATTTTTATCGGGAGACTTGGGGGAACGCTGCGTGGAAGGAAATTTGTAGCTCCTCTCAGATTCCAGAACTTTCTGCCACAGAAATGTGAGGAACATGTGTTTTTTTAGCCAAATTTTGAGGTTTGCAAAGGATTCTGGGTAACAGAACCTGGTCCGAGCCCCGCAAGTCACCCCTCCTTGGATTCCCCTAGGTCTCTAGTTTTCAGAAATGCACAGGTTTGGTAGGTTTCCCTAGGTGCCGGCTGAGCTAGAGGCCAAAATCTACAGGTAGGCACTTCGCAAAAAACACCTCTGTTTTTTTCCAAAATTTAGGATGTGTCCGCGTTGCGCTTTGGGGTATTTCCTGTCGCCGGCGCTAGGCCTACCCACGCAAGTGAGGTATCATTTTTATCGGGAGACTTGGGGGAACGCTGGGTGGAAGGAAATTTGTAGCTCCTCTCAGATTCCAGAACTTTCTGCCACAGAAATGTGAGGAACATGTGTTTTTTTAGCCAAATTTTGAGGTTTGCAAAGGATTCTGGGTAACAGAACCTGGTCCGAGCCCCGCAAGTCACCCCTCCTTGGATTCCCCTAGGTCTCTAGTTTTCAGAAATGCACAGGTTTGGTAGGTTTCCCTAGGTGCCGGCTGAGCTAGAGGCCAAAATTTACAGGTAGGCACTTCGCAAAAAACACCTCTGTTTTTTTCCAAAATGTAGGATGTGTCCGCGTTGCGCTTTGGGGTGTTTCCTGTCGCCGGCGCTAGGCCTACCCACGCAAGTGAGGTATCATTTTTATCGGGAGACTTGGGGGAACGCTGGGTGGAAGGAAATTTGTAGCTCCTCTCAGATTCCAGAACTTTCTGCCACAGAAATGTGAGGAACATGTGTTTTTTTAGCCAAATTTTGAGGTTTGCAAAGGATTCTGGGTAACAGAACCTGGTCCGAGCCCCGCAAGTCACCCCTCCTTGGATTCCCCTAGGTCTCTAGTTTTCAGAAATGCACAGGTTTGGTAGGTTTCCCTAGGTGCCGGCTGGGCTAGAGGCCAAAATCTACAGGTAGGCACTTCGCAAAAAACACCTCTGTTTTTTTCCAAAATTTAGGATGTGTCCGCGTTGCGCTTTGGGGTATTTCCTGTCGCCGGCGCTAGGCCTACCCACGCAAGTGAGGTATCATTTTTATCGGGAGACTTGGGGGAACGCTGGGTGGAAGGAAATTTGTAGCTCCTCTCAGATTCCAGAACTTTCTGCCACAGAAATGTGAGGAACATGTGTTTTTTTAGCCAAATTTTGAGGTTTGCAAAGGATTCTGGGTAACAGAACCTGGTCCGAGCCCCGCAAGTCACCCCTCCTTGGATTCCCCTAGGTCTCTAGTTTTCAGAAATGCACAGGTTTGGTAGGTTTCCCTAGGTGCCGGCTGAGCTACAGGCCAAAATCTACAGGTAGGCACTTCGCAAAAAACACCTCTGTTTTTTTCCAAAATTTAGGATGTGTCCGCATTGCGCTTTGGGGTATTTCCTGTCGCCGGCGCTAGGCCTACCCACGCAAGTGAGGTATCATTTTTATCGGGAGACTTGGGGGAACGCTGGGTGGAAGGAAATTTGTAGCTCCTCTCAGATTCCAGAACTTTCTGCCACAGAAATGTGAGGAACATGTGTTTTTTTAGCCAAATTTTGAGGTTTGCAAAGGATTCTGGGTAACAGAACCTGGTCCGAGCCCCGCAAGTCACCCCTCCTTGGATTCCCCTAGGTCTCTAGTTTTCAGAAATGCACAGGTTTGGTAGGTTTCCCTAGGTGCCGGCTGAGCTAGAGGCCAAAATTTACAGGTAGGCACTTCGCAAAAAACACCTCTGTTTTTTTCCAAAATGTAGGATGTGTCCGCGTTGCGCTTTGGGGTGTTTCCTGTCGCCGGCGCTAGGCCTACCCACGCAAGTGAGGTATCATTTTTATCGGGAGACTTGGGGGAACGCTGGGTGGAAGGAAATTTGTAGCTCCTCTCAGATTCCAGAACTTTCTGCCACAGAAATGTGAGGAACATGTGTTTTTTTAGCCAAATTTTGAGGTTTGCAAAGGATTCTGGGTAACAGAACCTGGTCCGAGCCCCGCAAGTCACCCCTCCTTGGATTCCCCTAGGTCTCTAGTTTTCAGAAATGCACAGGTTTGGTAGGTTTCCCTAGGTGCCGGCTGAGCTACAGGCCAAAATCTACAGGTAGGCACTTCGCAAAAAACACCTCTGTTTTTTTCCAAAATGTAGGATGTGTCCGCGTTGCGCTTTGGGGTGTTTCCTGTCGCCGGCGCTAGGCCTACCCACGCAAGTGAGGTATCATTTTTATCGGGAGACTTGGGGGAACGCTGGGTGGAAGGAAATTTGTAGCTCCTCTCAGATTCCAGAACTTTCTGCCACAGAAATGTGAGGAACATGTGTTTTTTTAGCCAAATTTTGAGGTTTGCAAAGGATTCTGGGTAACAGAACCTGGTCCGAGCCCCGCAAGTCACCCCTCCTTGGATTCCCCTAGGTCTCTAGTTTTCAGAAATGCACAGGTTTGGTAGGTTTCCCTAGGTGCCGGCTGAGCTAGAGGCCAAAATTTACAGGTAGGCACTTCGCAAAAAACACCTCTGTTTTTTTCCAAAATGTAGGATGTGTCCGCGTTGCGCTTTGGGGTGTTTCCTGTCGCCGGCGCTAGGCCTACCCACGCAAGTGAGGTATCATTTTTATCGGGAGACTTGGGGGAACGCTGGGTGGAAGGAAATTTGTAGCTCCTCTCAGATTCCAGAACTTTCTGCCACAGAAATGTGAGGAACATGTGTTTTTTTAGCCAAATTTTGAGGTTTGCAAAGGATTCTGGGTAACAGAACCTGGTCCGAGCCCCGCAAGTCACCCCTCCTTGGATTCCCCTAGGTCTCTAGTTTTCAGAAATGCACAGGTTTGGTAGGTTTCCCTAGGTGCCGGCTGAGCTACAGGCCAAAATCTACAGGTAGGCACTTCGCAAAAAACACCTCTGTTTTTTTCCAAAATGTAGGATGTGTCCGCGTTGCGCTTTGGGGTGTTTCCTGTCGCCGGCGCTAGGCCTACCCACGCAAGTGAGGTATCATTTTTATCGGGAGACTTGGGGGAACGCTGGGTGGAAGGAAATTTGTAGCTCCTCTCAGATTCCAGAACTTTCTGCCACAGAAATGTGAGGAACATGTGTTTTTTTAGCCAAATTTTGAGGTTTGCAAAGGATTCTGGGTAACAGAACCTGGTCCGAGCCCCGCAAGTCACCCCTCCTTGGATTCCCCTAGGTCTCTAGTTTTCAGAAATGCACAGGTTTGGTAGGTTTCCCTAGGTGCCGGCTGGGCTAGAGGCCAAAATCTACAGGTAGGCACTTCGCAAAAAACACCTCTGTTTTTTTCCAAAATTTAGGATGTGTCCGCGTTGCGTTTTGGGGTATTTCCTGTCGCCGGCGCTAGGCCTACCCACGCAAGTGAGGTATCATTTTTATCGGGAGACTTGGGGGAACGCTGGGTGGAAGGAAATTTGTAGCTCCTCTCAGATTCCAGAACTTTCTGCCACAGAAATGTGAGGAACATGTGTTTTTTTAGCCAAATTTTGAGGTTTGCAAAGGATTCTGGGTAACAGAACCTGGTCCGAGCCCCGCAAGTCACCCCTCCTTGGATTCCCCTAGGTCTCTAGTTTTCAGAAATGCACAGGTTTGGTAGGTTTCCCTAGGTGCCGGCTGAGCTACAGGCCAAAATCTACAGGTAGGCACTTCGCAAAAAACACCTCTGTTTTTTTCCAAAATTTAGGATGTGTCCGCGTTGCGCTTTGGGGTGTTTCCTGTCGCCGGCGCTAGGCCTACCCACGCAAGTGAGGTATCATTTTTATCGGGAGACTTGGGGGAACGCTGGGTGGAAGTAAATTTGTAGCTCCTCTCAGATTCCAGAACTTTCTGCCACAGAAATGTGAGGAACATGTGTTTTTTTAGCCAAATTTTGAGGTTTGCAAAGGATTCTGGGTAACAGAACCTGGTCCGAGCCCCGCAAGTCACCCCTCCTTGGATTCCCCTAGGTCTCTAGTTTTCAGAAATGCACAGGTTTGGTAGGTTTCCCTAGGTGCCGGCTGAGCTACAGGCCAATATCTACAGGTAGGGACTTCGCAAAAAACACCTCTGTTTTTTTCCAAAATTTAGGATGTGTCCACGTTGCGCTTTGGGGTGTTTCCTGTCGCCGGCGCTAGGCCTACCCACGCAAGTGAGGTATCATTTTTATCGGGAGACTTGGGGGAACGCTGGGTGGAAGGAAATTTGTAGCTCCTCTCAGATTCCAGAACTTTCTGCCACAGAAATGTGAGGAACATGTGTTTTTTTAGCCAAATTTTGAGGTTTGCAAAGGATTCTGGGTAACGGAACCTGGTCCGAGCCCCGCAAGTCACCCCTCCTTGGATTCCCCTAGGTCTCTAGTTTTCAGAAATGCACAGGTTTGGTAGGTTTCCCTAGGTGCCGGCTGAGCTAGAGGCCAAAATCTACAGGTAGGCACTTCGCAAAAAACACCTCTGTTTTTTTCCAAAATTTAGGATGAGTCCGCGTTGCGCTTTGGGGTGTTTCCTGTTGCCGGCGCTAGGCCTACCCACGCAAGTGAGGTATCATTTTTATCGGGAGACTTGGGGGAACGCTGGGTGGAAGGAAATTTGTAGCTCCTCTCAGATTCCAGAACTTTCTGCCACAGAAATGTGAGGAACATGTGTTTTTTTAGCCAAATTTTGAGGTTTGCAAAGGATTCTGGGTAACAGAACCTGGTCCGAGCCCCGCAAGTCACCCCTCCTTGGATTCCCCTAGGTCTCTAGTTTTCAGAAATGCACAGGTTTGGTAGGTTTCCCTAGGTGCCGGCTGAGCTAGAGGCCAAAATCTACAGGTAGGCACTTCGCAAAAAACACCTCTGTTTTTTTCCAAAATTTAGGATGTGTCCGCGTTGCGCTTTGGGGTGTTTCCTGTCGCCGGCGCTAGGCCTACCCACGCAAGTGAGGTATCATTTTTATCGGGAGACTTGGGGGAACGCTGGGTGGAAGGAAATTTGTAGGTCCTCTCAGATTCCAGAACTTTCTGCCACAGAAATGTGAGGAACATGTGTTTTTTTAGCCAAATTTTGAGGTTTGCAAAGGATTCTGGGTAACAGAACCTGGTCCGAGCCCCGCAAGTCACCCCTCCTTGGATTCCCCTAGGTCTCTAGTTTTCAGAAATGCACAGGTTTGGTAGGTTTCCCTAGGTGCCGGCTGAGCTAGAGGCCAAAATCTACAGGTAGGCACTTCGCAAAAAACACCTCTGTTTTTTTCCAAAATTTAGGATGTGTCCACGTTGCGCTTTGGGGTGTTTCCTGTCGCCGGCGCTAGGCCTACCCACGCAAGTGAGGTATCATTTTTATCGGGAGACTTGGGGGAACGCTGGGTGGAAGGAAATTTGTAGCTCCTCTCAGATTCCAGAACTTTCTGCCACAGAAATGTGAGGAACATGTGTTTTTTTAGCCAAATTTTGAGGTTTGCAAAGGATTCTGGGTAACGGAACCTGGTCCGAGCCCCGCAAGTCACCCCTCCTTGGATTCCCCTAGGTCTCTAGTTTTCAGAAATGCACAGGTTTGGTAGGTTTCCCTAGGTGCCGGCTGAGCTAGAGGTCAAAATCTACAGGTAGGCACTTCGCAAAAAACACCTCTGTTTTTTCCCAAAATTTAGGATGTGTCCACGTTGCGCTTTGGGGTGTTTCCTGTCGCCGGCGCTAGGCCTATCCACGCAAGTGAGGTATCATTTTTATCGGGAGACTTGGGGGAACGCTGGGTGGAAGGAAATTTGTAGCTCCTCTCAGATTCCAGAACTTTCTGCCACAGAAATGTGAGGAACATGTGTTTTTTTAGCCAAATTTTGAGGTTTGCAAAGGATTCTGGGTAACAGAACCTGGTCCGAGCCCCGCAAGTCACCCCTCCTTGGATTCCCCTAGGTCTCTAGTTTTCAGAAATGCACAGGTTTGGTAGGTTTCCCTAGGTGCCGGCTGAGCTAGAGGCCAAAATCTACAGGTAGGCACTTCGCAAAAAACACCTCTGTTTTTTTCCAAAATGTAGGATGTGAACGCGTTAAGCTTTGGGGTGTTTCCTGTCGCCGGCGCTAGGCCTACCCACGCAAGTGAGGTATCATTTTTATCGGGAGACTTGGGGGAACGCTGGGTGGAAGGAAATTTGTAGCTCCTCTCAGATTCCAGAACTTTCTGCCACAGAAATGTGAGGAACATGTGTTTTTTTAGCCAAATTTTGAGGTTTGCAAAGGATTCTGGGTAACAGAACCTGGTCCGAGCCCCGCAAGTCACCCCTCCTTGGATTCCCCTAGGTCTCTAGTTTTCAGAAATGCACAGGTTTGGTAGGTTTCCCTAGGTGCCGGCTGAGCTACAGGCCAAAATCTACAAGTAGGCACTTCGCAAAAAACACCTCTGTTTTTTTCCAAAATTTAGGATGTGTCCGCGTTGCGCTTTGGGGTGTTTCCTGTCGCCGGCGCTAGGCCTACCCACGCAAGTGAGGTATCATTTTTATCGGGAGACTTGGGGGAACGCTGGGTGGAAGTAAATTTGTAGCTCCTCTCAGATTCCAGAACTTTCTGCCACAGAAATGTGAGGAACATGTGTTTTTTTAGCCAAATTTTGAGGTTTGCAAAGGATTCTGGGTAACAGAACCTGGTCCGAGCCCCGCAAGTCACCCCTCCTTGGATTCCCCTAGGTCTGTAGTTTTCAGAAATGCACAGGTTTGGTAGGTTTCCCTAGGTGCCGGCTGAGCTAGAGGCCAAAATCTACAGGTAGGCACTTCGCAAAAAACACCTCTGTTTTTTTCCAAAATTTAGGATGTGTCCACGTTGCGCTTTGGGGTGTTTCCTGTCGCCGGCGCTAGGCCTACCCACGCAAGTGAGGTATCATTTTTATCGGGAGACTTGGGGGAACGCTGCGTGGAAGGAAATTTGTAGCTCCTCTCAGATTCCAGAACTTTCTGCCACAGAAATGTGAGGAACATGTGTTTTTTTAGCCAAATTTTGAGGTTTGCAAAGGATTCTGGGTAACAGAACCTGGTCCGAGCCCCGCAAGTCACCCCTCCTTGGATTCCCCTAGGTCTCTAGTTTTCAGAAATGCACAGGTTTGGTAGGTTTCCCTAGATGCCGGCTGAGCTAGAGGCCAAAATTTACAGGTAGGCACTTCGCAAAAAACACCTCTGTTTTTTTCCAAAATGTAGGATGTGTCCGCGTTGAGCTTTGGGGTGTTTCCTGTCGCCGGCGCTAGGCCTACCCACGCAAGTGAGGTATCATTTTTATCGGGAGACTTGGGGGAACGCTGGGTGGAAGGAAGTTTGTAGCTCCTCTCAGATTCCAGAACTTTCTGCCACAGAAATGTGAGGAACATGTGTTTTTTTAGCCAAATTTTGAGGTTTGCAAAGGATTCTGGGTAACAGAACCTGGTCCGAGCCCCGCAAGTCACCCCTCCTTAGATTCCCCTAGGTCTCTAGTTTTCAGAAATGCACAGGTTTGGTAGGTTTCCCTAGGTGCCGGCTGGGCTAGAGGCCAAAATCTACAGGTAGGCACTTCGCAAAAAACACCTCTGTTTTTTTCCAAAATTTAGGATGTGTCCGCGTTGCGCTTTGGGGTATTTCCTGTCGCCGGCGCTAGGCCTACCCACGCAAGTGAGGTATCATTTTTATCGGGAGACTTGGGGGAACGCTGGGTGGAAGGAAATTTGTAGCTCCTCTCAGATTCCAGAACTTTCTGCCACAGAAATGTGAGGAACATGTGTTTTTTTAGCCAAATTTTGAGGTTTGCAAAGGATTCTGGGTAACAGAACCTGGTCCGAGCCCCGCAAGTCACCCCTCCTTGGATTCCCCTAGGTCTCTAGTTTTCAGAAATGCACAGGTTTGGTAGGTTTCCCTAGGTGCCAGCTGAGCTACAGGCCAAAATCTACAGGTAGGCACTTCGCAAAAAACACCTCTGTTTTTTTCCAAAATTTAGGATGTGTCCACGTTGCGCTTTGGGGTGTTTCCTGTCGCCGGCGCTAGGCCTACCCACGCAAGTGAGGTATCATTTTTATCGGGAGACTTGGGGGAACGCTGCGTGGAAGGAAATTTGTAGCTCCTCTCAGATTCCAGAACTTTCTGCCACAGAAATGTGAGGAACATGTGTTTTTTTAGCCAAATTTTGAGGTTTGCAAAGGATTCTGGGTAACAGAACCTGGTCCGAGCCCCGCAAGTCACCCCTCCTTGGATTCCCCTAGGTCTCTAGTTTTCAGAAATGCACAGGTTTGGTAGGTTTCCCTAGGTGCCGGCTGAGCTAGAGGCCAAAATCTACAGGTAGGCACTTCGCAAAAAACACCTCTGTTTTTTTCCAAAATTTAGGATGTGTCCGCGTTGCGCTTTGGGGTATTTCCTGTCGCCGGCGCTAGGCCTACCCACGCAAGTGAGGTATCATTTTTATCGGGAGACTTGGGGGAACGCTGGGTGGAAGGAAATTTATAGCTCCTCTCAGATTCCAGAACTTTCTGCCACAGAAATGTGAGGAACATGTGTTTTTTTAGCCAAATTTTGAGGTTTGCAAAGGATTCTGGGTAACAGAACCTGGTCCGAGCCCCGCAAGTCACCCCTCCTTGGATTCCCCTAGGTCTCTAGTTTTCAGAAATGCACAGGTTTGGTAGGTTTCCCTAGGTGCCGGCTGAGCTAGAGGCCAAAATTTACAGGTAGGCACTTCGCAAAAAACACCTCTGTTTTTTTCCAAAATGTAGGATGTGTCCGCGTTGCGCTTTGGGGTGTTTCCTGTCGCCGGCGCTAGGCCTACCCACGCAAGTGAGGTATCATTTTTATCGGGAGACTTGGGGGAACGCTGGGTGGAAGGAAATTTGTAGCTCCTCTCAGATTCCAGAACTTTCTGCCACAGAAATGTGAGGAACATGTGTTTTTTTAGCCAAATTTTGAGGTTTGCAAAGGATTCTGGGTAACAGAACCTGTTCCGAGCCCCGCAAGTCACCCCTCCTTGGATTCCCCTAGGTCTCTAGTTTTCAGAAATGCACAGGTTTGGTAGGTTTCCCTAGGTGCCGGCTGGGCTAGAGGCCAAAATCTACAGGTAGGCACTTCGCAAAAAACACCTCTGTTTTTTTCCAAAATTTAGGATGTGTCCGCGTTGCGCTTTGGGGTATTTCCTGTCGCCGGCGCTAGGCCTACCCACGCAAGTGAGGTATCATTTTTATCGGGAGACTTGGGGGAACGCTGGGTGGAAGGAAATTTGTAGCTCCTCTCAGATTCCAGAACTTTCTGCCACAGAAATGTGAGGAACATGTGTTTTTTTAGCCAAATTTTGAGGTTTGCAAAGGATTCTGGGTAACAGAACCTGGTCCGAGCCCCGCAAGTCACCCCTCCTTGGATTCCCCTAGGTCTCTAGTTTTCAGAAATGCACAGGTTTGGTAGGTTTCCCTAGGTGCCGGCTGAGCTACAGGCCAAAATCTACAGGTAGGCACTTCGCAAAAAACACCTCTGTTTTTTTCCAAAATTTAGGATGTGTCCGCGTTGCGCTTTGGGGTATTTCCTGTCGCCGGCGCTAGGCCTACCCACGCAAGTGAGGTATCATTTTTATCGGGAGACTTGGGGGAACGCTGGGTGGAAGGAAATTTGTAGCTCCTCTCAGATTCCAGAACTTTCTGCCACAGAAATGTGAGGAACATGTGTTTTTTTAGCCAAATTTTGAGGTTTGCAAAGGATTCTGGGTAACAGAACCTGGTCCGAGCCCCGCAAGTCACCCCTCCTTGGATTCCCCTAGGTCTCTAGTTTTCAGAAATGCACAGGTTTGGTAGGTTTCCCTAGGTGCCGGCTGAGCTAGAGGCCAAAATTTACAGGTAGGCACTTCGCAAAAAACACCTCTGTTTTTTTCCAAAATGTAGGATGTGTCCGCGTTGCGCTTTGGGGTGTTTCCTGTCGCCGGCGCTAGGCCTACCCACGCAAGTGAGGTATCATTTTTATCGGGAGACTTGGGGGAACGCTGGGTGGAAGGAAATTTGTAGCTCCTCTCAGATTCCAGAACTTTCTGCCACAGAAATGTGAGGAACATGTGTTTTTTTAGCCAAATTTTGAGGTTTGCAAAGGATTCTGGGTAACAGAACCTGGTCCGAGCCCCGCAAGTCACCCCTCCTTGGATTCCCCTAGGTCTCTAGTTTTCAGAAATGCACAGGTTTGGTAGGTTTCCCTAGGTGCCGGCTGAGCTACAGGCCAAAATCTACAGGTAGGCACTTCGCAAAAAACACCTCTGTTTTTTTCCAAAATTTAGGATGTGTCCGCGTTGCGCTTTGGGGTATTTCCTGTCGCCGGCGCTAGGCCTACCCACGCAAGTGAGGTATCATTTTTATCGGGAGACTTGGGGGAACGCTGGGTGGAAGGAAATTTGTAGCTCCTCTCAGATTCCAGAACTTTCTGCCACAGAAATGTGAGGAACATGTGTTTTTTTAGCCAAATTTTGAGGTTTGCAAAGGATTCTGGGTAACAGAACCTGGTCCGAGCCCCGCAAGTCACCCCTCCTTGGATTCCCCTAGGTCTCTAGTTTTCAGAAATGCACAGGTTTGGTAGGTTTCCCTAGGTGCCGGCTGAGCTAGAGGCCAAAATTTACAGGTAGGCACTTCGCAAAAAACACCTCTGTTTTTTTCCAAAATGTAGGATGTGTCCGCGTTGCGCTTTGGGGTGTTTCCTGTCGCCGGCGCTAGGCCTACCCACGCAAGTGAGGTATCATTTTTATCGGGAGACTTGGGGGAACGCTGGGTGGAAGGAAATTTGTAGCTCCTCTCAGATTCCAGAACTTTCTGCCACAGAAATGTGAGGAACATGTGTTTTTTTAGCCAAATTTTGAGGTTTGCAAAGGATTCTGGGTAACAGAACCTGGTCCGAGCCCCGCAAGTCACCCCTCCTTGGATTCCCCTAGGTCTCTAGTTTTCAGAAATGCACAGGTTTGGTAGGTTTCCCTAGGTGCCGGCTGGGCTAGAGGCCAAAATCTACAGGTAGGCACTTCGCAAAAAACACCTCTGTTTTTTTCCAAAATTTAGGATGTGTCCGCGTTGCGTTTTGGGGTATTTCCTGTCGCCGGCGCTAGGCCTACCCACGCAAGTGAGGTATCATTTTTATCGGGAGACTTGGGGGAACGCTGGGTGGAAGGAAATTTGTAGCTCCTCTCAGATTCCAGAACTTTCTGCCACAGAAATGTGAGGAACATGTGTTTTTTTAGCCAAATTTTGAGGTTTGCAAAGGATTCTGGGTAACAGAACCTGGTCCGAGCCCCGCAAGTCACCCCTCCTTGGATTCCCCTAGGTCTCTAGTTTTCAGAAATGCACAGGTTTGGTAGGTTTCCCTAGGTGCCGGCTGAGCTACAGGCCAAAATCTACAGGTAGGCACTTCGCAAAAAACACCTCTGTTTTTTTCCAAAATTTAGGATGTGTCCGCGTTGCGCTTTGGGGTGTTTCCTGTCGCCGGCGCTAGGCCTACCCACGCAAGTGAGGTATCATTTTTATCGGGAGACTTGGGGGAACGCTGGGTGGAAGGAAATTTGTAGCTCCTCTCAGATTCCAGAACTTTCTGCCACAGAAATGTGAGGAACATGTGTTTTTTTAGCCAAATTTTGAGGTTTGCAAAGGATTCTGGGTAACAGAACCTGGTCCGAGCCCCGCAAGTCACCCCTCCTTGGATTCCCCTAGGTCTCTAGTTTTCAGAAATGCACAGGTTTGGTAGGTTTCCCTAGGTGCCGGCTGAGCTACAGGCCAAAATCTACAGGTAGGCACTTCGCAAAAAACACCTCTGTTTTTTTCCAAAATGTAGGATGTGTCCGCGTTGCGCTTTGGGGTGTTTCCTGTCGCCGGCGCTAGGCCTACCCACGCAAGTGAGGTATCATTTTTATCGGGAGACTTGGGGGAACGCTGGGTGGAAGGAAATTTGTAGCTCCTCTCAGATTCCAGAACTTTCTGCCACAGAAATGTGAGGAACATGTGTTTTTTTAGCCAAATTTTGAGGTTTGCAAAGGATTCTGGGTAACAGAACCTGGTCCGAGCCCCGCAAGTCACCCCTCCTTGGATTCCCCTAGGTCTCTAGTTTTCAGAAATGCACAGGTTTGGTAGGTTTCCCTAGGTGCCGGCTGAGCTAGAGGCCAAAATTTACAGGTAGGCACTTCGCAAAAAACACCTCTGTTTTTTTCCAAAATGTAGGATGTGTCCGCGTTGCGCTTTGGGGTGTTTCCTGTCGCCGGCGCTAGGCCTACCCACGCAAGTGAGGTATCATTTTTATCGGGAGACTTGGGGGAACGCTGGGTGGAAGGAAATTTGTAGCTCCTCTCAGATTCCAGAACTTTCTGCCACAGAAATGTGAGGAACATGTGTTTTTTTAGCCAAATTTTGAGGTTTGCAAAGGATTCTGGGTAACAGAACCTGGTCCGAGCCCCGCAAGTCACCCCTCCTTGGATTCCCCTAGGTCTCTAGTTTTCAGAAATGCACAGGTTTGGTAGGTTTCCCTAGGTGCCGGCTGAGCTACAGGCCAAAATCTACAGGTAGGCACTTCGCAAAAAACACCTCTGTTTTTTTCCAAAATTTAGGATGTGTCCGCGTTGCGCTTTGGGGTATTTCCTGTCGCCGGCGCTAGGCCTACCCACGCAAGTGAGGTATCATTTTTATCGGGAGACTTGGGGGAACGCTGGGTGGAAGGAAATTTGTAGCTCCTCTCAGATTCCAGAACTTTCTGCCACAGAAATGTGAGGAACATGTGTTTTTTTAGCCAAATTTTGAGGTTTGCAAAGGATTCTGGGTAACAGAACCTGGTCCGAGCCCCGCAAGTCACCCCTCCTTGGATTCCCCTAGGTCTCTAGTTTTCAGAAATGCACAGGTTTGGTAGGTTTCCCTAGGTGCCGGCTGAGCTAGAGGCCAAAATTTACAGGTAGGCACTTCGCAAAAAACACCTCTGTTTTTTTCCAAAATGTAGGATGTGTCCGCGTTGCGCTTTGGGGTGTTTCCTGTCGCCGGCGCTAGGCCTACCCACGCAAGTGAGGTATCATTTTTATCGGGAGACTTGGGGGAACGCTGGGTGGAAGGAAATTTGTAGCTCCTCTCAGATTCCAGAACTTTCTGCCACAGAAATGTGAGGAACATGTGTTTTTTTAGCCAAATTTTGAGGTTTGCAAAGGATTCTGGGTAACAGAACCTGGTCCGAGCCCCGCAAGTCACCCCTCCTTGGATTCCCCTAGGTCTCTAGTTTTCAGAAATGCACAGGTTTGGTAGGTTTCCCTAGGTGCCGGCTGGGCTAGAGGCCAAAATCTACAGGTAGGCACTTCGCAAAAAACACCTCTGTTTTTTTCCAAAATTTAGGATGTGTCCGCGTTGCGTTTTGGGGTATTTCCTGTCGCCGGCGCTAGGCCTACCCACGCAAGTGAGGTATCATTTTTATCGGGAGACTTGGGGGAACGCTGGGTGGAAGGAAATTTGTAGCTCCTCTCAGATTCCAGAACTTTCTGCCACAGAAATGTGAGGAACATGTGTTTTTTTAGCCAAATTTTGAGGTTTGCAAAGGATTCTGGGTAACAGAACCTGGTCCGAGCCCCGCAAGTCACCCCTCCTTGGATTCCCCTAGGTCTCTAGTTTTCAGAAATGCACAGGTTTGGTAGGTTTCCCTAGGTGCCGGCTGAGCTACAGGCCAAAATCTACAGGTAGGCACTTCGCAAAAAACACCTCTGTTTTTTTCCAAAATTTAGGATGTGTCCGCGTTGCGCTTTGGGGTGTTTCCTGTCGCCGGCGCTAGGCCTACCCACGCAAGTGAGGTATCATTTTTATCGGGAGACTTGGGGGAACGCTGGGTGGAAGGAAATTTGTAGCTCCTCTCAGATTCCAGAACTTTCTGCCACAGAAATGTGAGGAACATGTGTTTTTTTAGCCAAATTTTGAGGTTTGCAAAGGATTCTGGGTAACAGAACCTGGTCCGAGCCCCGCAAGTCACCCCTCCTTGGATTCCCCTAGGTCTCTAGTTTTCAGAAATGCACAGGTTTGGTAGGTTTCCCTAGGTGCCGGCTGAGCTACAGGCCAAAATCTACAGGTAGGCACTTCGCAAAAAACACCTCTGTTTTTTTCCAAAATGTAGGATGTGTCCGCGTTGCGCTTTGGGGTGTTTCCTGTCGCCGGCGCTAGGCCTACCCACGCAAGTGAGGTATCATTTTTATCGGGAGACTTGGGGGAACGCTGGGTGGAAGGAAATTTGTAGCTCCTCTCAGATTCCAGAACTTTCTGCCACAGAAATGTGAGGAACATGTGTTTTTTTAGCCAAATTTTGAGGTTTGCAAAGGATTCTGGGTAACAGAACCTGGTCCGAGCCCCGCAAGTCACCCCTCCTTGGATTCCCCTAGGTCTCTAGTTTTCAGAAATGCACAGGTTTGGTAGGTTTCCCTAGGTGCCGGCTGAGCTAGAGGCCAAAATTTACAGGTAGGCACTTCGCAAAAAACACCTCTGTTTTTTTCCAAAATGTAGGATGTGTCCGCGTTGCGCTTTGGGGTGTTTCCTGTCGCCGGCGCTAGGCCTACCCACGCAAGTGAGGTATCATTTTTATCGGGAGACTTGGGGGAACGCTGGGTGGAAGGAAATTTGTAGCTCCTCTCAGATTCCAGAACTTTCTGCCACAGAAATGTGAGGAACATGTGTTTTTTTAGCCAAATTTTGAGGTTTGCAAAGGATTCTGGGTAACAGAACCTGGTCCGAGCCCCGCAAGTCACCCCTCCTTGGATTCCCCTAGGTCTCTAGTTTTCAGAAATGCACAGGTTTGGTAGGTTTCCCTAGGTGCCGGCTGAGCTACAGGCCAAAATCTACAGGTAGGCACTTCGCAAAAAACACCTCTGTTTTTTTCCAAAATGTAGGATGTGTCCGCGTTGCGCTTTGGGGTGTTTCCTGTCGCCGGCGCTAGGCCTACCCACGCAAGTGAGGTATCATTTTTATCGGGAGACTTGGGGGAACGCTGGGTGGAAGGAAATTTGTAGCTCCTCTCAGATTCCAGAACTTTCTGCCACAGAAATGTGAGGAACATGTGTTTTTTTAGCCAAATTTTGAGGTTTGCAAAGGATTCTGGGTAACAGAACCTGGTCCGAGCCCCGCAAGTCACCCCTCCTTGGATTCCCCTAGGTCTCTAGTTTTCAGAAATGCACAGGTTTGGTAGGTTTCCCTAGGTGCCGGCTGGGCTAGAGGCCAAAATCTACAGGTAGGCACTTCGCAAAAAACACCTCTGTTTTTTTCCAAAATTTAGGATGTGTCCGCGTTGCGTTTTGGGGTATTTCCTGTCGCCGGCGCTAGGCCTACCCACGCAAGTGAGGTATCATTTTTATCGGGAGACTTGGGGGAACGCTGGGTGGAAGGAAATTTGTAGCTCCTCTCAGATTCCAGAACTTTCTGCCACAGAAATGTGAGGAACATGTGTTTTTTTAGCCAAATTTTGAGGTTTGCAAAGGATTCTGGGTAACAGAACCTGGTCCGAGCCCCGCAAGTCACCCCTCCTTGGATTCCCCTAGGTCTCTAGTTTTCAGAAATGCACAGGTTTGGTAGGTTTCCCTAGGTGCCGGCTGAGCTACAGGCCAAAATCTACAGGTAGGCACTTCGCAAAAAACACCTCTGTTTTTTTCCAAAATTTAGGATGTGTCCGCGTTGCGCTTTGGGGTGTTTCCTGTCGCCGGCGCTAGGCCTACCCACGCAAGTGAGGTATCATTTTTATCGGGAGACTTGGGGGAACGCTGGGTGGAAGTAAATTTGTAGCTCCTCTCAGATTCCAGAACTTTCTGCCACAGAAATGTGAGGAACATGTGTTTTTTTAGCCAAATTTTGAGGTTTGCAAAGGATTCTGGGTAACAGAACCTGGTCCGAGCCCCGCAAGTCACCCCTCCTTGGATTCCCCTAGGTCTCTAGTTTTCAGAAATGCACAGGTTTGGTAGGTTTCCCTAGGTGCCGGCTGAGCTACAGGCCAATATCTACAGGTAGGGACTTCGCAAAAAACACCTCTGTTTTTTTCCAAAATTTAGGATGTGTCCACGTTGCGCTTTGGGGTGTTTCCTGTCGCCGGCGCTAGGCCTACCCACGCAAGTGAGGTATCATTTTTATCGGGAGACTTGGGGGAACGCTGGGTGGAAGGAAATTTGTAGCTCCTCTCAGATTCCAGAACTTTCTGCCACAGAAATGTGAGGAACATGTGTTTTTTTAGCCAAATTTTGAGGTTTGCAAAGGATTCTGGGTAACGGAACCTGGTCCGAGCCCCGCAAGTCACCCCTCCTTGGATTCCCCTAGGTCTCTAGTTTTCAGAAATGCACAGGTTTGGTAGGTTTCCCTAGGTGCCGGCTGAGCTAGAGGCCAAAATCTACAGGTAGGCACTTCGCAAAAAACACCTCTGTTTTTTTCCAAAATTTAGGATGAGTCCGCGTTGCGCTTTGGGGTGTTTCCTGTTGCCGGCGCTAGGCCTACCCACGCAAGTGAGGTATCATTTTTATCGGGAGACTTGGGGGAACGCTGGGTGGAAGGAAATTTGTAGCTCCTCTCAGATTCCAGAACTTTCTGCCACAGAAATGTGAGGAACATGTGTTTTTTTAGCCAAATTTTGAGGTTTGCAAAGGATTCTGGGTAACAGAACCTGGTCCGAGCCCCGCAAGTCACCCCTCCTTGGATTCCCCTAGGTCTCTAGTTTTCAGAAATGCACAGGTTTGGTAGGTTTCCCTAGGTGCCGGCTGAGCTAGAGGCCAAAATCTACAGGTAGGCACTTCGCAAAAAACACCTCTGTTTTTTTCCAAAATTTAGGATGTGTCCGCGTTGCGCTTTGGGGTGTTTCCTGTCGCCGGCGCTAGGCCTACCCACGCAAGTGAGGTATCATTTTTATCGGGAGACTTGGGGGAACGCTGGGTGGAAGGAAATTTGTAGGTCCTCTCAGATTCCAGAACTTTCTGCCACAGAAATGTGAGGAACATGTGTTTTTTTAGCCAAATTTTGAGGTTTGCAAAGGATTCTGGGTAACAGAACCTGGTCCGAGCCCCGCAAGTCACCCCTCCTTGGATTCCCCTAGGTCTCTAGTTTTCAGAAATGCACAGGTTTGGTAGGTTTCCCTAGGTGCCGGCTGAGCTAGAGGCCAAAATCTACAGGTAGGCACTTCGCAAAAAACACCTCTGTTTTTTTCCAAAATTTAGGATGTGTCCACGTTGCGCTTTGGGGTGTTTCCTGTCGCCGGCGCTAGGCCTACCCACGCAAGTGAGGTATCATTTTTATCGGGAGACTTGGGGGAACGCTGGGTGGAAGGAAATTTGTAGGTCCTCTCAGATTCCAGAACTTTCTGCCACAGAAATGTGAGGAACATGTGTTTTTTTAGCCAAATTTTGAGGTTTGCAAAGGATTCTGGGTAACAGAACCTGGTCCGAGCCCCGCAAGTCACCCCTCCTTGGATTCCCCTAGGTCTCTAGTTTTCAGAAATGCACAGGTTTGGTAGGTTTCCCTAGGTGCCGGCTGAGCTAGAGGCCAAAATCTACAGGTAGGCACTTCGCAAAAAACACCTCTGTTTTTTTCCAAAATTTAGGAAGTGTCCGCGTTGCGCTTTGGGGTGTTTCCTGTCGCCGGCGCTAGGCCTACCCACGCAAGTGAGGTATCATTTTTATCGGGAGACTTGGGGGAACGCTGGGTGGAAGGAAATTTGTAGGTCCTCTCAGATTCCAGAACTTTCTGCCACAGAAATGTGAGGAACATGTGTTTTTTTAGCCAAATTTTGAGGTTTGCAAAGGATTCTGGGTAACAGAACCTGGTCCGAGCCCCGCAAGTCACCCCTCCTTGGATTCCCCTAGGTCTCTAGTTTTCAGAAATGCACAGGTTTGGTAGGTTTCCCTAGGTGCCGGCTGAGCTAGAGGCCAAAATCTACAGGTAGGCACTTCGCAAAAAACACCTCTGTTTTTTTCCAAAATTTAGGATGTGTCCACGTTGCGCTTTGGGGTGTTTCCTGTCGCCGGCGCTAGGCCTACCCACGCAAGTGAGGTATCATTTTTATCGGGAGACTTGGGGGAACGCTGGGTGGAAGGAAATTTGTAGCTCCTCTCAGATTCCAGAACTTTCTGCCACAGAAATGTGAGGAACATGTGTTTTTTTAGCCAAATTTTGAGGTTTGCAAAGGATTCTGGGTAACGGAACCTGGTCCGAGCCCCGCAAGTCACCCCTCCTTGGATTCCCCTAGGTCTCTAGTTTTCAGAAATGCACAGGTTTGGTAGGTTTCCCTAGGTGCCGGCTGAGCTAGAGGCCAAAATCTACAGGTAGGCACTTCGCAAAAAACACCTCTGTTTTTTCCCAAAATTTAGGATGTGTCCACGTTGCGCTTTGGGGTGTTTCCTGTCGCCGGCGCTAGGCCTATCCACGCAAGTGAGGTATCATTTTTATCGGGAGACTTGGGGGAACGCTGGGTGGAAGGAAATTTGTAGCTCCTCTCAGATTCCAGAACTTTCTGCCACAGAAATGTGAGGAACATGTGTTTTTTTAGCCAAATTTTGAGGTTTGCAAAGGATTCTGGGTAACAGAACCTGGTCCGAGCCCCGCAAGTCACCCCTCCTTGGATTCCCCTAGGTCTCTAGTTTTCAGAAATGCACAGGTTTGGTAGGTTTCCCTAGGTGCCGGCTGAGCTAGAGGCCAAAATCTACAGGTAGGCACTTCGCAAAAAACACCTCTGTTTTTTTCCAAAATGTAGGATGTGAACGCGTTAAGCTTTGGGGTGTTTCCTGTCGCCGGCGCTAGGCCTACCCACGCAAGTGAGGTATCATTTTTATCGGGAGACTTGGGGGAACGCTGGGTGGAAGGAAATTTGTAGCTCCTCTCAGATTCCAGAACTTTCTGCCACAGAAATGTGAGGAACATGTGTTTTTTTAGCCAAATTTTGAGGTTTGCAAAGGATTCTGGGTAACAGAACCTGGTCCGAGCCCCGCAAGTCACCCCTCCTTGGATTCCCCTAGGTCTCTAGTTTTCAGAAATGCACAGGTTTGGTAGGTTTCCCTAGGTGCCGGCTGAGCTACAGGCCAAAATCTACAAGTAGGCACTTCGCAAAAAACACCTCTGTTTTTTTCCAAAATTTAGGATGTGTCCGCGTTGCGCTTTGGGGTGTTTCCTGTCGCCGGCGCTAGGCCTACCCACGCAAGTGAGGTATCATTTTTATCGGGAGACTTGGGGGAACGCTGGGTGGAAGTAAATTTGTAGCTCCTCTCAGATTCCAGAACTTTCTGCCACAGAAATGTGAGGAACATGTGTTTTTTTAGCCAAATTTTGAGGTTTGCAAAGGATTCTGGGTAACAGAACCTGGTCCGAGCCCCGCAAGTCACCCCTCCTTGGATTCCCCTAGGTCTGTAGTTTTCAGAAATGCACAGGTTTGGTAGGTTTCCCTAGGTGCCGGCTGAGCTAGAGGCCAAAATCTACAGGTAGGCACTTCGCAAAAAACACCTCTGTTTTTTTCCAAAATTTAGGATGTGTCCACGTTGCGCTTTGGGGTGTTTCCTGTCGCCGGCGCTAGGCCTACCCACGCAAGTGAGGTATCATTTTTATCGGGAGACTTGGGGGAACGCTGCGTGGAAGGAAATTTGTAGCTCCTCTCAGATTCCAGAACTTTCTGCCACAGAAATGTGAGGAACATGTGTTTTTTTAGCCAAATTTTGAGGTTTGCAAAGGATTCTGGGTAACAGAACCTGGTCCGAGCCCCGCAAGTCACCCCTCCTTGGATTCCCCTAGGTCTCTAGTTTTCAGAAATGCACAGGTTTGGTAGGTTTCCCTAGATGCCGGCTGAGCTAGAGGCCAAAATTTACAGGTAGGCACTTCGCAAAAAACACCTCTGTTTTTTTCCAAAATGTAGGATGTGTCCGCGTTGAGCTTTGGGGTGTTTCCTGTCGCCGGCGCTAGGCCTACCCACGCAAGTGAGGTATCATTTTTATCGGGAGACTTGGGGGAACGCTGGGTGGAAGGAAGTTTGTAGCTCCTCTCAGATTCCAGAACTTTCTGCCACAGAAATGTGAGGAACATGTGTTTTTTTAGCCAAATTTTGAGGTTTGCAAAGGATTCTGGGTAACAGAACCTGGTCCGAGCCCCGCAAGTCACCCCTCCTTAGATTCCCCTAGGTCTCTAGTTTTCAGAAATGCACAGGTTTGGTAGGTTTCCCTAGGTGCCGGCTGGGCTAGAGGCCAAAATCTACAGGTAGGCACTTCGCAAAAAACACCTCTGTTTTTTTCCAAAATTTAGGATGTGTCCGCGTTGCGCTTTGGGGTATTTCCTGTCGCCGGCGCTAGGCCTACCCACGCAAGTGAGGTATCATTTTTATCGGGAGACTTGGGGGAACGCTGGGTGGAAGGAAATTTGTAGCTCCTCTCAGATTCCAGAACTTTCTGCCACAGAAATGTGAGGAACATGTGTTTTTTTAGCCAAATTTTGAGGTTTGCAAAGGATTCTGGGTAACAGAACCTGGTCCGAGCCCCGCAAGTCACCCCTCCTTGGATTCCCCTAGGTCTCTAGTTTTCAGAAATGCACAGGTTTGGTAGGTTTCCCTAGGTGCCAGCTGAGCTACAGGCCAAAATCTACAGGTAGGCACTTCGCAAAAAACACCTCTGTTTTTTTCCAAAATTTAGGATGTGTCCACGTTGCGCTTTGGGGTGTTTCCTGTCGCCGGCGCTAGGCCTACCCACGCAAGTGAGGTATCATTTTTATCGGGAGACTTGGGGGAACGCTGCGTGGAAGGAAATTTGTAGCTCCTCTCAGATTCCAGAACTTTCTGCCACAGAAATGTGAGGAACATGTGTTTTTTTAGCCAAATTTTGAGGTTTGCAAAGGATTCTGGGTAACAGAACCTGGTCCGAGCCCCGCAAGTCACCCCTCCTTGGATTCCCCTAGGTCTCTAGTTTTCAGAAATGCACAGGTTTGGTAGGTTTCCCTAGGTGCCGGCTGAGCTAGAGGCCAAAATCTACAGGTAGGCACTTCGCAAAAAACACCTCTGTTTTTTTCCAAAATTTAGGATGTGTCCGCGTTGCGCTTTGGGGTATTTCCTGTCGCCGGCGCTAGGCCTACCCACGCAAGTGAGGTATCATTTTTATCGGGAGACTTGGGGGAACGCTGGGTGGAAGGAAATTTGTAGCTCCTCTCAGATTCCAGAACTTTCTGCCACAGAAATGTGAGGAACATGTGTTTTTTTAGCCAAATTTTGAGGTTTGCAAAGGATTCTGGGTAACAGAACCTGGTCCGAGCCCCGCAAGTCACCCCTCCTTGGATTCCCCTAGGTCTCTAGTTTTCAGAAATGCACAGGTTTGGTAGGTTTCCCTAGGTGCCGGCTGAGCTAGAGGCCAAAATTTACAGGTAGGCACTTCGCAAAAAACACCTCTGTTTTTTTCCAAAATGTAGGATGTGTCCGCGTTGCGCTTTGGGGTGTTTCCTGTCGCCGGCGCTAGGCCTACCCACGCAAGTGAGGTATCATTTTTATCGGGAGACTTGGGGGAACGCTGGGTGGAAGGAAATTTGTAGCTCCTCTCAGATTCCAGAACTTTCTGCCACAGAAATGTGAGGAACATGTGTTTTTTTAGCCAAATTTTGAGGTTTGCAAAGGATTCTGGGTAACAGAACCTGGTCCGAGCCCCGCAAGTCACCCCTCCTTGGATTCCCCTAGGTCTCTAGTTTTCAGAAATGCACAGGTTTGGTAGGTTTCCCTAGGTGCCGGCTGGGCTAGAGGCCAAAATCTACAGGTAGGCACTTCGCAAAAAACACCTCTGTTTTTTTCCAAAATTTAGGATGTGTCCGCGTTGCGCTTTGGGGTATTTCCTGTCGCCGGCGCTAGGCCTACCCACGCAAGTGAGGTATCATTTTTATCGGGAGACTTGGGGGAACGCTGGGTGGAAGGAAATTTGTAGCTCCTCTCAGATTCCAGAACTTTCTGCCACAGAAATGTGAGGAACATGTGTTTTTTTAGCCAAATTTTGAGGTTTGCAAAGGATTCTGGGTAACAGAACCTGGTCCGAGCCCCGCAAGTCACCCCTCCTTGGATTCCCCTAGGTCTCTAGTTTTCAGAAATGCACAGGTTTGGTAGGTTTCCCTAGGTGCCGGCTGAGCTACAGGCCAAAATCTACAGGTAGGCACTTCGCAAAAAACACCTCTGTTTTTTTCCAAAATTTAGGATGTGTCCGCGTTGCGCTTTGGGGTATTTCCTGTCGCCGGCGCTAGGCCTACCCACGCAAGTGAGGTATCATTTTTATCGGGAGACTTGGGGGAACGCTGGGTGGAAGGAAATTTGTAGCTCCTCTCAGATTCCAGAACTTTCTGCCACAGAAATGTGAGGAACATGTGTTTTTTTAGCCAAATTTTGAGGTTTGCAAAGGATTCTGGGTAACAGAACCTGGTCCGAGCCCCGCAAGTCACCCCTCCTTGGATTCCCCTAGGTCTCTAGTTTTCAGAAATGCACAGGTTTGGTAGGTTTCCCTAGGTGCCGGCTGAGCTAGAGGCCAAAATTTACAGGTAGGCACTTCGCAAAAAACACCTCTGTTTTTTTCCAAAATGTAGGATGTGTCCGCGTTGCGCTTTGGGGTGTTTCCTGTCGCCGGCGCTAGGCCTACCCACGCAAGTGAGGTATCATTTTTATCGGGAGACTTGGGGGAACGCTGGGTGGAAGGAAATTTGTAGCTCCTCTCAGATTCCAGAACTTTCTGCCACAGAAATGTGAGGAACATGTGTTTTTTTAGCCAAATTTTGAGGTTTGCAAAGGATTCTGGGTAACAGAACCTGGTCCGAGCCCCGCAAGTCACCCCTCCTTGGATTCCCCTAGGTCTCTAGTTTTCAGAAATGCACAGGTTTGGTAGGTTTCCCTAGGTGCCGGCTGAGCTACAGGCCAAAATCTACAGGTAGGCACTTCGCAAAAAACACCTCTGTTTTTTTCCAAAATTTAGGATGTGTCCGCGTTGCGCTTTGGGGTATTTCCTGTCGCCGGCGCTAGGCCTACCCACGCAAGTGAGGTATCATTTTTATCGGGAGACTTGGGGGAACGCTGGGTGGAAGGAAATGTGTAGCTCCTCTCAGATTCCAGAACTTTCTGCCACAGAAATGTGAGGAACATGTGTTTTTTTAGCCAAATTTTGAGGTTTGCAAAGGATTCTGGGTAACAGAACCTGGTCCGAGCCCCGCAAGTCACCCCTCCTTGGATTCCCCTAGGTCTCTAGTTTTCAGAAATGCACAGGTTTGGTAGGTTTCCCTAGGTGCCGGCTGAGCTAGAGGCCAAAATTTACAGGTAGGCACTTCGCAAAAAACACCTCTGTTTTTTTCCAAAATGTAGGATGTGTCCGCGTTGCGCTTTGGGGTGTTTCCTGTCGCCGGCGCTAGGCCTACCCACGCAAGTGAGGTATCATTTTTATCGGGAGACTTGGGGGAACGCTGGGTGGAAGGAAATTTGTAGCTCCTCTCAGATTCCAGAACTTTCTGCCACAGAAATGTGAGGAACATGTGTTTTTTTAGCCAAATTTTGAGGTTTGCAAAGGATTCTGGGTAACAGAACCTGGTCCGAGCCCCGCAAGTCACCCCTCCTTGGATTCCCCTAGGTCTCTAGTTTTCAGAAATGCACAGGTTTGGTAGGTTTCCCTAGGTGCCGGCTGGGCTAGAGGCCAAAATCTACAGGTAGGCACTTCGCAAAAAACACCTCTGTTTTTTTCCAAAATTTAGGATGTGTCCGCGTTGCGTTTTGGGGTATTTCCTGTCGCCGGCGCTAGGCCTACCCACGCAAGTGAGGTATCATTTTTATCGGGAGACTTGGGGGAACGCTGGGTGGAAGGAAATTTGTAGCTCCTCTCAGATTCCAGAACTTTCTGCCACAGAAATGTGAGGAACATGTGTTTTTTTAGCCAAATTTTGAGGTTTGCAAAGGATTCTGGGTAACAGAACCTGGTCCGAGCCCCGCAAGTCACCCCTCCTTGGATTCCCCTAGGTCTCTAGTTTTCAGAAATGCACAGGTTTGGTAGGTTTCCCTAGGTGCCGGCTGAGCTACAGGCCAAAATCTACAGGTAGGCACTTCGCAAAAAACACCTCTGTTTTTTTCCAAAATTTAGGATGTGTCCGCGTTGCGCTTTGGGGTGTTTCCTGTCGCCGGCGCTAGGCCTACCCACGCAAGTGAGGTATCATTTTTATCGGGAGACTTGGGGGAACGCTGGGTGGAAGTAAATTTGTAGCTCCTCTCAGATTCCAGAACTTTCTGCCACAGAAATGTGAGGAACATGTGTTTTTTTAGCCAAATTTTGAGGTTTGCAAAGGATTCTGGGTAACAGAACCTGGTCCGAGCCCCGCAAGTCACCCCTCCTTGGATTCCCCTAGGTCTCTAGTTTTCAGAAATGCACAGGTTTGGTAGGTTTCCCTAGGTGCCGGCTGAGCTACAGGCCAATATCTACAGGTAGGGACTTCGCAAAAAACACCTCTGTTTTTTTCCAAAATTTAGGATGTGTCCACGTTGCGCTTTGGGGTGTTTCCTGTCGCCGGCGCTAGGCCTACCCACGCAAGTGAGGTATCATTTTTATCGGGAGACTTGGGGGAACGCTGGGTGGAAGGAAATTTGTAGCTCCTCTCAGATTCCAGAACTTTCTGCCACAGAAATGTGAGGAACATGTGTTTTTTTAGCCAAATTTTGAGGTTTGCAAAGGATTCTGGGTAACGGAACCTGGTCCGAGCCCCGCAAGTCACCCCTCCTTGGATTCCCCTAGGTCTCTAGTTTTCAGAAATGCACAGGTTTGGTAGGTTTCCCTAGGTGCCGGCTGAGCTAGAGGCCAAAATCTACAGGTAGGCACTTCGCAAAAAACACCTCTGTTTTTTTCCAAAATTTAGGATGAGTCCGCGTTGCGCTTTGGGGTGTTTCCTGTTGCCGGCGCTAGGCCTACCCACGCAAGTGAGGTATCATTTTTATCGGGAGACTTGGGGGAACGCTGGGTGGAAGGAAATTTGTAGCTCCTCTCAGATTCCAGAACTTTCTGCCACAGAAATGTGAGGAACATGTGTTTTTTTAGCCAAATTTTGAGGTTTGCAAAGGATTCTGGGTAACAGAACCTGGTCCGAGCCCCGCAAGTCACCCCTCCTTGGATTCCCCTAGGTCTCTAGTTTTCAGAAATGCACAGGTTTGGTAGGTTTCCCTAGGTGCCGGCTGAGCTAGAGGCCAAAATCTACAGGTAGGCACTTCGCAAAAAACACCTCTGTTTTTTTCCAAAATTTAGGATGTGTCCGCGTTGCGCTTTGGGGTGTTTCCTGTCGCCGGCGCTAGGCCTACCCACGCAAGTGAGGTATCATTTTTATCGGGAGACTTGGGGGAACGCTGGGTGGAAGGAAATTTGTAGGTCCTCTCAGATTCCAGAACTTTCTGCCACAGAAATGTGAGGAACATGTGTTTTTTTAGCCAAATTTTGAGGTTTGCAAAGGATTCTGGGTAACAGAACCTGGTCCGAGCCCCGCAAGTCACCCCTCCTTGGATTCCCCTAGGTCTCTAGTTTTCAGAAATGCACAGGTTTGGTAGGTTTCCCTAGGTGCCGGCTGAGCTAGAGGCCAAAATCTACAGGTAGGCACTTCGCAAAAAACACCTCTGTTTTTTTCCAAAATTTAGGATGTGTCCACGTTGCGCTTTGGGGTGTTTCCTGTCGCCGGCGCTAGGCCTACCCACGCAAGTGAGGTATCATTTTTATCGGGAGACTTGGGGGAACGCTGGGTGGAAGTAAATTTGTAGGTCCTCTCAGATTCCAGAACTTTCTGCCACAGAAATGTGAGGAACATGTGTTTTTTTAGCCAAATTTTGAGGTTTGCAAAGGATTCTGGGTAACAGAACCTGGTCCGAGCCCCGCAAGTCACCCCTCCTTGGATTCCCCTAGGTCTCTAGTTTTCAGAAATGCACAGGTTTGGTAGGTTTCCCTAGGTGCCGGCTGAGCTACAGGCCAAAATCTACAGGTAGGGACTTCGCAAAAAACACCTCTGTTTTTTTCCAAAATTTAGGATGTGTCCACGTTGCGCTTTGGGGTGTTTCCTGTCGCCGGCGCTAGGCCTACCCACGCAAGTGAGGTATCATTTTTATCGGGAGACTTGGGGGAACGCTGGGTGGAAGGAAATTTGTAGCTCCTCTCAGATTCCAGAACTTTCTGCCACAGAAATGTGAGGAACATGTGTTTTTTTAGCCAAATTTTGAGGTTTGCAAAGGATTCTGGGTAACGGAACCTGGTCCGAGCCCCGCAAGTCACCCCTCCTTGGATTCCCCTAGGTCTCTAGTTTTCAGAAATGCACAGGTTTGGTAGGTTTCCCTAGGTGCCGGCTGAGCTAGAGGCCAAAATCTACAGGTAGGCACATCGCAAAAAACACCTCTGTTTTTTTCCAAAATTTAGGATGAGTCCGCGTTGCGCTTTGGGGTGTTTCCTGTCGCCGGCGCTAGGCCTACCCACGCAAGTGAGGTATCATTTTTATCGGGAGACTTGGGGGAACGCTGGGTGGAAGGAAATTTGTAGCTCCTCTCAGATTCCAGAACTTTCTGCCACAGAAATGTGAGGAACATGTGTTTTTTTAGCCAAATTTTGAGGTTTGCAAAGGATTCTGGGTAACAGAACCTGGTCCGAGCCCCGCAAGTCACCCCTCCTTGGATTCCCCTAGGTCTCTAGTTTTCAGAAATGCACAGGTTTGGTAGGTTTCCCTAGGTGCCGGCTGAGCTAGAGGCCAAAATCTACAGGTAGGCACTTCGCAAAAAACACCTCTGTTTTTTTCCAAAATTTAGGATGTGTCCACGTTGCGCTTTGGGGTGTTTCCTGTCGCCGGCGCTAGGCCTATCCACGCAAGTGAGGTATCATTTTTATCGGGAGACTTGGGGGAACGCTGGGTGGAAGGAAATTTGTAGCTCCTCTCAGATTCCAGAACTTTCTGCCACAGAAATGTGAGGAACATGTGTTTTTTTAGCCAAATTTTGAGGTTTGCAAAGGATTCTGGGTAACAGAACCTGGTCCGAGCCCCGCAAGTCACCCCTCCTTGGATTCCCCTAGGTCTCTAGTTTTCAGAAATGCACAGGTTTGGTAGGTTTCCCTAGGTGCCGGCTGAGCTAGAGGCCAAAATCTACAGGTAGGCACTTCGCAAAAAACACCTCTGTTTTTTTCCAAAATGTAGGATGTGAACGCGTTGCGCTTTGGGGTGTTTCCTGTCGCCGGCGCTAGGCCTACCCACGCAAGTGAGGTATCATTTTTATCGGGAGACTTGGGGGAACGCTGGGTGGAAGGAAATTTGTAGCTCCTCTCAGATTCCAGAACTTTCTGCCACAGAAATGTGAGGAACATGTGTTTTTTTAGCCAAATTTTGAGGTTTGCAAAGGATTCTGGGTAACAGAACCTGGTCCGAGCCCCGCAAGTCACCCCTCCTTGGATTCCCCTAGGTCTCTAGTTTTCAGAAATGCACAGGTTTGGTAGGTTTCCCTAGGTGCCGGCTGAGCTACAGGCCAAAATCTACAAGTAGGCACTTCGCAAAAAACACCTCTGTTTTTTTCCAAAATTTAGGATGTGTCCGCGTTGCGCTTTGGGGTGTTTCCTGTCGCCGGCGCTAGGCCTACCCACGCAAGTGAGGTATCATTTTTATCGGGAGACTTGGGGGAACGCTGGGTGGAAGTAAATTTGTAGCTCCTCTCAGATTCCAGAACTTTCTGCCACAGAAATGTGAGGAACATGTGTTTTTTTAGCCAAATTTTGAGGTTTGCAAAGGATTCTGGGTAACAGAACCTGGTCCGAGCCCCGCAAGTCACCCCTCCTTGGATTCCCCTAGGTCTGTAGTTTTCAGAAATGCACAGGTTTGGTAGGTTTCCCTAGGTGCCGGCTGAGCTAGAGGCCAAAATCTACAGGTAGGCACTTCGCAAAAAACACCTCTGTTTTTTTCCAAAATTTAGGATGTGTCCACGTTGCGCTTTGGGGTGTTTCCTGTCGCCGGCGCTAGGCCTACCCACGCAAGTGAGGTATCATTTTTATCGGGAGACTTGGGGGAACGCTGCGTGGAAGGAAATTTGTAGCTCCTCTCAGATTCCAGAACTTTCTGCCACAGAAATGTGAGGAACATGTGTTTTTTTAGCCAAATTTTGAGGTTTGCAAAGGATTCTGGGTAACAGAACCTGGTCCGAGCCCCGCAAGTCACCCCTCCTTGGATTCCCCTAGGTCTCTAGTTTTCAGAAATGCACAGGTTTGGTAGGTTTCCCTAGGTGCCGGCTGAGCTAGAGGCCAAAATTTACAGGTAGGCACTTCGCAAAAAACACCTCTGTTTTTTTCCAAAATGTAGGATGTGTCCGCGTTGCGCTTTGGGGTGTTTCCTGTCGCCGGCGCTAGGCCTACCCACGCAAGTGAGGTATAATTTTTATCGGGAGACTTGGGGGAACGCTGGGTGGAAGGAAGTTTGTAGCTCCTCTCAGATTCCAGAACTTTCTGCCACAGAAATGTGAGGAACATGTGTTTTTTTAGCCAAATTTTGAGGTTTGCAAAGGATTCTGGGTAACAGAACCTGGTCCGAGCCCCGCAAGTCACCCCTCCTTAGATTCCCCTAGGTCTCTAGTTTTCAGAAATGCACAGGTTTGGTAGGTTTCCCTAGGTGCCAGCTGAGCTACAGGCCAAAATCTACAGGTAGGCACTTCGCAAAAAACACCTCTGTTTTTTTCCAAAATTTAGGATGTGTCCACGTTGCGCTTTGGGGTGTTTCCTGTCGCCGGCGCTAGGCCTACCCACGCAAGTGAGGTATCATTTTTATCGGGAGACTTGGGGGAACGCTGCGTGGAAGGAAATTTGTAGCTCCTCTCAGATTCCAGAACTTTCTGCCACAGAAATGTGAGGAACATGTGTTTTTTTAGCCAAATTTTGAGGTTTGCAAAGGATTCTGGGTAACAGAACCTGGTCCGAGCCACGCAAGTCACCCCTCCTTGGATTCCCCTAGGTCTCTAGTTTTCAGAAATGCACAGGTTTGGTAGGTTTCCCTAGGTGCCAGCTGAGCTACAGGCCAAAATCTACAGGTAGGCACTTCGCAAAAAACACCTCTGTTTTTTTCCAAAATTTAGGATGTGTCCACGTTGCGCTTTGGGGTGTTTCCTGTCGCCGGCGCTAGGCCTACCCACGCAAGTGAGGTATCATTTTTATCGGGAGACTTGGGGGAACGCTGCGTGGAAGGAAATTTGTAGCTCCTCTCAGATTCCAGAACTTTCTGCCACAGAAATGTGAGGAACATGTGTTTTTTTAGCCAAATTTTGAGGTTTGCAAAGGATTCTGGGTAACAGAACCTGGTCCGAGCCCCGCAAGTCACCCCTCCTTGGATTCCCCTAGGTCTCTAGTTTTCAGAAATGCACAGGTTTGGTAGGTTTCCCTAGGTGCCGGCTGAGCTAGAGGCCAAAATTTACAGGTAGGCACTTCGCAAAAAACACCTCTGTTTTTTTCCAAAATGTAGGATGTGTCCACGTTGCGCTTTGGGGTGTTTCCTGTCGCCGGCGCTAGGCCTACCCACGCAAGTGAGGTATCATTTTTATCGGGAGACTTGGGGGAACGCTGGGTGGAAGGAAATTTGTAGCTCCTCTCAGATTCCAGAACTTTCTGTCACAGAAATGTGAGGAACATGTGTTTTTTTAGCCAAATTTTGAGGTTTGCAAAGGATTCTGGGTAACAGAACCTGGTCCGAGCCCCGCAAGTCACCCCTCCTTGGATTCCCCTAGGTCTCTAGTTTTCAGAAATGCACAGGTTTGGTAGGTTTCCCTAGGTGCCGGCTGAGCTAGAGGCCAAAATCTACAGGTAGGCACTTCGCAAAAAACACCTCTGTTTTTTTCCAAAATTTAGGATGTGTCCGCGTTGCGCTTTGGGGTATTTCCTGTCGCCGGCGCTAGGCCTACCCACGCAAGTGAGGTATCATTTTTATCGGGAGACTTGGGGGAACGCTGGGTGGAAGGAAATTTGTAGCTCCTCTCAGATTCCAGAACTTTCTGCCACAGAAATGTGAGGAACATGTGTTTTTTTAGCCAAATTTTGAGGTTTGCAAAGGATTCTGGGTAACAGAACCTGGTCCGAGCCCCGCAAGTCACCCCTCCTTGGATTCCCCTAGGTCTCTAGTTTTCAGAAATGCACAGGTTTGGTAGGTTTCCCTAGGTGCCGGCTGAGCTAGAGGCCAAAATTTACAGGTAGGCACTTCGCAAAAAACACCTCTGTTTTTTTCCAAAATGTAGGATGTGTCCGCGTTGCGCTTTGGGGTGTTTCCTGTCGCCGGCGCTAGGCCTACCCACGCAAGTGAGGTATCATTTTTATCGGGAGACTTGGGGGAACGCTGGGTGGAAGGAAATTTGTAGCTCCTCTCAGATTCCAGAACTTTCTGCCACAGAAATGTGAGGAACATGTGTTTTTTTAGCCAAATTTTGAGGTTTGCAAAGGATTCTGGGTAACAGAACCTGGTCCGAGCCCCGCAAGTCACCCCTCCTTGGATTCCCCTAGGTCTCTAGTTTTCAGAAATGCACAGGTTTGGTAGGTTTCCCTAGGTGCCGGCTGAGCTACAGGCCAAAATCTACAGGTAGGCACTTCGCAAAAAACACCTCTGTTTTTTTCCAAAATTTAGGATGTGTCCGCGTTGCGCTTTGGGGTATTTCCTGTCGCCGGCGCTAGGCCTACCCACGCAAGTGAGGTATCATTTTTATCGGGAGACTTGGGGGAACGCTGGGTGGAAGGAAATTTGTAGCTCCTCTCAGATTCCAGAACTTTCTGCCACAGAAATGTGAGGAACATGTGTTTTTTTAGCCAAATTTTGAGGTTTGCAAAGGATTCTGGGTAACAGAACCTGGTCCGAGCCCCGCAAGTCACCCCTCCTTGGATTCCCCTAGGTCTCCAGTTTTCAGAAATGCACAGGTTTGGTAGGTTTCCCTAGGTGCCGGCTGAGCTAGAGGCCAAAATTTACAGGTAGACACTTCGCAAAAAACACCTCTGTTTTTTTCCAAAATGTAGGATGTGTCCGCGTTGCGCTTTGGGGTGTTTCCTGTCGCCGGCGCTAGGCCTACCCACGCAAGTGAGGTATCATTTTTATCGGGAGACTTGGGGGAACGCTGGGTGGAAGGAAATTTGTAGCTCCTCTCAGATTCCAGAACTTTCTGCCACAGAAATGTGAGGAACATGTGTTTTTTTAGCCAAATTTTGAGGTTTGCAAAGGATTCTGGGTAACAGAACCTGGTCCGAGCCCCGCAAGTCACCCCTCCTTGGATTCCCCTAGGTCTCTAGTTTTCAGAAATGCACAGGTTTGGTAGGTTTCCCTAGGTGCCGGCTGAGCTACAGGCCAAAATCTACAGGTAGGCACTTCGCAAAAAACACCTCTGTTTTTTTCCAAAATTTAGGATGTGTCCGCGTTGCGCTTTGGGGTATTTCCTGTCGCCGGCGCTAGGCCTACCCACGCAAGTGAGGTATCATTTTTATCGGGAGACTTGGGGGAACGCTGGGTGGAAGGAAATTTGTAGCTCCTCTCAGATTCCAGAACTTTCTGCCACAGAAATGTGAGGAACATGTGTTTTTTTAGCCAAATTTTGAGGTTTGCAAAGGATTCTGGGTAACAGAACCTGGTCCGAGCCCCGCAAGTCACCCCTCCTTGGATTCCCCTAGGTCTCTAGTTTTCAGAAATGCACAGGTTTGGTAGGTTTCCCTAGGTGCCGGCTGAGCTAGAGGCCAAAATTTACAGGTAGGCACTTCGCAAAAAACACCTCTGTTTTTTTCCAAAATGTAGGATGTGTCCGCGTTGCGCTTTGGGGTGTTTCCTGTCGCCGGCGCTAGGCCTACCCACGCAAGTGAGGTATCATTTTTATCGGGAGACTTGGGGGAACGCTGGGTGGAAGGAAATTTGTAGCTCCTCTCAGATTCCAGAACTTTCTGCCACAGAAATGTGAGGAACATGTGTTTTTTTAGCCAAATTTTGAGGTTTGCAAAGGATTCTGGGTAACAGAACCTGGTCCGAGCCCCGCAAGTCACCCCTCCTTGGATTCCCCTAGGTCTCTAGTTTTCAGAAATGCACAGGTTTGGTAGGTTTCCCTAGGTGCCGGCTGGGCTAGAGGCCAAAATCTACAGGTAGGCACTTCGCAAAAAACACCTCTGTTTTTTTCCAAAATTTAGGATGTGTCCGCGTTGCGCTTTGGGGTATTTCCTGTCGCCGGCGCTAGGCCTACCCACGCAAGTGAGGTATCATTTTTATCGGGAGACTTGGGGGAACGCTGGGTGGAAGGAAATTTGTAGCTCCTCTCAGATTCCAGAACTTTCTGCCACAGAAATGTGAGGAACATGTGTTTTTTTAGCCAAATTTTGAGGTTTGCAAAGGATTCTGGGTAACAGAACCTGGTCCGAGCCCCGCAAGTCACCCCTCCTTGGATTCCCCTAGGTCTCTAGTTTTCAGAAATGCACAGGTTTGGTAGGTTTCCCTAGGTGCCGGCTGAGCTACAGGCCAAAATCTACAGGTAGGCACTTCGCAAAAAACACCTCTGTTTTTTTCCAAAATTTAGGATGTGTCCGCGTTGCGCTTTGGGGTGTTTCCTGTCGCCGGCGCTAGGCCTACCCACGCAAGTGAGGTATCATTTTTATCGGGAGACTTGGGGGAACGCTGGGTGGAAGTAAATTTGTAGCTCCTCTCAGATTCCAGAACTTTCTGCCACAGAAATGTGAGGAACATGTGTTTTTTTAGCCAAATTTTGAGGTTTGCAAAGGATTCTGGGTAACAGAACCTGGTCCGAGCCCCGCAAGTCACCCCTCCTTGGATTCCCCTAGGTCTCTAGTTGTCAGAAATGCACAGGTTTGGTAGGTTTCCCTAGGTGCCGGCTGAGCTACAGGCCAAAATCTACAGGTAGGCACTTCGCAAAAAACACCTCTGTTTTTTTCCAAAATTTAGGATGTGTCCACGTTGCGCTTTGGGGTGTTTCCTGTCGCCGGCGCTAGGCCTACCCACGCAAGTGAGGTATCATTTTTATCGGGAGACTTGGGGGAACGCTGCGTGGAAGGAAATTTGTAGCTCCTCTCAGATTCCAGAACTTTCTGCCACAGAAATGTGAGGAACATGTGTTTTTTTAGCCAAATTTTGAGGTTTGCAAAGGATTCTGGGTAACAGAACCTGGTCCGAGCCCCGCAAGTCACCCCTCCTTGGATTCCCCTAGGTCTCTAGTTTTCAGAAATGCACAGGTTTGGTAGGTTTCCCTAGGTGCCGGCTGAGCTAGAGGCCAAAATTTACAGGTAGGCACTTTGCAAAAAACACCTCTGTTTTTTTCCAAAATGTAGGATGTGTCCACGTTGCGCTTTGGGGTGTTTCCTGTCGCCGGCGCTAGGCCTACCCACGCAAGTGAGGTATCATTTTTATCGGGAGACTTGGGGGAACGCTGGGTGGAAGGAAATTTGTAGCTCCTCTCAGATTCCAGAACTTTCTGTCACAGAAATGTGAGGAACATGTGTTTTTTTAGCCAAATTTTGAGGTTTGCAAATGATTCTGGGTAACAGAACCTGGTCCGAGCCCCGCAAGTCACCCCTCCTTGGATTCCCCTAGGTCTCTAGTTTTCAGAAATGCACAGGTTTGGTAGGTTTCCCTAGGTGCCGGCTGAGCTAGAGGCCAAAATTTACAGGTAGGCACTTCGCAAAAAACACCTCTGTTTTTTTCCAAAATGTAGGATGTGTCCACGTTGCGCTTTGGGGTGTTTCCTGTCGCCGGCGCTAGGCCTACCCACGCAAGTGAGGTATCATTTTTATCGGGAGACTTGGGGGAACGCTGGGTGGAAGGAAATTTGTAGCTCCTCTCAGATTCCAGAACTTTCTGCCACAGAAATGTGAGGAACATGTGTTTTTTTAGCCAAATTTTGAGGTTTGCAAAGGATTCTGGGTAACAGAACCTGGTCCGAGCCCCGCAAGTCACCCCTCCTTGGATTCCCCTAGGTCTCTAGTTTTCAGAAATGCACAGGTTTGGTAGGTTTCCCTAGGTGCCGGCTGACCTACAGGCCAAAATCTACAGGTAGGCACTTCGCAAAAAACACCTCTGTTTTTTTTCCAAAATGTAGGATGTGTCCGCGTTGCGCTTTGGGGTGTTTCCTGTCGCCGGCGCTAGGCCTACCCACGCAAGTGAGGTATCATTCTTATCGGGAGACTTGGGGGAACGCTGGGTGGAAGGAAATTTGTAGCTCCTCTCAGATTCCAGAACTTTCTGCCACAGAAATGTGAGGAACATGTGTTTTTTTAGCCAAATTTTGAGGTTTGCAAAGGATTCTGGGTAACAGAACCTGGTCCGAGCCCCGCAAGTCACCCCTCCTTGGATTCCCCTAGGTCTCTAGTTTTCAGAAATGCACAGGTTTGGTAGGTTTCCCTAGGTGCCGGCTGGGCTAGAGGCCAAAATCTACAGGTAGGCACTTCGCAAAAAACACCTCTGTTTTTTTCCAAAATTTAGGATGTGTCCGCGTTGCGCTTTGGGGTATTTCCTGTCGCCGGCGCTAGGCCTACCCACGCAAGTGAGGTATCATTTTTATCGGGAGACTTGGGGGAACGCTGGGTGGAAGGAAATTTGTAGCTCCTCTCAGATTCCAGAACTTTCTGCCACAGAAATGTGAGGAACATGTGTTTTTTTAGCCAAATTTTGAGGTTTGCAAAGGATTCTGGGTAACAGAACCTGGTCCGAGCCCCGCAAGTCACCCCTCCTTGGATTCCCCTAGGTCTCTAGTTTTCAGAAATGCACAGGTTTGGTAGGTTTCCCTAGGTGCCGGCTGAGCTACAGGCCAAAATCTACAGGTAGGCACTTCGCAAAAAACACCTCTGTTTTTTCCAAAATTTAGGATGTGTCCACGTTGCGCTTTGGGGTGTTTCCTGTCGCCGGCGCTAGGCCTACCCACGCAAGTGAGGTATCATTTTTATCGGGAGACTTGGGGGAACACTGCGTGGAAGGAAATTTGTAGCTCCTCTCAGATTCCAGAACTTTCTGCCACAGAAATGTGAGGAACATGTGTTTTTTTAGCCAAATTTTGAGGTTTGCAAAGGATTCTGGGTAACAGAACCTGGTCCGAGCCCCGCAAGTCACCCCTCCTTGGATTCCCCTAGGTCTCTAGTTTTCAGAAATGCACAGGTTTGGTAGGTTTCCCTAGGTGCCGGCTGAGCTAGAGGCCAAAATTTACAGGTAGGCACTTTGCAAAAAACACCTCTGTTTTTTTCCAAAATGTAGGATGTGTCCACGTTGCGCTTTGGGGTGTTTCCTGTCGCCGGCGCTAGGCCTACCCACGCAAGTGAGGTATCATTTTTATCGGGAGACTTGGGGGAACGCTGGGTGGAAGGAAATTTGTAGCTCCTCTCAGATTCCAGAACTTTCTGTCACAGAAATGTGAGGAACATGTGTTTTTTTAGCCAAATTTTGAGGTTTGCAAATGATTCTGGGTAACAGAACCTGGTCCGAGCCCCGCAAGTCACCCCTCCTTGGATTCCCCTAGGTCTCTAGTTTTCAGAAATGCACAGGTTTGGTAGGTTTCCCTAGGTGCCGGCTGAGCTACAGGCCAAAATCTACAGGTAGGCACTTCGCAAAAAACACCTCTGTTTTTTCCAAAATTTAGGATGTGTCCACGTTGCGCTTTGGGGTGTTTCCTGTCGCCGGCGCTAGGCCTACCCACGCAAGTGAGGTATCATTTTTATCGGGAGACTTGGGGGAACACTGCGTGGAAGGAAATTTGTAGCTCCTCTCAGATTCCAGAACTTTCTGCCACAGAAATGTGAGGAACATGTGTTTTTTTAGCCAAATTTTGAGGTTTGCAAAGGATTCTGGGTAACAGAACCTGGTCCGAGCCCCGCAAGTCACCCCTCCTTGGATTCCCCTAGGTCTCTAGTTTTCAGAAATGCACAGGTTTGGCAGGTTTCCCTAGGTGCCGGCTGAGCTAGAGGCCAAAATTTACAGGTAGGCACTTTGCAAAAAACACCTCTGTTTTTTTCCAAAATGTAGGATGTGTCCACGTTGCGCTTTGGGGTGTTTCCTGTCGCCGGCGCTAGGCCTACCCACGCAAGTGAGGTATCATTTTTATCGGGAGACTTGGGGGAACGCTGGGTGGAAGGAAATTTGTAGCTCCTCTCAGATTCCAGAACTTTCTGTCACAGAAATGTGAGGAACATGTGTTTTTTTAGCCAAATTTTGAGGTTTGCAAATGATTCTGGGTAACAGAACCTGGTCCGAGCCCCGCAAGTCACCCCTCCTTGGATTCCCCTAGGTCTCTAGTTTTCAGAAATGCACAGGTTTGGTAGGTTTCCCTAGGTGCCGGCTGAGCTAGAGGCCAAAATTTACAGGTAGGCACTTCGCAAAAAACACCTCTGTTTTTTTCCAAAATGTAGGATGTGTCCGCGTTGCGCTTTGGGGTGTTTCCTGTCGCCGGCGCTAGGCCTACCCACGCAAGTGAGGTATCATTTTTATCGGGAGACTTGGGGGAACGCTGGGTGGAAGGAAATTTGTAGCTCCTCTCAGATTCCAGAACTTTCTGCCACAGAAATGTGAGGAACAGGTGTTTTTTTAGCCAAATTTTGAGGTTTGCAAAGGATTCTGGGTAACAGAACCTGGTCCGAGCCCCGCAAGTCACCCCTCCTTGGATTCCCCTAGGTCTCTAGTTTTCAGAAATGCACAGGTTTGGTAGGTTTCCCTAGGTGCCGGCTGAGCTACAGGCCAAAATCTACAGGTAGGCACTTCGCAAAAAACACCTCTGTTTTTTTTCCAAAATTTAGGATGTGTCCACGTTGCGCTTTGGGGTGTTTCCTGTCGCCGGCGCTAGGCCTACCCACGCAAGTGAGGTATCATTTTTATCGGGAGACTTGGGGGAACGCTGCGTGGAAGGAAATTTGTAGCTCCTCTCAGATTCCAGAACTTTCTGCCACAGAAATGTGAGGAACATGTGTTTTTTTAGCCAAATTTTGAGGTTTGCAAAGGATTCTGGGTAACAGAACCTGGTCCGAGCCCCGCAAGTCACCCCTCCTTGGATTCCCCTAGGTCTCTAGTTTTCAGAAATGCACAGGTTTGGTAGGTTTCCCTAGGTGCCGGCTGAGCTAGAGGCCAAAATTTACAGGTAGGCACTTCGCAAAAAACACCTCTGTTTTTTTCCAAAATGTAGGATGTGTCCGCGTTGCGCTTTGGGGTGTTTCCTGTCGCCGGCGCTAGGCCTACCCACGCAAGTGAGGTATCATTTTTATCGGGAGACTTGGGGGAACGCTGGGTGGAAGGAAATTTGTAGCTCCTCTCAGATTCCAGAACTTTCTGCCACAGAAATGTGAGGAACATGTGTTTTTTTAGCCAAATTTTGAGGTTTGCAAAGGATTCTGGGTAACAGAACCTGGTCCGAGCCCCGCAAGTCACCCCTCCTTGGATTCCCCTAGGTCTCTAGTTTTCAGAAATGCACAGGTTTGGTAGGTTTCCCTAGGTGCCGGCTGGGCTAGAGGCCAAAATCTACAGGTAGGCACTTCGCAAAAAACACCTCTGTTTTTTTCCAAAATTTAGGATGTGTCCGCGTTGCGCTTTGGGGTATTTCCTGTCGCCGGCGCTAGGCCTACCCACGCAAGTGAGGTATCATTTTTATCGGGAGACTTGGGGGAACGCTGGGTGGAAGGAAATTTGTAGCTCCTCTCAGATTCCAGAACTTTCTGCCACAGAAATGTGAGGAACATGTGTTTTTTTAGCCAAATTTTGAGGTTTGCAAAGGATTCTGGGTAACAGAACCTGGTCCGAGCCCCGCAAGTCACCCCTCCTTGGATTCCCCTAGGTCTCTAGTTTTCAGAAATGCACAGGTTTGGTAGGTTTCCCTAGGTGCCGGCTGAGCTACAGGCCAAAATCTACAGGTAGGCACTTCGCAAAAAACACCTCTGTTTTTTTCCAAAATTTAGGATGTGTCCACGTTGCGCTTTGGGGTGTTTCCTGTCGCCGGCGCTAGGCCTACCCACGCAAGTGAGGTATCATTTTTATCGGGAGACTTGGGGGAACGCTGCGTGGAAGGAAATTTGTAGCTCCTCTCAGATTCCAGAACTTTCTGCCACAGAAATGTGAGGAACATGTGTTTTTTTAGCCAAATTTTGAGGTTTGCAAAGGATTCTGGGAAACAGAACCTGGTCCGAGCCCCGCAAGTCACCCCTCCTTGGATTCCCCTAGGTCTCTAGTTTTCAGAAATGCACAGGTTTGGTAGGTTTCCCTAGGTGCCGGCTGAGCTAGAGGCCAAAATTTACAGGTAGGCACTTTGCAAAAAACACCTCTGTTTTTTTCCAAAATGTAGGAGGTGTCCACGTTGCGCTTTGGGGTGTTTCCTGTCGCCGGCGCTAGGCCTACCCACGCAAGTGAGGTATCATTTTTATCGGGAGACTTGGGGGAACGCTGGGTGGAAGGAAATTTGTAGCTCCTCTCAGATTCCAGAAATTTCTGTCACAGAAATGTGAGGAACATGTGTTTTTTTAGCCAAATTTTGAGGTTTGCAAAGGATTATGGGTAACAGAACCTGGTCCGAGCCCCGCAAGTCACCCCTCCTTGGATTCCCCTAGGTCTCTAGTTTTCACAAATGCACAGGTTTGGTAGGTTTCCCTAGGTGCCGGCTGAGCTAGAGGCCAAAATCTACAGGTAGGCACTTCGCAAAAAACACCTCTGTTTTTTTCCAAAATTTAGGATGTGTCCGCGTTGCGCTTTGGGGTATTTCCTGTCGCCGGCGCTAGGCCTACCCACGCAAGTGAGGTATCATTTTTATCGGGAGACTTGGGGGAACGCTGGGTGGAAGGAAATTTGTAGCTCCTCTCAGATTCCAGAACTTTCTGCCACAGAAATGTGAGGAACATGTGTTTTTTTAGCCAAATTTTGAGGTTTGCAAAGGATTCTGGGTAACAGAACCTGGTCCGAGCCCCGCAAGTCACCCCTCCTTGGATTCCCCTAGGTCTCTAGTTTTCAGAAATGCACAGGTTTGGTAGGTTTCCCTAGGTGCCGGCTGAGCTAGAGGCCAAAATTTACAGGTAGGCACTTCGCAAGAAACACCTCTGTTTTTTTCCAAAATGTAGGATGTGTCCGCGTTGCGCTTTGGGGTGTTTCCTGTCGCCGGGCGCTAGGCCTACCCACGCAAGTGAGGTATCATTTTTATCGGGAGACTTGGGGGAACGCTGGGTGGAAGGAAATTTGTAGCTCCTCTCAGATTCCAGAACTTTCTGCCACAGAAATGTGAGGAACATGTGTTTTTGTAGCCAAATTTTGAGGTTTGCAAAGGATTCTGGGTAACAGAACCTGGTCCGAGCCCCGCAAGTCACCCCTCCTTGGATTCCCCTAGGTCTCTAGTTTTCAGAAATGCACAGGTTTGGTAGGTTTCCCTAGGTGCCGGCTGAGCTACAGGCCAAAATCTACAGGTAGGCACTTCGCAAAAAACACCTCTGTTTTTTTCCAAAATGTAGGATGTGTCCACGTTGCGCTTTGGGGTGTTTCCTGTCGCCGGCGCTAGGCCTACCCACGCAAGTGAGGTATCATTTTTATCGGGAGACTTGGGGGAACGCTGGGTGGAAGGAAATTTGTAGCTCCTCTCAGATTCCAGAACTTTCTGCCACAGAAATGTGAGGAACATGTGTTTTTTTAGCCAAATTTTGAGGTTTGCAAAGGATTCTGGGTAACAGAACCTGGTCCGAGCCCCGCAAGTCACCCCTCCTTGGATTCCCCTAGGTCTCTAGTTTTCAGAAATGCACAGGTTTGGTAGGTTTCCCTAGGTGCCGGCTGAGCTAGAGGCCAAAATCTACAGGTTGGCACTTCGCAAAAAACACCTCTGTTTTTTTCCAAAATTTAGGATGTGTCCGCGTTGCGCTTTGGGGTGTTTCCTGTCGCCGGCGCTAGGCCTACCCACGCAAGTGAGGTATCATTTTTATCGGGAGACTTGGGGGAACGCTGGGTGGAAGTAAATTTGTAGCTCCTCTCAGATTCCAGAACTTTCTGCCACAGAAATGTGAGGAACATGTGTTTTTTTAGCCAAATTTTGAGGTTTGCAAAGGATTCTGGGTAACAGAACCTGGTCCGAGCCCCGCAAGTCACCCCTCCTTGGATTCCCCTAGGTCTCTAGTTTTCAGAAATGCACAGGTTTGGTAGGTTTCCCTAGGTGCCGGCTGAGCTAGAGGCCAAAATCTACAGGTAGGCACTTCGCAAAAAACACCTCTGTTTTTTTCCAAAATTTAGGATGTGTCCACGTTGCGCTTTGGGGTGTTTCCTGTCGCCGGCGCTAGGCCTACCCACGCAAGTGAGGTATCATTTTTATCGGGAGACTTGGGGGAACGCTGCGTGGAAGGAAATTTGTAGCTCCTCTCAGATTCCAGAACTTTCTGCCACAGAAATGTGAGGAACATGTGTTTTTTTAGCCAAATTTTGAGGTTTGCAAAGGATTCTGGGTAACAGAACCTGGTCCGAGCCCCGCAAGTCACCCCTCCTTGGATTCCCCTAGGTCTCTAGTTTTCAGAAATGCACAGGTTTGGTAGGTTTCCCTAGGTGCCGGCTGAGCTAGAGGCCAAAATTTACAGGTAGGCACTTCGCAAAAAACACCTCTGTTTTTTTCCAAAATGTAGGATGTGTCCGCGTTGCGCTTTGGGGTGTTTCCTGTCGCCGGCGCTAGGCCTACCCACGCAAGTGAGGTATCATTTTTATCGGGAGACTTGGGGGAACGCTGGGTGGAAGGAAATTTGTAGCTCCTCTCAGATTCCAGAACTTTCTGCCACAGAAATGTGAGGAACATGTGTTTTTTTAGCCAAATTTTGAGGTTTGCAAAGGATTCTGGGTAACAGAACCTGGTCCGAGCCCCGCAAGTCACCCCTCCTTGGATTCCCCTAGGTCTCTAGTTTTCAGAAATGCACAGGTTTGGTAGGTTTCCCTAGGTGCCGGCTGGGCTAGAGGCCAAAATCTACAGGTAGGCACTTCGCTAAAAACACCTCTGTTTTTTTCCAAAATTTAGGATGTGTCCGCGTTGCGCTTTGGGGTATTTCCTGTCGCCGGCGCTAGGCCTACCCACGCAAGTGAGGTATCATTTTTATCGGGAGACTTGGGGGAACGCTGGGTGGAAGGAAATTTGTAGCTCCTCTCAGATTCCTGAACTTTCTGCCACAGAAATGTGAGGAACATGTGTTTTGTTAGCCAAATTTTGAGGTTTGCAAAGGATTCTGGGTAACAGAACCTGGTCCGAGCCCCGCAAGTCACCCCTCATTGGATTCCCCTAGGTCTCTAGTTTTCAGAAATGCACAGGTTTGGTAGGTTTCCCTAGGTGCCGGCTGAGCTACAGGCCAAAATCTACAGGTAGGCACTTCGCAAAAAACACCTCTGTTTTTTTCCAAAATTTAGGATGTGTCCACGTTGCGCTTTGGGGTGATTCCTGTCGCCGGCGCTAGGCCTACCCACGCAAGTGAGGTATCATTTTTATCGGGAGACTTGGGGGAACGCTGGGTGGAAGGAAATTTGTAGCTCCTCTCAGATTCCAGAACTTTCTGCCACAGAAATGTGAGGAACATGTGTTTTTTTAGCCAAATTTTGAGGTTTGCAAAGGATTCTGGGTAACGGAACCTGGTCCGAGCCCCGCAAGTCACCCCTCCTTGGATTCCCCTAGGTCTCTAGTTTTCAGAAATGCACAGGTTTGGTAGGTTTCCCTAGGTGCCGGCTGAGCTAGAGGCCAAAATCTACAGGTAGGCACTTCGCAAAAAACACCTCTGTTTTTTTCCAAAATTTAGGATGTGTCCACGTTGCGCTTTGGGGTGTTTCCTGTCGCCGGCGCTAGGCCTACCCACGCAAGTGAGGTATCATTTTTATCGGGAGACTTGGGGGAACGCTGCGTGGAAGGAAATTTGTAGCTCCTCTCAGATTCCAGAACTTTCTGCCACAGAAATGTGAGGAACATGTGTTTTTTTAGCCAAATTTTGAGGTTTGCAAAGGATTCTGGGTAACAGAACCTGGTCCGAGCCCCGCAAGTCACCCCTCCTTGGATTCCCCTAGGTCTCTAGTTTTCAGAAATGCACAGGTTTGGTAGGTTTCCCTAGGTGCCGGCTGGGCTAGAGGCCAAAATCTACAGGTAGGCACTTCGCAAAAAGCACCTCTGTTTTTTTCCAAAATTTAGGATGTGTCCGCGTTGCGCTTTGGGGTATTTCCTGTCGCCGGCGCTAGGCCTACCCACGCAAGTGAGGTATCATTTTTATCGGGAGACTTGGGGGAACGCTGGGTGGAAGGAAATTTGTAGCTCCTCTCAGATTCCAGAACTTTCTGCCACAGAAATGTGAGGAACATGTGTTTTTTTAGCCAAATTTTGAGGTTTGCAAAGGATTCTGGGTAACAGAACCCGGTCCGAGCCCCGCAAGTCACCCCTCCTTGGATTCCCCTAGGTCTCTAGTTTTCAGAAATGCACAGGTTTGGTAGGTTTCCCTAGGTGCCGGCTGAGCTACAGGCCAAAATCTACAGGTAGGCACTTCGCAAAAAACACCTCTGCTTTTTTCCAAAATTTAGGATGTGTCCACGTTGCGCTTTGGGGTGTTTCCTGTCGCCAACGCTAGGCCTACCCACGCAAGTGAGGTATCATTTTTATCGGGAGACTTGGGGGAACGCTGGGTGGAAGGAAATTTGTAGCTCCTCTCAGATTCCAGAACTTTCTGCCACAGAAATGTGAGGAACATGTGTTTTTTTAGCCAAATTTTGAGGTTTGCAAAGGATTCTGGGTAACGGAACCTGGTCCGAGCCCCGCAAGTCACCCCTCCTTGGATTCCCCTAGGTCTCTAGTTTTCAGAAATGCACAGGTTTGGTAGGTTTCCCTAGGTGCCGGCTGAGCTAGAGGCCAAAATCTACAGGTAGGCACTTCGCAAAAAACACCTCTGTTTTTTTCCAAAATTTAGGATGTGTCCATGTTGCGCTTTGGGGTGTTTCCTGTCGCCCGCGCTAGGCCTACCCATGCAAGTGAGGTATCATTTTTATCGGGAGACTTGGGGGAACGCTGCGTGGAAGGAAATTTGTAGCTCCTCTCAGATTCCAGAACTTTCTGCCACAGAAATGTGAGGAACATGTGTTTTTTTAGCCAAATTTTGAGGTTTGCAAAGGATTCTGGGTAACAGAACCTGGTCCGAGCCCCGCAAGTCACCCCTCCTTGGATTCCCCTAGGTCTCTAGTTTTCAGAAATGCACAGGTTTGGTAGGTTTCCCTAGGTGCCGGCTGAGCTAGAGGCCAAAATTTACAGGTAGGCACTTCGCAAAAAACACCTCTGTTTTTTTCCAAAATGTAGGATGTGTCCACGTTGCGCTTTGGGGTGTTTCCTGTCGCCGGCGCTAGGCCTACCCACGCAAGTGAGGTATCATTTTTATCGGGAGACTTGGGGGAACGCTTGGTGGAAGGAAATTTGTAGCTCCTCTCAGATTCCAGAACTTTCTGTCACAGAAATGTGAGGAACATGTGTTTTTTTAGCCAAATTTTGAGGTTTGCAAAGGATTCTGGGTAACAGAACCTGGTCCGAGCCCCGCAAGTCACCCCTCCTTGGATTCCCCTAGGTCTCTAGTTTTCAGAAATGCACAGGTTTGGTAGGTTTCCCTAGGTGCCGGCTGAGCTAGAGGCCAAAATCTACAGGTAGGCACTTCGCAAAAAACACCTCTGTTTTTTTCCAAAATTTAGGATGTGTCCGCGTTGCGCTTTGGGGTATTTCCTGTCGCCGGCGCTAGGCCTACCCACGCAAGTGAGGTATCATTTTTATCGGGAGACTTGGGGGAACGCTGGGTGGAAGGAAATTTGTAGCTCCTCTCAGATTCCAGAACTTTCTGCCACAGAAATGTGAGGAACATGTGTTTTTTTAGCCAAATTTTGAGGTTTGCAAAGGATTCTGGGTAACAGAACCTGGTCCGAGCCCCGCAAGTCACCCCTCCTTGGATTCCCCTAGGTCTCTAGTTTTCAGAAATGCACAGGTTTGGTAGGTTTCCCTAGGTGCCGGCTGAGCTACAGGCCAAAATCTACAGGTAGGCACTTCGCAAAAAACACCTCTGTTTTTTTCCAAAATTTAGGATGTGTCCACGTTGCGCTTTGGGGTGTTTCCTGTCGCCGGCGCTAGGCCTACCCACGCAAGTGAGGTATCATTTTTATCGGGAGACTTGGGGGAACGCTGGGTGGAAGGAAATTTGTAGCTCCTCTCAGATTCCAGAACTTTCTGCCACAGAAATGTGAGGAACATGTGTTTTTTTAGCCAAATTTTGAGGTTTGCAAAGGATTCTGGGTAACAGAACCTGGTCCGAGCCCCGCAAGTCACCCCTCCTTGGATTCCCCTAGGTCTCTAGTTTTCAGAAATGCACAGGTTTGGTAGGTTTCCCTAGGTGCCGGCTGAGCTAGAGGCCAAAATCTACAGGTAGGCACTTCGCAAAAAACACCTCTGTTTTTTTCCAAAATTTAGGATGTGTCCACGTTGCGCTTTGGGGTGTTTCCTGTCGCCGGCGCTAGGCCTACCCACGCAAGTGAGGTATCATTTTTATCGGGAGACTTGGGGGAACGCTGCGTGGAAGGAAATTTGTAGCTCCTCTCAGATTCCAGAACTTTCTGCCACAGAAATGTGAGGAACATGTGTTTTTTTAGCCAAATTTTGAGGTTTGCAAAGGATTCTGGGTAACAGAACCTGGTCCGAGCCCCGCAAGTCACCCCTCCTTGGATTCCCCTAGGTCTCTAGTTTTCAGAAATGCACAGGTTTGGTAGGTTTGGTAGGTTTCCCTAGGTGCCGGCTGAGCTAGAGGCCAAAATCTACAGGTAGGCACTTCGCAAAAAACACCTCTGTTTTTTTCCAAAATTTAGGATATGTCCGCGTTGCGCTTTTTGGTATTTCCTGTCGCCGGCGCTAGGCCTACCCACGCAAGTGAGGTATCATTTTTATCGGGAGACTTGGGGGAACGCTGGGTGGAAGGAAATTTGTAGCTCCTCTCAGATTCCAGAACTTTCTGCCACAGAAATGTGAGGAACATGTGTTTTTTTAGCCAAATTTTGAGGTTTGCAAAGGATTCTGGGTAACGGAACCTGGTCCGAGCCCCGCAAGTCACCCCTCCTTGGATTCCCCTAGGTCTCTAGTTTTCAGAAATGCACAGGTTTGGTAGGTTTCCCTAGGTGCCGGCTGAGCTAGAGGCCAAAATCTACAGGTAGGCACTTCGCAAAAAACACCTCTGTTTTTTTCCAAAATGTAGGATGTGTCCACGTTGCGCTTTGGGGTGTTTCCTGTCGCCGGCGCTAGGCCTACCCACGCAAGTGAGGTATCATTTTTATCGGGAGACTTGGGGGAACGCTGGGTGGAAGGAAATTTGTAGCTCCTCTCAGATTCCAGAACTTTCTGCCACAGAAATGTGAGGAACATGTGTTTTTTTAGCCAAATTTTGAGGTTTGCAAAGGATTCTGGGTAACAGAACCTGGTCCGAGCCCCGCAAGTCACCCCTCCTTGGATTCCCCTAGGTCTCTAGTTTTCAGAAATGCACAGGTTTGGTAGCTTTCCCTAGGTGCCGGCTGAGCTAGAGGCCAAAATCTACAGGTAGGCACTTCGCAAAAAACACCTCTGTTTTTTTCCAAAATTTAGGATGTGTCCGCGTTGCGCTTTGGGGTGTTTCCTGTCGCCGGCGCTAGGCCTACCCACGCAAGTGAGGTATCATTTTTATCGGGAGACTTGGGGGAACGCTGGGTGGAAGTAAATTTGTAGCTCCTCTCAGATTCCAGAACTTTCTGCCACAGAAATGTGAGGAACATGTGTTTTTTTAGCCAAATTTTGAGGTTTGCAAAGGATTCTGGGTAACAGAACCTGGTCCGAGCCCCGCAAGTCACCCCTCCTTGGATTCCCCTAGGTCTCTAGTTTTCAGAAATGCACAGGTTTGGTAGGTTTCCCTAGGTGCCGGCTGAGCTAGAGGCCAAAATCTACAGGTAGGCACTTCGCAAAAAACACCTCTGTTTTTTTCCAAAATTTAGGATGTGTCCACGTTGCGCTTTGGGGTGTTTCCTGTCGCCGGCGCTAGGCCTACCCACGCAAGTGAGGTATCATTTTTATCGGGAGACTTGGGGGAACGCTGCGTGGAAGGAAATTTGTAGCTCCTCTCAGATTCCAGAACTTTCTGCCACAGAAATGTGAGGAACATGTGTTTTTTTAGCCAAATTTTGAGGTTTGCAAAGGATTCTGGGTAACAGAACCTGGTCCGAGCCCCGCAAGTCACCCCTCCTTGGATTCCCCTAGGTCTCTAGTTTTCAGAAATGCACAGGTTTGGTAGGTTTGGTAGGTTTCCCTAGGTGCCGGCTGAGCTAGAGGCCAAAATCTACAGGTAGGCACTTCGCAAAAAACACCTCTGTTTTTTTCCAAAATTTAGGATGTGTCCGCGTTGCGCTTTGGGGTATTTCCTGTCGCCGGCGCTAGGCCTACCCACGCAAGTGAGGTATCATTTTTATCGGGAGACTTGGGGGAACGCTGGGTGGAAGGAAATTTGTAGCTCCTCTCAGATTCCAGAACTTTCTGCCACAGAAATGTGAGGAACATGTGTTTTTTTAGCCAAATTTTGAGGTTTGCAAAGGATTCTGGGTAACGGAACCTGGTCCGAGCCCCGCAAGTCACCCCTCCTTGGATTCCCCTAGGTCTCTAGTTTTCAGAAATGCACAGGTTTGGTAGGTTTCCCTAGGTGCCGGCTGAGCTAGAGGCCAAAATCTACAGGTAGGCACTTCGCAAAAAACACCTCTGTTTTTTTCCAAAATTTAGGATGAATCCGCGTTGCACTTTGGGGTGTTTCCTGTCGCCGGCGCTAGGCCTACCCACGCAAGTGAGGTATCATTTTTATCGGGAGACTTGGGGGAACGCTGGGTGGAAGGAAATTTGTAGCTCCTCTCAGATTCCAGAACTTTCTGCCACAGAAATGTGAGGAACATGTGTTTTTTTAGCCAAATTTTGAGGTTTGCAAAGGATTCTGGGTAACAGAACCTGGTCCGAGCCCCGCAAGTCACCCCTCCTTGGATTCCCCTAGGTCTCTAGTTTTCAGAAATGCACAGGTTTGGTAGGTTTCCCTAGGTGCCGGCTGAGCTAGAGGCCAAAATCTACAGGTAGGCACTTCGCAAAAAACACCTCTGTTTTTTTCCAAAATTTAGGATGTGTCCACGTTGCGCTTTGGGGTGTTTCCTGTCGCCGGCGCTAGGCCTATCCACGCAAGTGAGGTATCATTTTTATCGGGAGACTTGGGGGAACGCTGGGTGGAAGGAAATTTGTAGCTCCTCTCAGATTCCAGAACTTTCTGCCACAGAAATGTGAGGAACATGTGTTTTTTTAGCCAAATTTTGAGGTTTGCAAAGGATTCTGGGTAACAGAACCTGGTCCGAGCCCCGCAAGTCACCCCTCCTTGGATTCCCCTAGGTCTCTAGTTTTCAGAAATGCACAGGTTTGGTAGGTTTCCCTAGGTGCCGGCTGAGCTAGAGGCCAAAATCTACAGGTAGGCACTTCGCAAAAAACACCTCTGTTTTTTTCCAAAATGTAGGATGTGTCCACGTTGCGCTTTGGGGTGTTTCCTGTCGCCGGCGCTAGGCCTACCCACGCAAGTGAGGTATCATTTTTATCGGGAGACTTGGGGGAACGCTGGGTGGAAGGAAATTTGTAGCTCCTCTCAGATTCCAGAACTTTCTGCCACAGAAATGTGAGGAACATGTGTTTTTTTAGCCAAATTTTGAGGTTTGCAAAGGATTCTGGGTAACAGAACCTGGTCCGAGCCCCGCAAGTCACCCCTCCTTGGATTCCCCTAGGTCTCTAGTTTTCAGAAATGCACAGGTTTGGTAGGTTTCCCTAGGTGCCGGCTGAGCTAGAGGCCAAAATCTACAGGTAGGCACTTCGCAAAAAACACCTCTGTTTTTTTCCAAAATTTAGGATGTGTCCGCGTTGCGCTTTGGGGTGTTTCCTGTCGCCGGCGCTAGGCCTACCCACGCAAGTGAGGTATCATTTTTATCGGGAGACTTGGGGGAACGCTGGGTGGAAGTAAATTTGTAGCTCCTCTCAGATTCCAGAACTTTCTGCCACAGAAATGTGAGGAACATGTGTTTTTTTAGCCAAATTTTGAGGTTTGCAAAGGATTCTGGGTAACAGAACCTGGTCCGAGCCCCGCAAGTCACCCCTCATTGGATTCCCCTAGGTCTCTAGTTTTCAGAAATGCACAGGTTTGGTAGGTTTCCCTAGGTGCCGGCTGAGCTACAGGCCAAAATCTACAGGTAGGCACTTCGCAAAAAACACCTCTGTTTTTTTCCAAAATTTAGGATGTGTCCACGTTGCGCTTTGGGGTGATTCCTGTCGCCGGCGCTAGGCCTACCCACGCAAGTGAGGTATCATTTTTATCGGGAGACTTGGGGGAACGCTGGGTGGAAGGAAATTTGTAGCTCCTCTCAGATTCCAGAACTTTCTGCCACAGAAATGTGAGGAACATGTGTTTTTTTAGCCAAATTTTGAGGTTTGCAAAGGATTCTGGGTAACGGAACCTGGTCTGAGCCCCGCAAGTCACCCCTCCTTGGATTCCCCTAGGTCTCTAGTTTTCAGAAATGCACAGGTTTGGTAGGTTTCCCTAGGTGCCGGCTGAGCTAGAGGCCAAAATCTACAGGTAGGCACTTCGCAAAAAACACCTCTGTTTTTTTCCAAAATTTAGGATGTGTCCACGTTGCGCTTTGGGGTGTTTCCTGTCGCCGGCGCTAGGCCTACCCACGCAAGTGAGGTATCATTTTTATCGGGAGACTTGGGGGAACGCTGGGTGGAAGTAAATTTGTAGCTCCTCTCAGATTCCAGAACTTTCTGCCACAGAAATGTGAGGAACATGTGTTTTTTTAGCCAAATTTTGAGGTTTGCAAAGGATTCTGGGTAACAGAACCTGGTCCGAGCCCCGCAAGTCACCCCTCCTTGGATTCCCCTAGGTCTCTAGTTTTCAGAAATGCACAGGTTTGGTAGGTTTCCCTAGGTGCCGGCTGGGCTAGAGGCCAAAATCTACAGGTAGGCACTTCGCAAAAAGCACCTCTGTTTTTTTCCAAAATTTAGGATGTGTCCGCGTTGCGCTTTGGGGTATTTCCTGTCGCCGGCGCTAGGCCTACCCACGCAAGTGAGGTATCATTTTTATCGGGAGACTTGGGGGAACGCTGGGTGGAAGGAAATTTGTAGCTCCTCTCAGATTCCAGAACTTTCTGCCACAGAAATGTGAGGAACATGTGTTTTTTTAGCCAAATTTTGAGGTTTGCAAAGGATTCTGGGTAACAGAACCTGGTCCGAGCCCCGCAAGTCACCCCTCCTTGGATTCCCCTAGGTCTCTAGTTTTCAGAAATGCACAGGTTTGGTAGGTTTCCCTAGGTGCCGGCTGAGCTAGAGGCCAAAATTTACAGGTAGGCACTTCGCAAAAAACACCTCTGTTTTTTTCCAAAATGTAGGATGTGTCCACGTTGCGCTTTGGGGTGTTTCCTGTCGCCGGCGCTAGGCCTACCCACGCAAGTGAGGTATCATTTTTATCGGGAGACTTGGGGGAACGCTTGGTGGAAGGAAATTTGTAGCTCCTCTCAGATTCCAGAACTTTCTGTCACAGAAATGTGAGGAACATGTGTTTTTTTAGCCAAATTTTGAGGTTTGCAAAGGATTCTGGGTAACAGAACCTGGTCCGAGCCCCGCAAGTCACCCCTCCTTGGATTCCCCTAGGTCTCTAGTTTTCAGAAATGCACAGGTTTGGTAGGTTTCCCTAGGTGCCGGCTGAGCTAGAGGCCAAAATCTACAGGTAGGCACTTCGCAAAAAACACCTCTGTTTTTTTCCAAAATTTAGGATGTGTCCGCGTTGCGCTTTGGGGTATTTCCTGTCGCCGGCGCTAGGCCTACCCACGCAAGTGAGGTATCATTTTTATCGGGAGACTTGGGGGAACGCTGGGTGGAAGGAAATTTGTAGCTCCTCTCAGATTCCAGAACTTTCTGCCACAGAAATGTGAGGAACATGTGTTTTTTTAGCCAAATTTTGAGGTTTGCAAAGGATTCTGGGTAACAGAACCTGGTCCGAGCCCCGCAAGTCACCCCTCCTTGGATTCCCCTAGGTCTCTAGTTTTCAGAAATGCACAGGTTTGGTAGGTTTCCCTAGGTGCCGGCTGAGCTACAGGCCAAAATCTACAGGTAGGCACTTCGCAAAAAACACCTCTGTTTTTTTCCAAAATTTAGGATGTGTCCACGTTGCGCTTTGGGGTGTTTCCTGTCGCCGGCGCTAGGCCTACCCACGCAAGTGAGGTATCATTTTTATCGGGAGACTTGGGGGAACGCTGGGTGGAAGGAAATTTGTAGCTCCTCTCAGATTCCAGAACTTTCTGCCACAGAAATGTGAGGAACATGTGTTTTTTTAGCCAAATTTTGAGGTTTGCAAAGGATTCTGGGTAACAGAACCTGGTCCGAGCCCCGCAAGTCACCCCTCCTTGGATTCCCCTAGGTCTCTAGTTTTCAGAAATGCACAGGTTTGGTAGGTTTGGTAGGTTTCCCTAGGTGCCGGCTGAGCTAGAGGCCAAAATCTACAGGTAGGCACTTCGCAAAAAACACCTCTGTTTTTTTCCAAAATTTAGGATGTGTCCGCGTTGCGCTTTGGGGTATTTCCTGTCGCCGGCGCTAGGCCTACCCACGCAAGTGAGGTATCATTTTTATCGGGAGACTTGGGGCAACGCTGGGTGGAAGGAAATTTGTAGCTCCTCTCAGATTCCAGAACTTTCTGCCACAGAAATGTGAGGAACATGTGTTTTTTTAGCCAAATTTTGAGGTTTGCAAAGGATTCTGGGTAACGGAACCTGGTCCGAGCCCCGCAAGTCACCCCTCCTTGGATTCCCCTAGGTCTCTAGTTTTCAGAAATGCACAGGTTTGGTAGGTTTCCCTAGGTGCCGGCTGAGCTAGAGGCCAAAATCTACAGGTAGGCACTTCGCAAAAAACACCTCTGTTTTTTTCCAAAATTTAGGATGAGTCCGCGTTGCACTTTGGGGTGTTTCCTGTCGCCGGCGCTAGGCCTACCCACGCAAGTGAGGTATCATTTTTATCGGGAGACTTGGGGGAACGCTGGGTGGAAGGAAATTTGTAGCTCCTCTCAGATTCCAGAACTTTCTGCCACAGAAATGTGAGGAACATGTGTTTTTTTAGCCAAATTTTGAGGTTTGCAAAGGATTCTGGGTAACAGAACCTGGTCCGAGCCCCGCAAGTCACCCCTCCTTGGATTCCCCTAGGTCTCTAGTTTTCAGAAATGCACAGGTTTGGTAGGTTTCCCAAGGTGCCGGCTGAGCTAGAGGCCAAAATCTACAGGTAGGCACTTCGCAAAAAACACCTCTGTTTTTTTCCAAAATTTAGGATGTGTCCACGTTGCGCTTTGGGGTGTTTCCTGTCGCCGGCGCTAGGCCTATCCACGCAAGTGAGGTATCATTTTTATCGGGAGACTTGGGGGAACGCTGGGTGGAAGGAAATTTGTAGCTCCTCTCAGATTCCAGAACTTTCTGCCACAGAAATGTGAGGAACATGTGTTTTTTTAGCCAAATTTTGAGGTTTGCAAAGGATTCTGGGTAACAGAACCTGGTCCGAGCCCCGCAAGTCACCCCTCCTTGGATTCCCCTAGGTCTCTAGTTTTCAGAAATGCACAGGTTTGGTAGGTTTCCCTAGGTGCCGGCTGAGCTAGAGGCCAAAATCTACAGGTAGGCACTTCGCAAAAAACACCTCTGTTTTTTTCCAAAATGTAGGATGTGTCCACGTTGCGCTTTGGGGTGTTTCCTGTCGCCGGCGCTAGGCCTACCCACGCAAGTGAGGTATCATTTTTATCGGGAGACTTGGGGGAACGCTGGGTGGAAGGAAATTTGTAGCTCCTCTCAGATTCCAGAACTTTCTGCCACAGAAATGTGAGGAACATGTGTTTTTTTAGCCAAATTTTGAGGTTTGCAAAGGATTCTGGGTAACAGAACCTGGTCCGAGCCCCGCAAGTCACCCCTCCTTGGATTCCCCTAGGTCTCTAGTTTTCAGAAATGCACAGGTTTGGTAGGTTTCCCTAGGTGCCGGCTGAGCTAGAGGCCAAAATCTACAGGTAGGCACTTCGCAAAAAACACCTCTGTTTTTTTCCAAAATTTAGGATGTGTCCGCGTTGCGCTTTGGGGTGTTTCCTGTCGCCGGCGCTAGGCCTACCCACGCAAGTGAGCTATCATTTTTATCGGGAGACTTGGGGGAACGCTGGGTGGAAGTAAATTTGTAGCTCCTCTCAGATTCCAGAACTTTCTGCCACAGAAATGTGAGGAACATGTGTTTTTTTAGCCAAATTTTGAGGTTTGCAAAGGATTCTGGGTAACAGAACCTGGTCCGAGCCCCGCAAGTCACCCCTCATTGGATTCCCCTAGGTCTCTAGTTTTCAGAAATGCACAGGTTTGGTAGGTTTCCCTAGGTGCCGGCTGAGCTAGAGGCCAAAATCTACAGGTAGGCACTTCGCAAAAAACACCTCTGTTTTTTTCCAAAATTTAGGATGTGTCCACGTTGCGCTTTGGGGTGTTTCCTGTCGCCGGCGCTAGGCCTACCCACGCAAGTGAGGTATCATTTTTATCGGGAGACTTGGGGGAACGCTGCGTGGAAGGAAATTTGTAGCTCCTCTCAGATTCCAGAACTTTCTGCCACAGAAATGTGAGGAACATGTGTTTTTTTAGCCAAATTTTGAGGTTTGCAAAGGATTCTGGGTAACAGAACCTGGTCCGAGCCCCGCAAGTCACCCCTCCTTGGATTCCCCTAGGTCTCTAGTTTTCAGAAATGCACAGGTTTGGTAGGTTTCCCTAGGTGCCGGCTGGGCTAGAGGCCAAAATCTACAGGTAGGCACTTCGCAAAAAGCACCTCTGTTTTTTTCCAAAATTTAGGATGTGTCCGCGTTGCGCTTTGGGGTATTTCCTGTCGCCGGCGCTAGGCCTACCCACGCAAGTGAGGTATCATTTTTATCGGGAGACTTGGGGGAACGCTGGGTGGAAGGAAATTTGTAGCTCCTCTCAGATTCCAGAACTTTCTGCCACAGAAATGTGAGGAACATGTGTTTTTTTAGCCAAATTTTGAGGTTTGCAAAGGATTCTGGGTAACGGAACCTGGTCCGAGCCCCGCAAGTCACCCCTCCTTGGATTCCCCTAGGTCTCTAGTTTTCAGAAATGCACAGGTTTGGTAGGTTTCCCTAGGTGCCGGCTGAGCTAGAGGCCAAAATCTACAGGTAGGCACTTCGCAAAAAACACCTCTGTTTTTTTCCAAAATTTAGGATGAGTCCGCGTTGCACTTTGGGGTGTTTCCTGTCGCCGGCGCTAGGCCTACCCACGCAAGTGAGGTATCATTTTTATCGGGAGACTTGGGGGAACGCTGGGTGGAAGGAAATTTGTAGCTCCTCTCAGATTCCAGAACTTTCTGCCACAGAAATGTGAGGAACATGTGTTTTTTTAGCCAAATTTTGAGGTTTGCAAAGGATTCTGGGTAACGGAACCTGGTCCGAGCCCCGCAAGTCACCCCTCCTTGGATTCCCCTAGGTCTCTAGTTTTCAGAAATGCACAGGTTTGGTAGGTTTCCCTAGGTGCCGGCTGAGCTAGAGGCCAAAATCTACAGGTAGGCACTTCGCAAAAAACACCTCTGTTTTTTTCCAAAATTTAGGATGTGTCCACGTTGCGCTTTGGGGTGTTTCCTGTCGCCCGCGCTAGGCCTACCCATGCAAGTGAGGTATCATTTTTATCGGGAGACTTGGGGGAACGCTGCGTGGAAGGAAATTTGTAGCTCCTCTCAGATTCCAGAACTTTCTGCCACAGAAATGTGAGGAACATGTGTTTTTTTAGCCAAATTTTGAGGTTTGCAAAGGATTCTGGGTAACGGAACCTGGTCCGAGCCCCGCAAGTCACCCCTCCTTGGATTCCCCTAGGTCTCTAGTTTTCAGAAATGCACAGGTTTGGTAGGTTTCCCTAGGTGCCGGCTGAGCTAGAGGCCAAAATTTACAGGTAGGCACTTCGCAAAAAACACCTCTGTTTTTTTCCAAAATGTAGGATGTGTCCACGTTGCGCTTTGGGGTGTTTCCTGTCGCCGGCGCTAGGCCTACCCACGCAAGTGAGGTATCATTTTTATCGGGAGACTTGGGGGAACGCTTGGTGGAAGGAAATTTGTAGCTCCTCTCAGATTCCAGAACTTTCTGTCACAGAAATGTGAGGAACATGTGTTTTTTTAGCCAAATTTTGAGGTTTGCAAAGGATTCTGGGTAACAGAACCTGGTCCGAGCCCCGCAAGTCACCCCTCCTTGGATTCCCCTAGGTCTCTAGTTTTCAGAAATGCACAGGTTTGGTAGGTTTCCCTAGGTGCCGGCTGAGCTAGAGGCCAAAATCTACAGGTAGGCACTTCGCAAAAAACACCTCTGTTTTTTTCCAAAATTTAGGATGTGTCCGCGTTGCGCTTTGGGGTATTTCCTGTCGCCGGCGCTAGGCCTACCCACGCAAGTGAGGTATCATTTTTATCGGGAGACTTGGGGGAACGCTGGGTGGAAGGAAATTTGTAGCTCCTCTCAGATTCCAGAACTTTCTGCCACAGAAATGTGAGGAACATGTGTTTTTTTAGCCAAATTTTGAGGTTTGCAAAGGATTCTGGGTAACAGAACCTGGTCCGAGCCCCGCAAGTCACCCCTCCTTGGATTCCCCTAGGTCTCTAGTTTTCAGAAATGCACAGGTTTGGTAGGTTTCCCTAGGTGCCGGCTGAGCTACAGGCCAAAATCTACAGGTAGGCACTTCGCAAAAAACACCTCTGTTTTTTTCCAAAATTTAGGATGTGTCCACGTTGCGCTTTGGGGTGTTTCCTGTCGCCGGCGCTAGGCCTACCCACGCAAGTGAGGTATCATTTTTATCGGGAGACTTGGGGGAACGCTGGGTGGAAGGAAATTTGTAGCTCCTCTCAGATTCCAGAACTTTCTGCCACAGAAATGTGAGGAACATGTGTTTTTTTAGCCAAATTTTGAGGTTTGCAAAGGATTCTGGGTAACAGAACCTGGTCCGAGCCCCGCAAGTCACCCCTCCTTGGATTCCCCTAGGTCTCTAGTTTTCAGAAATGCACAGGTTTGGTAGGTTTCCCTAGGTGCCGGCTGAGCTAGAGGCCAAAATCTACAGGTAGGCACTTCGCAAAAAACACCTCTGTTTTTTTCCAAAATTTAGGATGTGTCCACGTTGCGCTTTGGGGTGTTTCCTGTCGCCGGCGCTAGGCCTACCCACGCAAGTGAGGTATCATTTTTATCGGGAGACTTGGGGGAACGCTGCGTGGAAGGAAATTTGTAGCTCCTCTCAGATTCCAGAACTTTCTGCCACAGAAATGTGAGGAACATGTGTTTTTTTAGCCAAATTTTGAGGTTTGCAAAGGATTCTGGGTAACAGAACCTGGTCCGAGCCCCGCAAGTCACCCCTCCTTGGATTCCCCTAGGTCTCTAGTTTTCAGAAATGCACAGGTTTGGTAGGTTTGGTAGGTTTCCCTAGGTGCCGGCTGAGCTAGAGGCCAAAATCTACAGGTAGGCACTTCGCAAAAAACACCTCTGTTTTTTTCCAAAATTTAGGATATGTCCGCGTTGCGCTTTGGGGTATTTCCTGTCGCCGGCGCTAGGCCTACCCACGCAAGTGAGGTATCATTTTTATCGGGAGACTTGGGGGAACGCTGGGTGGAAGGAAATTTGTAGCTCCTCTCAGATTCCAGAACTTTCTGCCACAGAAATGTGAGGAACATGTGTTTTTTTAGCCAAATTTTGAGGTTTGCAAAGGATTCTGGGTAACGGAACCTGGTCCGAGCCCCGCAAGTCACCCCTCCTTGGATTCCCCTAGGTCTCTAGTTTTCAGAAATGCACAGGTTTGGTAGGTTTCCCTAGGTGCCGGCTGAGCTAGAGGCCAAAATCTACAGGTAGGCACTTCGCAAAAAACACCTCTGTTTTTTTCCAAAATGTAGGATGTGTCCACGTTGCGCTTTGGGGTGTTTCCTGTCGCCGGCGCTAGGCCTACCCACGCAAGTGAGGTATCATTTTTATCGGGAGACTTGGGGGAACGCTGGGTGGAAGGAAATTTGTAGCTCCTCTCAGATTCCAGAACTTTCTGCCACAGAAATGTGAGGAACATGTGTTTTTTTAGCCAAATTTTGAGGTTTGCAAAGGATTCTGGGTAACAGAACCTGGTCCGAGCCCCGCAAGTCACCCCTCCTTGGATTCCCCTAGGTCTCTAGTTTTCAGAAATGCACAGGTTTGGTAGCTTTCCCTAGGTGCCGGCTGAGCTAGAGGCCAAAATCTACAGGTAGGCACTTCGCAAAAAACACCTCTGTTTTTTTCCAAAATTTAGGATGTGTCCGCGTTGCGCTTTGGGGTGTTTCCTGTCGCCGGCGCTAGGCCTACCCACGCAAGTGAGGTATCATTTTTATCGGGAGACTTGGGGGAACGCTGGGTGGAAGTAAATTTGTAGCTCCTCTCAGATTCCAGAACTTTCTGCCACAGAAATGTGAGGAACATGTGTTTTTTTAGCCAAATTTTGAGGTTTGCAAAGGATTCTGGGTAACAGAACCTGGTCCGAGCCCCGCAAGTCACCCCTCCTTGGATTCCCCTAGGTCTCTAGTTTTCAGAAATGCACAGGTTTGGTAGGTTTCCCTAGGTGCCGGCTGAGCTAGAGGCCAAAATCTACAGGTAGGCACTTCGCAAAAAACACCTCTGTTTTTTTCCAAAATGTAGGATGTGTCCACGTTGCGCTTTGGGGTGTTTCCTGTCGCCGGCGCTAGGCCTACCCACGCAAGTGAGGTATCATTTTTATCGGGAGACTTGGGGGAACGCTGGGTGGAAGGAAATTTGTAGCTCCTCTCAGATTCCAGAACTTTCTGCCACAGAAATGTGAGGAACATGTGTTTTTTTAGCCAAATTTTGAGGTTTGCAAAGGATTCTGGGTAACGGAACCTGGTCCGAGCCCCGCAAGTCACCCCTCCTTGGATTCCCCTAGGTCTCTAGTTTTCAGAAATGCACAGGTTTGGTAGGTTTCCCTAGGTGCCGGCTGACCTAGAGGCCAAAATCTACAGGTAGGCACTTCGCAAAAAACACCTCTGTTTTTTTCCAAAATGTAGGATGTGTCCGCGTTGCGCTTTGGGGTGTTTCCTGTCGCCGGCGCTAGGCCTACCCACGCAAGTGAGGTATCATTTTTATCGAGAGACTTGGGGGAACGCTGGGTGGAAGGAAATTTGTAGCTCCTCTCAGATTCCAGAACTTTCTGCCACAGAAATGTGAGGAACATGTGTTTTTTTAGCCAAATTTTGAGGTTTGCAAAGGATTCTGGGTAACGGAACCTGGTCCGAGCCCCGCAAGTCACCCCTCCTTGGATTCCCCTAGGTCTCTAGTTTTCAGAAATGCACAGGTTTGGTAGGTTTCCCTAGGTGCCGGCTGAGCTAGAGGCCAAAATCTACAGGTAGGCACTTCGCAAAAAACACCTCTGTTTTTTTCCAAAATTTAGGATGTGTCCGCGTTGCGCTTTGGGGTGTTTCCTGTCGCCGGCGCTAGGCCTACCCACGCAAGTGAGGTATCATTTTTATCGGGAGACTTGGGGGAACGCTGGGTGGAAGGAAATTTGTAGCTCCTCTCAGATTCCAGAACTTTCTGCCACAGAAATGTGAGGAACATGTGTTTTTTTAGCCAAATTTTGAGGTTTGCAAAGGATTCTGGGTAACGGAACCTGGTCCGAGCCCCGCAAGTCACCCCTCCTTGGATTCCCCTAGGTCTCTAGTTTTCAGAAATGCACAGGTTTGGTAGGTTTCCCTAGGTCCCGGCTGAGCTAGAGGCCAAAATCTACAGGTAGGCACTTCGCAAAAAACACCTCTGTTTTTTTCCAAAATTTAGGATGAGTCCGCGTTGCACTTTGGGGTGTTTCCTGTCGCCGGCGCTAGGCCTACCCACGCAAGTGAGGTATCATTTTTATCGGGAGACTTGGGGGAACGCTGGGTGGAAGGAAATTTGTAGCTCCTCTCAGATTCCAGAACTTTCTGCCACAGAAATGTGAGGAACATGTGTTTTTTTAGCCAAATTTTGAGGTTTGCAAAGGATTCTGGGTAACGGAACCTGGTCCGAGCCCCGCAAGTCACCCCTCCTTGGATTCCCCTAGGTCTCTAGTTTTCAGAAATGCACAGGTTTGGTAGGTTTCCCTAGGTGCCGGCTGACCTAGAGGCCAAAATCTACAGGTAGGCACTTCGCAAAAAACACCTCTGTTTTTTTCCAAAATTTAGGATGAGTCCGCGTTGCACTTTGGGGTGTTTCCTGTCGCCGGCGCTAGGCCTACCCACGCAAGTGAGGTATCATTTTTATCGGGAGACTTGGGGGAACGCTGGGTGGAAGGAAATTTGTAGCTCCTCTCAGATTCCAGAACTTTCTGCCACAGAAATGTGAGGAACATGTGTTTTTTTAGCCAAATTTTGAGGTTTGCAAAGGATTCTGGGTAACAGAACCTGGTCCGAGCCCCGCAAGTCACCCCTCCTTGGATTCCCCTAGGTCTCTAGTTTTCAGAAATGCACAGGTTTGGTAGGTTTCCCTAGGTGCCGGCTGAGCTAGAGGCCAATATCTACAGGTAGGCACTTCGCAAAAAACACCTCTGTTTTTTTCCAAAATTTAGGATGTGTCCACGTTGCGCTTTGGGGTGTTTCCTGTCGCCGGCGCTAGGCCTATCCACGCAAGTGAGGTATCATTTTTATCGGGAGACTTGGGGGAACGCTGGGTGGAAGGAAATTTGTAGCTCCTCTCAGATTCCAGAACTTTCTGCCACAGAAATGTGAGGAACATGTGTTTTTTTAGCCAAATTTTGAGGTTTGCAAAGGATTCTGGGTAACGGAACCTGGTCCGAGCCCCGCAAGTCACCCCTCCTTGGATTCCCCTAGGTCTCTAGTTTTCAGAAATGCACAGGTTTGGTAGGTTTCCCTAGGTGCCGGCTGAGCTAGAGGCCAAAATCTACAGGTAGGCACTTCGCAAAAAACACCTCTGTTTTTTTCCAAAATTTAGGATGTGTCCACGTTGCGCTTTGGGGTGTTTCCTGTCGCCCGCGCTAGGCCTACCCATGCAAGTGAGGTATCATTTTTATCGGGAGACTTGGGGGAACGCTGCGTGGAAGGAAATTTGTAGCTCCTCTCAGATTCCAGAACTTTCTGCCACAGAAATGTGAGGAACATGTGTTTTTTTAGCCAAATTTTGAGGTTTGCAAAGGATTCTGGGTAACAGAACCTGGTCCGAGCCCCGCAAGTCACCCCTCCTTGGATTCCCCTAGGTCTCTAGTTTTCAGAAATGCACAGGTTTGGTAGGTTTCCCTAGGTGCCGGCTGAGCTAGAGGCCAAAATTTACAGGTAGGCACTTCGCAAAAAACACCTCTGTTTTTTTCCAAAATGTAGGATGTGTCCACGTTGCGCTTTGGGGTGTTTCCTGTCGCCGGCGCTAGGCCTACCCACGCAAGTGAGGTATCATTTTTATCGGGAGACTTGGGGGAACGCTTGGTGGAAGGAAATTTGTAGCTCCTCTCAGATTCCAGAACTTTCTGTCACAGAAATGTGAGGAACATGTGTTTTTTTAGCCAAATTTTGAGGTTTGCAAAGGATTCTGGGTAACAGAACCTGGTCCGAGCCCCGCAAGTCACCCCTCCTTGGATTCCCCTAGGTCTCTAGTTTTCAGAAATGCACAGGTTTGGTAGGTTTCCCTAGGTGCCGGCTGAGCTAGAGGCCAAAATCTACAGGTAGGCACTTCGCAAAAAACACCTCTGTTTTTTTCCAAAATGTAGGATGTGTCCACGTTGCGCTTTGGGGTATTTCCTGTCGCAGGCGCTAGGCCTACCCACGCAAGTGAGGTATCATTTTTATCGGGAGACTTGGGGGAACGCTGGGTGGAAGGAAATTTGTAGCTCCTCTCAGATTCCAGAACTTTCTGCCACAGAAATGTGAGGAACATGTGTTTTTTTAGCCAAATTTTGAGGTTTGCAAAGGATTCTGGGTAACAGAACCTGGTCCGAGCCCCGCAAGTCACCCCTCCTTGGATTCCCCTAGGTCTCTAGTTTTCAGAAATGCACAGGTTTGGTAGGTTTCCCTAGGTGCCGGCTGAGCTACAGGCCAAAATCTACAGGTAGGCACTTCGCAAAAAACACCTCTGTTTTTTTCCAAAATTTAGGATGTGTCCACGTTGCGCTTTGGGGTGTTTCCTGTCGCCGGCGCTAGGCCTACCCACGCAAGTGAGGTATCATTTTTATCGGGAGACTTGGGGGAACGCTGGGTGGAAGGAAATTTGTAGCTCCTCTCAGATTCCAGAACTTTCTGCCACAGAAATGTGAGGAACATGTGTTTTTTTAGCCAAATTTTGAGGTTTGCAAAGGATTCTGGGTAACAGAACCTGGTCCGAGCCCCGCAAGTCACCCCTCCTTGGATTCCCCTAGGTCTCTAGTTTTCAGAAATGCACAGGTTTGGTAGGTTTCCCTAGGTGCCGGCTGAGCTAGAGGCCAAAATCTACAGGTAGGCACTTCGCAAAAAACACCTCTGTTTTTTTCCAAAATTTAGGATGTGTCCACGTTGCGCTTTGGGGTGTTTCCTGTCGCCGGCGCTAGGCCTACCCACGCAAGTGAGGTATCATTTTTATCGGGAGACTTGGGGGAACGCTGCGTGGAAGGAAATTTGTAGCTCCTCTCAGATTCCAGAACTTTCTGCCACAGAAATGTGAGGAACATGTGTTTTTTTAGCCAAATTTTGAGGTTTGCAAAGGATTCTGGGTAACAGAACCTGGTCCGAGCCCCGCAAGTCACCCCTCCTTGGATTCCCCTAGGTCTCTAGTTTTCAGAAATGCACAGGTTTGGTAGGTTTGGTAGGTTTCCCTAGGTGCCGGCTGAGCTAGAGGCCAAAATCTACAGGTAGGCACTTCGCAAAAAACACCTCTGTTTTTTTCCAAAATTTAGGATATGTCCGCGTTGCGCTTTGGGGTATTTCCTGTCGCCGGCGCTAGGCCTACCCACGCAAGTGAGGTATCATTTTTATCGGGAGACTTGGGGGAACGCTGGGTGGAAGGAAATTTGTAGCTCCTCTCAGATTCCAGAACTTTCTGCCACAGAAATGTGAGGAACATGTGTTTTTTTAGCCAAATTTTGAGGTTTGCAAAGGATTCTGGGTAACGGAACCTGGTCCGAGCCCCGCAAGTCACCCCTCCTTGGATTCCCCTAGGTCTCTAGTTTTCAGAAATGCACAGGTTTGGTAGGTTTCCCTAGGTGCCGGCTGAGCTAGAGGCCAAAATCTACAGGTAGGCACTTCGCAAAAAACACCTCTGTTTTTTTCCAAAATGTAGGATGTGTCCACGTTGCGCTTTGGGGTGTTTCCTGTCGCCGGCGCTAGGCCTACCCACGCAAGTGAGGTATCATTTTTATCGGGAGACTTGGGGGAACGCTGGGTGGAAGGAAATTTGTAGCTCCTCTCAGATTCCAGAACTTTCTGCCACAGAAATGTGAGGAACATGTGTTTTTTTAGCCAAATTTTGAGGTTTGCAAAGGATTCTGGGTAACAGAACCTGGTCCGAGCCCCGCAAGTCACCCCTCCTTGGATTCCCCTAGGTCTCTAGTTTTCAGAAATGCACAGGTTTGGTAGCTTTCCCTAGGTGCCGGCTGAGCTAGAGGCCAAAATCTACAGGTAGGCACTTCGCAAAAAACACCTCTGTTTTTTTCCAAAATTTAGGATGTGTCCGCGTTGCGCTTTGGGGTGTTTCCTGTCGCCGGCGCTAGGCCTACCCACGCAAGTGAGGTATCATTTTTATCGGGAGACTTGGGGGAACGCTGGGTGGAAGTAAATTTGTAGCTCCTCTCAGATTCCAGAACTTTCTGCCACAGAAATGTGAGGAACATGTGTTTTTTTAGCCAAATTTTGAGGTTTGCAAAGGATTCTGGGTAACAGAACCTGGTCCGAGCCCCGCAAGTCACCCCTCCTTGGATTCCCCTAGGTCTCTAGTTTTCAGAAATGCACAGGTTTGGTAGGTTTCCCTAGGTGCCGGCTGAGCTAGAGGCCAAAATCTACAGGTAGGCACTTCGCAAAAAACACCTCTGTTTTTTTCCAAAATTTAGGATGTGTCCACGTTGCGCTTTGGGGTGTTTCCTGTCGCCGGCGCTAGGCCTACCCACGCAAGTGAGGTATCATTTTTATCGGGAGACTTGGGGGAACGCTGCGTGGAAGGAAATTTGTAGCTCCTCTCAGATTCCAGAACTTTCTGCCACAGAAATGTGAGGAACATGTGTTTTTTTAGCCAAATTTTGAGGTTTGCAAAGGATTCTGGGTAACAGAACCCGGTCCGAGCCCCGCAAGTCACCCCTCCTTGGATTCCCCTAGGTCTCTAGTTTTCAGAAATGCACAGGTTTGGTAGGTTTCCCTAGGTGCCGGCTGAGCTACAGGCCAAAATCTACAGGTAGGCACTTCGCAAAAAACACCTCTGCTTTTTTCCAAAATTTAGGATGTGTCCACGTTGTGCTTTGGGGTGTTTCCTGTCGCCAGCGCTAGGCCTACCCACGCAAGTGAGGTATCATTTTTATCGGGAGACTTGGGGGAACGCTGGGTGGAAGGAAATTTGTAGCTCCTCTCAGATTCCAGAACTTTCTGCCACAGAAATGTGAGGAACATGTGTTTTTTTAGCCAAATTTTGAGGTTTGCAAAGGATTCTGGGTAACGGAACCTGGTCCGAGCCCCGCAAGTCACCCCTCCTTGGATTCCCCTAGGTCTCTAGTTTTCAGAAATGCACAGGTTTGGTAGGTTTCCCTAGGTGCCGGCTGAGCTAGAGGCCAAAATCTACAGGTAGGCACTTCGCAAAAAACACCTCTGTTTTTTTCCAAAATTTAGGATGTGTCCACGTTGCGCTTTGGGGTGTTTCCTGTCGCCCGCGCTAGGCCTACCCATGCAAGTGAGGTATCATTTTTATCGGGAGACTTGGGGGAACGCTGCGTGGAAGGAAATTTGTAGCTCCTCTCAGATTCCAGAACTTTCTGCCACAGAAATGTGAGGAACATGTGTTTTTTTAGCCAAATTTTGAGGTTTGCAAAGGATTCTGGGTAACAGAACCTGGTCCGAGCCCCGCAAGTCACCCGTCCTTGGATTCCCCTAGGTCTCTAGTTTTCAGAAATGCACAGGTTTGGTAGGTTTCCCTAGGTGCCGGCTGAGCTAGAGGCCAAAATTTACAGGTAGGCACTTCGCAAAAAACACCTCTGTTTTTTTCCAAAATGTAGGATGTGTCCACGTTGCGCTTTGGGGTGTTTCCTGTCGCCGGCGCTAGGCCTACCCACGCAAGTGAGGTATCATTTTTATCGGGAGACTTGGGGGAACGCTTGGTGGAAGGAAATTTGTAGCTCCTCTCAGATTCCAGAACTTTCTGTCACAGAAATGTGAGGAACATGTGTTTTTTTAGCCAAATTTTGAGGTTTGCAAAGGATTCTGGGTAACAGAACCTGGTCCGAGCCCCGCAAGTCACCCCTCCTTGGATTCCCCTAGGTCTCTAGTTTTCAGAAATGCACAGGTTTGGTAGGTTTCCCTAGGTGCCGGCTGAGCTAGAGGCCTAAATCTACAGGTAGGCACTTCGCAAAAAACACCTCTGTTTTTTTCCAAAATTTAGGATGTGTCCGCGTTGCGCTTTGGGGTATTTCCTGTCGCCGGCGCTAGGCCTACCCACGCAAGTGAGGTATCATTTTTATCGGGAGACTTGGGGGAACGCTGGGTGGAAGGAAATTTGTAGCTCCTCTCAGATTCCAGAACTTTCTGCCACAGAAATGTGAGGAACATGTGTTTTTTTAGCCAAATTTTGAGGTTTGCAAAGGATTCTGGGTAACAGAACCTGGTCCGAGCCCCGCAAGTCACCCCTCCTTGGATTCCCCTAGGTCTCTAGTTTTCAGAAATGCACAGGTTTGGTAGGTTTCCCTAGGTGCCGGCTGAGCTACAGGCCAAAATCTACAGGTAGGCACTTCGCAAAAAACACCTCTGTTTTTTTCCAAAATTTAGGATGTGTCCACGTTGCGCTTTGGGGTGTTTCCTGTCGCCGGCGCTAGGCCTACCCACGCAAGTGAGGTATCATTTTTATCGGGAGACTTGGGGGAACGCTGGGTGGAAGGAAATTTGTAGCTCCTCTCAGATTCCAGAACTTTCTGCCACAGAAATGTGAGGAACATGTGTTTTTTTAGCCAAATTTTGAGGTTTGCAAAGGATTCTGGGTAACAGAACCTGGTCCGAGCCCCGCAAGTCACCCCTCCTTGGATTCCCCTAGGTCTCTAGTTTTCAGAAATGCACAGGTTTGGTAGGTTTGGTAGGTTTCCCTAGGTGCCGGCTGAGCTAGAGGCCAAAATCTACAGGTAGGCACTTCGCAAAAAACACCTCTGTTTTTTTCCAAAATTTAGGATGTGTCCGCGTTGCGCTTTGGGGTATTTCCTGTCGCCGGCGCTAGGCCTACCCACGCAAGTGAGGTATCATTTTTATCGGGAGACTTGGGGGAACGCTGGGTGGAAGGAAATTTGTAGCTCCTCTCAGATTCCAGAACTTTCTGCCACAGAAATGTGAGGAACATGTGTTTTTTTAGCCAAATTTTGAGGTTTGCAAAGGATTCTGGGTAACGGAACCTGGTCCGAGCCCCGCAAGTCACCCCTCCTTGGATTCCCCTAGGTCTCTAGTTTTCAGAAATGCACAGGTTTGGTAGGTTTCCCTAGGTGCCGGCTGAGCTAGAGGCCAAAATCTACAGGTAGGCACTTCGCAAAAAACACCTCTGTTTTTTTCCAAAATTTAGGATGAGTCCGCGTTGCACTTTGGGGTGTTTCCTGTCGCCGGCGCTAGGCCTACCCACGCAAGTGAGGTATCATTTTTATCGGGAGACTTGGGGGAACGCTGGGTGGAAGGAAATTTGTAGCTCCTCTCAGATTCCAGAACTTTCTGCCACAGAAATGTGAGGAACATGTGTTTTTTTAGCCAAATTTTGAGGTTTGCAAAGGATTCTGGGTAACAGAACCTGGTCCGAGCCCCGCAAGTCACCCCTCCTTGGATTCCCCTAGGTCTCTAGTTTTCAGAAATGCACAGGTTTGGTAGGTTTCCCTAGGTGCCGGCTGAGCTAGAGGCCAAAATCTACAGGTAGGCACTTCGCAAAAAACACCTCTGTTTTTTTCCAAAATTTAGGATGTGTCCACGTTGCGCTTTGGGGTGTTTCCTGTCGCCGGCGCTAGGCCTATCCACGCAAGTGAGGTATCATTTTTATCGGGAGACTTGGGGGAACGCTGGGTGGAAGGAAATTTGTAGCTCCTCTCAGATTCCAGAACTTTCTGCCACAGAAATGTGAGGAACATGTGTTTTTTTAGCCAAATTTTGAGGTTTGCAAAGGATTCTGGGTAACAGAACCTGGTCCGAGCCCCGCAAGTCACCCCTCCTTGGATTCCCCTAGGTCTCTAGTTTTCAGAAATGCACAGGTTTGGTAGGTTTGGTAGGTTTCCCTAGGTGCCGGCTGAGCTAGAGGCCAAAATCTACAGGTAGGCACTTCGCAAAAAACACCTCTGTTTTTTTCCAAAATTTAGGATGTGTCCGCGTTGCGCTTTGGGGTATTTCCTGTCGCCGGCGCTAGGCCTACCCACGCAAGTGAGGTATCATTTTTATCGGGAGACTTGGGGGAACGCTGGGTGGAAGGAAATTTGTAGCTCCTCTCAGATTCCAGAACTTTCTGCCACAGAAATGTGAGGAACATGTGTTTTTTTAGCCAAATTTTGAGGTTTGCAAAGGATTCTGGGTAACGGAACCTGGTCCGAGCCCCGCAAGTCACCCCTCCTTGGATTCCCCTAGGTCTCTAGTTTTCAGAAATGCACAGGTTTGGTAGGTTTCCCTAGGTGCCGGCTGAGCTAGAGGCCAAAATCTACAGGTAGGCACTTCGCAAAAAACACCTCTGTTTTTTTCCAAAATTTAGGATGAGTCCGCGTTGCACTTTGGGGTGTTTCCTGTCGCCGGCGCTAGGCCTACCCACGCAAGTGAGGTATCATTTTTATCGGGAGACTTGGGGGAACGCTGGGTGGAAGGAAATTTGTAGCTCCTCTCAGATTCCAGAACTTTCTGCCACAGAAATGTGAGGAACATGTGTTTTTTTAGCCAAATTTTGAGGTTTGCAAAGGATTCTGGGTAACAGAACCTGGTCCGAGCCCCGCAAGTCACCCCTCCTTGGATTCCCCTAGGTCTCTAGTTTTCAGAAATGCACAGGTTTGGTAGGTTTCCCTAGGTGCCGGCTGAGCTAGAGGCCAAAATCTACAGGTAGGCACTTCGCAAAAAACACCTCTGTTTTTTTCCAAAATTTAGGATGTGTCCACGTTGCGCTTTGGGGTGTTTCCTGTCGCCGGCGCTAGGCCTATCCACGCAAGTGAGGTATCATTTTTATCGGGAGACTTGGGGGAACGCTGGGTGGAAGGAAATTTGTAGCTCCTCTCAGATTCCAGAACTTTCTGCCACAGAAATGTGAGGAACATGTGTTTTTTTAGCCAAATTTTGAGGTTTGCAAAGGATTCTGGGTAACAGAACCTGGTCCGAGCCCCGCAAGTCACCCCTCCTTGGATTCCCCTAGGTCTCTAGTTTTCAGAAATGCACAGGTTTGGTAGGTTTCCCTAGGTGCCGGCTGAGCTAGAGGCCAAAATCTACAGGTAGGCACTTCGCAAAAAACACCTCTGTTTTTTTCCAAAATGTAGGATGTGTCCACGTTGCGCTTTGGGGTGTTTCCTGTCGCCGGCGCTAGGCCTACCCACGCAAGTGAGGTATCATTTTTATCGGGAGACTTGGGGGAACGCTGGGTGGAAGGAAATTTGTAGCTCCTCTCAGATTCCAGAACTTTCTGCCACAGAAATGTGAGGAACATGTGTTTTTTTAGCCAAATTTTGAGGTTTGCAAAGGATTCTGGGTAACAGAACCTGGTCCGAGCCCCGCAAGTCACCCCTCCTTGGATTCCCCTAGGTCTCTAGTTTTCAGAAATGCACAGGTTTGGTAGGTTTCCCTAGGTGCCGGCTGAGCTAGAGGCCAAAATCTACAGGTAGGCACTTCGCAAAAAACACCTCTGTTTTTTTCCAAAATTTAGGATGTGTCCGCGTTGCGCTTTGGGGTGTTTCCTGTCGCCGGCGCTAGGCCTACCCACGCAAGTGAGGTATCATTTTTATCGGGAGACTTGGGGGAACGCTGGGTGGAAGTAAATTTGTAGCTCCTCTCAGATTCCAGAACTTTCTGCCACAGAAATGTGAGGAACATGTGTTTTTTTAGCCAAATTTTGAGGTTTGCAAAGGATTCTGGGTAACAGAACCTGGTCCGAGCCCCGCAAGTCACCCCTCATTGGATTCCCCTAGGTCTCTAGTTTTCAGAAATGCACAGGTTTGGTAGGTTTCCCTAGGTGCCGGCTGAGCTACAGGCCAAAATCTACAGGTAGGCACTTCGCAAAAAACACCTCTGTTTTTTTCCAAAATTTAGGATGTGTCCACGTTGCGCTTTGGGGTGATTCCTGTCGCCGGCGCTAGGCCTACCCACGCAAGTGAGGTATCATTTTTATCGGGAGACTTGGGGGAACGCTGGGTGGAAGGAAATTTGTAGCTCCTCTCAGATTCCAGAACTTTCTGCCACAGAAATGTGAGGAACATGTGTTTTTTTAGCCAAATTTTGAGGTTTGCAAAGGATTCTGGGTAACGGAACCTGGTCCGAGCCCCGCAAGTCACCCCTCCTTGGATTCCCCTAGGTCTCTAGTTTTCAGAAATGCACAGGTTTGGTAGGTTTCCCTAGGTGCCGGCTGAGCTAGAGGCCAAAATCTACAGGTAGGCACTTCGCAAAAAACACCTCTGTTTTTTTCCAAAATTTAGGATGTGTCCACGTTGCGCTTTGGGGTGTTTCCTGTCGCCGGCGCTAGGCCTACCCACGCAAGTGAGGTATCATTTTTATCGGGAGACTTGGGGGAACGCTGCGTGGAAGGAAATTTGTAGCTCCTCTCAGATTCCAGAACTTTCTGCCACAGAAATGTGAGGAACATGTGTTTTTTTAGCCAAATTTTGAGGTTTGCAAAGGATTCTGGGTAACAGAACCTGGTCCGAGCCCCGCAAGTCACCCCTCCTTGGATTCCCCTAGGTCTCTAGTTTTCAGAAATGCACAGGTTTGGTAGGTTTCCCTAGGTGCCGGCTGGGCTAGAGGCCAAAATCTACAGGTAGGCACTTCGCAAAAAGCACCTCTGTTTTTTTCCAAAATTTAGGATGTGTCCGCGTTGCGCTTTGGGGTATTTCCTGTCGCCGGCGCTAGGCCTACCCACGCAAGTGAGGTATCATTTTTATCGGGAGACTTGGGGGAACGCTGGGTGGAAGGAAATTTGTAGCTCCTCTCAGATTCCAGAACTTTCTGCCACAGAAATGTGAGGAACATGTGTTTTTTTAGCCAAATTTTGAGGTTTGCAAAGGATTCTGGGTAACAGAACCCGGTCCGAGCCCCGCAAGTCACCCCTCCTTGGATTCCCCTAGGTCTCTAGTTTTCAGAAATGCACAGGTTTGGTAGGTTTCCCTAGGTGCCGGCTGAGCTACAGGCCAAAATCTACAGGTAGGCACTTCGCAAAAAACACCTCTGCTTTTTTCCAAAATTTAGGATGTGTCCACGTTGCGCTTTGGGGTGTTTCCTGTCGCCAGCGCTAGGCCTACCCACGCAAGTGAGGTATCATTTTTATCGGGAGACTTGGGGGAACGCTGGGTGGAAGGAAATTTGTAGCTCCTCTCAGATTCCAGAACTTTCTGCCACAGAAATGTGAGGAACATGTGTTTTTTTAGCCAAATTTTGAGGTTTGCAAAGGATTCTGGGTAACGGAACCTGGTCCGAGCCCCGCAAGTCACCCCTCCTTGGATTCCCCTAGGTCTCTAGTTTTCAGAAATGCACAGGTTAGGTAGGTTTCCCTAGGTGCCGGCTGAGCTAGAGGCCAAAATCTACAGGTAGGCACTTCGCAAAAAACACCTCTGTTTTTTTCCAAAATTTAGGATGTGTCCACGTTGCGCTTTGGGGTGTTTCCTGTCGCCCGCGCTAGGCCTACCCATGCAAGTGAGGTATCATTTTTATCGGGAGACTTGGGGGAACGCTGCGTGGAAGGAAATTTGTAGCTCCTCTCAGATTCCAGAACTTTCTGCCACAGAAATGTGAGGAACATGTGTTTTTTTAGCCAAATTTTGAGGTTTGCAAAGGATTCTGGGTAACAGAACCTGGTCCGAGCCCCGCAAGTCACCCCTCCTTGGATTCCCCTAGGTCTCTAGTTTTCAGAAATGCACAGGTTTGGTAGGTTTCCCTAGGTGCCGGCTGAGCTAGAGGCCAAAATTTACAGGTAGGCACTTCGCAAAAAACACCTCTGTTTTTTTCCAAAATGTAGGATGTGTCCACGTTGCGCTTTGGGGTGTTTCCTGTCGCCGGCGCTAGGCCTACCCACGCAAGTGAGGTATCATTTTTATCGGGAGACTTGGGGGAACGCTTGGTGGAAGGAAATTTGTAGCTCCTCTCAGATTCCAGAACTTTCTGTCACAGAAATGTGAGGAACATGTGTTTTTTTAGCCAAATTTTGAGGTTTGCAAAGGATTCTGGGTAACAGAACCTGGTCCGAGCCCCGCAAGTCACCCCTCCTTGGATTCCCCTAGGTCTCTAGTTTTCAGAAATGCACAGGTTTGGTAGGTTTCCCTAGGTGCCGGCTGAGCTAGAGGCCAAAATCTACAGGTAGGCACTTCGCAAAAAACACCTCTGTTTTTTTCCAAAATTTAGGATGTGTCCGCGTTGCGCTTTGGGGTATTTCCTGTCGCCGGCGCTAGGCCTACCCACGCAAGTGAGGTATCATTTTTATCGGGAGACTTGGGGGAACGCTGGGTGGAAGGAAATTTGTAGCTCCTCTCAGATTCCAGAACTTTCTGCCACAGAAATGTGAGGAACATGTGTTTTTTTAGCCAAATTTTGAGGTTTGCAAAGGATTCTGGGTAACAGAACCTGGTCCGAGCCCCGCAAGTCACCCCTCCTTGGATTCCCCTAGGTCTCTAGTTTTCAGAAATGCACAGGTTTGGTAGGTTTCCCTAGGTGCCGGCTGAGCTACAGGCCAAAATCTACAGGTAGGCACTTCGCAAAAAACACCTCTGTTTTTTTCCAAAATTTAGGATGTGTCCACGTTGCGCTTTGGGGTGTTTCCTGTCGCCGGCGCTAGGCCTACCCACGCAAGTGAGGTATCATTTTTATCGGGAGACTTGGGGGAACGCTGGGTGGAAGGAAATTTGTAGCTCCTCTCAGATTCCAGAACTTTCTGCCACAGAAATGTGAGGAACATGTGTTTTTTTAGCCAAATTTTGAGGTTTGCAAAGGATTCTGGGTAACAGAACCTGGTCCGAGCCCCGCAAGTCACCCCTCCTTGGATTCCCCTAGGTCTCTAGTTTTCAGAAATGCACAGGTTTGGTAGGTTTCCCTAGGTGCCGGCTGAGCTAGAGGCCAAAATCTACAGGTAGGCACTTCGCAAAAAACACCTCTGTTTTTTTCCAAAATTTAGGATGTGTCCACGTTGCGCTTTGGGGTGTTTCCTGTCGCCGGCGCTAGGCCTACCCACGCAAGTGAGGTATCATTTTTATCGGGAGACTTGGGGGAACGCTGCGTGGAAGGGAATTTGTAGCTCCTCTCAGATTCCAGAACTTTCTGCCACAGAAATGTGAGGAACATGTGTTTTTTTAGCCAAATTTTGAGGTTTGCAAAGGATTCTGGGTAACAGAACCTGGTCCGAGCCCCGCAAGTCACCCCTCCTTGGATTCCCCTAGGTCTCTAGTTTTCAGAAATGCACAGGTTTGGTAGGTTTGGTAGGTTTCCCTAGGTGCCGGCTGAGCTAGAGGCCAAAATCTACAGGTAGGCACTTCGCAAAAAACACCTCTGTTTTTTTCCAAAATTTAGGATATGTCCGCGTTGCGCTTTGGGGTATTTCCTGTCGCCGGCGCTAGGCCTACCCACGCAAGTGAGGTATCATTTTTATCGGGAGACTTGGGGGAACGCTGGGTTGGAAGGAAATTTGTAGCTCCTCTCAGATTCCAGAACTTTCTGCCACAGAAATGTGAGGAACATGTGTTTTTTTAGCCAAATTTTGAGGTTTGCAAAGGATTCTGGGTAACGGAACCTGGTCCGAGCCCCGCAAGTCACCCCTCCTTGGATTCCCCTAGGTCTCTAGTTTTCAGAAATGCACAGGTTTGGTAGGTTTCCCTAGGTGCCGGCTGAGCTAGAGGCCAAAATCTACAGGTAGGCACTTCGCAAAAAACACCTCTGTTTTTTTCCAAAATGTAGGATGTGTCCACGTTGCGCTTTGGGGTGTTTCCTGTCGCCGGCGCTAGGCCTACCCACGCAAGTGAGGTATCATTTTTATCGGGAGACTTGGGGGAACGCTGGGTGGAAGGAAATTTGTAGCTCCTCTCAGATTCCAGAACTTTCTGCCACAGAAATGTGAGGAACATGTGTTTTTTTAGCCAAATTTTGAGGTTTGCAAAGGATTCTGGGTAACAGAACCTGGTCCGAGCCCCGCAAGTCACCCCTCCTTGGATTCCCCTAGGTCTCTAGTTTTCAGAAATGCACAGGTTTGGTAGCTTTCCCTAGGTGCCGGCTGAGCTAGAGGCCAAAATCTACAGGTAGGCACTTCGCAAAAAACACCTCTGTTTTTTTCCAAAATTTAGGATGTGTCCGCGTTGCGCTTTGGGGTGTTTCCTGTCGCCGGCGCTAGGCCTACCCACGCAAGTGAGGTATCATTTTTATCGGGAGACTTGGGGGAACGCTGGGTGGAAGTAAATTTGTAGCTCCTCTCAGATTCCAGAACTTTCTGCCACAGAAATGTGAGGAACATGTGTTTTTTTAGCCAAATTTTGAGGTTTGCAAAGGATTCTGGGTAACAGAACCTGGTCCGAGCCCCGCAAGTCACCCCTCCTTGGATTCCCCTAGGTCTCTAGTTTTCAGAAATGCACAGGTTTGGTAGGTTTCCCTAGGTGCCGGCTGAGCTAGAGGCCAAAATCTACAGGTAGGCACTTCGCAAAAAACACCTCTGTTTTTTTCCAAAATTTAGGATGTGTCCACGTTGCGCTTTGGGGTGTTTCCTGTCGCCGGCGCTAGGCCTACCCACGCAAGTGAGGTATCATTTTTATCGGGAGACTTGGGGGAACGCTGCGTGGAAGGAAATTTGTAGCTCCTCTCAGATTCCAGAACTTTCTGCCACAGAAATGTGAGGAACATGTGTTTTTTTAGCCAAATTTTGAGGTTTGCAAAGGATTCTGGGTAACAGAACCTGGTCCGAGCCCCGCAAGTCACCCCTCCTTGGATTCCCCTAGGTCTCTAGTTTTCAGAAATGCACAGGTTTGGTAGGTTTGGTAGGTTTCCCTAGGTGCCGGCTGAGCTAGAGGCCAAAATCTACAGGTAGGCACTTCGCAAAAAACACCTCTGTTTTTTTCCAAAATTTAGGATGTGTCCGCGTTGCGCTTTGGGGTATTTCCTGTCGCCGGCGCTAGGCCTACCCACGCAAGTGAGGTATCATTTTTATCGGGAGACTTGGGGGAACGCTGGGTGGAAGGAAATTTGTAGCTCCTCTCAGATTCCAGAACTTTCTGCCACAGAAATGTGAGGAACATGTGTTTTTTTAGCCAAATTTTGAGGTTTGCAAAGGATTCTGGGTAACGGAACCTGGTCCGAGCCCCACAAGTCACCCCTCCTTGGATTCCCCTAGGTCTCTAGTTTTCAGAAATGCACAGGTTTGGTAGGTTTCCCTAGGTGCCGGCTGAGCTAGAGGCCAAAATCTACAGATAGGCACTTCGCAAAAAACACCTCTGTTTTTTTCCAAAATTTAGGATGAGTCCGCGTTGCACTTTGGGGTGTTTCCTGTCGCCGGCGCTAGGCCTACCCACGCAAGTGAGGTATCATTTTTATCGGGAGACTTGGGGGAACGCTGGGTGGAAGGAAATTTGTAGCTCCTCTCAGATTCCAGAACTTTCTGCCACAGAAATGTGAGGAACATGTGTTTTTTTAGCCAAATTTTGAGGTTTGCAAAGGATTCTGGGTAACAGAACCTGGTCCGAGCCCCGCAAGTCACCCCTCCTTGGATTCCCCTAGGTCTCTAGTTTTCAGAAATGCACAGGTTTGGTAGGTTTCCCTAGGTGCCGGCTGAGCTAGAGGCCAAAATCTACAGGTAGGCACTTCGCAAAAAACACCTCTGTTTTTTTCCAAAATTTAGGATGTGTCCACGTTGCGCTTTGGGGTGTTTCCTGTCGCCGGCGCTAGGCCTATCCACGCAAGTGAGGTATCATTTTTATCGGGAGACTTGGGGGAACGCTGGGTGGAAGGAAATTTGTAGCTCCTCTCAGATTCCAGAACTTTCTGCCACAGAAATGTGAGGAACATGTGTTTTTTTAGCCAAATTTTGAGGTTTGCAAAGGATTCTGGGTAACAGAACCTGGTCCGAGCCCTGCAAGTCACCCCTCCTTGGATTCCCCTAGGTCTCTAGTTTTCAGAAATGCACAGGTTTGGTAGGTTTCCCTAGGTGCCGGCTGAGCTAGAGGCCAAAATCTACAGGTAGGCACTTCGCAAAAAACACCTCTGTTTTTTTCCAAAATGTAGGATGTGTCCACGTTGCGCTTTGGGGTGTTTCCTGTCGCCGGCGCTAGGCCTACCCACGCAAGTGAGGTATCATTTTTATCGGGAGACTTGGGGGAACGCTGGGTGGAAGGAAATTTGTAGCTCCTCTCAGATTCCAGAACTTTCTGCCACAGAAATGTGAGGAACATGTGTTTTTTTAGCCAAATTTTGAGGTTTGCAAAGGATTCTGGGTGACAGAACCTGGTCCGAGCCCCGCAAGTCACCCCTCCTTGGATTCCCCTAGGTCTCTAGTTTTCAGAAATGCACAGGTTTGGTAGGTTTCCCTAGGTGCCGGCTGAGCTAGAGGCCAAAATCTACAGGTAGGCACTTCGCAAAAAACACCTCTGTTTTTTTCCAAAATTTAGGATGTGTCCGCGTTGCGCTTTGGGGTGTTTCCTGTCGCCGGCGCTAGGCCTACCCACGCAAGTGAGGTATCATTTTTATCGGGAGACTTGGGGGAACGCTGGGTGGAAGTAAATTTGTAGCTCCTCTCAGATTCCAGAACTTTCTGCCACAGAAATGTGAGGAACATGTGTTTTTTTAGCCAAATTTTGAGGTTTGCAAAGGATTCTGGGTAACAGAACCTGGTCCGAGCCCCGCAAGTCACCCCTCCTTGGATTCCCCTAGGTCTCTAGTTTTCAGAAATGCACAGGTTTGGTAGGTTTCCCTAGGTGCCGGCTGAGCTAGAGGCCAAAATCTACAGGTAGGCACTTCGCAAAAAACACCTCTGTTTTTTTCCAAAATGTAGGATGTGTCCACGTTGCGCTTTGGGGTGTTTCCTGTCGCCGGCGCTAGGCCTACCCACGCAAGTGAGGTATCATTTTTATCGGGAGACTTGGGGGAACGCTGGGTGGAAGGAAATTTGTAGCTCCTCTCAGATTCCAGAACTTTCTGCCACAGAAATGTGAGGAACATGTGTTTTTTTAGCCAAATTTTGAGGTTTGCAAAGGATTCTGGGTAACGGAACCTGGTCCGAGCCCCGCAAGTCACCCCTCCTTGGATTCCCCTAGGTCTCTAGTTTTCAGAAATGCACAGGTTTGGTAGGTTTCCCTAGGTGCCGGCTGACCTAGAGGCCAAAATCTACAGGTAGGCACTTCGCAAAAAACACCTCTGTTTTTTTCCAAAATGTAGGATGTGTCCGCGTTGCGCTTTGGGGTGTTTCCTGTCGCCGGCGCTAGGCCTACCCACGCAAGTGAGGTATCATTTTTATCGAGAGACTTGGGGGAACGCTGGGTGGAAGGAAATTTGTAGCTCCTCTCAGATTCCAGAACTTTCTGCCACAGAAATGTGAGGAACATGTGTTTTTTTAGCCAAATTTTGAGGTTTGCAAAGGATTCTGGGTAACGGAACCTGGTCCGAGCCCCGCAAGTCACCCCTCCTTGGATTCCCCTAGGTCTCTAGTTTTCAGAAATGCACAGGTTTGGTAGGTTTCCCTAGGTGCCGGCTGAGCTAGAGGCCAAAATCTACAGGTAGGCACTTCGCAAAAAACACCTCTGTTTTTTTCCAAAATTTAGGATGTGTCCGCGTTGCGCTTTGGGGTGTTTCCTGTCGCCGGCGCTAGGCCTACCCACGCAAGTGAGGTATCATTTTTATCGGGAGACTTGGGGGAACGCTGGGTGGAAGGAAATTTGTAGCTCCTCTCAGATTCCAGAACTTTCTGCCACAGAAATGTGAGGAACATGTGTTTTTTTAGCCAAATTTTGAGGTTTGCAAAGGATTCTGGGTAACGGAACCTGGTCCGAGCCCCGCAAGTCACCCCTCCTTGGATTCCCCTAGGTCTCTAGTTTTCAGAAATGCACAGGTTTGGTAGGTTTCCCTAGGTCCCGGCTGAGCTAGAGGCCAAAATCTACAGGTAGGCACTTCGCAAAAAACACCTCTGTTTTTTTCCAAAATTTAGGATGAGTCCGCGTTGCACTTTGGGGTGTTTCCTGTCGCCGGCGCTAGGCCTACCCACGCAAGTGAGGTATCATTTTTATCGGGAGACTTGGGGGAACGCTGGGTGGAAGGAAATTTGTAGCTCCTCAGATTCCAGAACTTTCTGCCACAGAAATGTGAGGAACATGTGTTTTTTTAGCCAAATTTTGAGGTTTGCAAAGGATTCTGGGTAACGGAACCTGGTCCGAGCCCCGCAAGTCACCCCTCCTTGGATTCCCCTAGGTCTCTAGTTTTCAGAAATGCACAGGTTTGGTAGGTTTCCCTAGGTGCCGGCTGACCTAGAGGCCAAAATCTACAGGTAGGCACTTCGCAAAAAACACCTCTGTTTTTTTCCAAAATTTAGGATGAGTCCGCGTTGCACTTTGGGGTGTTTCCTGTCGCCGGCGCTAGGCCTACCCACGCAAGTGAGGTATCATTTTTATCGGGAGACTTGGGGGAACGCTGGGTGGAAGGAAATTTGTAGCTCCTCTCAGATTCCAGAACTTTCTGCCACAGAAATGTGAGGAACATGTGTTTTTTTAGCCAAATTTTGAGGTTTGCAAAGGATTCTGGGTGACAGAACCTGGTCCGAGCCCCGCAAGTCACCCCTCCTTGGATTCCCCTAGGTCTCTAGTTTTCAGAAATGCACAGGTTTGGTAGGTTTCCCTAGGTGCCGGCTGAGCTAGAGGCCAAAATCTACAGGTAGGCACTTCGCAAAAAACACCTCTGTTTTTTTCCAAAATTTAGGATGTGTCCGCGTTGCGCTTTGGGGTGTTTCCTGTCGCCGGCGCTAGGCCTACCCACGCAAGTGAGGTATCATTTTTATCGGGAGACTTGGGGGAACGCTGGGTGGAAGTAAATTTGTAGCTCCTCTCAGATTCCAGAACTTTCTGCCACAGAAATGTGAGGAACATGTGTTTTTTTAGCCAAATTTTGAGGTTTGCAAAGGATTCTGGGTAACAGAACCTGGTCCGAGCCCCGCAAGTCACCCCTCCTTGGATTCCCCTAGGTCTCTAGTTTTCAGAAATGCACAGGTTTGGTAGGTTTCCCTAGGTGCCGGCTGAGCTAGAGGCCAAAATCTACAGGTAGGCACTTCGCAAAAAACACCTCTGTTTTTTTCCAAAATGTAGGATGTGTCCACGTTGCGCTTTGGGGTGTTTCCTGTCGCCGGCGCTAGGCCTACCCACGCAAGTGAGGTATCATTTTTATCGGGAGACTTGGGGGAACGCTGGGTGGAAGGAAATTTGTAGCTCCTCTCAGATTCCAGAACTTTCTGCCACAGAAATGTGAGGAACATGTGTTTTTTTAGCCAAATTTTGAGGTTTGCAAAGGATTCTGGGTAACGGAACCTGGTCCGAGCCCCGCAAGTCACCCCTCCTTGGATTCCCCTAGGTCTCTAGTTTTCAGAAATGCACAGGTTTGGTAGGTTTCCCTAGGTGCCGGCTGACCTAGAGGCCAAAATCTACAGGTAGGCACTTCGCAAAAAACACCTCTGTTTTTTTCCAAAATGTAGGATGTGTCCGCGTTGCGCTTTGGGGTGTTTCCTGTCGCCGGCGCTAGGCCTACCCACGCAAGTGAGGTATCATTTTTATCGAGAGACTTGGGGGAACGCTGGGTGGAAGGAAATTTGTAGCTCCTCTCAGATTCCAGAACTTTCTGCCACAGAAATGTGAGGAACATGTGTTTTTTTAGCCAAATTTTGAGGTTTGCAAAGGATTCTGGGTAACGGAACCTGGTCCGAGCCCCGCAAGTCACCCCTCCTTGGATTCCCCTAGGTCTCTAGTTTTCAGAAATGCACAGGTTTGGTAGGTTTCCCTAGGTGCCGGCTGAGCTAGAGGCCAAAATCTACAGGTAGGCACTTCGCAAAAAACACCTCTGTTTTTTTCCAAAATTTAGGATGTGTCCGCGTTGCGCTTTGGGGTGTTTCCTGTCGCCGGCGCTAGGCCTACCCACGCAAGTGAGGTATCATTTTTATCGGGAGACTTGGGGGAACGCTGGGTGGAAGGAAATTTGTAGCTCCTCTCAGATTCCAGAACTTTCTGCCACAGAAATGTGAGGAACATGTGTTTTTTTAGCCAAATTTTGAGGTTTGCAAAGGATTCTGGGTAACGGAACCTGGTCCGAGCCCCGCAAGTCACCCCTCCTTGGATTCCCCTAGGTCTCTAGTTTTCAGAAATGCACAGGTTTGGTAGGTTTCCCTAGGTCCCGGCTGAGCTAGAGGCCAAAATCTACAGGTAGGCACTTCGCAAAAAACACCTCTGTTTTTTTCCAAAATTTAGGATGAGTCCGCGTTGCACTTTGGGGTGTTTCCTGTCGCCGGCGCTAGGCCTACCCACGCAAGTGAGGTATCATTTTTATCGGGAGACTTGGGGGAACGCTGGGTGGAAGGAAATTTGTAGCTCCTCTCAGATTCCAGAACTTTCTGCCACAGAAATGTGAGGAACATGTGTTTTTTTAGCCAAATTTTGAGGTTTGCAAAGGATTCTGGGTAACGGAACCTGGTCCGAGCCCCGCAAGTCACCCCTCCTTGGATTCCCCTAGGTCTCTAGTTTTCAGAAATGCACAGGTTTGGTAGGTTTCCCTAGGTGCCGGCTGACCTAGAGGCCAAAATCTACAGGTAGGCACTTCGCAAAAAACACCTCTGTTTTTTTCCAAAATTTAGGATGAGTCCGCGTTGCACTTTGGGGTGTTTCCTGTCGCCGGCGCTAGGCCTACCCACGCAAGTGAGGTATCATTTTTATCGGGAGACTTGGGGGAACGCTGGGTGGAAGGAAATTTGTAGCTCCTCTCAGATTCCAGAACTTTCTGCCACAGAAATGTGAGGAACATGTGTTTTTTTAGCCAAATTTTGAGGTTTGCAAAGGATTCTGGGTAACAGAACCTGGTCCGAGCCCCGCAAGTCACCCCTCCTTGGATTCCCCGAGGTCTCTAGTTTTCAGAAATGCACAGGTTTGGTAGGTTTCCCTAGGTGCCGGCTGAGCTAGAGGCCAATATCTACAGGTAGGCACTTCGCAAAAAACACCTCTGTTTTTTTCCAAAATTTAGGATGTGTCCACGTTGCGCTTTGGGGTGTTTCCTGTCGCCGGCGCTAGGCCTATCCACGCAAGTGAGGTATCCTTTTTATCGGGAGACTTGGGGGAACGCTGGGTGGAAGGAAATTTGTAGCTCCTCTCAGATTCCAGAACTTTCTGCCACAGAAATGTGAGGAACATGTGTTTTTTTAGCCAAATTTTGAGGTTTGCAAAGGATTCTGGGTAACAGAACCTGGTCCGAGCCCCGCAAGTCACCCCTCCTTGGATTCCCCTAGGTCTCTAGTTTTCAGAAATGCACAGGTTTGGTAGGTTTCCCTAGGTGCCGGCTGAGCTAGAGGCCAAAATCTACAGGTAGGCACTTCGCAAAAAACACCTCTGTTTTTTTCCAAAATGTAGGATGTGTCCACGTTGCGCTTTGGGGTGTTTCCTGTCGCCGGCGCTAGGCCTACCCACGCAAGTGAGGTATCATTTTTATCCTGAGACTTGGGGGAACGCTGGGTGGAAGGAAATTTGTAGCTCCTCTCAGATTCCAGAACTTTCCGCCACAGAAATGTGAGGAACATGTGTTTTTTTAGCCAAATTTTGAGGTTTGCAAAGGATTCTGGGTAACAGAACCTGGTCCGAGCCCCGCAAGTCACCCCTCCTTGGATTCCCCTAGGTCTCTAGTTTTCAGAAATGCACAGGTTTGGTAGGTTTCCCTAGGTGCCGGCTGAGCTAGAGGCCAAAATCTACAGGTAGGCACTTCGCAAAAAACACCTCTGTTTTTTTCCCAAATTTAGGATGTGTCCGCGTTGCGCTTTGGGGTGTTTCCTGTCGCCGGCGCTAGGCCTACCCACGCAAGTGAGGTATCATTTTTATCGGGAGACTTGGGGGAACGCTGGGTGGAAGTAAATTTGTAGCTCCTCTCAGATTCCAGAACTTTCTGCCACAGAAATGTGAGGAACATGTGTTTTTTTAGCCAAATTTTGAGGTTTGCAAAGGATTCTGGGTAACAGAACCTGGTCCGAGCCCCGCAAGTCACCCCTCCTTGGATTCCCCTAGGTCTCTAGTTTTCAGAAATGCACAGGTTTGGTAGGTTTCCCTAGGTGCCGGCTGAGCTAGAGGCCAAAATCTACAGGTAGGCACTTCGCAAAAAACACCTCTGTTTTTTTCCAAAATTTAGGATGTGTCCACGTTGCGCTTTGGGGTGTTTCCTGTCGCCGGCGCTAGGCCTACCCACGCAAGTGAGGTATCATTTTTATCGGGAGACTTGGGGGAACGCTGCGTGGAAGGAAATTTGTAGCTCCTCTCAGATTCCAGAACTTTCTGCCACAGAAATGTGAGGAACATGTGTTTTTTTAGCCAAATTTTGAGGTTTGCAAAGGATTCTGGGTAACAGAACCTGGTCCGAGCCCCGCAAGTCACCCCTCCTTGGATTCCCCTAGGTCTCTAGTTTTCAGAAATGCACAGGTTTGGTAGGTTTGGTAGGTTTCCCTAGGTGCCGGCTGAGCTAGAGGCCAAAATCTACAGGTAGGCACTTCGCAAAAAACACCTCTGTTTTTTTCCAAAATTTAGGATATGTCCGCGTTGCGCTTTGGGGTATTTCCTGTCGCCGGCGCTAGGCCTACCCACGCAAGTGAGGTATCATTTTTATCGGGAGACTTGGGGGAACGCTGGGTGGAAGGAAATTTGTAGCTCCTCTCAGATTCCAGAACTTTCTGCCACAGAAATGTGAGGAACATGTGTTTTTTTAGCCAAATTTTGAGGTTTGCAAAGGATTCTGGGTAACGGAACCTGGTCCGAGCCCCGCAAGTCACCCCTCCTTGGATTCCCCTAGGTCTCTAGTTTTCAGAAATGCACAGGTTTGGTAGGTTTCCCTAGGTGCCGGCTGAGCTAGAGGCCAAAATCTACAGGTAGGCACTTCGCAAAAAACACCTCTGTTTTTTTCCAAAATTTAGGATGAGTCCGCGTTGCACTTTGGGGTGTTTCCTGTCGCCGGCGCTAGGCCTACCCACGCAAGTGAGGTATCATTTTTATCGGGAGACTTGGGGGAACGCTGGGTGGAAGGAAATTTGTAGCTCCTCTCAGATTCCAGAACTTTCTGCCACAGAAATGTGAGGAACATGTGTTTTTTTAGCCAAATTTTGAGGTTTGCAAAGGATTCTGGGTAACGGAACCTGGTCCGAGCCCCGCAAGTCACCCCTCCTTGGATTCCCCTAGGTCTCTAGTTTTCAGAAATGCACAGGTTTGGTAGGTTTCCCTAGGCGCCGGCTGACCTAGAGGCCAAAATCTACAGGTAGGCACTTCGCAAAAAACACCTCTGTTTTTTTCCAAAATTTAGGATGAGTCCGCGTTGCACTTTGGGGTGTTTCCTGTCGCCGGCGCTAGGCCTACCCACGCAAGTGAGGTATCATTTTTATCGGGAGACTTGGGGGAACGCTGGGTGGAAGGAAATTTGTAGCTCCTCTCAGATTCCAGAACTTTCTGCCACAGAAATGTGAGGAACATGTGTTTTTTTAGCCAAATTTTGAGGTTTGCAAAGGATTCTGGGTAACAGAACCTGGTCCGAGCCCCGCAAGTCACCCCTCCTTGGATTCCCCTAGGTCTCTAGTTTTCAGAAATGCACAGGTTTGGTAGGTTTCCCTAGGTGCCGGCTGAGCTAGAGGCCAATATCTACAGGTAGGCACTTCGCAAAAAACACCTCTGTTTTTTTCCAAAATTTAGGATGTGTCCACGTTGCGCTTTGGGGTGTTTCCTGTCGCCGGCGCTAGGCCTATCCACGCAAGTGAGGTATCATTTTTATCGGGAGACTTGGGGGAACGCTGGGTGGAAGGAAATTTGTAGCTCCTCTCAGATTCCAGAACTTTCTGCCACAGAAATGTGAGGAACATGTGTTTTTTTAGCCAAATTTTGAGGTTTGCAAAGGATTCTGGGTAACAGAACCTGGTCCGAGCCCCGCAAGTCACCCCTCCTTGGATTCCCCTAGGTCTCTAGTTTTCAGAAATGCACAGGTTTGGTAGGTTTCCCTAGGTGCCGGCTGAGCTAGAGGCCAAAATCTACAGGTAGGCACTTCGCAAAAAACACCTCTGTTTTTTTCCAAAATGTAGGATGTGTCCACGTTGCGCTTCGGGGTGTTTCCTGTCGCCGGCGCTAGGCCTACCCACGCAAGTGAGGTATCATTTTTATCGGGAGACTTGGGGGAACGCTGGGTGGAAGTAAATTTGTAGCTCCTCTCAGATTCCAGAACTTTCTGCCACAGAAATGTGAGGAACATGTGTTTTTTTAGCCAAATTTTGAGGTTTGCAAAGGATTCTGGGTAACAGAACCTGGTCCGAGCCCCGCAAGTCACCCCTCCTTGGATTCCCCTAGGTCTCTAGTTTTCAGAAATGCACAGGTTTGGTAGGTTTCCCTAGGTGCCGGCTGAGCTAGAGGCCAAAATCTACAGGTAGGCACTTCGCAAAAAACACCTCTGTTTTTTTCCAAAATTTAGGATGTGTCCACGTTGCGCTTTGGGGTGTTTCCTGTCGCCGGCGCTAGGCCTACCCACGCAAGTGAGGTATCATTTTTATCGGGAGACTTGGGGGAACGCTGCGTGGAAGGAAATTTGTAGCTCCTCTCAGATTCCAGAACTTTCTGCCACAGAAATGTGAGTAACATGTGTTTTTTTAGCCAAATTTTGAGGTTTGCAAAGGATTCTGGGTAACAGAACCTGGTCCGAGCCCCGCAAGTCACCCCTCCTTGGATTCCCCTAGGTCTCTAGTTTTCAGAAATGCACAGGTTTGGTAGGTTTGGTAGGTTTCCCTAGGTGCCGGCTGAGCTAGAGGCCAAAATCTACAGGTAGGCACTTCGCAAAAAACACCTCTGTTTTTTTCCAAAATTTAGGATATGTCCGCGTTGCGCTTTGGGGTATTTCCTGTCGCCGGCGCTAGGCCTACCCACGCAAGTGAGGTATCATTTTTATCGGGAGACTTGGGGGAACGCTGGGTGGAAGGAAATTTGTAGCTCCTCTCAGATTCCAGAACTTTCTGCCACAGAAATGTGAGGAACATGTGTTTTTTTAGCCAAATTTTGAGGTTTGCAAAGGATTCTGGGTAACGGAACCTGGTCCGAGCCCCGCAAGTCACCCCTCCTTGGATTCCCCTAGGTCTCTAGTTTTCAGAAATGCACAGGTTTGGTAGGTTTCCCTAGGTGCCGGCTGAGCTAGAGGCCAAAATCTACAGGTAGGCACTTCGCAAAAAACACCTCTGTTTTTTTCCAAAATGTAGGATGTGTCCACGTTGCGCTTTGGGGTGTTTCCTGTCGCCGGCGCTAGGCCTACCCACGCAAGTGAGGTATCATTTTTATCGGGAGACTTGGGGGAACGCTGGGTGGAAGGAAATTTGTAGCTCCTCTCAGATTCCAGAACTTTCTGCCACAGAAATGTGAGGAACATGTGTTTTTTTAGCCAAATTTTGAGGTTTGCAAAGGATTCTGGGTAACAGAACCTGGTCCGAGCCCCGCAAGTCACCCCTCCTTGGATTCCCCTAGGTCTCTAGTTTTCAGAAATGCACAGGTTTGGTAGGTTTCCCTAGGTGCCGGGTGAGCTAGAGGCCAAAATCTACAGGTAGGCACTTCGCAAAAAACACCTCTGTTTTTTTCCAAAATTTAGGATGTGTCCGCGTTGCGCTTTGGAGTGTTTCCTGTCGCCGGCGCTAGGCCTACCCACGCAAGTGAGGTATCATTTTTATCGGGAGACTTGGGGGAACGCTGGGTGGAAGTAAATTTGTAGCTCCTCTCAGATTCCAGAACTTTCTGCCACAGAAATGTGAGGAACATGTGTTTTTTTAGCCAAATTTTGAGGTTTGCAAAGGATTCTGGGTAACAGAACCTGGTCCGAGCCCCGCAAGTCACCCCTCCTTGGATTCCCCTAGGTCTCTAGTTTTCAGAAATGCACAGGTTTGGTAGGTTTCCCTAGGTGCCGGCTGACCTAGAGGCCAAAATCTACAGGTAGGCACTTCGCAAAAAACACCTCTGTTTTTTTCCAAAATTTAGGATGAGTCCGCGTTGCACTTTGGGGTGTTTCCTGTCGCCGGCGCTAGGCCTACCCACGCAAGTGAGGTATCATTTTTATCGGGAGACTTGGGGGAACGCTGGGTGGAAGGAAATTTGTAGCTCCTCTCAGATTCCAGAACTTTCTGCCACAGAAATGTGAGGAACATGTGTTTTTTTAGCCAAATTTTGAGGTTTGCAAAGGATTCTGGGTAACAGAACCTGGTCCGAGCCCCGCAAGTCACCCCTCCTTGGATTCCCCTAGGTCTCTAGTTTTCAGAAATGCACAGGTTTGGTAGGTTTCCCTAGGTGCCGGCTGAGCTAGAGGCCAATATCTACAGGTAGGCACTTCGCAAAAAACACCTCTGTTTTTTTCCAAAATTTAGGATGTGTCCACGTTGCGCTTTGGGGTGTTTCCTGTCGCCGGCGCTAGGCCTATCCACGCAAGTGAGGTATCATTTTTATCGGGAGACTTGGGGGAACGCTGGGTGGAAGGAAATTTGTAGCTCCTCTCAGATTCCAGAACTTTCTGCCACAGAAATGTGAGGAACATGTGTTTTTTTAGCCAAATTTTGAGGTTTGCAAAGGATTCTGGGTAACAGAACCTGGTCCGAGCCCCGCAAGTCACCCCTCCTTGGATTCCCCTAGGTCTCTAGTTTTCAGAAATGCACAGGTTTGGTAGGTTTCCCTAGGTGCCGGCTGAGCTAGAGGCCAAAATCTACAGGTAGGCACTTCGCAAAAAACACCTCTGTTTTTTTCCAAAATGTAGGATGTGTCCACGTTGCGCTTCGGGGTGTTTCCTGTCGCCGGCGCTAGGCCTACCCACGCAAGTGAGGTATCATTTTTATCGGGAGACTTGGGGGAACGCTGGGTGGAAGTAAATTTGTAGCTCCTCTCAGATTCCAGAACTTTCTGCCACAGAAATGTGAGGAACATGTGTTTTTTTAGCCAAATTTTGAGGTTTGCAAAGGATTCTGGGTAACAGAACCTGGTCCGAGCCCCGCAAGTCACCCCTCCTTGGATTCCCCTAGGTCTCTAGTTTTCAGAAATGCACAGGTTTGGTAGGTTTCCCTAGGTGCCGGCTGAGCTAGAGGCCAAAATCTACAGGTAGGCACTTCGCAAAAAACACCTCTGTTTTTTTCCAAAATTTAGGATGTGTCCACGTTGCGCTTTGGGGTGTTTCCTGTCGCCGGCGCTAGGCCTACCCACGCAAGTGAGGTATCATTTTTATCGGGAGACTTGGGGGAACGCTGCGTGGAAGGAAATTTGTAGCTCCTCTCAGATTCCAGAACTTTCTGCCACAGAAATGTGAGTAACATGTGTTTTTTTAGCCAAATTTTGAGGTTTGCAAAGGATTCTGGGTAACAGAACCTGGTCCGAGCCCCGCAAGTCACCCCTCCTTGGATTCCCCTAGGTCTCTAGTTTTCAGAAATGCACAGGTTTGGTAGGTTTGGTAGGTTTCCCTAGGTGCCGGCTGAGCTAGAGGCCAAAATCTACAGGTAGGCACTTCGCAAAAAACACCTCTGTTTTTTTCCAAAATTTAGGATATGTCCGCGTTGCGCTTTGGGGTATTTCCTGTCGCCGGCGCTAGGCCTACCCACGCAAGTGAGGTATCATTTTTATCGGGAGACTTGGGGGAACGCTGGGTGGAAGGAAATTTGTAGCTCCTCTCAGATTCCAGAACTTTCTGCCACAGAAATGTGAGGAACATGTGTTTTTTTAGCCAAATTTTGAGGTTTGCAAAGGATTCTGGGTAACGGAACCTGGTCCGAGCCCCGCAAGTCACCCCTCCTTGGATTCCCCTAGGTCTCTAGTTTTCAGAAATGCACAGGTTTGGTAGGTTTCCCTAGGTGCCGGCTGAGCTAGAGGCCAAAATCTACAGGTAGGCACTTCGCAAAAAACACCTCTGTTTTTTTCCAAAATGTAGGATGTGTCCACGTTGCGCTTTGGGGTGTTTCCTGTCGCCGGCGCTAGGCCTACCCACGCAAGTGAGGTATCATTTTTATCGGGAGACTTGGGGGAACGCTGGGTGGAAGGAAATTTGTAGCTCCTCTCAGATTCCAGAACTTTCTGCCACAGAAATGTGAGGAACATGTGTTTTTTTAGCCAAATTTTGAGGTTTGCAAAGGATTCTGGGTAACAGAACCTGGTCCGAGCCCCGCAAGTCACCCCTCCTTGGATTCCCCTAGGTCTCTAGTTTTCAGAAATGCACAGGTTTGGTAGGTTTCCCTAGGTGCCGGGTGAGCTAGAGGCCAAAATCTACAGGTAGGCACTTCGCAAAAAACACCTCTGTTTTTTTCCAAAATTTAGGATGTGTCCGCGTTGCGCTTTGGAGTGTTTCCTGTCGCCGGCGCTAGGCCTACCCACGCAAGTGAGGTATCATTTTTATCGGGAGACTTGGGGGAACGCTGGGTGGAAGTAAATTTGTAGCTCCTCTCAGATTCCAGAACTTTCTGCCACAGAAATGTGAGGAACATGTGTTTTTTTAGCCAAATTTTGAGGTTTGCAAAGGATTCTGGGTAACAGAACCTGGTCCGAGCCCCGCAAGTCACCCCTCCTTGGATTCCCCTAGGTCTCTAGTTTTCAGAAATGCACAGGTTTGGTAGGTTTCCCTAGGTGCCGGCTGAGCTAGAGGCCAAAATCTACAGGTAGGCACTTCGCAAAAAACACCTCTGTTTTTTTCCAAAATTTAGGATGTGTCCACGTTGCGCTTTGGGGTGTTTCCTGTCGCCGGCGCTAGGCCTACCCACGCAAGTGAGGTATCATTTTTATCGGGAGACTTGGGGGAACGCTGCGTGGAAGGAAATTTGTAGCTCCTCTCAGATTCCAGAACTTTCTGCCACAGAAATGTGAGGAACATGTGTTTTTTTAGCCAAATTTTGAGGTTTGCAAAGGATTCTGGGTAACAGAACCTGGTCCGAGCCCCGCAAGTCACCCCTCCTTGGATTCCCCTAGGTCTCTAGTTTTCAGAAATGCACAGGTTTGGTAGGTTTGGTAGGTTTCCCTAGGTGCCGGCTGAGCTAGAGGCCAAAATCTACAGGTAGGCACTTCGCAAAAAACACCTCTGTTTTTTTCCAAAATTTAGGATGTGTCCGCGTTGCGCTTTGGGGTATTTCCTGTCGCCGGCGCTAGGCCTACCCACGCAAGTGAGGTATCATTTTTATCGGGAGACTTGGGGGAACGCTGGGTGGAAGGAAATTTGTAGCTCCTCTCAGATTCCAGAACTTTCTGCCACAGAAATGTGAGGAACATGTGTTTTTTTAGCCAAATTTTGAGGTTTGCAAAGGATTCTGGGTAACGGAACCTGGTCCTAGCCCCGCAAGTCACCCCTCCTTGGATTCCCCTAGGTCTCTAGTTTTCAGAAATGCACAGGTTTGGTAGGTTTACCTAGGTGCCGGCTGAGCTAGAGGCCAAAATCTACAGGTAGGCACTCCGCAAAAAACACCTCTGTTTTTTTCCAAAATTTAGGATGAGTCCGCGTTGCACTTTGGGGTGTTTCCTGTCGCCGGCGCTAGGCCTACCCACGCAAGTGAGGTATCATTTTTATCGGGAGACTTGGGGGAACGCTGGGTGGAAGGAAATTTGTAGCTCCTCTCAGATTCCAGAACTTTCTGCCACAGAAATGTGAGGAACATGTGTTTTTTTAGCCAAATTTTGAGGTTTGCAAAGGATTCTGGGTAACAGAACCTGGTCCGAGCCCCGCAAGTCACCCCTCCTTGGATTCCCCTAGGTCTCTAGTTTTCAGAAATGCACAGGTTTGGTAGGTTTCCCTAGGTGCCGGCTGAGCTAGAGGCCAAAATCTACAGGTAGGCACTTCGCAAAAAACACCTCTGTTTTTTTCCAAAATTTAGGATGTGTCCACGTTGCGCTTTGGGGTGTTTCCTGTCGCCGGCGCTAGGCCTATCCACGCAAGTGAGGTATCATTTTTATCGGGAGACTTGGGGGAACGCTGGGTGGAAGGAAATTTGTAGCTCCTCTCAGATTCCAGAACTTTCTGCCACAGAAATGTGAGGAACATGTGTTTTTTTAGCCAAATTTTGAGGTTTGCAAAGGATTCTGGGTAACAGAACCTGGTCCGAGCCCCGCAAGTCACCCCTCCTTGGATTCCCCTAGGTCTCTAGTTTTCAGAAATGCACAGGTTTGGTAGGTTTCCCTAGGTGCCGGCTGAGCTAGAGGCCAAAATCTACAGGTAGGCACTTCGCAAAAAACACCTCTGTTTTTTTCCAAAATGTAGGATGTGTCCACGTTGCGCTTTGGGGTGTTTCCTGTCGCCGGCGCTAGGCCTACCCACGCAAGTGAGGTATCATTTTTATCGGGAGACTTGGGGGAACGCTGGGTGGAAGTAAATTTGTAGCTCCTCTCAGATTCCAGAACTTTCTGCCACAGAAATGTGAGGAACATGTGTTTTTTTAGCCAAATTTTGAGGTTTGCAAAGGATTCTGGGTAACAGAACCTGGTCCGAGCCCCGCAAGTCACCCCTCCTTGGATTCCCCTAGGTCTCTAGTTTTCAGAAATGCACAGGTTTGGTAGGTTTGGTAGGTTTCCCTAGGTGCCGGCTGAGCTAGAGGCCAAAATCTACAGGTAGGCACTTCGCAAAAAACACCTCTGTTTTTTTCCAAAATTTAGGATGTGTCCGCGTTGCGCTTTGGGGTATTTCCTGTCGCCGGCGCTAGGCCTACCCACGCAAGTGAGGTATCATTTTTATCGGGAGACTTGGGGGAACGCTGGGTGGAAGGAAATTTGTAGCTCCTCTCAGATTCCAGAACTTTCTGCCACAGAAATGTGAGGAACATGTGTTTTTTTAGCCAAATTTTGAGGTTTGCAAAGGATTCTGGGTAACAGAACCTGGTCCGAGCCCCGCAAGTCACCCCTCCTTGGATTCCCCTAGGTCTCTAGTTTTCAGAAATGCACAGGTTTGGTATGTTTCCCTAGGTGCCGGCTGAGCTACAGGCCAAAATCTACAGGTAGGCACTTCGCAAAAAACACCTCTGTTTTTTTCCAAAATTTAGGATGTGTCCACGTTGCGCTTTGGGGTGTTTCCTGTCGCCGGCGCTAGGCCTACCCACGCAAGTGAGGTATCATTTTTATCGGGAGACTTGGGGGAACGCTGGGTGGAAGGAAATTTGTAGCTCCTCTCAGATTCCAGAACTTTCTGCCACAGAAATGTGAGGAACATGTGTTTTTTTAGCCAAATTTTGAGGTTTGCAAAGGATTCTGGGTAACGGAACCTGGTCCGAGCCCCGCAAGTCACCCCTCCTTGGATTCCCCTAGGTCTCTAGTTTTCAGAAATGCACAGGTTTGGTAGGTTTCCCTAGGTGCCGGCTGAGCTAGAGGCCAAAATCTACAGGTAGGCACTTCGCAAAAAACACCTCTGTTTTTTTCCAAAATTTAGGATGTGTCCACGTTGCGCTTTGGGGTGTTTCCTGTCGCCGGCGCTAGGCCTACCCACGCAAGTGAGGTATCATTTTTATCGGGAGACTTGGGAGAACGCTGGGTGGAAGGAAATTTGTAGCTCCTCTCAGATTCCAGAACTTTCTGCCACAGAAATGTGAGGAACATGTGTTTTTTTAGCCAAATTTTGAGGTTTGCAAAGGATTCTGGGTAACGGAACCTGGTCCGAGCCCCGCAAGTCACCCCTCCTTGGATTCCCCTAGGTCTCTAGTTTTCAGAAATGCACAGGTTTGGTAGGTTTCCCTAGGTGCCGGCTGAGCTAGAGGCCAAAATCTACAGGTAGGCATTTCGCAAAAAACACCTCTGTTTTTTTCCAAAATTTAGGATGTGTCCGCGTTGCTCTTTGGGGTGTTTCCTGTCGCCGGCGCTAGGCCTACCCACGCAAGTGAGGTATCATTTTTATCGGGAGACTTGGGGGAACGCTGGGTGGAAGGAAATTTGTAGCTCCTCTCAGATTCCAGAACTTTCTGCCACAGAAATGTGAGGAACATGTGTTTTTTTAGCCAAATTTTGAGGTTTGCAAAGGATTCTGGGTAACAGAACCTGGTCCGAGCCCCGCAAGTCACCCCTCCTTGGATTCCCCTAGGTCTCTAGTTTTCAGAAATGCACAGGTTTGGTAGGTTTCCCTAGGTGCCGGCTGAGCTAGAGGCCAAAATCTACAGGTAGGCACTTCGCAAAAAACACCTCTGTTTTTTTCAAAAATTTAGGATGTGTCCACGTTGCGCTTTGGGGTGTTTCCTGTCGCCGGCGCTAGGCCTATCCACGCAAGTGAGGTATCATTTTTATCGGGAGACTTGGGGGAACGCTGGGTGGAAGGAAATTTGTAGCTCCTCTCAGATTCCAGAACTTTCTGCCACAGAAATGTGAGGAACATGTGTTTTTTTAGCCAAATTTTGAGGTTTGCAAAGGATTCTGGGTAACAGAACCTAGTCCGAGCCCCGCAAGTCACCCCTCCTTGGATTCCCCTAGGTCTCTAGTTTTCAGAAATGCACAGGTTTGGTAGGTTTCCCTAGGTGCCGGCTGAGCTAGAGGCCAAAATCTACAGGTAGGCACTTCGCAAAAAACACCTCTGTTTTTTTCCAAAATGTAGGATGTGTCCACGTTGCGCTTTGGGGTGTTTCCTGTCGCCGGCGCTAGGCCTACCCACGCAAGTGAGGTATCATTTTTATCGGGAGACTTGGGGGAACGCTGGGTGGAAGGAAATTTGTAGCTCCTCTCAGATTCCAGAACTTTCTGCCACAGAAATGTGAGGAACATGTGTTTTTTTAGCCAAATTTTGAGGTTTGCAAAGGATTCTGGGTAACAGAACCTAGTCCGAGCCCCGCAAGTCACCCCTCCTTGGATTCCCCTAGGTCTCTAGTTTTCAGAAATGCACAGGTTTGGTAGGTTTCCCTAGGTGCCGGCTGAGCTAGAGGCCAAAATCTACAGGTAGGCACTTCGCAAAAAACACCTCTGTTTTTTTCCAAAATGTAGGATGTGTCCACGTTGCGCTTTGGGGTGTTTCCTGTCGCCGGCGCTAGGCCTACCCACGCAAGTGAGGTATCATTTTTATCGGGAGACTTGGGGGAACGCTGGGTGGAAGGAAATTTGTAGCTCCTCTCAGATTCCAGAACTTTCTGCCACAGAAATGTGAGGAACATGTGTTTTTTTAGCCAAATTTTGAGGTTTGCAAAGGATTCTGGGTAACAGAACCTGGTCCGAGCCCCGCAAGTCACCCCTCCTTGGATTCCCCTAGGTCTCTAGTTTTCAGAAATGCACAGGTTTGGTAGGTTTCCCTAGGTGCCGGCTGAGCTAGAGGCCAAAATCTACAGGTAGGCACTTCGCAAAAAACACCTCTGTTTTTTTCCAAAATTTAGGATGTGTCCGCGTTGCGCTTTGGGGTGTTTCCTGTCGCCGGCGCTAGGCCTACCCACGCAAGTGAGGTATCATTTTTATCGGGAGACTTGGGGGAACGCTGGGTGGAAGTAAATTTGTAGCTCCTCTCAGATTCCAGAACTTTCTGCCACAGAAATGTGAGGAACATGTGTTTTTTTAGCCAAATTTTGAGGTTTGCAAAGGATTCTAGGTAACAGAACCTGGTCCGAGCCCCGCAAGTCACCCCTCCTTGGATTCCCCTAGGTCTCTAGTTTTCAGAAATGCACAGGTTTGGTAGGTTTCCCTAGGTGCCGGCTGAGCTAGAGGCCAAAATCTACAGGTAGGCACTTCGCAAAAAACACCTCTGTTTTTTTCCAAAATTTAGGATGTGTCCACGTTGCGCTTTGGGGTGTTTCCTGTCGCCGGCGCTAGGCCTACCCACGCAAGTGAGGTATCATTTTTATCGGGAGACTTGGGGGAACGCTGCGTGGAAGGAAATTTGTAGCTCCTCTCAGATTCCAGAACTTTCTGCCACAGAAATGTGAGGAACATGTGTTTTTTTAGCCAAATTTTGAGGTTTGCAAAGGATTCTGGGTAACAGAACCTGGTCCGAGCCCCGCAAGTCACCCCTCCTTGGATTCCCCTAGGTCTCTAGTTTTCAGAAATGCACAGGTTTGGTAGGTTTCCCTAGGTGCCGGCTGAGCTAGAGGCCAAAATTTACAGGTAGGCACTTCGCAAAAAACACCTCTGTTTTTTTCCAAAATGTAGGATGTGTCCACGTTGCGCTTTGGGGTGTTTCCTGTCGCCGGCGCTAGGCCTACCCACGCAAGTGAGGTATCATTTTTATCGGGAGACTTGGGGGAACGCTGGGTGGAAGTAAATTTGTAGCTCCTCTCAGATTCCAGAACTTTCTGCCACAGAAATGTGAGGAACATGTGTTTTTTTAGCCAAATTTTGAGGTTTGCAAAGGATTCTGGGTAACAGAACCTGGTCCGAGCCCCGCAAGTCACCCCTCCTTGGATTCCCCTAGGTCTCTAGTTTTCAGAAATGCACAGGTTTGGTAGGTTTCCCTAGGTGCCGGCTGAGCTAGAGGCCAAAATCTACAGGTAAGCACTTCGCAAAAAACACCTCTGTTTTTTTCCAAAATTTAGGATGTGTCCACGTTGCGCTTTGGGGTGTTTCCTGTCGCCGGCGCTAGGCCTACCCACGCAAGTGAGGTATCATTTTTATCGGGAGACTTGGGGGAACGCTGGGTGGAAGTAAATTTGTAGCTCCTCTCAGATTCCAGAACTTTCTGCCACAGAAATGTGAGGAACATGTGTTTTTTTAGCCAAATTTTGAGGTTTGCAAAGGATTCTGGGTAACAGAACCTGGTCCGAGCCCCACAAGTCACCCCTCCTTGGATTCCCCTAGGTCTCTAGTTTTCAGAAATGCACAGGTTTGGTAGGTTTCCCTAGGTGCCGGCTGAGCTAAAGGCCAAAATCTACAGGTAGGCACTTCGCAAAAAACACCTCCGTTTTTTTCCAAAATTTAGGATGTGTCCACGTTGCGCTTTGGGGTGTTTCCTGTCGCCGGCGCTAGGCCTACCCACACAAGTGAGGTATCATTTTTATCGGTAGACTTGGGGGAACATAGATTAGCAAAACAAGTGCTATTGCCCCTTGTCTTTCTCTACATTTTTTCCTTCCAAATATAGGAGAGTGTGTAAAAAAGACATCTATTTGAGAAATTCCCTATAATTCACATGCTTGTATGGTCACCCCGGAATTCAGAGATGTGCAAATAACCACTGCTCCTCAGCACCTTATCTTGTGCCCTTTTTGGAAATGCAAAGGTTTTCTTGATAGCAATTTTTTACTCTTTATATTTCAGCAAATGAATTGCTGTATACCCGGTATAGAATGAAAACGCACTGCAGGGTGCAGCTCATTTATTGGCTCTGGGTTCCTCGGGTTCTTGATGAACCTACAAGCCCTATATATCCCCGCAACCAGAGGAGTCCACCAGACGTAACGGTATATTGCTTTCCATAATCTGACATTGCAGGGAAAAGTTACAGAGTAAAACGTAGAGAAAAATTGATGTTTTTTTCACCTCAATTTCAATATTTTTCTCTTTCAGCTGTTATTTTCTGTAGGAAACCCTTGTAGGATCTACACAAATGACCCCTTGCTGAATTCAGAATTTTCTCTACTTTTCAGAAATGGTTAGGTTTCTGGGATCCAGCATTGGTTTCATGCCCATTCCTGTCACTGACTGGAAGGAGGCTGAAAGCACAAAAATGGGGTATGCCCCAGTAAAATGCCGAAATTGTGTTGAAAAATTGGGTTTTCTGATTCAAGTCTGCCTGTTCCTGAAAGCTAGGAAGCTGCTGAGTTTAGCACTACAAACCCTTTGTTGATGCCATTTTCAGGGGGAAATCCACAAGCCTTCTTCTGCAGCCACTTTTTCCATTTTTTTTAAAAAAAACGAAATTTTCACTGTATTTTGGCCAATTTCTTGGCCTCCTTCAAGGGAACCCACAAAGTCTGGGTACCTCTAGAATCCCTAGGATGTTGGAAAAAAAGGACGCAAATTTGGCTTGGTTAGCTTATGTGGACAAAAAGTTATGAGGGCCTAAGCGCGAACTGCCCCAAATAGGCAAAAAAAGGCTGGCACAGGAGGGGGAAAAGGCCTGGCAGCGAAGGGGTTAAAAGAACATGAAGACTCTTTTTACATTTTAATTAATAACTTGACTTGTGTATGGTGGAATTTTGTTGTTTTGGTCTTGTTTTCTTTAGATAAATATTTTCTATTTTTCTAAACCTGTGTTGTGTCATTTTGTAGTGTTTTCATTAAGTTACTGTGTGAGTTGGTACAAAAAGTTTACACCTAGCACTCTAAAGTTAAGCCTGCCTGCTTGTGCCAAGCTACCAAGAGGGTGAGCGGGGATTAGCTGAGGGTGATTCTCTTTTACACTGACTAGAGTGAGCGACCTTGCTTGTACAGGGGGTAACCTGACTGCCAACCAAAGACCCCATTTCTAACACCCTCAAGCCCCGCTCCTAAAAACCCAATCCCCTCACCCGCCCTAAATAGAAAATTACCCAGTCCCCCAAACCTGCCCCTAAAAACCCATCCCCCACCCACCCTAAATACAAAATTACCCCGCCCGACCCCCAACCCTAAAAACAAAATTACTCCGACCCCTGCCCCTTAAAACCCAATCCACCGCACCTACCCTAAATACAAAATTACACCGACCCCCCAAAAAAAATTGCCACACCCCTAAAAACCCACCCTCCCTAAATACAAAATGACCCCTACCCCACCCCGCCTTAAAAACAAAACTACCCGAATCCCCTTCAGTTGGATAGAGTGTGCCCCTGAACCATAAAGGAGAATGCACTCCCTAAATAAAGGCATGACCCCACTTTATAGTCTTTCACAGACAGGGTTTCAAAGGGGCTCACGTGGCCTTGAAAAGCAAAGATTGAATTGCTGGTGCATAAATCTGAGATCATGGTAATTGGAGAGAAGGACTTCACATGTAGCAAGAGCATACCTTTTGTCTGAAGAATCTAGAGAGGCAAGATGTGCAAGAGAGACTCTAAATCATCATAGATGATTACATCTGCTTAATCACAGTCAGCAGAACCAAGAAAACATGATTGTGGTGGTAACAGTTCCACTAATGCAATTTGTATTTACAATCCCTCCTTCTTGCACTATTTCATTTGTGCAGTTCAACGCATTTCAATATTCATCAGTGTTCACTTCCTGAGAGATTATTTACATAACCTTTCAAATAACAATTATGAGGTTTTTAAACTTCTTGGTCACTGTCATTATCCATTAATATCAGCAGGAGTACAATGTAAAAGATCAGAACAAACTCAAGAATCTTCATTCTCCATCCACCAAAGACACTCTTCGACTAAGATCAAACATTTTCGAAGGTAGCTGGAGTATCGGTTGCAGCTAGCCAGGCGCAGGAACAACTTCTCCATACGAAGAGAATGCCAGGTTCCTTGCAGGTACTACTATGGGTAAACAGTTCCTCAGAAAGGTGTTTATCATGTTGAGCAAAAGGATCAATTATAGATGGAAGGGGGAGATTGCATTTTCTGTATCTCCTAAGAATACTGATGTTTATTTCACAAGCACGTACTTGGGCAACATGAGTAAGGTTAACTGCAGCTGGCACAATCTGTTGGTCGAGCTAGGGTAGCTCGAGGGTAGGGTCCCCTGGTCACACCAGGGGATGAGGTGCCAGTGTTCAAGCAATGTGTTGCCTTACACTAATCTGGCAAAGGAGATAGGCACCAGGGGACGCTTCCCTACTACATTTAGTGGACAAATGGCTACAGATTTAGCAAGATTTTCTTTTTGCTATTCTTCTTGTATTGTGCCAATAATTCTGAGAAAGTGTTATCAGCGTAGATGGAGCATTTGTATTAGAGCTGGGCATCAGTTTCAGTGTGGTTCATTTCTTCACACCTTTCACTCACCCCCTCTTGACATATTCACATGGTGAGTCAACTAAACCCATGTTGGAAACAGGTAGCTTCCCACTAACGTGCTGCAGCCCATATCTAGGCAAATGCAACATTTCCGTTACACCAGCATATTTTCTCACAGTTATCCAAAGGGGTATTCTTAACCTTGGTATACAACCCCTAAGTAACTTTGGGGCTACATTATATCAGCTCTGGCACATATATAGCTTCAGTCCATTCAGAAAACAGAGATACTAGTACCAAAGCATAAACATAAAAAGAACATCGGGACACACGAATGAAAACAATGTAAATGTGGGCTAACGAGTCCAATTGAGGTGTTGAGCTGGGTAGATACCATGGCTTGCTTTAGCACCCTTCCAAATATTCTGAAGTGGCACAGTAACGACAATACTGTTGGGCAATAGTAATAAATAAGGGCACAAACCAGTGAATGCTTGTGGCATGAATAATGCCATCTCTACCTACAGGAGCAATGCGATGTTACGTTGGGCTAGGGAAGGAAGACGCAATTTAGAGGAAATACTATTTGTTTTGTTTCCCATCCACACTGCATCTCAGCCACTTTTACAGTCTTGCTTAACTAAGAATTCCTTTCTGCATATGTTAACACCTTCCTGTAACTAAACCCGATCTTTCAAAGATGTCATATAGGATTTAGTACCTTCTGATTAATTTGTACAAGGCTTCTCGTAAGAATGATCCAGCAGTTCATTTTCGTCCTTTTTGACAGAGTTCTTTATTTCATGTTTCATAGTCCTAGCCAATGACTATATTAGCATCAAAATATTGTCACAAATAAGATCTTCTAAGATTGTAGGCATGCTTTTTACCTGCTCGTATGTTCCTAGTCAATTGCCTGCCCTTGGGCAGGCTGGTACTCTTCTCTGTTATGTTACTGTTCCCAGTGGCACAAGAAAGTACGAGAGAAAACACAACGTTGATGCGTTGTTGTAGGCGCTTTCTCTGGAATTCCTGAAGCTCATCTATTCCTGGGAGGTTTGCGAACAAGCTTTATATATTATTATTCAACCTTCCTTTAGACAAAATTGCTCCTGTGAATGGTGGTGAAAGGTGAGAATAGGCAAAACATATAATATTGGGATACGTACCAATGTACTTCGAAATAAAGGGATTAGGAGATAGGGCAGCCCTTTTTAAACTGCCAGGTC